>NC_065586.1:63519667-64177667 GCF_024542745.1 Macaca thibetana thibetana | reverse complement strand
TGGTGACAAGGATGCTGGTTCTATTCTATTTTGTTGCTTTGTTTTGTATGGGCATCATTCCCAAATTTATCTCTTTTTTTTTATTATTAGAATAACACACATGTATTATCTATAATTTCTATGACCACCCAGCCGGTGCACTTTGCCCACTGCCTAGACAGAGCTGATTTATCAAGACAGAGAATTGCAATAGAGAAAGAGTAACTCATGCAGAGCTGGCTGTGTGGGAGACCAGAGTTTTATTATTACTCAAATCAGTTTCCCCAGGACTATTTCTCTATTGCAATTAAATCCATGCACCGTGGGTCAGCAGTGCCCGGCCTGTAGAGACAGTAGCAGAGTCAACCTCCAGTCCAAGAGAAGTAGGCCGCCGCTTGGACTGGCCTCTGGATCTGTCACCAGAGGGAGGTTACTGAACCAGGATTACCCTTATGGCAGGTAGTCATAAGGACAAGCTCCCAAACTTGTAACCACCCAACAGGTTCAGCTTGCCCACTGCCTAGACAGAGCAGATTTATCAACAGGGGAATTGCAATAAAGAAGGAGTAATTCACTCAGCGTCACCTTTGCGGGAGACCGGGGTTTTACTATTACTCAAATCAGTCTCCTCGAGCATTTGGGGATGGGAGTTTTAAGGATAATTTGGTGGGTCGGAAGCAGCTAGCGAGTCAGGAGTGCTGATTGGTTGGGTCAGAGATGAAATCATAGGGAGTTGAAGATGTCTTGCACTGAGTCAGTTTCTGGCTGGGGGCCACAAGATCAGATGATCCAGTTTATCAATCTGGGGGGTGCCAGCTGATCCATCAAGTGCAGGGTCTGCAAAATATCTCAAGCACTATCTTAGGCTTTACAATAGTGATGTACTCCCCAAGAGCAATTTGGGAGGGTCAGAATCTTGTAGCCTCCAGCTGCATGACTCCTAAACCATAATTTCTAATCTTTTGGCTAATTTGTTAGTCCTTCAAAGGCAGTCTGGTCTCCAGATAAGAAGAGGGTTTGTTTTGGAAAAGGACTGTTATCATCTTTGTTTTATTTTTATTATTTATTTATTTATTTTCGGGACAGAGTCTTGCTGTATTGCCCAGAATGGAGAGCAGTGGCCCGATCTTGGCTCACTGCAACCTCTGCCTCTGGGATTCAAGCAATTCTCCTGCTTCGGCCTCCCAAGTAGCTGGGATTACAGGTGCCCGCCACCATGCCCAGCTAATTTTTGTATTTTTAGTAGAAACGAGGTTTCACTATGTTGGCCAAGTTGGTCTCGAACTCCTGACCTCAAGTGATCTGCCCGCCTTGGCCTCCCAAAGTGCTAGGATTACAGGTGTGAGTCACGGCACTCAGCCTCATCTTTGTTTTAAACTATAAACTAAGTTCCTCCCAAAGTTAGTTCAGCCTATGCCCAGGAATGAACAAGGACAGCTTGGAGGGTAAAAGCAAGATGGAGTCAGTTGGGTTAGATCTTTCACTGTCTCAGTAATATTTTGCAATGGGGGTTTCATGTTTGTGGGTCAGGAGCTGGGACAAGCTGAGCTAGGTGTCCTGCCTTGGGTCACGTTTTCCTGCTCATGTGGTTGTTTGCGGCGTTGGGTTCCTTGTAGCTGTAGGATTCACATCTTTCTTCTAAGAGGCCTGGAGGCTAGAAGTCCAAAGTCAAGGTGTTGGCAGGCTCATGCTCCCTCTGAATCTTAGAGAAGACCCTCTCTTGCTGGACACGGTGGCTCACGCCTGTAATCCCAGCAGTTTGGGAGGCCAAGGCGGGCGGATCATGAGGTCAGGAGATAGAGACCATTCTGCTAACATGGTGAAACCTTGTCTCTACTAAAAAATAGAAAACATTAGCCGAGCGTGTGGCAGGCGCCTATAGTCCCAGCTACTCGGGAGGCTGAGGCAGGAGAATGGCGTGAACCTGGGAGGCAGAGCTTGCAGTGAGCCAAGATCGTGCCACTGCACTCCAGCCTGGGCAACAGAGCGAGACTCCATCTAAAAAAAAAAAAAACAAAAAAAAAACAAAAAACACCCTCCCTTGCCTCTTCCAGCTTCCAGTGGCTCCAAGCGTTCCTTGGCTTGTGGCAGCATCACTCCCATCCCTGCCTGCATCTTCGTGTGGTCATCTTCTCTGTGTGTGTGTCCCTTCACATGGCGTCCTCCCTGTGTGTCCCAAGGTTATCTCATAATCCAAGATGATTGCGGGATCTCCAGCCATCCAGCCACTCTGCCTGTCCTCCAGTCAGCAGGAAGGAGGAATGGCAAAGAAGCAGGAAAGCCACAGAATAGCCCTGTCTCTTAAGGGAGGCTCCCAGAAGCTACTGAGACACTCTCACTTTCATCTCGACCAGAGCTTGGTCACATGCCTGCATCTGACTGTAGGGGAGGCTGGAAATGGAATCTTTATTCTGGGGGGCCCGAATCACCTAAAAATTGGAGCATGGGTTAGTTTATTAGGACAAAGGGGAAATGGATATTGTGGGATATAGCTGTGTCAGCTGCGCCTGCTTTTTCTCCTAGTGCCTGGCCTAATGTATATTTAATTAGCCATGTTTACCATCTGTCTCTCCCAATCAGAATGTGGGCTGTGTAAAACCAAAGAAGAAAACTGAGGGACAAGTTGAAAAAAAAGAAAAAGAAGCCTGGGTGCGGTGGCTCACGCCTGTAATCCCCACACTTTGGAAGGCTGAGGCGGGCGGATCACCTTAAGTCAGGAGTTTGAGACCAGCCTGGCCAACATGGTGAAACCTTGTCTCTATTAAAAATACAAAAAACTAGCCAGGTGTGGTGGCACACACTGTAATCCCAGCCCCTCGGGAGGTTGAGGGAGGAGAATCGTTTGAACTCGGGAGGCAGAGGTTGCAGTGAGCCGAGATGATGCCACTGCACTTCAGCCTAGATGACAGAGTGAGACTCTGTCTCAAAAAAAAAAAAAAAAAAAAAAAAAAGAAAAAGAAAAGAAAAAAGAAAAAGAAAATGACTGAGGCGAGTCTCAATCAATTTAGAGTTAGTTTTGCCAAGGATGATAATATGTCCAGAAAAAAAAGACATAAGCCGCAGTAGGATCTATGACCCACACTTTTTCCGAAGATGGTTTGATGACTTCAATATTTAAAGAGGAAAGGGTGAACAGTGCGGGAAAGAGGAAAGGGTAAAAAGGGAAGGGTAGATAAAAGAGGCAAGGGGTTGCATTCCTTTGAGACTTTGATTAGCTTAGTGTTCCCTGAACCCACAGTTTACATGTGAAATGAGGAGGGTGGAGGAACAGTCAGCTATGCATTCATACTCAGTGAATGTGCATTTTTACATAAGTAAAGTAAGCATAGAATAAAGGAAGCAGTCAAATATGCATTTGTCTCAGGTGAGGGAAGGGATGACTTCTAGTCCAGTCCTTGTCCTGTACCTGTAATGATAAGCTGTCAATGTTTGGGTGACATTGTTTGGGTGAAATTCAACAGAATTCTTTTTTAGGGTAAAGGAATTTCCTTGTGAGCAAATTGTGAGGGAAGCTCCCTGGGAAGGTATGTGGCCTACCTTTGCAGCTGCCTATGTAGGGCCAAAATGGGAGGTGTTTTGGGTGACTCCGTTCCCAAGCTAAACCCTTCCCTTTGGCATAGGGAGTTTGTTGGATTTTTGTCTTGTTCACCACATTTCCAGTGACTAGGAAAGTGCAGAGCAGATTAGGTGTTTCACAAATATGTGTTGAGCGAATAAATGACAAGGAGGGGAACTGAGAAGAGTAAGTTTAAGGAGAACATGATTACATTGGAAGATACTGAGTTTTAGGTGCCCGTGGGACATATAAGACTTGATTCTCATAGGCAGCTGGAAATATAATCACGAGCTTGGGAGGGAGATGTGGCTGAAGCCCTTGACAAGAGTGATTCTTTGGGAAGGGCACCGCGAGACAGACCTACAGAAAACAGCGAGAGAGGAGACATAACTTAGCCTGCTCAGTGGAATCAACCCAAGCCAGAAGTCTCCACCTCTCCCCCTGGGGGAGGGCAACTTCTTCCATAACCCACTAATAGCCCCTCTGGCCTTGCAGATCTGCCTCTCTGTTTGGTTTGAGAATTCCCCTTATAGAGGGACTCTGCAGAGCCCAGGCCCACTTGCCATGCTTTAGGAATCTAACCACTTGCCATGCTTTAGGAATCTAACCAAGCCATGACTCAGTTTCCTTGGTGCAGGTTCTTGGACCCCTTCACTGGACCTGAGTGAAATAAGAGAAATAGGGACAATATGGTAAAATAAATATTGCATTTTGTCGGAATGACAAGGTGGGCTGGAGACACACTGCCTTGGCTTGGATTCCAGCTTTTCCATTCAGTTGCTGTATGACCTTGGGAAAGTCACTTCATCACCCCGTGATTGAGTTTCCTCATCTATAAAATGGGGATATTACTAGTATCCACCTCATTGGGTTGTTTTAAGGGTCAATCAGTCAACAAATAAGTAAATAATTTAGAACAATTGCGTATAGTAAGTTCTACCTAAGTGCTAGCTAATATTATAAAGCCAAATGTATTTAGCTTACAAAGCAACCATTATTTTTATTTCTCTGTTTTAAGATATCTTTTCTTTTAGGAAAGCGGTCCCCAATCTTTATGGCACTAGGCACTGGTTTCATGGAAGACAATTTTTCCACAGACCCATGTGTGCTGGGGAATGATTTTGGGGTGAAACTGTTCCACCTCAGATCATTAGGCACTAGATTCTCATAAAAAGGGCACAATCTAGATCCTTTGCATGTGCATTTCACAATAGGGTTTGTACTCCTACAAGAATCTAATGGCGCTGCTGATCTGACAGGAGACAGCTGAGGCGGTAATGTTTGCTCACCTGCTGCTCACCTCCTGCTGTGCAGCCCAGTTCCTAACAGGCCACAGACCAGTTGGGGACCCTACTTTAGGAAATTATGATTACGGGAGATGAAAATCATACACCTAAAAAACGTCCTGGTCTAGCATGGTGGCTCATGACTGCTAATTTTAGTACTTTGGAAGGCCAAGTCAGGAGGATTGCTTGAGCCCAGGAGTTTGAGATTGCAGTGAGCTATGATCATACCACTGCACTCTAGCCTATGTGACAGCAAGACTCTGCCTCTTTTTTTTTTTTTTCTTTTTTTGAGACGGAGTGTCACTCTGTCGCCCAGGCTGGAACACAGTGGTGCGATCTCAGCTCACTGCAAGCTCCGCCTCCCAAGTTCATATCATTCTTCTGCCTCAGCCTCCCGAGTGGCTGGGACTATAGGCGCCTGCCACCACGCCCAGCTAATTTTTTGTAATTTTAGTAGAGACGGTGTCTCACTGTGTTAGCCAGGATGGTCTCGATCTCCTGACTTCGTGATCTGCCTGCCTCGGCCTCCCAAAATGCAGGGATTACAGGAATGAGTCACCGCGCCCAGCCGACTCTGTCTCTTTAAAAAAAAAAAAAAAAAAAAAGGCTGGGCATGGTGGCTCACGCCTGTAATCCCAACACTTTGGGAGGCCAAGGTGGGTGGATCATGAGGTCAGGAGATCAAGACCATCTTGGCTAACATGGTGAGACCCTGTCTCTATTAAAAATACAAAAAATTAGCCAGGAGTGGTGGTACACACCTGTAGTCCCACCTACTTGGGAGGCTGAGGCAGGAGAATTGCTTGAACCCAGGAGGTGGAGGTTGCAGTGAGCTGAGATTGCACCACTGAACTCCAGCCTGGGTCACAGAGCGAGACTCCATCTCAAGAAAAAAAAAAAAAAAAAACAAAACTGGCCAGGCATGGTGGCTCACGCCTGTAATCCCAGCACTTTGGGAGGCGAAGGCAGGCAGATCATTTGAGGTCAGGAGTTCGAGAACAGCCTGGCCAACATGGCGAAACTCCCTCTCTACTAAAAACATGAAAATTAGCTGGGTGTGGTGATGGACGCCTCTAATCCCAGCTGCTTGGGAGGCTGAGGCATGAGAATCACTTCATCCCATCAGGTGGAGGTTGCAGTGAGCCGAGATCGTGCCACTGAACTCCAACCTGGGTGACAGGGACAGACTTTGTCTCAAAAAAAAAAAAAAAAAAATCCTTTCTAAGCAACGTAAAAACTCAGAACCTAATTTTTGTTTATATATTTAATTTGCTGACCCATGTCATCTCAGAGCCTAGGAACCCTGGCTCGATGTCGACATGGACTCTGTGTGAGCATTTTCCAGTATATCTTGGTGCTGTTGATAAAGAGTCAGTCTGTAAAATATTTGAAGAGATTATTCTGAGCCAAATATGAGCAGCCAGTGGCCCATGACATAACCCTCAGGAGATCCTGAGAACATGTGCCCCAAGCGGTCAAGCTACAACTTTGTACATTTTAGAGAGACAATAAAACATCAATCAATACATGTAAGAGGTACATTGGTTGGTTGGGCATGGTGGCTCACGTCTGTAACGCCAGCACTTTGGGAGGCCGCAGCGGGCAGATCACCTGAGGTCAGGAGTTCAAGACCAGCCTGGCCAACATGGAGAAACCCTGTCTCTACTAAAAATACAAAAATTAGCTGGGCATGGTGGCAGACGCCTGTAATCCCAGCTACTTGGGGGGCTGAGGCAGGAGAATCACTTGAACCTGGGAGGCAGAGGTTGCAGTGAGCTGAGATCGTGCCACTGCCCTCCAGCCTGGGCGAGAGAGTAAGACTCTGTCTCAAAACAAAAAGTGATAAGGGGTTGTGGAGACCCAGGTTTTATACAGATGAAGCCTCCAGATAGCAAGCTTCAGAGAAAAGATTGTAAATGTTTCTTATTAGACTTAGAGAGTCTGTTCTAGTCTATCAGTCTGAATGTCTGTGTTGATGTTAATGTTGGTCAGATGGGACTGAATTCCAAAAGGGAGGAAGGTATAATGAAGCATGTCTGACTCCCCCATTCCATCACGGCCTGAGCTAGTTTTTCAGGTTAACTTCGGAATGCCCTGGCTGAGAGGAGAGGTTGATTCAGATGATAAGGAGGAGGATGGGTTAGAATTTTATTTGTGGTTTACAATGCTAACTCTAAGGAGAGGATCGAGGACCTTTTCCTGGCCCTGTGAAGGTGGTTGTGTGTGAGTGCTGGGAGAACTATCCCAGGAAACTCAGGGTAACTGTAAGGTGATTTGAGATTGCTGTGGTCCAAAAGATAACGGTTGCCTTCGGGGAAACCATTTGGAGAGCTGGCTGAGATAAGGAGCTAGTCTGAAGCCTGGGAAGGCCTCAACGTTCTGGTTAACCATTCCTCCTCCAGGCTACAATTCTTTTTTTTTTTTTTTTTTTGAGATAGAGTCTTGCTCTGTTGCCCAGGCTGGAGTGTAGTAGCGCAATCTCAGCTTACTGCAACCTCCACCTCCCGGGTTCAAGCAATTCTCCTGTCTCAGCCTCCCGAGTAGCTGGGACTACAGGCGCAAGCCACCACGCCCAGCTAATTTTTGTTAGTAGAGATGAGGTTTCACCATATTGGCCAGGCTGGTCTTTAACTCCTGACCTCGTGATCCACCTGCCTCGGCCTCCCAAAGTGCTGGGATTACAGGCATGAGCCACCACGCTCAGCCCAGCCTACAGTTCTTTTTGCCTATGACTCTTGTCAGGGTCAGAGGCAATTCAATGAGGATGGGATGTCTAGAAAGGGACAGGGTGGGACTCAGATTTCCTTGGCGCTTCTGAGGAACTTTTACCTTCAAAGGAGAGTAGAAGCCTCTGTAGGGTGAAAGGAAAACTTCCCCTTCCCCCTCTCTGAATTTGCTGAAAAGTCAACAAAAGACAGATTAAGAGAAAAGGCATACACATTTTCTAATATGCATAGAAGAAAACACAGTGATTACCCTAACCCTTCAATGGGGTACAGTAGCTTATATAGCCTTTTATTTTTGAGACAGAGGCTCACTCTGTTGCCCAGGCTGGAGGGCAGTGGCATGAGCTTGGCTCACTGAAACCTCTGCAGCCCAGGTTCAAGTGATTCTCCTGTCTCAGCCTCCTGAGTAGCTGGGATTACAGGCTTGCGCCACCACCCAGCTAATGTTTGTATTTTTAGTAGAGAGATGGAGTTTCACCATGTTGGCCAGCCTGGTCTGGAACTCCTGACTTCAAGTGATCCACCCACCTCGGCCTCCCAAAGTGCTGGGATTACAGGCGTGAGCCACCATGCCTGGCCATATGGCCTTTTTTTTTTTCTTTTTGAAGCTGGTAAGGAGATGGGGAATATGGTAATTCTGTAATTCTACAAGATTTTTCTGGAGAAAGAAGGGATCAGAGAATTGAGATTAACTTGTAAATGGCTCTTTTTGGAAACTGAATCAGCCAGACAGGCATCTAACAGGCATCTTATCCCTCTAGGGGTGGTGACATTCTTCAGTCTTCTTTTCTGCAATAGAGAATCAGATAACGGGAAGGGGAAGGGAAAAAATTGTTCCCCTGGGGCATCCTTCTGGTCTTTTGGTCTTTCCCCTTTGGAGGTGGGGCAGTCTCTTCCAGTGTCGGTTGATCTTTAAGGGTCTTTCACTCAAAATACTCATTACAGAAAGGAGCCATATTTTGGAGTGAATTATGTTGGTTTCCTTCACCTCCTTGGCACAGAAGGTGGGAAATGTGTCCCTGAAGGGTCAGGGCCTCTCTGACTGGAGATGAAAAGGTCAGGGTTGAGTAAGGAGGAACCTGGCAGGGGCCTTTATGATACCTGAGAGGACTAGGGCTTGGATGGAGCAAGAGAGGCACTGTTGGAGCAAAATTCAGGTATAAGATTTAAGTCTTGCATCCTAGGCATGGCTCTTGCCTCATCCTAATCCTGGCCCTAATAAGGGGAGGCTTTTTGCTGGTAAATTCCAATTATTAGGAGCCAAAAATGTCAATGCCTTACAGTGGCCAGTCAGCAGTGTCAAGCAGTGGGCTGGGTGGGGCCTGGGCTGGCTGGTGCTCCCCTACCCTGTCTAAAGAGGGCAGTGGCTGCTCAGCTCCAGTGTATGCCGGGAAGGAGCTGGCTGAGATAAGGAGCTAGTGCCATGATGATCATGTTGCCACAGGATCAAGTGGGTCCTGTGTGACATCACCTTTAGGTGCCTGAAATCTAGATTTTATTTTATTTATTTTGTAACTTTTTTTTTTTTTTTTTTTGAGACGGAATTTCGCTCTTGTTGTCCAGGCTGGAGGCCAATGGCACAATCTCAGCTCACTGCAACCTCCCAGGTTCAAGCGATTCTCCTGCCTCAGCCTCCCAAGTAGCTGGGATTACAGGCGCGCACCACCATGCTGAGTAGCTGGGATTACAGGCATGCGCCACCATGCCCGGCTAATTTTATATTTTTAGTAGAGATGGGGTTTCTCCATGTTGGTCAGGCTGGTCTTGAACTCCCGACCTCAGGTGATCTGTCCACCTCAGCCTCCCAAAGTGCTGGGATTACAGGTGTGAGGCACCGGCCTGAAATCTAGATTTTAAAGTGAGATTTCTTAATTTTTTGTAAAGGGCAGTCACAAATTTATAAAACATCAAGTGGGCCAAATAAGATGTTATTATAGGCCATAGTTTTAGCTTGGCGGTTGCTGATTTACTGACCCTGTTATAATGTTGGAGGTCAGGACTTTGGGCAAATGAAAGAGAAAAGGAGATAGACTGAGAATGTGATTTTACAACTCCAGCCTCTCCAGGGGCTGGGTGGCCAGTGTTTCTGCAGCAGCCTTCTCTCGCAGGAAGTAGAACTGTCTGCAATGCTGATGGAGTCACAGTAACCTTCACCCCACTGAACTTAGGATCTGCAGAGCCACTAAAACCTGGAGCAACCGCCTTCAGCATCCAAGAGAAGCTGCTAAAAGGATTATGGGTCAATTCATTTTAGACATTTCTTCCAGATGTCCCCGTGGAAAGTTAAGGTCTAAATCAGTGGTCCTCATTCCTGGCAGCACCTGAGTTTCACCTAGGGAGCTTTTAGAAAGTGAAACTTGGACTGCAGTTCACATCAGTTCAGTCTCTGGGTGGGGCTTGGACATCAGCATTTGTAGAAGCTCCCTAGGTGGCTTTGGTGCAGTCAGACTGGAAACCACTGATCCAACTAATAGAAATGCTAGGTTGGGATCTCTTCCGGGGCATCTCTTTAGGACAGGCTGTGCATAATAGTCCCATAGTGTCAGGGTTCCAAGATGGTCTAACGGTTTAGGTACTGGTCTTAATTTTTATTTTTTTGCTCTCTTTGAGACCTTAACAAACTCTACAAGGCTGAGCGCAATGGCTCACGCCTATAATCCCAGCACTTTCTTTCTTTCTTTTCTTTTTTTTCTGAGACAGAGTCTCGCTCTGTTGTCCAGGTTGGAGTGCAGTGGCACAATCTTGGCTTACCACAACCTCCACCTCCTGGGTTCAAGCGACTATCTTGCCTAAGCCTCCCGAGTAGCTGGGATTACAGGCTCTCGCCCAGCTAATTTTTGTATTTTTTTTTTTTTTTTTACAGACCTGGGGGTCACTTTGTTGCCCAGGCTGGTCTCAAACTCCTGGGCTCAGGTGATTCTCTAGCCTTGGCCTCCTGAAGTGCTGGGATTACAGGTGTGAGCTAATGCACCTGGCCAAGTATTCTTTTTTTTTTTTTTTTTTTTTTTTTTTGAGACGGAGTCTCGCTCTGTCGCCCAGACTGGAGTGCAGTGGCGCGATCTCGGCTCACTGCAAGCTCCGCCTCCCGGGTTCACGCCATTCTCCTGCCTCAGCCTCCGGAGTACCTGGGACTACAGGCGCCCGCCACCACGCCCGGCTAATTTCTTTTTGTATTTTTAGTAGAGATGGGGTTTCACCGTGTTAGCCAGGATGGTCTCGATCTCCTGACCTCGTGATCCGCCCGCCTCGGCCTCCCAAAGTGCTGGGATTACAGGCTTGAGCCACCGCGCCCGGCCAATTTTTGTATTTTTAGTAGAGAATTTAGTAGAGGGGTTTCACTATGTTGGCCAGGCTGGTCTCGAACTCCTGACCTCATGATCCGCCCACCTCAGTCTCCCAAAGTGCTAGGATTACAGGCGTGAGCCACTGCGCCTGGCCAATTTCAGCACTTTCAGAGGTCAAGGCAAGAGAATGGCTTGAGTCCAGGAGTTTGAGACCAGCCTGGGCAACATGGCAAGACCTCATTTCAATTTAAGAAAAAAACCAAAACACCCAAGCTCTACAACCTTCATATCCTCATTGACTGATTAAGTGCAGATAATGATATTTGTCCTTCTAACCTCACCAGGCTGTTATCAGGAGAAACGAAGCAATAAATGAGAAATTGCTCTGCAAACTGTCGATGTTATGCAAACACTGCTATTCAGCGTGTGCTCCCAGGTGCGGGAGGTACAGCTGTTATCTGTTGGAGATCATTTCTGAAGTAACATTCCTAGTGCCATGGGTCAGATGGGAATTGCTACAGCCATTCAAACTTAGAAAGCAGCCTTTATTGTCTTATAGGCAGGTGCGTTTCCTGGGGTGGCAGTCTGGCACTGGTCCCTCCAACCCCAACTTGTGTAGGAGGTACCACAGTAAATGAGTAGAGAGAGTTCAGGGGACTTGAAGGGAAGTGGAGGGCCATCTGGAGAGGGAGGGAACTAAGGACTCCCTGTGGATTGGGGTCTTCCTGAGGATCCAGGGCGTAACTGTCAAGGAGCCTTAGCAGGGATTTAAGAGCTATGGAACAGCAAAAAGAGGCAAATTATTAAGGAAATTAGTGAAGTCATCGCTGGAACAACAGAGAGGGAACACAGCAGTGCAGCATGGGCCCTGGCCTCAGGAAGCTGTCTGATTGGGGCAGATAGGACCAGCCCCCTAGAAGACAGTCACCCATATCAGTTAGGCAGTCATGACTCAGTGTTACTTATCTGAGGCCCAGGTTGCATGAGGGGTTGGGGGTGGGATGGACAGAGCACTGGCTGGGCATCAGGACTGGGTTGGAGTCCTGGCTCCAAACTGTACCGCAACCTGACACTGGGCAAGATGGCCCACCTGTGGCATCCCAGGTTCCTGCCCTGTAAAGAAGAGTCTGGATGTATATCCAGATGGACTGTGAGCACAGCCTGAGTTTGCCCTGTCGAGGTGCTGAGGCCTGGGAGATTGGGGTGAGTAGCTGTGGTCCAGGGAAGGTGGGCAAGCTGGGCCTTAGATGAGAGGGGATGCTTGGTCAGGCAGAGGTGAGTGGAGAAGGCAGGGCAAGGAAGGGAATATGAGCAGGGAACAAATGGAGTGGACTTGGTGAGGGCAGAGGTGGGTAAGTTGCCTTGTTGTGGCCAGAGTGGGGGAAGAGATAAGTGGGAAAGAGTGGAGTTGATTACAGAAGGCTTCGGAAACCAGGCAGAGATGTTTAAGTTGGCTCTCTCAGGAAGGAGGGGGCCATGAAGGGATTTAGGGAAGGGTCATGACATGATTATGCTGCATTTTAGCAGGATTAATGTGACCTGGTGCCCAGAATGACTTGGATGGCATGAGGTCAGGAGCCGAGGAGGACAGCTAGAAGACTCTTGTAATATTTCTGGCACAGGGAGATGGACTGGGAGTTGGGAGGTGGCAGTAGGTCAGGCCTAGAGACATTTCTCAGGAAATACTGACAGGCCTTGGGGCCTGGTTGCGTTCACGGAGTGGGGAGGAATGAGTCACCTTGAGAAGCAATTTCCCTCTCAAAAGGCCAGGAAAGAGAAAGCAGAGGTAGCTTTTCTGCCTGCAAACAGGACATTTCAGGGTAACTTGGCTCTTCCAAGCATCAGCTTCTCCCCGGCTCCAGCTCAGATAGGAGTTGTAACAAGGGGTTGGGCATGGGTGATGGCACTGGCTGGTGGCTGGGTTAAGGGCCATGTTTTTGATTTTGCATTAAGCTTTAGGCTTATTCAGCCTGCCAAGTGCCAGGCCCTGGGCTTGCGTGGAAGACAAAGCAATTAACAAAACCCAGTCCTCCATCCTCAAGGAGTTTCCAGCCCTGTGAGCTTGGCAGATCTGTGGAATTCAAATGAAATGGCAGTTGAGAACAACCATCTTGTTCTCATTTACTCCATTTTGCTTAATGGTCATGTAGGTAGCTCCAAATGTTTGATGTGTGCCAGAAAATCTCTCTCTTCCTGGTTTGTAATTATGATACAGGGCAAATCCAGGTTTTGTCGGGCTTGAAGATTAAATAAATTGGTGCTCTCTATGGAAAATAATTAAAATATAAATATACAAATATCACATTGCTAGGCCCTCCCAGGGCCTAGAAGGGTAGGAATCAAGTGAGAGCCCCTGAAGCTTTAACCGCATTAACTTCTCAGTCAGTTCTATAATACCTACCATTCCTTAAGTGTATATTATGTGCAGGTATTTTGCATACAGTATTACACCACAATCAAGGGGAGGGGAGGTGGGCATTAGAGTCTTCATCTTATGGATGAAGACACAGTTTCAGAGGTGATTCGAGATGCCCCTCTGCATAGGCCCTAAGGCAGGGGGTGGGGACTGTGACCTGGACAGGAAGCTCTGGCCTCAAGACTACATCTAAGCTCCCCCTTTTCTGTGGGTGATGGTGGCTGTCAGGCCCCTGGGATTCCTGAACCTAAGTCATCCTTCCCTTAGATTTGACTGTACCTTTGCTAGGTCTGGTCAAGGGCTAGGTACTCCTGAAGTCAAGAGCTAGGGTAGAGGTTGGGGGTTGGATCTCAGGGCACCATATGGTGCAGACTTGGTTGCAGGAAAGTGACCTATTTAGGCAGAGGGGGCTCTATACAGCTGGGACCGCAGCAAACCTTAGAGGTGAGCACCTGCTTCAAAGACTCACAGATCCAAGCTGTAATCCTAGATCTACAACTTCCTGGCTGTATAAAGCCCAGCAAGACTGAGGCCTCACTGAGCCTCAATTTCCTTACCTGTCCAATCAGAATAGCAACAACTTGTTTGTACATTTGAGCTCATTACATGTCATCTTGTAAGGCAGTAAAGCTCCTGGAGGCTTCCGGAACACAGAAACAATTAAGAATCCTAAAATTGCTGTCCTGGTAGCACCTCTAGGGATTCCTCCCATCCTACCCAACTTCCTTTGGGAAAGTAGAAGACACGGCACCTGGGAGAGGTGGCTGAACCGTGCCCCAAGTTCCAGTGGGCCTGGATGCCCAAGAGCAAGAGGAGGCCCGGAGGATGGGGACAGGCCGCGACCTGTGGCTCAAGTCCCGTCCAGAGGGAGTGCGCCCTGAGGGAGAGCCACTGGAGCCGGTGACTCGGGGGCGGGTGCTCTGGGGTGTCGCTTAGGGGTCAGCAATACAAATCTGCCAGTTGGAGATTAGGCCAGGCAGGCCGGGGAGGGGTGATGGACTGTCGCTGAAGACCCAGGTGGGCTGGCACGCTCGGTCTGTGCGAGGCAGGCGCAGGACCCGGGTGCGAGGACTGCGTAACGTCCCGGGCTCCCGCTTCCGCCTGCTTTCCACGCCCACTTCTGCAAGTCCCTTTCGGCACCTACGCGTTCACCGGACGCCTAGGGGCAAGCCCTCATTTCCGAGGAATGGGACCGCCTTCCTGCCCCCGGGGCTGCCAGTCCCTAGACTAGCCCTAGGGGCTTCTCGTCCCGGCCGAGCCGGGCGGTGCCTCCTGCCTGCGCCTCGCACCTCCCCGCCTGGCCCGGCCTACTCGGGCACGGCGCCGCCACGCGTGAAGGCCCGCATCGGCTCCCTACGTGGGGGACGTGAAGAGGGATGTGGAGCATGGGGGGATTTCGCTGCGTCGCCCGCCCCCTTTCCGGCGCGGGAGGGAGCGGCCGCGGCGTCCCAGCTCCCCGGCCCGGACGCCACCGCCCGGCGCTGCAGAGGCGTGCGGCAGCCAATGGGCGTGGAGGAGGTGGGCCGGCTGGCGGCTGTCACCCTCCAGGGGACGGGAGCGCGGAGACCGGGAGCGCGCGAGCTGTCGCCGCGCCCCGGGCCGAGGGGGAGGAGCCGGGGGAGGAGGAGGAGGAGGAGGAGCCGCCGAGCAGCCGCCGGAGGACCACAGCTCGCCAAGGCTGCGGAGGACCGAACGGCCCCACGCCTGCCGCCCCGCGCCCCCGACCGCCAGCATGATCGCCGCGCAGCTCCTGGCCTATTACTTCACGGAGCTGAAGGATGACCAAGTCAAAAAGGTGAGCCCCCGCCCGTGCCGCCGCCGGTCCTGGCCGCAGCCTTGTGTTCCGGCATCCGCTCGCCGCCTCCGCCGCCTCCATCCTCCCTCGCCGGGCCTCCTCCGGGCCAGCATCGAGTTGGACTGCAGGGCGCGAGAAAAGGCTTCGCCTTCGATTCTCCCGGCATTGTCAGTGTCTCTGTGTGTGTGCGTTTTTGGGAGGGGAGTAGACGGGCGGAAGACCCCCGAGACTGGGCTGCCTGCTGCAGTGTCCTTGAAACGGGCCCTGGATGTCAGATAGGCCCCCGGGCTGTGCGGGGAGGTGGCCGGTGGGCCCTTCCGCAGGGCCTGTTTGGGAGGGTCCGAGCGCCGTGGGAGGAGGTGTAATCACGGAGATGCTGGGAAGGTGATCGAGCAGCAGGCGAGGGTGCTGGCCGGAGGCCAGGCCTCCCATATTTGGGGTTCTTGGCGGAGGGTGTCGGGTGCCCCGGAGAAGCTGTCACCAGACTCTCCCAGTTGTTTGAGCTGCTCGTTAATCTGAGGACGAGGTGACCCGCCCGGCTTCCTGGAACGGGGAGGGGCGGCTAGGCCACCGGAAACTTTGCTCATAGGCCTCGTGTCTGGAGCGGCACGTCTGAATGGAATTTTTTATTCTTCTTAAGCTGTAATTTCTAGCCAGCACAGGAGCTTAAATAAGAGACTGGTCATTCGAGTTGGGTGGACGCCTGACGCATATGCTTGTGGCATGCTTGTTCTAGCACTTGGACGCATGCATCCTCCTGTCTTGAGGTGTTGTTGCCTTTGACATCTTAGTGTAAAATACTGTCCGCTGGCAGGTCTTAAAGGTGTATCTGTCCCTTCTGTCAGCTTTGCTACTATATTTTTAAGAAACAGCCTAAGCTGTAGGGAAAGACGCCCATTTTATCAGTGCCAGGTCTGGTCCAGGCTCCAGACCCACTCACCCTGAACGTGGTGACGTTATTGCTGGGGTTAGCTGGGATGGACTCACAAAGTCATCTTGACTTTGGAGTTCAGACAGGTGGAGATCTACAGGTGAAAGGCAGGAGCGACAGGCCTGGATTTTCTGCCGGGCAAGCCATAGGGTGTTCCATCCCCTTCCTGTGCATCTAAGGCGACTCCCTCATCTGGCACCATAGGAAACAGGCCTACTAAGCACAGCAACCATATCAAGGTCACCCCGTGAGTTAGAAGCAGAGCCAGTCGGGGGGATCCAGGTCTCCCAGTTCCTCCACCCAGGAACTTCACCTGGGTCCTCCTGGAGGTCAGCTTCCAGGAGGGAGTGGGTACTGAGAGACGAAGCCCCTGGGGACCCTGCTGTGATCTTGGATCCCATGGTGGGTGGGGACCAGGAGTGAGGTAGGTAGGAGATAGGCTTGGGAATGTCATCTGCCATTGTTCTTTATGGCTTTAAGCAATGACTCTGGGGTTGTCAAACCATAGCATTCAAAACACTTGCTCCTATGGAGCACCCTGGAGCTTCCTTCTGGCCACTGACCAGGGAGCCATGCTTACCGTTGTGTGCGTTTCATGAGTTTTCTCCAGTGGTGTTGTGCATCACTGATGTTCTTCCCATTGAACCAGGGAGACAGTTCTCCCGGCATGGCAAGAAGTGCCCAGAACAGGCCTCCTGAAGCCAAGAGGAGTTCACTATCCTCCTGCACGTGGTGTCCTTTATAGCTCAAGACAGTGGGCTGCTGGGCCGGGGGTGTGCCTGGGTGACCTTGTAAACCTCCAACATTCACACCCACCACCACCCACAACAGACTGCTGGCTGTTGGCTGCCGGTGGCCTCCAGCAGCTGAGCTGGGCTGAGGTTTGGACTCCATTCAGTGGGACATGTTTCTCAGACATACAGTGTCTAGGGTGGGCCCAGAGCTCTCCACTCCCGCGGGTGGCTCAATTCACATCTATGGATGCACAGTCTATCTCCTAGGCCCCTTTAGGATTCTCATATTCTTCCCTTCTCTCCCCCTAGAACCTTGCTGGAGGACTGTCTTAAGGTCAAGGTTTCCACCAGATATTATTTGTCAAGGAGATTGTTAAAAACAAGATGTTTGCCTGTATCTCACCACGGACTTCCTATACTGCTTTCTATAGGGGAGTATGTGGATTCCTGCCAGGGGTCCCCTCATTTTGCATAGTGGACTATGTAGCACAGCCATCTGTGGGTGTGGTTGTGGGTATGATTGCGCCACTGCACTCCAGCCTGGGGCTTCTACAGACAGTGATGTAGTGGGTACTTGCTCCAGTGACCTACTCAGCTTTGCCCAAGTGTGCAGATGCTGGGGGACCACATCTGCTCTTCTGGGGCCCAGGACTTCTTAGAGACCAGCTCTTTCCACCTACCACTCACCACAGGAAAGGCTAGGTGAAGGTGTAGGACCCCCTGTTCTTCCTGTGGTGCTGGACTCTGCCTGCCTCCCAGCGGGGACCTGCTGAGGATAGTTTCCCCCAGCGTGGGCAGCCATGATGATTCAGCCCTCCAGCTGTAGGCAGCCTCCGGCACTCTGGAGACAGACCTGGCATCCCTCAGTAACCCTCATCTATCTTCTTGCCCTCAGAACCAGAGGTAGGAGAAGGGAAGGTGGGGACCATGCTAGGGAAGTTTTTGGAATTGCTTAGAATCCAAACGTGATCATGAAAAGGGTGTCATTTCTCTCCTCATTGCCTATGAGGCACATCAGTAATTCAACTCCATAAAATTACGTCCTGGGTTGAAACAGTTCAGGTATCTGACTTCCCAGCTCGGAATCCCCTTATCCAGACAGCATCTGCATAAATTGGTTAATGGGTGCTGTTGAAGAGGGTGTCCTGGAATTAGGCTGAGCTAAGCGCAAAACACATATATTCCTTTCACTCTTCTAGTGCCTTTAGGAGGAAAGGGAGGCATATGTGTGCTTGCGAAGGATTCTATTCACCAGAATCCCAGACGTCTGCTAGTTCTGCAGCTAGAGGCTGGGTTCTTTGACCTCTAAGTAACTTTATTTTTTATTTTTTTATTTTAATTTCTTTTTTTGAGATGGAGTCTCGCTCTGTTGCCCAGGCTGAGTGCAGTGGCGTGATCTCGGCTAGCTGCAAGCTCCGCCTCCCGGGTTCATGCCATTCTCCTGCCTCAGCCTCCCGAGTAGCTGGGACTACAGGCGCCCGCCACCACGCCCGGCTAATTTTTTGTATTTTTAGTAGAGACAGGGTTTCACCGTGTTAGCCAGGATGGTCTCCATCTCCTGACCTCGTGATCCGCCCGTCTCAGCCTCCCAAAGTGCTGGGATTACAGGCGTGAGCCACCGCGCCCGGCCCTAAGTAACTTTAAACACGCGTCTCATCTCGCCAGCTTCTTCCATTCGGTTTAGCCATTAGGAGCTTGGAGCAGGGTGAAGGATTGCATAGTGCTCTGTTTGTTTAGAAAGGGAAGATGGGTCCAGGAAGGTCAGAACTTGGCTTCTAAAGAAAGATTAGACTTCCTTTACTCCACGCTTGTCAGAATGGTGAGCAAATGCCAGTGGATTTTCTCTGGGTGAGATCCCCATAACGCTAAGTGATTTCCACTAGTAGGTGAGCAGACAGGTGTGTTTTGTCCAATGGCTGAACTCAGGAGTCCTTGAGTACTTGGCCCAGGAAGACGGGAGAGTAGGCTGAGCAATTAAAAGACTGCCCAAGGTACATTCCTTAGAGCCCATGTGTTCCGGCTGCAAAAGCAAGCATTAAAAAAAAAAAAAAAGGACTGATGCGGTGGCTCATATCCTGTAATCTCAGCACTTTCGGAGGCCAAGGCGGGTAGATCACCTGAGGTTGGGAGTTCGAGACCAGCCTGACCAACATGGAGAAACCCCGTCTCCACAAAACTACAAAATTAGCTGGGTGTGGTGGTGCATGCCTGTAATCCCAGCTACTTGGGAGGCCAAGGCAGGAGAATCACTTGAACCTGGGAGGCAGAGGTTGCAGTGAGCTGAGATCAAGATCACACCATTGCACTCCAGCCTGGGCAACAAGAGCGAAACTCCATCTCAAAAAAAAAAAAAAAAGTTCCCATTCATTATTGCTCAGGGGTGAGAGAGGTGAGAGTTAGAAAATTACGAAAAACCTGGCTGGGCGCGGTGACTCATGCCTGTAATCCCAGCACTTTGGGAGGCCGAGGCAGGCAAATCACAAGGTCAGGAGTTCGAGACCAGCCTAATATGGTGAAACGCTATCTTTACTAAAAATACAAAAATTAGCCGGGCGTGGTAGCGTGCGCCTGAAGTCCTAGCTACTCGGGAGGCTGAGGCAGGAGAATCGCTTGAATCCAGGAGGTGGAGCTTGCAGTGAGCCAGGATCATGCCACTGCACTCCAGCCTGGGCAACAGAGCGAGACTCTGTCTCAAAAAAAAAAAAAAAAAAAGAAAAAAGAAAATTATGAAAAATCTGTGGGTTCTTGCAGTGGCAAAGAAAAAAAAGAGAAAATTATGAAAAGTCAGCCTGGGCAACAAAATGAAACCTCATCTTAAAAAAAATTTTTTTTAGCCTGCTTTGGTGGCATGCACATACCTGTAGTCACAGCTACTCAGGAGGCTGATTGAGCCCAAAAGACTGATCCCAAAACAGTGAGCTGTGATGCTATGATTGTGTCACCGCACTCCAGGCTGGATGATAGAGTGAGACTCTGTCTCAAAAAAAAGAAAAAAAATTATGAGACGTGTCTCATAACCTCTCAATTCTGATGTTGTACAAATATTCAGTGAGAGCTTCTTGGTGAATCTTGACTTTACAATCCCTGCCTCTTCTGCCTTAGATACTCCTAGAGTTTCTCCCAAGAGAAGCCCCATCACTTTATCTGGTTGGATAGTTTGGGAATGTCGTGAAGGAATAAACTGGCAGGCAGGGTGGCTGTGAGGTGCTTTCACATCTGGCCAAGCTGTTTCGTGCCCCCATGCTCCTACTGTTCTCCGGAGAAGACATAGGCAGCTTTCCCTTTACAAGACTGATTTGGCGTGACTGGGACTGTCTCTGTGTGTGTCTGCAGTCAGGGATTCCTGGCAGACAGATTTAGCCACTGGAATCAGCTCTGAGCATGCCTGAGAAGGTTCAGAGAAGACATGGATAAAGACAGGGAGCTGTATACCTCCGCATCCAGGAATCAGTTGTGGCCAGACTGATGGCACCTGCTTATTGATTTATTTTTATTTTTTTAAAGAGACAGGGTCTTACCATGTTGCCCAGGCAAGTCTTGAACTCCTGGGCTCAGGCAGTCCTCCTGCCTTGGCCTCCGTAAGTGTGCTTATTGAGTTGAAAACCCTGAAGATCAAATCTGATCACAGGAGCTCAATCATTTCTTTAAAAAATGTTTGATTTTTAAATTATGTGCAGAGGACTGTGCAAGGCTGGGGTGACAACTATAAATAAGGCAGAAATGGTCCCTGTTCTCATGGAGCATAAAATATTTGCTGGCTGGGCGTGGTGGCTCATGCCTATAATCCCAGCACTTTGGGAGGCCAAGGCAGGCTGATCATTTGAGGTCAGGAGTTTGAGACCAGCCTGACCAACATGGTGGAACCCCATCTCTACTAAAAATACAAAAAAGGTAGCCAGACGTGGTGGCTCATGCCTGTAGTCCTAGCTTCTCGGGAGGCTGAGGCAGAAGAATCGCTTGAACGTGGGAGGCGGAGGTTGTAGTGAGATGACACTCCAGCCTGGGTGACAAAACGAGACTCCATCTAAAATAATAATAATAATAATAAAACGTATTTGCTGTGTTATATGTGCAAAGCATATGGGCTATGAGGGCCCACAGCGTGGCGTGGTTATACCTTGGGTGGGAAATCCCTAGCCTAGGAACTGCTTACAGCTAGGCTGCGGATGTTAGCTCCTTAAGTGCTTCAGGAAACTGCTCCCATCCCCAGTTCTGGGGCTGTGTTAGTCTGTTTGGAGTAGCAGGACAGGTGCCCACTGCCTTCTGACCTAATAAACCTTAACAACGGGATCTTATGAAACCACTTAATACACACTGGGTTGTGTTCATTTTATTTGCTCTTAAAGAAAAATAGGTAAAAATTTTACAGTTTGATAGGTCTTGATTTCTGGAAATAACACTGACTTCTGGTAAACAGTACACATCAGGGATATTATACTTAGAAACTTTGTAAGGTGGAGTCAAATTAATTGTCACAAAAATGTGTATTTTCTTTCTCTCTTTTTTTTTTTTCTTTTTAAGACGGAGTCTCGCTCTGTCGCCCAGGCTGGAGTGCAGTGGCTCGATCTCGGCTCACTGCAAGCTCTGCCTCCTGGGTTCATGCCATTCTCCTGCCTCAGCCTCCTGAGTAGCTGTGACTACAGGCGCCCGCCACCGCGCCCGGCTAATTTTTTGTATTTTTAGTAGAGACGGGAGTCTCACCGTGTTTAGCCAGGATGGTCTCGATCTCCTGACCTTGTGATCCGCCCGCCTCAGCCTCCTAAAGTACTGAGATTACAGGCGTGAGCCACCACGTCCGGCCATGTATTTTTTTATTCTTTTTTTTTTTTTTTTTTTTTTTGAGATGGAGTTCTGCTGTGTCGCCCAGGCTGGAGTGCAGTGGCACGATCTCGGCTCACCGCAACCTCTGTCTCCTGGGTTTGAGCGATTCTCATGCCGGAGTAGCTGGGGTTACAGGCGCCAGCCACTGCCCCGGCCTGCTTTTTTTTTTTGTTTTTGTTTTTTGAGATGGAGTCTCACTCTGTAGCCCATGCTGGAGTGCAATGGCATGATCTCAGCACACTGCAACCTCTGCCTCCTGGGTTCAAGTGATTCTCCTGCCTCAGCGCCCTCCACCCTCAAGTAACTGGGATTACAGATGCCTGCCACCATGCCCGGCTAAGTGTTGTATTTTTAGTAGAGACTGGCTTTCACCATGTTGGCCAGGCTGGTTTCGAACTCCTGACCTCAAGTGATCTGCCTGCCTCAGCCTCCCAGAGTGCTGGAATTACAGGCGCCAGCCACTACCCCTGGCCTGCATTTTTTTTTTTTTTTTTTCTTTTGAGACGGAGTCTCATTCTGTCACCCAGGTTGTAGTGCAGTGGCACGATCTCAGCTCACTGCAACCTCTGCCTGCTGAGTTCAAGCAATTCTTCTGCCTCAGCTTCCCTAGTAGCTGGGATTACAGGTGCCGCCACTACGCCCAGCTAATTTTTTGTATTTTTAGTGGAGATGGGGTTTCACCATGTTGGCCAGGCTGGTCTTGAATTCCTGACCTCATGATTCTCCTGCCTCGGCCTCCTGAAGTGTTGGGATTACAGGCGTGAACCACTGTGTCTGGCCACTTTTTTTTTTTTTAATGGCTTGTCGTCTCTGGGCATCCTGGAACACTTAGTGAGTGTCATGTCCGGTATGAATTTTATATATATATAATTGAGATTACACTATAAATGTTTCTGCACACAACTATACTAACATATGTGTAGGTGTGTGTATGCTTTCATATGCTCTTTCAAAAGCCTCAGCGAGGTTGACGGTACAAGAAGTATTATTCCTGGGCTTCCCAGCAGGGCTCCCTCCCCAGGGTATCCTCCCCATCCTGCTGCCTGCCTTGTGTGTTGCAGACAGAAGGCAAGCAATTTATTCCCCGTTTAGAAACAGAGACTGAAGACCCATCCAGAGGAGATAAAACATTTTTCTAAGGTGGAAAGAAAATCAGGAATAGGATTCAGAGGGCTCTTCTTGCTTCCTCTGTTTCCTTCTTTTAGAAGAAAAACCTGTCCTAGTTGGTTTTAATGCTTTACCTTGGAACCTGTATTTTAATACTGTCACGTTACAAATCAATACATTTGAGTTAATTTTTTATTATGAAATATTTGAGGCACATAAAAGAAGATTGAGGTTCACCTAAACACCTCTGTGTCTGCTACTCAGCTTGAGAAGTTACAGACACAATTACAATTACGTTACAGACATAGTTGAAGCCCTGTCTGCGCCATCTCTGAGACAGTTAGCTGCTTCTTCCTTTGGAGGTGACCTCTGTCCTGAATTTGGTGTTTATCTTTTCATGTATGTTTTTATGCTTTTATTACATATGCATGTGTCTATAAACAGTATATAGTATTGCTTTATAGATACATGGTTTTACCTTTTGTAAATGGTGCTATACTGACTATGTGTTTAAGCAATATATGGTATTGCTTTGTGTGGTTTTAAACTCTTTTTTTTTTTGAGATGGAATGTCATTCTGTTGCCTAGGCTGGAGTGCAGTGGTGCGGTCTCAGCTCACTGCAGCCTCTGCCTCCTGGGTTCAAGCGATCCTCCTGCCTCAGCCTCCTGAGTAGCTGAGATCATACCCGGCTAATTTTTTTGTATTTTTAGTAGAGACGGGGTTTCACCATGTTGGTCAGGCTGGTCTCAAACTTCTGATCTGAAGTGATCTGCCCACCTAGGCCTCTTTCCAAAGTTCTGGGATTATAGGCGTGAGCCACCACACCCAGCCAGTTTTAAACTCTTATAAATGGTGCTATACTGTATGTATCCTTCCGCCATTTATTTTCTTTTAGCTCAACATTATATTTTTGAGATTTTACAAATGTTGATCTATGTAACTGTTTCATTAAACTGCTCTGGTTTCTTACAGAGTATAAAAGCTCCACAGTTAATTCATCTATTCTGCTTTTGATGGGCATTTGTGTTTCTAATGTTTCAAGTGACAAACAATGCCTTGGTGAACTTTCTCTAGAACAACTCATTCAGCGCATGCACAAGTTTCTCTAGGCTCTAAACTGTGTACCTAGGGCTGGGATTACCAGGTGGAGAGATGTGTGCATCTTCCCATATACGAGATTCTGCCAAGTTGCCATCTGGGGTCATGCCAGTTCACACTCCCATGGGAAGTATGTGCAGGTTGCCTTTGTTCCACACCAACCCTTGTTATGGTCAAACCTTTGCAAATTTGTAATAGATGAGTTTTAGTCTATTTCCTTCCTCAGTCATTTCCATTCACATCTCAGTATTCGAGCTGTGTTTAAAATTAGCCCATTTCCTGAGTTAACCTTATCAGAGTCCTTGCTTCAGAGTCCCATGGAGTGAAGTTGACAGCTCCACGGACTGCTGCTGCTGAGATATCTGTACTGGGGAGGGAAAGGCTTAGGATGGCTCTCCATCGCCCCTGGTGCTGTCGGGCGACTCCGTTAAACTTTTCTGGGAATTGAAACACACATTTGTGAGCTTTCACTTGCACACACTTCCTCTCTTCTGGGTGGATCCGACCTGGGTAGGGCAGGCTTATCTGTCGCCTAAACATGCCCAGCTCTGCTCAGAGAAAACTCAAGCCAGCGGCCTCTCAGACCGTCTTCCGTAAAAGGAGAGGGTGGCTGTACCCACGTGGCAGGGAAAACTGAACCGTGAAGTCCGCGGCTCAGCCGTTTGCACACAGAAGCTGAGCTGTCCCTGTGCGAGGCAGAAAATGTCGGCTCATGTTCATCTTGAGTCTGTGCCTGATTACAGGCTGCAGACTTGGAGACCTCAAGCGTGCCTTACAGGGAAGGGGACATTCGGTGCCTACTAGGCGCCCGGCTTTTCTTTTTCTTAACAGGGGTCTTATTGAATCATTTCTAGAACTCATATGAAACAAAGCCAACGTTCATTGTTGTATTCATTGCCATGTACTATGCTAAAGGCATCGTAAGCCTTTGCTTGGTTCATCCCCACAACGCCTTTGTGAGGTGGATGTGATTTCAGACCGTGAGGCCCTGATAGTGAACGATAGAGCCAGCATTCAGCCTCATCAAGGCTGATGGCAGAGCTCCTGCTTTAATTATTTTCTCAATTGAGTTATAATTCACCTACCATGAAATGCACCATTGTACAGTGTACAATTCAGTGGTTTTTAATACCTTTACAAGGTTGTCCAAGCATCACCACCGTCTAATTCCAGAATATTTTACCACCCTCCGAAAAAACTACCTGTTAGCAGTCACTTCACATTTCTGCCTCCACCTAGCTTCTGGCAACCACTAATCTACCTTTTTTTTTTTTTTTTTTTTTTTAATGGATTTTTTTTTTTTTTTTTTTTTTTTGAGACGGAGTCTCGCTCTGTCGCCCAGGCTGGAGTGCAGTGGCGCGATCTCGGCTCACTGCAAGCTCCGCCTCTTGGGTTTACGCCATTCTCCTGCCTCAGCCTCCTGAGTAGCTGGGACTACAGGCGCCCGCCACCGCGCCCGGCTAATTTTTTGTATTTTTAGTAGAGACGGGGTTTCACCGTGGTCTCGATCTCCTGACCTTGTGATCCGCCCGCCTCGGCCTCCCAAAGTGCTGGGATTACAGGCGTGAGCCACCGCGCCCGGCGGATTTGTCTCTTATGGACATTTCATATAAATGGAATAATATAAAATGTGGCCTTTTGTGTCTAGCCTCTTTTACTTAGCATAATGTCTTCAAGGTTCATCCATGTAGTAGCATGTGTCAGCACTTCATTCCTTTTTATTGCTGAATACTATTCCATTGTATTTTTCTACTACATTTTGTTTGTCCATTTGTCAGTTGACAGGCATTTGGACTGCTTCCACTCTTTTTGGCTATTATGAATAATGCTGCTCTGAACATTTGTGTGTGAATATTTTGTATAGACATGCTTGCTTGCTTTCTTCTTTTTTTTTTTTCAGACGGAGTTTCGCTCTCTCGCCAGGCTGGAGTGCAGTGGCGCAATCTTGGCTCACTGCAACCTCTGCCTCCCGGGTTCAAGTGATTCTCCTGCCTCAGCCTCCCAAGTAGCTGGGACTATAGGCACATGCCACCATGCCCAGCTAATTTTTGTATTTTTAGTAGAGATGGAGTTTCACCATGTTGGCCAGGATGGTCTTGATCTCTTGACCTTATGATCCGCCCGTCTCAGCCTCCCAAAATGCTGGGATTACAGGCGTGAGCCACCGCGCCTGGCCAGACATGCTTTCGTGTCTCTTGGGTGTATATGTAGGAATGGAATTCCTTGGAGAGCCCCTGCTTTTAATCGATTTGAGGAGGAAGGCATTATCTCCATTCAGAAATGAGCAAACGAAGGCCCCCCAGGTGGTGAATTGACTTGCTGATGACCACACAACTCATGAATGACAGGCACAGGAACCCAGTACTGCTGGTCCCCTGAGTCAGAAATCCATGTTCTTTCCACCATTATACCCAACTCTCATTGTGCAGTTTAGGGAAACAGATCAAGGAGGGAAAGACTGGAGTGGGAGAGGGGTGGAATTGGCTTGGGATCCAGGTTCCCTGTCCCCTATTTCCTGCCCCTCCCCAGCACCAGCACGGTCTCTCCTGCCTGTGCCTGCTGCCCCACCCCCAGCCCCATTTGCTTAGTGTTGATGAGCCTCTTCCACTTGGGAAGGAAATGGATCCAGTAAGGTCATTAACAGTGAAATGTTAGGGATTTGCCCTGTTTTTCAAATCTCCCTTTTCATTTGTCTCCTTCCTCCCATTCTTGTTTGCATTTAAAACAGGACCCCCAGGAGGGCAATGCTTAACCTGCATGAAAACTCCCTCAGTGCTCCTTGTGATGCCCACTCTTAGCCTCTGCCTGGGGGTACTGTAAGCAGCTGTCGATTCCATCAGTTGATTGACACATAGGGCTTGTCTTCAGCATGTTATTCACCCAGACCTCATGTCCCTGATGTCTCCTGGTGCCTTCTAGGACCCTGTCTGGGTGGGTGTGGTGAGTGAAGTAGGAGACCCAGGCTACTGCTGTGATAAAGACACTGCCTCACATTTACGAAGTTCAGTGTCATTTATAAAATACTTGATTTAATCAGATGCTTGCTTTAGCTGAATCCTTCCATCAAGCTTGGATGTAGGAATTTCTTCCTGCATCTTACATATGGGGCAGGTGAGGCCCAGGAAGTGGAATTCATGTGATCTTGGTGGCCAGAAAGCAGTACAGCTAGGATGGGGACACAGACCTCCCCAACGCCAGTGGGCAGTTGTTGCTGTGCCTGCAGACCCAGAACTGTGGTCCAGGGCTCCAGACTCCAAAGCCATTGATGGGGTTCAGGGCATACAATCCCCAAATAGTAATATGGCATTTGAGAAAACAGCAGAAGCAGGAAGGTCTTTCACCTTTCCCCTCCCTTCTTCCCTGATGCAGACTCATTCAAGAAGGTGTCTACCCTATACCCAGAAGAAAGGGACATCCTTATCTCTGGAGATACAGAGACACAGAGAAGAATCTGAACAAACAGGGCCTGCTAACTTCTCTTCAGTTTATCACTATTAGATCATATCCCCTTTCTCCAGTCACACTTCTTCATGACCATCCACTTCTTCATCAAACCTGACATAGAGAAATATGCAGACTTACCTGTTTTTTTTCTTTCTTTCTTTCTTTCTTTCTTTCTTTTTTTTTTTTGAGACAGTTCTCGCTGTGTTGCCCAGGCCGGAGTGCAGTGGCGCAATCTCGGCTCACTGCAGCCTCCACCTTCCTGGTTCAAGCATTTCTCCCACCTCGGTCTCCCGAGTAGCTGGGATTACAGGCATGTGTCACCACACCTGGCTAATTTTTGTATTTTTGGTAGAGATGGGGTTTCACTATGTTGACTAGACTGGTCTCAAACTCCTGTCCTCAAGTGATCTGCCCACCTTGGCCTTCCAAAGTGCTGGGATCACAGGCATGAGCCACAACGCCTGGCGAGAGTTACCTGTTTCTTTGTACCTTCATTTCCTTTTGAAGGCTTCTGTGTCACCTAAAAACTTAGATTAATTTGTGTGCCTTGTTCTTGTTACTCTGTCTTTTGTTATAGGGGCCTCAGCCATAAACCTAAAATGGGAAGGAAGGATATTTCTTTTCGGCTACCACGTGTTCTACATTGCAGCGGCCTTCCTCATAGAAACCATCACCCAAGGCTCTGATAATGGAGATGTGTCAGAAATGCTAGGGCTGTGTGTCCAGACACCTCAACATAGGTGGCTGTTGAGCTCTTAAAATGTGGCAAGTCTGATTTGAGATGTGCTGTGGCATATAAACTCCATACAGGTTTTCAAAAATTTCATGTGACACAAAGAATATGAAATAGCCTGGTAATCGTTTTCAATTTTTTTTTTTTTTTTTTTTTTTTGAGACAGAGTCTTGCTCTGTCACCAGGCTGGAGTACAGTGGCACGATCTTGGCTCACTGCAACCTCCACCTCCCAGGTTCAAGTGATTCTCCTGCCTCAGCCTCCCAAGTAGCTGGGATTACAGGTGTGCACCACCACGCTGAGCTAATTTTTTGTATTTTTGGTAGAGTCGGGGTTTCACCATGTTGGCCAGGCTGGTCTCGAACTCCTGACCTCAAGTGATCCACCTGCCTCAGTCTCCCAAAGTGCTGGGATTACAGGCGTGAGCCACCGCACCCGGCCAATAGTTTTCTAGTATTGGCTGGGCATGGTGGCTCACACCTGTAATCTTGGCACTTTAGGAGGCTGAGGCCAGAGGATCACTTGAGCCCAGGAGCTTGAGATCAGCCTGGGCAATATAGCAGACCTCATCTCTACAAATAATTAACAACATTAGCTGGGCGTGGTGGCACACATCTGTGGTCCCAGCCACTTGGGAGTCTGAGGTGAGAGGATTGCTTGAGCCCAGGAGGTCAAGGCTGCAGTGAGCCCTGATTGACCCACTGCACTCCAGCCTAGGTGATGGAGCAAGACCCTGTCTCAAAAAAAAAATTTTTTTTTTTCTGATATTGATTAGATGTAGAAACAACATTTTGGATATACTGGGTTAAATAAAATACAGTATTTCACTTGGGAGGCTGAGGCAGAAGGACTGCTTTGATTGTTTGAGGCTGCAGTGAGCCCTGATTGCTCCACTGTACTCCATTCTGGGTGACAGAATGAGATTATAAAAAGAAAAAAATTAATTTCACCTGTTCTTTTTAAATGTGGCTACTAGAAAAGTTAACATTGTATATTTGGCTCATATTATCTTCCTGTTGGACAGTGCTCTGCTAGGTGGTGAATTCCATGGCTTAGGAGTTTGCACTCTGCATTTAAAGCAGTGGGTTCCTGTGGATCCTTGGACCTTGGTTTCCTCCTCTGTAAGCTGCAGTTTCCTTATCTGGAATCCATGATCTTGAAACTACCCATCCAGCTTGAGTAGTATTGTGAGGTGACCATCAAGCTCTCTAGACCTCATTTTCTTTCTTTCTTTCTTTCTTTTTTTTTTGAGACAGTCTTGCTCTGTCACACAGGCTGAAGTGCACTGGCACAATCTTGACTCACCGCAACCTCTGCTTCCCTGGTTCAGGCGATTCTCATGCCTCAGCCTCTCTAGTAGCTAGGATTACAGGAGCGCTGCACCACACCCAGCTAATTTTTTTATAGTTTTAGTAGAGATACGGTTTTGCCATGTTGGCCAGACTGATCTTGAACTGGCCAAGTGATCCACCCACCTCAGCCTCTCAAAGTGCTGGGATTACAGGTGTGAGCCACTGTACCCGGCCTCACCTCTGTTTCATCTGTCAGATGAGGTAAATGATACCTGCCCTGTTCTCTGCCCCCACTTTTCAAATTAGAGAATGGACAAGGAAATACTTGGAAAGTGTACAGAACTGTACAAATGTCAGGTGTTATCATTGTTACTCACCCAGCTTACAGCTGTAGACACCTTGAGTAGCCAGGTGGAGGATGGCAGCTTCCTGGCTAACAGGGTAGGCAGACAACAGGGCCCTGAGCCTGGGCAGGGGTCCCGAGTGCCATTCTGCCTTTGCCTTGGATTGTGTGGGAGCTCCTGGGCCATCTGCATGTCTATGTGCCCTGGCCAAATGGACAGATTAAAATGACACCATGGGTTGCTGAAACGCCATGTTCTGAGGACTCTAAAGTGTCACGGAGCTCCTGTGTATAGTATGTGAGGCCAGAAGGCAGTTTTCATGATTGCTGTTTTACTGATGGAAATACACAAGAGATCGAAGTGACTTGCTCAAGGTCATAGAGAGAGGCAGTGCCCTTGGCCGAGGCCTGAGGTCTTTCGATTTCTAGCTCAGTCCAGTCCCACCACTGCAGTATCTCCAAGCCACGGCGTTAGGGTTTGGTTGTCTGGCAGTGAAAGTAAACCTGTCTGCACTCAGATCCTTTTCTCCCTGTTGTCGGGAGGTGCTGGGACAAGTGGGAATTGTGAGACTGGAGGTCCAGAAGCTGGCTGTTTGCTAAGCCATCCACCAGGAGGCTGAGAAGTAAGCCTGTTGTGCCTGCCCTGCCACATTCCAGGGCCGTTCTGTTCCCCCCCTGGAGGGAATGGGGGCCTGCTTTATTTTTAGCTAGTTTAGTGTGACAGCCTTGTTGTCTTTCTGGGCGAGGACTTGGCCACTTTCACCAGTCAGGAAGCTCCTTTTAGAACCTCCAGGCCCTACTCAGGTTCTCCTAGGAAGAGGAGGCCAAGGGAAGGGGTGCTGAAGTTGGAGTGCTGCTCTGCTTGCTGAGTGGCCTGGGGCATTTGGCTAACTTCACAGCCCTAGGTTCCACCTACCTCATGTGGGGTTCATAATAGCTTCCTTACACATTGTGCAGATTTGGATAGAGGAGGTTAAAGCACCCAGCATGGACCCTGTCCACATTCATATTGCTAGAACCTCAGTTTTTTCATCAAGAATGGGGATCCTGGCTGGGCGCAGTGGCTAACGCCTGTTATCCCAACACTTAGGGAGGCTGAGGCGGGCGGATCACAAGGTCAAGAGATCAAGATCATCCTGGCCAACATAGTGACACCCTGTCTCTACTTAAAATACAAAAATTAGCTGGGTGTGGTGGCGTGCGCCTGTAGTCCCAGCTACTCAGGAGGTTGAGGCAGGAGAATCGCTTGAACCCAGGAGGCGGAGCTTGCAGTGAGCTGAGATTGGGCCACTGCACTCCAGCCTGGTGACGGAGCGAGACTCTGTCTCAAAAAAGAAAAAATGGGGATCCCATTTTCCTCATGATTTGTTGTACGTAAACAGAGTTCATTGAAACAGAACCAACAGTTTACACATGCTGAGAGACACTATGAACCTGAGAGAAGAGACCGGGCAAGGCTGTGTCTCCAGGATGAGGTTTTTGAGTGCCTGAGGGATGGTTTTGGCTTTGGTGATGATCTCACACAGACCTGTCACTGAGGAGCCCTGCAGTGGAATTGATTATCCCAGACACAGTTCCTCTGGTAGCTTGCAGGTGACTCAGCTTGAATAAGGGAGTGGGAATTCTGATTATCTTTAGGCCCCTCTGTTCCTCTGGGCCCCAGCCATGCAGTGGTGAAGTGGTGAGGGGAAGGCAGGGGTTAGAAGTGCTTGGAACTCTACCTTAGAGGAAAGCCTGAAGTGAGAGGCCGCTGCCGGGGAAGAAGGGCTGGGCCATTCGGGGAAGTCTCGGGGCCTTATCTGAGCCAGCAAACCCTCTGAGACCTCCCTAGGCTAGTGTCACTGGAGGCCTCCCGCCCAGCACAGGAGCCACCCAGCCTGGCCCAGGAGCCACCACGCGGTGCCTCCTAGAGCTCCTGGGCACACAAAGAGCCCAGAGAGCATGGCTCCTGTACCTCTGGCACTCACGGTCTAGCTGGTGGCGTGGACCATGCATGTGTCCCTGCAACGCCCAGGAAAGATACACAACACGAAGTGTCTCCCGGGCAGGTCGACTCCTACATAGTGAACACCTAAGGCCGAGGGGATGCTGAGGAGAGGAGTGGACGGTGTGGGATGGGGTAGATCATGGCATGTGCTCCTGACAAGGTGAGTTGGGAGGTGAGCTTTGGGAGGAAGAAGGAACTGGGGTTGGAGAGGCCCAGGAGGCAGACTGGACAGGGCTCTGCAAGGAAGGACCTTTGAGGTGATGAGCCACTGTCAGGGTGCTGGGTGTTAGTGGTTGCTTTAGGGACCCCACTAGATCAGGGCTGCCTCCCCTCGTGGCCAACTCCCTCCCTGCTCAGAGACCGGCTGCCAAGCACAGAACAGAAACTAGGTTCCCGGCCGCCACCCGCAGTACTGAGGTGGGGCTGGGCCGCCGCAGAAACCATGTGCGGGCAGGAAGAGGAGTCCGGGGCTGCTGGGTGGGCACAGACCATGGTGTGGGCCCAGGGTCTCAGCTTGCTATGGCTGTTGAACTTCCTTCCCAGACTGTGTGAAAGGGGAAGGAGCAGATCGGACAGCTTGTTGTGGCTCTGATCCCAGCTGGAGGGGAGAAGTGGCCTCCTGGAGGTCACACTGGAGTGGCGTGCTTTCTGTAAGGCCGGATAGCCATGCTGTTCTGGAGTGGCTGGAGCTGTGGTGGTGATACCCCCTGTAGTATCGCATCTCCCTCTCCAGGAAGCTCCTGACCCTGGCTCTCCCTGGACTGAGAGGATAGAGCACAGGACCAGGAATCAGGGAGCTTGCGGTCCACACGAGTCTCTGCAAGTATGTCACTCTGGCCAGTTGAGGAACCTCCTGGCCCCTCATTCTTGCCCAGGGCATTGGAAGTGATGGTACCTGTTCTGCTTCTGCAGACAGGATGCTGTAAGGACCAACAGGTAAAAGTACTGTGCAAAGTAGAGAGGCCTTTATAGGTCAAAGTCATAGGAACACACCCACGTGACAGATGGGAAGACTGAGGTGCCCATAGGATGGCAGACCCAGAAGTCAAATGCAGGTGTCTACATGGCCCCGACTGTGCCCTGTCATTGGACCGGGAGGGGTCCTGAGGAAGTCTTTAGTACCGCTCTGCTAGTTTGAGTCTTAGAGAGTGTCTGCAGGCAATAGGAAGCGGGAAGTTGGTTTTTAAAGAAAAAAGTGTTTATAATATAATTCCATTTTTGTAAAACAAAAAGAACCATCCATCTCTGTATGTATGAGTGTTTGTTTAGGGAGGAAGACAGTCCTAGTACATAAAACTCCATTAGCAGGGATATCTCTGGGGACACTGGGGAAAGAATTAATAATTTTTACTTTTATGCATTTATATGATGTTGGAATATATTTTACAATAAGTATATATTACTGTTACTGCTTTTTTTTTTTTTTTTGAGATGGAGTTTTGCTCTTGTTGCCTAGGTGCAGTGGCGCGATCTTGGCTCACTGCAACCTCCGCCTCCTGGGTTCAAGCGATTCTCTTGCCTCAGCCTCCCAAGTAGCTGGGGTTACAGGCGCCCGCCACCATGCCCGGCTAATTTTGTATTTTTAGTAGAGACGGGGTTTCTCCATGTTGATCAGGCTGGTCTTGAACTTCTGATCTCAGGTGATCCACCCGCCTTGGTCTCCCAAAGTGCGGGGATTACAGGCATGAGCCACTGCGCCTGGCCTGTTATTGTTTCTTTAAAAAAAAAATGAAACAGTGCAAATGTTTCAGAGCAGTTTTGTCAGAGTTTTTCATTTGCCATTTTTTCAGGCATATTGCCTCCCAGCTTTAGTTTTCTACTAATGGGTCAATAGCATTTGTGGTAGATGCATTTTTTTTTTTTTTGGAGACGAAGTCTCGCCTTGTTGCCCAGGCTGAAGTGCAGTGGCGCAATCTCAGCTCACTGCAACCTTTGCCTCTGGAGTTCAAGTGATTCTCCTGCCTCAGCTTCCGGAGTAGCTGGGATTACAGGCATCTGCCACCACGCTCGGCTAATTTTTTTTGTATTTTTAGTAGAGTTGGGTTTCACCATGTTGGCCAGGCTGGTCTTGAACTCCTGACCTCTCAGGTGATCCACCCGCCTCAGCCTCCCAAAGTGCTGGGATTACGAGCGTGAGCCACTGTGCCCGGCCAGTAGATGCATTTTTCAGGCATTGAGATGAAAGGAGTTAGGGGTACAGGAAATGACACTTGATGCTTACTTTGTTTCTGGCACATTAAAATCCTCCCCATAACCCTCTGAAGTGGAGGATTTATTATCTCCATCTTAAAAGTGAGACTCAGAATGCTGGGCGCGGTGGCTCACACCTGTAATCCCAGCACTTTGGGAGGCCGAGGCGAGCAGATCATGAGGTCAGGGATCAAGACCATCCTGGCTAACATGGTGAAATCCCGTCTCTATTAAAAATACAAAAAATATTAGCCAAGCGTGGTGGCAGGCGCCTGTAGTCCCAGCTACTCGGGAGGCTGAGGCAGGAGAATGGTGTGAACCCGGGAGGTGGAGCTTGCAGTGAGCCGAGAGAGCACCACCGCACTCCAGCCTGGGCGACTGAGCCAGACTCCGTCACAAAAAAAAAAAAAAAAAAAAAAAAAAAAAAGTGAGACTAAGTGAGACTCAGAGAGATTAAGTAACTTGTCCAAAGTAACACAGCTAATAAATAGGATTTGAACCCAGCTGTCTGTCCACAGCCCTGTGTTCTTTCTACCACGTGAGGAAAATGGAAATGCTTAAGGTGAAGCCCCAAGTGGGAGGTTGTGAGCCCTGGAATCTAGACCCAGCTGCCATTTATAAACTCCTCAACTTAGCTTGAATCATGGGTCTGTTTCCTCTCCTAGATAATGGAGATAATGATGTCTTTCCTGCCTACTTCACTGGGCTGTAGTGACAGGAGAAAGGGAACTAGCATTAAAGCACCTGCTTCCTGCCTGGCACTTAGCATCCACAAGCTCATTTCACTTCTTTCTACACAGTTTAAATGGGATAATGTATGTGAAGGTTCTGTGTCTGAAGGGCCAGTGCACATGTGAGCCATTGCTAATCATGATGTTAACAAGCACCCAGGGCTCATTCTCTCTGAGTCAGTGTCCTTAGCAAAGGGAAGTGAATTCTGATGTTGAAATCTCTGTCCTCCCCTAAGCTAACATCTTTCTTAACCCTTCAGGGTGCATGCCATGATTTCTTTTTGTAAGTGGAGCGCCTCTCTTGGAAAGTTCATTTTAAAGGCCCGTGTCAGCAGCTTCAGTCACGCCTGCTGTTCTGCATCATTCTCGATCCTCGCAGGAGGGTGGATGAGAGAGGGAGTGAAATTTTCCATGGCTATGCCCCCTTCCACGGAGTGGGGTGAAAATGGCTGGGATGGTTACCAGTGGTTACTGGTGCCCCCTGCCACGACTGGCCTGTTCACTTGGGCATGCCCAGTCTTGAGTTTGTTTTTTGTGCATGTTCTGTTGGGAGCAGGAGCTGGGGCTGGGGTCGGGCACAGAAATGTGTGTGAGTTGAGTGCAGTGCCAGGCCATTGAGTTCTTTCCTTGGCTGGAGGGCTTTGAGCCAGGGAAGCTTGGCGAGGCTGTGTGCTCTCTGCTGATGACATGTCCTCCTGCTCTGCGGGGGTCCAACTTTGGGAGCCGCTGAGAGCTTCAAGGCCCGCTGGGTCCACAAGAAGGAGAATCCAGGACCAGTGTCTGGACAGTGTTTGAGCAGGAGCGCCCGCCCTGTGCAGCCAGCCTGGCTACCCTCATAGGAAGGGCTCTTCCCTCTGGGCAGTGGTGGAGAGGCCCTGGAGGCTGGATGCGGGTTCTCAGCAGCCTCAGGCAAGAGTCTGAGGGACCCCACTGGGTGTCTGATGTCTGGTCTCTGGGACCAGGTGCCTTCCCATTTCCATCCCAGCCTGACCAGAGTCCCACGCACTCATGTCAGGCACCATGTTTGGGAGTGAGCATTTGAGGGCCTGGGTTCCTGTCATGACTCCTGGGAACCTCTGTCTTCTGACAGACATCCATAGACCCAGGCTTGTAGTGGAAGCAGCCGGAAGAGGTGCTGTGCGGTGTCCTCCCCATCCCCCAAATGGAGGGTGGTGTTCTTCTGGCACTGACGTTTGACCGGAGCAGTAAAGCAGTGGTGATTTGGAGGCAGCACCTAAGAGAAGGGGACAGGATTATAGAGATGTGTGTGTGTGTGTGTGTGTGTGTGTGTGTGTGTGTGTATGCGTATGAGTACGTGTGTGTATGTGAGTGTGTGTGAGAGTGTGTGTGTGAGAGTGTGTGTGTGAGAGTGTGTGTGTAGAGAGAGGGAAGAGGGGAAAAGGAAGGAGGAGAGAAAAGATCTGGAGATGCTGTGGAGAGGAGGACAGAAATAGAAAAGTTGAAAGGCCACAGACTTTGGCCAAATCCCCAAAGAGCAAGAGTCAGCCTTTCTTCCTGGGTTTCTGGCAGACATCTGGAGCAAATGGGCAGGAGTGATTTCTCCGATGCCCGTTCTTCCTCCCTCTCTCCTTCTACCCACTGCCCATTCCCAGACTCTTTCCGACGGAGACAGGAGTGGTCCAGTGGAGTGCCAGGAGGGGCTAGTCTGAACGAGGAAGATACGTTTTGCTCAGTGAGGTGCTGGGTTCTCTGGGCCCCTGGAAGTTTTCTGCAGGTGTCTCTTGACATGTGCTTTTCTCCAGTGCCTCCAGGCCACCTAAAGGCCCACAGTCCAGAGGGGCATGTCTGCTGAGTCCTGCACCAGGTGCCTGCCTGACTGGGCAGTGTGCCAGGTACCAGGGAGCTGACTTCTCCCTTGGCAGCCCAGCCCCAGGCCTAGGGTCTTTGCTGGTTCAGTGGCCCCTTCTGATCTCCTGAGGACCAGTGGAAAGAAAGGGCTTCCCTTCACCGTCCTCATTCATGTAAGATCCAGGAGGCCCCGGTTTCAGTTCCAGCCTTGCCTCAACTGTACCCCCCTTTTGGCCCCAGTATTCATGTCTCTTCTGAGAGGGGTTGTACCCCATGATGACTCATGAACCTGAACGAAAGGAGGAAAACCCTCCCTCCATAGCAGCTTGAGGACGAGGCCGTCCTCTGTGTCTGCAGCCTGCTTTTTGATTTGAGCTTCTAAGCTTTGTTTGGGTTCAAGCTTGATTGTCCTGAAACGTTGGGGTTTTTGGATCAGTGTCTGTGTGCTGAGCTGCACCTGGAGTTAGAAGGCAGGATAGCTGTGGAGTTATGGAGAGCTGCCTTTTCAAGAAGCTTCTGCTTGTCCAGCTGGAAAACCCCAACAGCTCTACTAGGATCTGCCTTCTGCAGAGCAGGGGACCAGCCTTCCTTAAGGGGCAGGGATGATTGTATGGAGGAGCCTTAGACTTGCAGGTATAAAACCTCACTCCCCCAGCTGTGTGCTTTGAACTAATCACTTAGCTTCTTGGACCCTCAGTTTCTGTGTCTGTAAAATGGGGATTAAGAACATCTCCCTGACAGTTTTGAAGGTTAAATGACATACTGGATCTTGATACACTGATATACTGTAAACCACAAGAGAATTATATAGTATTATTCCAGGACCCAGCATTTTTTGAATTCCTTCTTTGTGTCGAGCAACTGGGTGAGTTCCAAAGGTCTATTCAATATGTTTTCTTTCCCTGGGGAACTCACACAGTATCATAGGAGATGGACAACTCCTATGTGGATAATCATGATGTGTGGGGAGTGTGGTCGTTGGGGCATGTCCAAAATGCTGGAGTAGCAATGTGCCTTTTTAAAAATTAAAATTAAAAAAATTTTTTTGAGACGGAGTCTTGCTGCATTGCCCAGGCTGGAGTGCAATGGCGCGATCTTGTCTCACTGCAATCTCCTCCACCTCCTGGGTTTGAGCTATTCTCCTATCTCAGTCTCCTGAGTAGCTGGGATTACAGGCCTGCCCCACCATGCCCAGCTAATTTTTGTATTTTTGGTAGAGACCGGGTTTTACCACGTTGGCCAGGCTGGTCTTGAACTCCTGACCTCAAGTAATCCACTCGCCTCGGCCTCTCAAAGTTCTGGGGTTACAGGCGTTAGCCACTGCTCCCGGCCTAAAATTAAAATTAAAAAATATTTTAGAGGTGCGATCTCACTATGTTGCTCAGGCTGGTCTTGATCTTTTGGATCTAAGCAATCCTCCTGCCTCGGCCTCCCAAAGTGCCAGGATACAGGCGTGAGCCACTGTGCCAGCTAGAAATGTGGCTTTTATTGTATGATCTTGCACTTGCTCCCCCATTCTCCACACAGCAGACACACAACTCTCATCATAGTTGTAATCAGTAAAGCTGTCCCAAGGCTCACTGTGCTGTGGGATCCCGCTTGTATTTGTTTATGTGGCTCATCAGGCCCTATGTGGTTGAGCTCTGGCCAGTCTTCCCAGGCACACCGTCTGCTCGTTCATCACAAAACCACCCTCCCTCCCCTTTGGCCTTCACACATGCCCTTGCTTGTGCCTGGGAATGCTCTCCAACTTCGCCTCTCCAGGAAGCCGTCTCTTCCATGCTTGCACCATGGCTGTCTCTCCCCGCAGACCCAGGGCACTATGATGGCAAGGACTGCTGATGAGTGCCGCCAACCAGAGTAGGGCATGGCTTGTCTCTCCTCCCAAGGGCCATGTTTCTGGCCATTTTCTTTTTCCTTTAAAACATATATATATATGTTTTTTAAATATATATATGTTTTTTATATATATAAAGAGCCTTCTGTGTGCAAGGCTCCATATATATATGTGTGTGTGTATATATATATATATATTTTTTTTTTTGATACTGGATCTCACTTTGTCACCCAAGCTGGGGTGCAGTGGCACGATCATAGCGCCCTGCAACCTCTGCTTCCCCAGCTCAAGCAATCCTCCTGCCTCAGTCTCCTGAGTAGCTGGGACTACAGGGGCGTATCACCACACCTGGCTAATTTTTGTATTTTGTTAGTGATGAGATTTCGCCGTGTTGCCCAGGCTAGTCTCGAACTCCTGGCCTCAAGCAATCTGCCTGCCTTAGCCTCCCAAAGTGTTGGGATTACAGGCGTGAGCCACTGCTCCTGGCCAATTGTTAATTTTTTTTTTTTTTAGAGACAGTCTCACTCTGTCACTTAGGCTGGAGTGCAGTGGTGCAGTCATGGCTCAGTGCAGCCTCAACCTCTTGGGCCCAAGTGATCCTCTTGCCTCAGCCTGTAGCTGAGACTACAGGTGTGCATCACCACGCTGGGCTAATTTTTATTTTTTGTAGAGACGGGGTTGTTGCCCAGGCTAGTCTCAAACTCCTGGGCTCAAATGATCCTCCTGCCTTGGCCCTGCAAAGTTCTGGGATTACAGGTATCAGCCTCCATGTCCGGCCTCTTCTGGCAATTTCTATTCTGGCTCTTGGTGGTTTCTGATTGCCCGTCTTTGAGCTGCTTTATTGTAAAGGGAAAAAGGTGGTAGGGCTAGTGGTTAGGAGTTGGGGCAAGGATCATCCTCGGGCGCAAAGAGTGTTGGCAGACACTTTGGGAGGCCTAATGGGTGGATCACTTCAGGTCAGGAGTTTGAGACCAGCCTGACCAACATGGTGAAACCCTGTCTCTACTAAAAATACAAAAATTAGCATGCCTGTAATCCCAGCCACTCAGGAGGCTGAGGCAGGAGAATCACTTGAACCCGGGAGGTGGAGGTTACAGTGAGCCAAGATTGCGCCACTGCATTCCAGCCTGGGTGACAGAGAGAGACTATGTCAAAAAAAAAAAAAAAAAAAAAAAAAACCCCGAAAAACAAACAAACAAAAAAAACACCACTGTTAAGGTATTTTCAGCCTTGTGGGGCTGTAAATCTGTCTCCCTATCCACTGGGAGCCTTCTGTGTGCAAGGCTCCATGTGAGGCACTGGGAAGGTCAAGGTGACATGCATGGAAAGCAGAGATCCAGGCCAGACCCTGCCTCCGGGTCAGTGCTGAAAGAGGGGTGATATCCAGCGTGAGGGACTTGGACATCTTCAGGAGGAAGTGACAGTTGATTTGAACTTTGAAGGTTAGGTGAGCTGGGAAGAAAAGGAAGGGCATTTCAGGTAGAGGTGACAGCAGAAGGAGGAGAGCCTGGAGCACCTACCAGGAATGGTAGAGGTGGTTTGGCCGGAGTTCAGAGAGCACAGAGCCACACCTGCAGAGGGTAGGTGCCTTGGCATTGAGGAGGCATTGCCAGGCTTTGGGCAGAGGCATGACTTGATTAGACTGCACTTTAAGAGGCTAATGCTACAGTGTGTAGAAGATGGATTGGAAGGGAGAGACTGAAGACAAACTGTTACAGTGGATGATCATCAGCAATCCAGGCACACAGAGCAGCAGAAAGAGTGGATGGTGAAACACAAGGACCTTCCTCGGTGAACTCCACAGGGACAGTGCCATCAGGACAGGTGTCTAGCCCAATGCTAGGCACCTAGCTGGTGCCCAGTGAATACTTTTTGGGAGAATAAATGCGAAGATAACCATGAAGGATGAACAACTAGTGATAGCCAGTGACAACCCAGGGTGCCTGAGGTTAGGAGCTGGGCAGCTTGAGGAGAACGGGGAACCCAGGAAGAGGAACAGGTTGGGTCAGGCCTGGTGAAGGATGGGAGTAGCCTGACTCGGAGGTACAGGGCCCATGGCCTGGCTCACAGGCCTAGCACATGTGTATGGGAGCCCAGGGCTGTCTCCATACATTGAGGTTGGACTTAAGGTTTCTGCACTCTGGGCCTGCCACCATGTGTTCTCAGAAGAGTCCTAGCCCTTTGGCCGCCATTTCTACCTTTCTAGAAGTCTTGCCCATGGATACCTACCAGTACTACTGTCTCATATTAATAATAATAACTGATGTTTATTGAGCACTTACGGTGTTCCAAGTTCTTCTTACTCATTTGAACTTATCCTATATGTTAGGTCCTATCTATCATCTCAGTTTTTCAGTTGAGGAAACTGAAATTCACACAGCTATTAAGCTGTGGGGCTAGCATTGAACCTAGTTGGCTGGCTCCAGAGCCCTTGTTCGTAGCCTCTCTGTCATTCCCATCCCAGCGAGAGTGAGCCAGCCAGTTCTCATTGAGGGAAGGAGGCTTGAGGTGTTCCTGATACTGGAGGAAACCTGCCTCCATCAAGTACTTGGGGGTTGAAGAGCAGCTTCCATGTCATATTTGAGGTTTGGAAAGGATCTTAGAGATATTGGGTTCATTTTACAGGCCAGGAACTAGGGCTCAGAGCATTTGCAAACCTGCTCTAGGTGACATGGTTGATGGCAGTTGAATGACCTTCCACCATGCAATGTGCCAGCGTGCGTGTTCTGTGCCTGTGGGAGCTGGCCGTCTCAGTGGGTGGGTGCCTCACCCTGCCCTGTCCTCCCCCTCGACCTCACTCTCCTTCCTTCTCATTCTCCTCCAGATTGACAAGTATCTCTATGCCATGCGGCTGTCCGATGAAACTCTCATAGATATCATGACTCGCTTCAAGAAGGAAATGAAGAATGGCCTCTCCCGGGATTTTAATCCAACAGCCACAGTCAAGATGTTGCCAACATTCGTAAGATCCATTCCCGATGGCTCTGGTAAGTCTCTCACCCAGAGATTGAACCCTGAGGGCTAAATGTTCTGTGAAATCTTCCTTCGAACTTCATTTGTTCATACATTTGCTCATTCATTCATTCACCATTCCATCAGTCTGCTCTCCCATCCATCCACCCATCCATCCATCCATCCACCCATCCATCCATCCATCCATCCAATATGTGTCTACTGAGTATCTACCATATGCCAGGCACTGGGGATACCATGGTTGGACAAGGCTGACCTGCTCTCATCGACTTTACTGTCTAGTGGCTTGTGATACTTTAGAAAGTGTAGTGTTTATGGGTCTTGCAGATGCTCTGTGGGTTGCTCTTATGTCTTCAGAACATGAAGAACTCCAGAACAAATGAAGGGTTCATTTTAGGGAAATCTCTCCATCAGGGAATCAAAGCTTTCCTCTCTTCTTACCCCAGATAATAGCAATGGACAGGTGGGTCTCAGACTTAGAGGCAGGGATTCCAGTCCCTCTTTGGACAGATTTCACAGATACAGAATTGAGGCAGCCCCCAAAACAAAGAAATACAAAGGGGAGGTAGAATTGAAAGAAAAATTTTATCCTTTCATTCTGCATCCTGTGGCTCATAGCCTGCAGTGGGGTGCTGGGGTAGGGCTCCCTGAAGATTGTCCGTTTCTGCTCCCCAGAGGAGTGGCATCAGCCACTGCACCTGGCTGAGTGGAGACTGGGAGGCTGCAGTCTGGCCTATTCAGTGGAAGCTGTTCTCCCTGGTGGACCTGCAGTTACTAGTTTGTGGAGGTGAATGCTGTGCTTGCTCCAGCGTGGCGCCCTCACAGGAATCCCCTGTTAGCTGTGTTCTGTGCTCTAGGGTGGGGCTTACCTGCTCTAGGCAGCAGAGGGAGGGAGAGCAGGAGGAAGTCAGGTTGTGAGTACACGCCCAATGAGTACAGCCTTCACACACCCCAGAGATTTCTTCCCCACCCTGGAGGCTCTTATTTAAACAAGTGATTTGGGGCCTCTTGTATGCAGCCTGCAAAATGGACTCCAGGAAGCTGCAGCTGTTGCAGCTGACGTTCTTGAAAGATGGGCAAGTGGGAGTAGACTGGTTGCAGCAGGAGAAGACCTCTGCTGTCTGCCTGCAGTCATCCTGAATGAGATTTGGGCACTAATAAAGAGGCCGTGTGCTGTTCACTGTGGCCGTGGGTGGGGTCTACTTCATGCTCACATATTAGCATGTGTATCTCTGATGTAAGCCTACTCCACCTCCACCCTTTTGTTTAGATGTTGATTACTAGCACCTACTTTTAGCTTTTTAAGAACTACTGAAGAGATTCTGGTCATCAGAGTAAATAGACTGTGGTCTACCCTGGGTGTATTCTCTTGTCTCTGGCCGGAGAAGAAAGAACTTTATATATAGTTCACTCTTGCTTTTTCTCAGACATGGATGTCACCTATAGCCAGGAGCATTGGAACCTTTCCAGGATGAGGAGAGCTCTGTGGCAGAGGCATGACTCCAACTGCTTCCAGCTGAGAGAAGAGGAAAATGGGGGGGGAGGGGAGGGGGTATGGGCAGCGCCCAGGAGAGCACCTGCTTTGGCTTTGCTTGGGAGAGCTCAGAAGGATATCTGATCCCTGGGAGGCACCTGGCCCTGCATGACTGGCTCAGAGCAGACACAGGGGAGGAGACGCTTCGCCTCCTTCCCATTGAGCCCTGCTCTCAAGCCAGGTGACCTGTGTCAGCAGGGGTGCTCTCCCTCTCTCCTTCGCAAACTGTTTCCAGGATTGAGGGTCTCAAAGTGTGATCCAAGTGCAACAGAAATCCAGCCTTTTGCCATATTGGCTACTCCTCCAAATAAGGCTCAGAACTCATACTCATTTGTGAAATTTATTTTTCACCCCCTTTTAGAGATTCATATAAATGGCACCCTCCATTCCAAATATTTATGGGTGGATTCAGTTCATGTGCCCCAGAGCCCACACTTTGCTTGGAATGGTTCCTACAGCCCCGCAAAGACATAGCTGTTGATGCTAAGGACTTGGATCCTCGACCCCCAGTCCACTCCCTGTCCCTTCGTGTCCTGCCGGGCTTCCGGGCTTCCGGGCTTCCGTCTTCACCTCCCCCTCCCTCTGGGCTCCTTTATCATCCAAGAATCAGGAGATCCCTGGAGTAATCAGAATTTGGGCCCTCCTAATAGTAAATCCATAGTGCTGTTCCCTTTTCGAAATGTTAATCACTGCTTCAACTGTAGTAATTAGTGACAGAATTAGTGGCAATCCCAAACCTCGGAGGGATAAATTGGTGCTCACCGTGGTGGAGAAATGCCTAAGTGCTGATGTGATTTCCAAGGCAGAGGGAGGAAACAAGCTTTCCTTTCTCACTGACCTCGACCCTGGTCGACTAGACACAGAGTTTCGGAACTCAGCTGACTTTCCAGAAGCATTTCTGAAGACATATCTGATACATACATTCTGAGACCTATCAGCCCATTTTTAATTAGTTTTTTTCTCTTTTGGACATTTTTTTATGGCCAGGTGAGTTTTTTTGTTTTTGATATTTTGTAGAGATAGGGTTTTGCCATGTTGCCCAGACTGGTCTCGAACTCCTAGGCTCAGGCGATCCTCCCACCTCCCAAAGTGCTGGGATTACAGGCATGAACCACTACACCTGGCTTGTTTTTATTTTTATTTTTCAGTTGCTCTTCAGTTATCTGTACATCATTAAAAATCCCCAGAAACCTAAAGTGGCTTTTCGCTGCTGCATATCATTTCTGAGGTAGTGGATGAATGAATAATAAAGAAGGAAACTATTGAAGCCTTTTAACACTGGTGATTTGGCTAAATAGAATTCCCTCTTCAAAGCTACTGTAGGGAGCAAGGGAAAACATCCCCTTTGCCCTCTGAATGTTGGCTGAAAAATCAGCTCACAAAAGGCAGATTAATAGGAGAAAGGGCATGCACATTTGTTAACATGCATGTGGGAGAATCACAGACTGATTACCCAAGTATCCTGGTGGGGCCCAGATACTTACATTTCCTCTTTCTTCCTGTGTTGCCCAGGCTGGAGTGCAGTGGCACGATCTCGGCTCACTACAAGCTCTGCCTCCCAGGTTCAAGTGATCCTCCTGCCTCAGTCCTCCTAAGTAGCTGGGATTATAGGCACCTGCCACCATGCCCGGCTAATTTTTGTATTTTTAGTAGAGATGGGGTTTTGCCATGTTGGCCAGGCTGGTCTCGAACTCCTGACCTCAGGTGATCCACCTGCCTCAGCCTCCCAAAATACTGGGATTACAAGTGTGAGCCACCGTGACCAGTCACGTTTTCTCTTTTCAGAGGGGAGGCAGGAGACAGGGAACAGTAAATGATTACTAGGGAGAATAAAGGCATCAGGGAACAGAGATTAACCAGTACCGGTTCTCTTTGGAATTGAATAAGAGACAGATTTTTTTTTTCTTTTTTTGAGACGGAGTCTCGCTCTGTCGCCTAGGCTGCAGTGTAGTGGCATGATCTCGGCTCACTGCACCCTCCGCCTCCTGGGTTCAAACAATTCTTCTGCTTCAACTTCCTAAGTAGCTGGGATTACAGGCACGCACCACCACGCCAGGCTAATTTTTGTATTTTTAGTAGAGACGAGGTTTCACCATATTGGTCAGGCTGGTCTCAAACTCCTGACCTTGTGATCTGCCCTTCTTGGCCCCTTAAAGTGCTGGGATTACAGGCGTGAGCCACCACGCCTGGTTTAGGAACAGACATCTTTAAAAACGTCCATTCAGGTGTGGTCAGATACTTCAGTTTTCTTTTCTGCAATAGATAATGAGATAACAGGGAGGATAAGGATAAAGTTCTCCCTGGAGGGTCTGTGTGGTCTTTATGTAGATAGGAGACAAGCATTTTCCAGCATCTGTTGATCTTTAAGGGCCTTTAGTTCAAAATATTTATTATACGAGGGAGCCATATTTTGGGGTGAAATATTGGTTTCCCTCACTACCCAGTCTCTTGGGAATTGCTTTCCCTCTGTGCCCAGCCTCCCGCATTCGCGAAGTGTCCTGTTTTTCTCCTTTTCTCATTTATACCTAAGGATATTGTAAGCACTAATTAGAAAGCTTTTGGAGGCTAAATAGGAATCGATATTTCTTGGTTTTGGCTTCATTGTTCCTAGCACAGTCTTTACCCAAAAGAGAAGTTTTTATCCAAAGGAGAAGTAAAAAAAAATATTTTCTGGAAGCTTGGATGTGCCATTATCTTTTTTCACGCAAAACAGAGCCATTTACAGTGTAGTCACGGTTATTTTGGGAACCTAAATATTCATACTACTGTTTTCCAGTCAACGGAAGGAAAATATTTACCTTCTCTTCTTGCAGCATTTGGGTGGTCTCAGTTTTCTTATATGGAAAGATTGCTGGGTTATCTCAAATGTTCTCTCCATCTGTGAAACCTCCTGAGTGTCTCGTGTTCTCGTCAGGTTTTTGAAGAAGATGTGGAGTTCCCATCATGCAGCTGGATTGTAGATGGGCAGGAATGCCTGTGTATCTCATGTACAGAATTAATTCATTGAGGCTGGGCACGGTGGCTCATGCCTGTAATCCCAGCACTTCGGGAGGCTGAGGCAGGCGGATCACCTGAGGTCAGGAGTTTGAGACTGGCCTGGCCAATATGGCAAAGCCCTGTCTCTACTAAAAATACAAAAATTAGCTGGGCGTGGTGGCCAGTGCCTGTAATCCCAGCTACCAGGGAGGCTGAGGCACGTGAATCACTTGAACCTGGGAGGCGGAGTTGCAGTGAGCCAGAGCCGAGATCATGCCACTGCACTCCAGCCTGGGCAACAGAGACTCTGTCTCAAAAAAAAAAAAAAAAAAAAAAAAAAAAAAGATCAATTCATTGAGCTGGACTCAGGCAGGCATTTCCTGCAGGCAGAGTTTTTGCTTGCCCTGTATTCCAGCACAGGCTGGTACTTGAGACACATCTGTCCTGTGTTTGTTTTCCATTATTTGCTGGTAATAATGGCTGTCATTAGAAAGTGGAGAATTGCCAGTAGCCCTTCGGATGTTTTGTTTAATGACCGTTCTCTGGAGCGGTTCTCCAGGCTTCAGTGGAAATGGGAAATGTGAGGAAAGGTCACAAGTAGGAGGCCCCAGTAGCAGGAAGGAAGGTTTGAGACCAAAGATTGAAAGAGGAAGTTGGGAGAACACCTATTACTGCAGAAAGAGGCTGAGCTTATAGCCAAAGAGAAAGGGAAATAAAAACCTAGAACACCGAATCAGTCTCTGGGTGTGCCACTCCCAAACTGTGTGAACTTGGAGAAGCCATTTAACTTCCGAGCCTCCATTTCCTCATGTGTAAAATGGCCACGGTAATCCCTGCCCCGCCTGCCTCACCAGGCTATCATCAGGATCAAATGAGAGTCTTTGGAAACTGCAAACCACCATGAGTTACGGTGGGTCATCATCATCCTCATCCGTCTTATGATATAATAACTGGCTTTGTAAGAATTCCTTGGAAAAATCTTTCCCAACCAATGGAGCCAGTCCAAGGACCCCACCCAGCAGGCCTGAATGTGTAAGCCGAGCCCCTGCAGGAAGGATGCAGAGTTTTTCAGGATTCGCTGGCATCTCTGTGATGTTACAGGGGAAGGAGGCAGAGAAAAGGGGCAAGCCAAGGCAGGCTGTCTCACCCCCACCCCTGAGCTAGCCACACAAAATGTGGGGGAGACGACGGCAGGCTGCAGCTCCAGTCCCTCAGCAAGGTGGTGACTGGACACGACAGCTCTGAATCAGGGAGCCAACCCGAGGAAAAAGGGACTGATAGGGCCCTTTTGTTATGGAGGGCACGTGGGTATTTGGGGGATTCATTTCCTGACAAAGAATATTGAACTTGGAAACCTTCTGGTTGTAGCTGAAAGAAATCTAACTCAAATTTGTTTAAGAAAAAAAGAGAATTCTAGTTTCCTCTAACTGGGAAGTCTCACTGTGAGTTGACTTCTGTATCTAGGGATTCATCTGTCTCTTACTAGTTCAGTCAGCTCCTTTCCTGTGTGTTGGCTTCCTTCATAGGCCATCTCTCCTCTTACAGGGGTGGGGCCGACCCCTGCAGCCCTAGGCTGAGCCCTCCCCTTATAGCCAGCAATCTCTGTGCAAACAGCAGGCCTTGCTCCCTGTGGGACCTGGGATGGTCTTGGAGAGGGCTGGGATTGACTGACTTGGGTTATGTGCCCATGCTGAACCAATCATGATGGACAAGATGGGTGACTTGGGACACCCCTGGAGCCCATGCCTGGATCACACATTGGTACCCCTGGAGCTAGAGTGGGGATTCAGCCCTACTTCCAACCTCATAGGCGAAAAATGGAAGAGTAGTTTTCTAAAGAGATGCTAGACATCCAGAAAAGTTTATCAGTTATCCATCATTCCTCAGTGTCTTTTGCCCAACAGGGTATAGGACCAGCACTTTGGGAGGCCAAGGTTGGCGGATCACGAGGTCAAGAGATCGAGACCATCCTGGCCAAAATGGTGAAACCCCGTCTCTACTAAAAATTACAAAAATTAGCTGGGCGTGGTGGCACACGCCTGTAGACCCAGTTACTCGGGAGGCTGAGGCAGGAGAATGGCTTGAACCCGGGAGGTGGAGGTCGCAGTGAACCAAGATTGCATAACTGCATTCCAGCCCGGGCAACAGTGTGAGACTCAGTCTCAAAAAAGCAAACAAATAAAAACATGAAATAAATAAATGTTTAGGTGAATATTGAAACAGTAAATTAAGTAAAATATTAAAATAAAAAGTACCCATCATTTCATCTCAGTGTAGTATTTGCTTTTGTGCCCCTTTTTCCTCTATGCACAAGTAGTTTATAGTTGTTTATCAGACTGAGTTTTCACTGTCTTCATTAAAGAATGAAGCAAAATAAAACCAAAGCGGGCCAGGCGCAGTGGCTCACGCCTGTAATCCCAGCACTTTGGGAGGCCAAGGTGGGCAGATCACGAGGTCAGGAGATCTAGACTATCATGGCTAACATGGTGAAACCCCATCTCTACTAGAGACAAAAACAACAACAACAACAACAAAAAACCCCAAAAAATTAGCCGGGCATGGTGGCTGGCGCCTGTAGTCCCAGCTACTCGGGAGGCCGAGGCAGGAGAATGGCGTGAACCCAGGAGGCGGAGCTTGCAGTGAGCCGAGATTATGGCCACTGCACTCCAGCCTGGGCGACAGAGCGAGACTTCGTCTCAAAATAAATAAATAAAAATAAATAAATAAATAAATAAAAGAAACCAAAGCTAGGCCAGGCACAGTGGTTCACACCTGTAATCCCAGCACTTTGGGGGGCCAAGGCGGGTGGATCACCTGAGGTCAGGAGTTCGAGACCAGCCTGGCCAACGTGGCGAAACCTCGTCTCTACTAAAAATACAAAAATGAGCTGGACGTGGTGATGGGCCCCTGTAATCCCAGCTTCTCGGGAGGCTGAGGCAGGAGAATCGCTTGAACCTGGGAGGCGGAGGTTGCAGTGAGCTGAGATCGCGCCTCTGCACTCCAGCCTGGGCAACAAGAGTGAGACTCCGTGTCAAAAACAAAAACAAAAAAACCCAAAGCTATAAGGAATCGTGGAAGTTGAAGAACCCCAGAAAAGAAGTGTAGCCATTCCTGATGTGCTGAAGTGTCTCTCTCGCCCCCTCTTTCCCTGGGGATCCTTGTCCCTGAGTTCTGTCCAGGAGGCAGTTTTCATGGTTATACATTATGGTTTCGGATTCAAATGCTGACTCTGCCACTTACTGGTTGTGTGTTTGGACAAGGTATCTAACCCCTCTTTACCTTTACTTGCTCATCTGTAGAGTGGGCGTCATGACAGTACTGACTTCATAGGGTTGCGAGGATTGAAAGTAAAAGGATACGTGTAAGCACTTAGTGATTGGTACAGAAAGACTCAGTGACTATGTTAGCTGATGGACGGTCAAATAAAATGTTTCTGATATTCTAGTGACTCACTCACCTGTGAGGAGCCACTTCATACTGAATTCAATTTTTTCAATTTTTTTTGAGACAAAATCTTGCTCTGTTACCCAGGCTGGAGTGCAGTGGCACGATCTCGGCTCACTACAACCTCCGCTTCCTGGGTTCAAGTGATTCTCCTGCCTCAGCCTCCTGAGTAGGTGGGATTACAGGTGCCTGCCACTACGTGTATTTTTAGTAGAGACAGGGTTTCTCCATGTTAGCCAGGCTGGTCTCAAACTCCTGACCTCAAGCGATCCATCCGCCTCAGCCTCCCAAAGTGCTAGGATTACGGGCATGATCCACCGCGCCCGGCCGGTTGTTTTTTTTAAAAAACAGAGCGAGACTCCGTCTCAAAAAAAAAAAAAAAAAAAAAAAAAACTGATATGTGAAATAGTAAGAAGTATACATGTTGGTCTCTGCCCCTGGTCTCTAGCATGATCCACCGCGCCCGGCCGAATTCAATTTTTTAACCTAGTGGTGGTGTAAATTACTATTGGAGTTAGGACTCCAATGGGAACCCAAAGAAAATTCTATATTGATTTGAACAATGCCACAAAGTCAGGGTCAGAATTTCCACCAAATCTATGATACCTGCTTCCCAGCATTCTCCCTTGTTCTCTCTCTTTCCTTTGGACCACAAATAATTTAAAACCAGTGGCTTCATGTGATATAGACATATAATGGAATATAATCGGTTCATAAAAAGGAATGAGGTACTGATCCACGCTACAGCATGGATGAGCCTCGAAAACCTTATGCCGGGTGGAAGAAGCCAGACACCAAGGACCTAATATTGTGTGATTCCATTTATATGAAATGTCTGGAATAGGAGCATCTGTAGATCAGAAAGTACATTAGTGGTTGCTGGGAGATAGAGAGGTTGGGAGGAAATGGTGAATGGTTGTTAATGGGTGTGGAATTTCTTTTGGGGTGATGAAAATTTTCTAAAATTAGATAGTGGTGATGGTTGCACAACTCTGTAAATATGCTGAAAACCACTGAATTTTTCACTTTAAAATGGGTAAAAATTGCATGCTGTGTTAATTATATCTCAGTAAAACTGTTATTAAAAAAAACAACCGGCCGGGCGCGGTGGCTCAAGCCTGTAATCCCAGCACTTTGGGAGGCCGAGACGGGCGGATCACGAGGTCAGGAGATCGAGACCATCCTGGCTGACACGGTGAAACCCCGTCTCTACTTTAAAAATACAAAAAAACTAGCCGGGCGAGGTGGCGGCGCCTGTAGTCCCAGCTACTCGGGAGGCTGAGGCAGGAGAATGGCGTGAACCCGGGAGGCAGAGCTTGCAGTGAGCTGAGATCCGGCCACTGCACTCCAGCCTGGGCGGCAGAGCGAGACTCCGTCTCAAAAAAAAAAAAAAAAAAAAAAAAAAAAAAAAAAAAAAAAAAAAAAAAACTGATATGTGAAATAGTAAGAAGTATACATGTTGGTCTCTGCCCCTGGTCTCTAGCATTTAGCTTCTAAAACCCTTGTAATTTCCTGAGTGATAGAGGTGCTAGGAGAATCTTTGATCCTGGTCCTGACGCAGAGCTCCTAAATCCCTTGGAATTTCCTGGGTGATAGGAGAGTGTCTTTTGTCCCTTGGTGGGCCCCTGGATAGCCTCAGGATGGGGGTGGTTGCCAGGGAAACCAACCATGTGATCAGAGGGTTGCTGTCAACCCCAACCCCCATGCCGCCTCTAGGGAGGGAGAGAGCCTGAAAATAGAGCGAATAAACCAATGGTCGATGATTTAATCAATCACAACTCTGTAATGGTGCTTCTACAGAAACCTGAAACAGGCCAGGTATGATGGCTCACGCCTGTAATCCCAGCATTTTGGGAGGCCCAGGCGGGTGGATCGCTTGAGCCTAAGAGTTTGAGACTAGCTTGGGCAACATGGTGAAACCCTGTCACTACACAAAATACAAAAAAGTTAGCCAGGTGTGGTGGCACATGCTGGTAGTTCCAGCTACTCGGGAGGTTGAGGTGGGAGGATCGCTTGAGCTCTGGAGGTTGAGGCTGCAGTAAGCTGTGATCATGCAACTGCACTGCACTCCAGCCTGGGTGAAAGAGTGAGACCCTGTCTCAAAGAACAAACAAACAAACAAACAAAACCAAAAAAAAAAAAAGCAAAAAGAAAAAAACCTAAAATGACTGAGTTCTGGTAGCTTCTGGCTAGCTGAACACATGGAGGTTCCTGGGTGCCACATCTGGAGAGGGCATGGAAGCTCCTGCTCTTTCTCCCATGCTCCTCCCTGTGCATCTCTTCCATCCAGTTCTTCATCTGTATTTATTGTAATATCCTTTATAGTAAATATGTAAATCTAAGTGGAGTGTTTTTCTGGGTCTGTGAGCTGCTCTAGCAAACTAATGGAACCCAAGAAGGGGGTTGTAGGAACCCCGATTTATAGTGGTGAGCCAGAAGCACAGGCCACAACCTGTGCTTGTGACTGGTGTCTGAATTTGCGGGGGAGGGCAGCCTCGTGTGAACGAGCCCTCAACCTGTGGGATATGATGCTGTCTCCAGGTAGCTAGTGAAAGAATTGAATTGAATTAGAGAGCATGGAGCTGGTGTTCACTGGAGAATTCACTGCAGAATTACTTGCTTGGTGTGTGTGGAAAAACCCACATGCATCCAGGGTCTCAGGTGTGTTCTGTGTTGTGGTGAGTAGAGAAAAGGAAAAACATACTCTGGTTTTTCCTCTGTGTGTATCTCACATGATGGCATAACTGCTTTGTGCTTAATAAACAGCAAGCAGGGGTGCTGTGTTAGTCCGTTTTCATACTGTTACAAAGAACTGCCTAAGACTGGGTAATTTATAAAGGAAAGAAGTTTAGTTGACTCACAGTTCAGCATGGTTGGGGAGGCCTCAGGAAACTTACAATCATGGTGGAAGGAGAAAATGCATCTTCCTCAAAGGTGACAGGAAGGAGAAGTGCTGAGCGAAGGGGGAAGAGCTCTTTGTAAAACCATAAGATCTCGTGAGAACCCACTCATTATCACAAGAACAGCATGGGGAAACCACCTCCATGATTCAGTTACCTTCACCTGGTCTCTTTCTTGATATGTGGGCATTATGGGGGTTACAACTCAAGATGAGATTTGGGTGGGGACACAAAGCCTAACCATTCAAGGTGCCTTGAATGAATGAATGGACCATCAGTCCCTGTGGCCTGGCAGCTACCAAGCATTTGCTGAGCTGTCCTGGGTGCCAAGGACAGAGAATCCCAAACTGTGGTCTTTCCCTCAAGGAACTTGAGAAAGAAGTTAGGAACAGGCCGGGTGCAGTGGCTCACGCCTGTAATCCCAGCACTTTGGGAGGCCAAGGCAGATGGATCACCTGAGGTCAGGAGTTTGAGACCAGCCTGACTAACATGGCAAAAGCCCATCTCTACTACAGAATACAAAAATTAGCCAGGCACGGTGGTGGGCACCTATAATCCTAGATACGCGAGAGGCTGAGGCAGGAGAATCACTTGAACCCGGGAGGTAGAGGTTGCAGTGAGCCAAGATCATGCCATTGCACTCCAGCCTGGGCAACAGAGCAAGACTCCCTCCCAAAAAAAAAAAAAAAAAAAAAGGAACAGTGACATTCAATGTGAGAATTCCTTGGTTTGTTATTTATTTCTTTATACCTTCATTAATTCCACAAGTATTTGCTCAGTTTTTACGTACATTCCAAACACCATTGTAAGTTCCAGAAATGTAGCATTGTCAGGGCTTATAAAGCTGGTTAGAATCAAATACAAAATAAGTCAGCTTTATAAAAGAGAACTCTCTCTGTTAAAAACAGAAAGCAAACCTTATTTTGTGTTAAAAATCAAAAGCTCAAGGGACCCAGAATAGCCAAAGCAATCATGAAAAGAAGAACAAAGTTGAAGGAATTTCACTACCAATTTCAAATTTTTCAGCAAAGCAACAGTAATCAAGACATGGTGGTACTGTCATGAAGGTGGACATGTAGACTAATGGAACAGAATAGAGAGTTCAGAAATAAATGCATACAGGCTGAGTATGGTGGCTCACGCTTGTAATCCTAGCGCTTTGGGAGGCCGAGGCTGGTGGATCACCTGAGGTCAGGAGTTTGAGACCATCCTGGCCAACATGGTGAGACCCCGTCTCTACTAAAAATACAAAAAATTAGCCAGATGTGGTGGTACATCCCTGTAATCCTAGCTGCTTGGGAGGCTAAGGCATGAGAATCGCTTGAACCCGGGAGGTGGAGGTTGCAGTGAGCCGAGATCACGCCAGTGCATTCCAGCCTGGGTAACAGAGTGAGACTTCATCTCAAAAAAAAAAAAATAAATAAATGCATATATTACGGTCAGTTGATTTTTGACAAGAGTGCTAGTACTATTCAATGAGGGAAAGAATAGTCCTTTCAGCAAATGGTGCTGGGACACTGGATATCCACATGCAAAAGAATGAAGTTTGACCTACACCTCATACCATGTACAAAATTAACTTGAAGTGGATCAAATACCTAAATGTGGGAGCTAAAACTAATAAAACTCTTAGAACGAAATACAGGTGTGAATCTTTGTGACCTTGGATTTGGCAATAGAGTCTTAGCTACAACTCCAAAAGCGCAAACAATAAAAGAAAAAACACATAAAATTGGACTTCATCAAAATTTAAAACTTGGCCAGGCGTGGTGGCTCATGCGTGTAATCCCAGCACTTTGGGAGGCCAAGCAAGAGGATCACTTGAGCCAGTTTGAGACCAGCCTGGGCAACACAGTGAGACCTTGTCTCCACAAAAAATAAAAAATTAGCCAGGTGTGGTCATATGCCTGTAGTCCCAGCTACTTGGGAGGCTGAGGTTGGAGGATTTCTTGAGTCCAGGAGGTCAAGGGTGCAGTGAGCCATGATTGCACCATTGTACTCCAGCTTGGGCAACAGAGCAAGACCCTGTCTCAAACACAACAACAACAAAAATGAAAACATTTGTCTTCAAAGGATACCATGAAAAAAAGAAAAGACAATCCACAGAATGGGAGAAAATATTTGCCGGTCGTATGTCTGATAAAGGATTTATATCTAGGACATAAAAAAAAAACTTTTACAACTCAACACATAATAAAAGACAAATGAGGCCGGGTGCGGTGGCTCACGCCTGTAATCCTAACACTTTGGGAGGCCAAGGCGGGCGGATCACGAGGTCAGGAGTTCGAATAAATGAACAATAAAATGTATTATATCCATAGAGTGTAACAGTCAGCCATTAAAAGGGATAAAGTCTCATATGCACTATAACATGATGAACCTTAAAAACATTTTGCTGAGTGAAAATGAGCCAGTCATACAAGGTCATATACTGTATAATTTCTTTCTTCTTTGTGTTTTTGAGACAGGGTCTCACTCTGTCACCCAGGCTGGCGTGCAGTGGTGTGATCTCAGCCCACTGCAACCTCTGTCTCTTGGGCTCAAGCGATTCTCCTACTTCAGTCTCCGAGTAGCTGGGATTATAGGCACACACCATCATGCCCATCTAATCTTTCTTTGTATTTTTGGTAGAGACAGGGACTCACCATATTACCCAGATTGGTCTCAAACTCCTGAGCTCAAGCGATCCACCCGCCTCAGCCTCCCAAAGTGCTAGGATTACAGGCATGAGCCACCACGCCTGGCCACTGTATGATTTCATTGATATGAAATGTCCAGAAGAGGTAAATCTATAATAACAGAAAATAGATTAGTGGTTGCCTAGGGATGGAGAAGGATGAGGGGCTTGGGAGGTGATAGTTAAAGGGTTCAGAGTTTCTTTTTGAAATAATGAAAATGTTATAAAACGGGCTGTGCAGTTGGTTGCATAAATCCGAATATGCTGAAAACTATTGAATGGTATACTTTAAATGGATGAATTTTATGGTATGTGATTTAAATTTCAATAATACTGTTACATAAGATATAATAATAAAGATATTTGCCTACCTAGGAAAATGAGATACCCCAAAGCAGTCTAGTATTTACTGCCATAGGATTAAGGGCTTGGTGGATCATGGGCTCTGGAAGGCAGGGGTGGCTGTCACCTCTGGCAAGATAGATGTTAGGACAGTGGGGATGTCACCATAGCATCACGAGTGAAACAGATCTGAACTGATTTTTCTGGGAGCATCGTGAGGGTAGCTAATGAGATGAAGGGTACAGAATGTTTGGTTGTGGCTTAATGGTTGGAACTTTGCCCATGGCCACCTGCCTTTGCTGTCTGGTGGTCTCGGTGTACAGTCTTGCTCTCTCCCTGTGAAGCCCACCCCTGTGCTGTACATGTTGCTCCCGAGGGAGGTAACTATAGCAGGCCAGTACTTTGGCCACTGGTACTTTTATGTGACCAAGAGGGAATTCTGTTAAAAGCACCCTCTGGGTGGAAACGACCCAAGAGTCCATCGATAGATGAAAGGATAAACAAAATGTAGTGGATCCATACAACGGAATATTATTCAGTCTTAACAAGGAATGAGGCCGGGCGTGGTGGCTCACGTCTGTAATTCCAGCACTTTGGGAGGCCAAGACGGGTAGATCACCTGAGGTCAGGAGTTAGAGTGGCCAGGCCAACATAGTGAAGCTCTGTCTCTACTAAAAATAAAAAATTTAGCTAGGCATGCTTGCGGATGCCTGTAATCCCAGCTACTTGGGAAGCTGAGGCAGGAGAATCACTTGAACCTGGGAGGCGGAGGTTGCAGTGAGCTGAGATTGCACCTCTGCACTCCAGCCTGGGTAACAAGAGTGAAGCTCTGCCTCAAAAAAAAAAAAAAAAAAAAAAAGAAAAGAAAAGAAAAAAGGAATGAAATTCTGTTGGGGGCAGGGTGGCTCATACCTGCCTATAGTCCCTGTTACTTGAGAGGCTGAAGTGGGAGGATCTTGGGAGCCCAGGAGCTTGAGACTGCAGTACGCTTTGATCACACCACTATACTCTAGCCCAGGTGACAGAGCGAGACCCTGTCTCTATTAATTTTTTAAAAAAGGGTAAAATTCTTAAAATATGGATGAACTTGAAAACATTACGCTAAGAGGAATAAGCCGGTCACAAAAAGACAAGTAACTGTGATTCTTCTTGTATGAAATATCCAGAATAGGCAAGTTCATAGAGACAGAGAGTAGAATCATGGATGCTGGGGACTGACAGTGAGGGCAAATGGAAGTTATTGCTTAATGGTTATAGAGTTTGTGTTGGGGTGATGAAAAAGTTTTGAAAATAGTGGTGATGGTTGCACAACATTGTGAATGTACTTAATGCTACTGAATTGTGCACCTGAAAATGGTTGCAGTGGTAAATTTTATGCTATGTGTATTTTACCACAATGATAAAACACAACCCTGTGGAGTGAGTGGAGGCCTGGAGTAATTGATGTCAGAGCTGACATGCAGAGACCCAAGGCACTGGGTGGACCTCAGATGTAGGGCTTTGTCTCAGTTGAAATGCTGTATGATTTTTTATTTCTGCATAGCAGTGCTGTTTTTGAAATAGGTTAAGAAACTAGAGAAACATGGGGTGGGAGTTTGTACTTAATTCAGTACTTCCATTCCCCTATAGTCAGCAGGAAGAGACTGGGATTGCTTGAAGCTATTTCTGTCTAAGGACTCCATGGTAGGATAGGGTTTCTCTTGCCTACTCTGCGTATATGGCAGTGGTTGGATGAAGTTTGCATGATTGCTGCTTTCTGGCTGATAACAGCATGTGGCAGGGGGAGGCAGGCAGGGCCTATGCCCTGCCAGGAAGCGGGCATGGTATGTGGCTTCCCCTTAACATTTGAATCTGATGTGATACCTGTTGTCGCCCTAAACAGAAAAGGGAGATTTCATTGCCCTGGATCTTGGTGGGTCTTCCTTTCGAATTCTGCGGGTGCAAGTGAATCATGAGAAAAACCAGAATGTTCGCATGGAGTCCGAGGTTTATGACACCCCAGAGAACATCGTGCACGGCAGTGGAAGCCAGGTGGGTCCCTGCTCCCTCCGGGTCACCCCATTGAACCAGCATCCTCTCGGTTACCTACAGGAACCAGGCCTCAAAGCACTGGCATCCCCAGCCCCTGGAAGAGGCTTGCTGGAAAGAGTCTGTCATAGATGCATATGTAAAAGGACTCCTGGGCAGAGGATGTGACAGCCTGCGTGGGGGCTCTGCTTAAACAGAGGCCCTCTGTCTGGGTAAACTGATGTAGTAGAAGTGGGCTGCTTGGACTTGCAGAGTCTGGGTTTGAGGAGGGAGGTCCCGCAGCTCTGTTGGGTAAATGCACTCATTCCCTATGGATCCTGGGGTCAGTTCCCCAGTGCAGTTTTAGCAGAGCCCCAGGTGAAAATGTCCCTTTTTCCTGGTCATTGGCCTCACCCACTTACTGGAGGCCCAGGCCTTGTAGGGTATAACTATGGCCTTGTCAGGCAGGATTGAGGGCTCACGGCTCTGGGCTTCTTGATACTTGATTTAGAATAGCATTGTTCAAGCCCTTGACACAGAAAGCAGAGGAAGCAGGGAAATCCCAGTCTCCTCCTTTCACACTCCTGTTGGTGCTCCCCACACTGGGCCCCCAGGAAGGGCTGCCCCTCCTCACTGCCCTTCCTCCCTCCTCAAGGGGCTGTGGGCATGCCTATGAAGAGCCTGTTCACTTGCTCCCTTCTGTCTGGGTAGGGGGAGTGGTGGGTCTGTAGCTCGCTGAGGACCCTGTGATCAGGGCTCAGGCAGCCCACTGCAGGTTTTCAGTCATTTCTGGGTCCCTAAGCCCATCGTGGGACAGGGGTGCACTCCTCTTCTCTTCTGTAGGTGTTCTGGCTCCTCCAGTCTGGCTCGTCTCCTGAGTTGTGGCTGCTGTCCAGCATATGTACTCAGAGCTGGCCAAATGTTTGCTTTAAGGAGGGTGTGCTCACCGCAAGGTTCATGACTAGGATCTCCAGGGTACTCTTTTGTTCTGGGGTGGACTTTGAGACGAGACCCGGGAGCCTTCTCCTCTTGACTCTGCTTTGCTCTTAAGTTCCTGTGGGTGGAACCTGGAGCAATCCACCAAGCCTTTTCTTTGTCCAAGAGACAAGGGCTAATCCTGGCTAACCTGCTCCCTGGGGTTTTGGTTCAGAGCCCTTCAGATTATGTCACAGTGAGTGTCACAGTTGACACTGTCACTAGAGCAGGTGAGCCACTTTATAGAAGGCCACCAAAGCTGGGTGCATCACTACTGGATGGCCCTGCCCAAGGGCTCCCCTGCTGCTCCTCTGTTACTGGGCTGCAGAGACTGGCCCATCCATCTGGCGCCTACACAAAGGCTGCCAGCTGGTAGGTCTCTTGACCATGTCCAGTTGGCTGCTGTGTTGCTCCTCCTTGCAGGTGGCTGGCAGCCCAGGGTTTGGCATCCTGCGCTTTCTGTTTGGAACCCACACTGGCCTATCACTCTCTGTTTCCCATGGTCCTTGGGTTTAGCTACCTAAGCCTGGCGCATTCACCACTGAGACTCGCCCTGTGCTGCAAACATTTCCTGTGTGTTTTGCAAACATTCCCTGTGTGTTTTGGCTTGACCTTTAGGAGCTAGGTTTGTTAATTAAGGGAGTACCCTCACCTTCTTACCACTGCCCCCTTCATCTCTCCCAGCCTCTGTCCCTATCGTCCTCTTTTCTCAGTCCTAGAATCACTTTATTTCCTACTGTCTCTGTTTCTTCCTCTGCTCCTTTTAAGCAGCCTGGAAAGAGGATGATGACAATAATGATGATAATGTAGTACCATTATAGCAAATTCTTTTTTATTTTTATTTTTTAGTTTTTGAGACAGTTTCACTCTTGTTGCCCAGGCTGGAGTGTAGTGGCGAAATCTCGGCTCACCAACTTCCGCCTCCTGGGTTTAAGTGATTCTCCTGCCTCAGCCTCCCGAGTAGCTGGAGTTAGCGTGCACCACCACACCTGGCTAATTTTGTATTTTTAGTAGAGATGGGGTTTCTCCATGTTGGTCACGCTGATCTCAAACTGCCTGCTCAGGTGTGAGCCACCGCACCCAGCCCAGAGCACTTTTAAGCTTTAATAAATTCAGAAGCACAAATGAAACATTCTTAAAATATCACTTACTTAGTTTTGGGACTTTTGAATAATAAATGTTTAAGTTTTTGTATTAGCCATTGTTTGCCGTATTTAATAAGGGTGACTAAGTATTTTTATTTTAAATTATTAAAAAAAATTTTTTTTAAAGATGGGGACTTGCCAGGTTGCCCAGGCAGATCTCAAACTCCTGGACTCAAGCGATCCTCCCACTTCAGCCTCCCAAAGTGCTGGATTGTAGACGTGAGCCACTGCGCCTGAACATAGTCTGTGTATTTTTCAAATAAAGAGTATGTTGTCAGGAAAGAAGAGAAAATAATGTTTTTTTAAGACACTAAAGCTTTGAGTTCAGAGCGGTTAGGTAACTTTGTTTCCTAGTTGATTGCAGACATAGCTTAGCCTAGGGTGGGTCGCTTCCTGCCTCTTTGGGCAGGCTTGTCACCCTGGATCACCAGCATTCCAGAAACAGCCTTTCTTTCTCAATGGAGCACTCTGGGGAGTTGTGTTTGGCGTAGATCCAGGAACTGGTGACAGGTCCCATTCAGGGGAATCCATTTCTGCAGGCTGAGTTCTCCCAGGCGCCTCCCTGCTTCTTCCAGAGGCAGCCTTCCCTCCACCCGGCCTTCTCTTCTGAGTCTGCAGAAGAGTCTGGAGCCTCCGAATGCAGATGGCCTGGGGCGTGAGGAGTAACTTAGTAATGAGTTTATATCAGTCTGCAATGTAGGTCGCAGGAAGCTTAGCCGGCTTCTCTGGGGAGGGTCATGTGTCAACTCAGCCTAAGATGCCAGCTGCTCTGAAGCCTGAGTAGTAGTGACTCAGGGATAGAAGGTCCTACATTAAAATTGACCGGGTTTTCTTTTACTCTGGCAACAAAGTCCGACTTTAGAGCTGGCTTGTGGGGGAATCTGGGGAAAGATGGGAACAGCAGCAGTGACTTCTGGCCCCCTCACGAGGCCCTGCAAGTAAAGGCTTCAGGCAGATGACCTTGCCTGGGAGTTTGGGCTGGGGCCACTTCGTGTGACTATGGTTTGGCTCTTCCAAGACAGCCTTCTCCTGGGGTCCAAAAAGCTCTATGGCTGTGTCACTGCCGTGTGTAAGGGAGGTCTAGTGTCATGAGAGTCATGCGAAAGAGACAAGGGGTTAGCTAGGTTGTGGCATGGCTGCCAAAAGTGTGTGTGTGTGTGTGTGTGTGTGTGTGTGTGTGTGTGTGTGTGTGTGTGTGTGTGTGTGTGTGTGTGTGTGTGTGTGTGTGTGTATATGCTCAGGTTGGATTACTAGAGGCAGAGAGATAAAGAAGGGAGGTTCTTAGTTCTACTAACCACTCCTCTGGTTAGAACACACAGAATATTATCTTCTGTTCTGGTTATATTTCGAGACAGGGTCTCACTCTGCTGCCCAGGCTGGAGTGCAGTGGTGTGATCATGGCTCACTGCATCCTTGACCTCCTGGGCTCAGGGGATCCTCTCACCTCAGCCTCCCAAGTAGTTAGGACTACAGGCAAGTGCCACCATGCCTGGCTAATTTTTAAGCTTTTTGTAGAGAGGAGGTCTCACTATGTTGCCCAGGCTGGTGTCAAACTCCTGGGCTCAAGTGATCTTCCTGCCTTGGCCTCCTGAAGTGTTGGGATTACAGACATAAGCCACCATGCCTGGCCCCGGTTATATTTTAGAGATCCAAAAAGATTACCTTAGAGGTGGCGAGCCTCTCCTCATGGGCAGTATTCATGTAGAAGCTAAGGAACCAGTGTTCCAGGCTCTTTCTAGCTGATTCCTAAGATATGTATGCACCTAATAAGTCATAGATAATGTTATAGTGCAGGCAAGCTTAGGTTACAATGCAGGAGATAAGTTGTGATATATTCATACCAAGGAATACTGTGTGGTAATGAGAATGAACAGTTGGCAAAGACACTCAACTCCGTGGATGACTGTCATCCACCTAGTGTTGAGTGAAAGAACACAGGTGTCAAAGAGCACACACGGTCTCATTTCCCTTTAGACACACCAGACAAACAGGCAGATGTAATTGAGGGTGATAGACGTCAGGGCAGCTGGCAGTTGCCCTTGGACTGGGTGGTAGCAGTAGTGGGGCATCTTACAGGTGTTTCTCCATCTTGTGTTTCTCCGTCTGGGTGCTGGTTACATGGATGGCTACAGCGAACTCCACACTTAGGATGTGTGTACTTTTTGGGGTATGCATAAGACACTTCGGTAAAAAGTAACATTATGATAGTCTGGATTGTTAAGTCACTCCAGTGGGCTAGAGGCTGTGGAATTGCCCTTGGAGTTTCTGAAATTTTCAGAGAGCATGGCTTCAGGTGGGGCGGGAAGGCCACTCCACCTGGGTGACTGAAGAGACCTGTGACCTGTGCGTTATGAAGGCATAGCTGGTTTTCTGTTATTTTTCCATTTTTCTCAGTGCCCAGATGTTGCATATTAGTGACCACTGAAAGGCCAGTTCTGTTTGAAGGCTTTGAATTGCTTCCTAAGAGCTGTACTTGCCCACAAGGCAGCTTTTGAAAAGTGACTCTTCTCTGCATTCACACACAGCATGGCTTTTCAGACAGGGCCACCAGGTCCCATGAGTACAAGCACTTTGGGTAGATGTATTCCTTTCTGTGTGTGTGGGAGGGAATGGTTTATATTTTTCTGTGAAATGCTAAGCCTGCTTTGGGGCCCCCTGACTGCTCTCTCATGTTTCCTTCAGCTTTTTGATCATGTTGCTGAGTGCCTGGGAGATTTCATGGAGAAAAGGAAGATCAAGGACAAAAAGTTACCTGTGGGATTCACATTTTCTTTTCCTTGCCAACAATCCAAAATAGATGAGGTAAGGATGTTCTGGGATTATTGGGCTCTGCAGATGCCCTGGGTTGAAAAAGCTAACAAGCCCTTTTCTCCACAACTTTTCTCTGTTGCTGGCAGAATGGTTTGCATGTCTGGTATTTTTAAAGAAATATTTGCAGAAGTTAGTGTGGTATCATGATATAGTGTTTACTTTTTCACTTACTTTAGTTATTTATGTATTTTTGGAGACAAATCATGGTATTTTTGGCCACCAGGTACACAGAAGCATTTATTAATCTTAAGCAAGCAAAGGAAAATAAAGTAGGTTTAATGGTGGTGGAGAGAGGCGGGAAAGCTCTTTGCCAGAATTGCATGGCATGATGTTTACCTGGAAACTGCCCTGGTTATTGCAAATATGCTCAGAGCCCTGTCCCTCAGGTGCCAGGGCTGCCTCTCCATAGTGGAACTGGTCAGTGGCTCCAGCCCCAGAGATGACCTTGGTGACCTCCGAGGTGACTTGTACCCACCTTCCTGTTTGTCATCTATTTGTTTTTTCATTCATTCATTCATTCATTCATTCATTCATTCATTCATTCATTCAGCAAGGATGGACCCTGACCTACCATATGATAACACTGAACCTCAGCCCTGCAGGAATACAAAATAAATACATGCAGCCTTTTTCTTTTTTTTACATGGAGAGATAGAAACACACACATACCACAAACACAAACCACCCATGATTAAACTTCTAATAATACGAATTCTGGGGTTGAGTGCAGTGGTTCATGCCTGTAATCACAGCACTTTGGGAGGCTGAAGCAGAAGGATCACTTAAGCCCAGGAGTTCAACACCAGCCTGGGCAATCTGTACAAAAAGTTAGCTGTGTGTGTTGGCGTATGCCTGTAGTCTCAGTGATGTGGGAGAAGCTTGGGAGATTGAGGCTGCTGTGAGCCATGGTTGTGCCACTGCACTCCAGCCTGGGGGACAGAGTGAGACCTTGTCTTTTTTTTTTTTTTTGAGACAGAGTCTCCCTGTCTTGCCCAGACTGGAGTGCAATGGCATGATCTCGGCTCACTGCAACCTCCACCTCCCACGTTCAAGCCATTCTACTGCCTCAGCCTCCTGAGTAGCTGGGATTACAGGTGTGCACCACCATGCCTGGCTAATTTTGGTATTTTTAATAGAGATGGGGGTTTCACCATGTTGGTCAGGCTGGTCTTGAACTCCTGACCTCATGATCCTCCCACCTCAGCCTCCCAAAGTGCTGTGATTACAGACGTGAACCACCGTGCCCGTCCTGAGACCGTGTCTTAAAAACAAGAAAAAAAAAAAAAAAGAATTCTGATATTTAACTATTCAGGGCCCCTCTTGTTGCCCAGGCTGGGGTGCAATGGTGCAATCTCGGTTCACTGCAACCTCCGCCTCCTGGGTTCAAGCGATTTTCCTGCCTTAGCCCCCGTAGTAGCAGGGATTACAGGCGCCCACCACCATGCCTGGCTAATTTTTGTATTTTTGGTAGATACGGGGTTTTGCCGTCTTGGCCAGGCTGGTCTCAAACTCCTGACCTTAGGTGATCCGCCCGCCTTGGCCCCTCAAAGTGCTGGGATTACAGGCGTGAGCTGCTGCGCCTGGCCAGGCTCTGTTTTAATACTTCACCGGTAGCGCACATAATCTTCAAGCATCTCTATGAGTTAAGTGCTTATGATTCCTGCTTTACAGATGAGGAAACTGAGTCTCAGAGGGGCTAAGAACCTGTCCAAGGTCACCTAGCCAGGAAGATTCCGTGCTCGTAACTGGTCTACTTTGCTGCAAGATAGTAGCATTTGGGCTCAGGGCACCTTCCACACTTGCAGGGAGCACTCCTGGGTCCCTTTATGCCTTTAGGGTAAGCGCCCTTTCCTGGGCACTGCTTCCTGTGGCTGGAACCCTTACATCTGTATAATTTGTGGAATCAGCAAGAAGGGGCTTGAGAGCCCAGCAGACCAAGATGAGCACAGAGGTTTCCCCAGGGTCCGAGGGCTTATTAATGGCAGGTCTTGGACCAGGGTCCCAGGCCCCACCTCCTATCCAGTGCTCCGCCCACCTCCAACATGTCTAAATGCCTCTGAGATGTTCTGTCTGACCTGTTATGTTTTCAGGAAGCTGTGGCCATGTGTAGACTCTTGCTCTGGTTCTGGTACCTGAGAACACCCCTCCAAGGAGTTCAGAGCAGTTTGGCCTCCACCGTGTCCTTCCAAACCCTTTGGCAAGGCCTGTTGTCAGTACAAGCTTCCCTTGGCTTTTGAGAACTGAGACATGAGTCACTCCCGCTTCCCCTGTGAGAGGTGGGCCTGGGATGAAGAGACTTTGGTGGACTGTGTTTCACCGTTGTTCACATGTGCTCTCTGCAGCTATTAACTGAGGGCCATCCCTGTGCTGGGCATGAGCTAGGCCCTGGGAGAGAATGGCCAGAGTGTGTTTATTTTGTATTTCTGCAGTGCTGAGGTTAAATGTTACCGTACAGTAGGTCTTATAACAGCAGGTGCAGCTTGTTCCCCATGAAGGCACAGCCTTCCAGGGACAGAAGTGCTGCAGGAGGTGGGAGGCAATGACCTCATGGGCACGAGGGCCTGCAGGGTGGAGCAGACATGCCCGGGAGGGGGCGTTGTGAACAGAGAAGGAGCCAAAGGTTGGGGGCATCCCACCTGCCAACCTTCACCCCCTCCAGAAAATGCTTCTTAGGCTGGGCCAGGGTATTTGCGGTGGTGCCAGTGGAGCACAGTCCCTAAATTTCCCATCCAGAGGCCTGTGCATATTACCCTTTAGGGCTGGCTGAGACCTTCAAGATCATCCACTTCTAGATCAGCTCCCTGATTCTAGAGGAGCAGAGTGAACCTCAGAAGAGTGAAGGGAACTGCCCAGCAGGAAATGGGCAGAGAGTATGAAATAGGACCAGGTCTCCAGATTGGCCGCCCCACTTTTGTCCCATAACACCTGGTTCTCTGAGGCTTTAGAGGAAGAGGGCTGGTGGAGAGGAGGCAGACAGTGTCCAGGGCTTTTGCAGTTCCTGACTTAGTTGCTACTGAGCAAAGAGCCACTAGTTCTCATCAAGGGCTGCCCTCCCCGGTGCATGCTCCAGTCAGAATCCTATCCCTGAGCTGCCTCTGCAGGCCTGCAGGGCCTGGACCGCGAATCTTCCAAGCCTGCTGCATTTATAGTCACTTGTCCCATTCAGAGTAAAACAGCAAGTATAACAATTATTTTTCTGTTCTCATATCTTTTTAGTTTTTTTTTTTTAAAGAAAACAAAAGCAATATGTAAAACTATCAAAGTAAGATAAAATTATGGAATGTTTATCATTGGATGTCTATCCTTGATGTTTCTCCACTAATAGGCGAAGTGAAATAGGATCATACTGTGTAAATAGGGGAGTCACCACTTACAAATGGAGGTTAAGTCCCAAAGCTGGTGAAGAGGCACAAATCATGTATAGTCCACATCATTCCCTAAGTGTATGGGACCTGGCTCTTAAAAGCTCAGCAGCCAAGACTCATCTTAGCATTTTGTTTCTCTTTCCAGTTTGGCTCTGGCTTTCTTTTCCCAGGGCTGTGGAAGCCAGGGTCTGGTTGGGAAGTGGGGAAGGGGGCCAGGGATTTCTCTTGCTCCTTTTTAAAATAGATCTGGCTGCGCAGTTGGCATCCAGTTAGATTGGCAAGCCATGTGGCATTACTGTCCCCACATCTTCTGGAGTGAGCTCGATATTGTGAGCAGGTTTCTCCCCACCCTATCTTCGCCCCCAGAGAAGCCCATTGTGTGGATGATCCAGAGATAGAAAGGAGTCTGGGCTCCTCTGGGCCCTTCCCCCAGCCCAGTGTGATCTGGGGGGAGCCACTTGGCCCCTATGGGCCTCTGCTTCATCCCTGACCTGGAGCAATGCCCAGGGCCTTGGGGTACTGGAGGTCTCTCAGCCCTCATCCAGCCCCATCTGTTCTTCTTTGCAGGCCATCCTGATCACCTGGACAAAGCGATTTAAAGCAAGTGGAGTGGAAGGAGCGGATGTGGTCAAGCTGCTTAACAAAGCCATCAAAAAGCGAGGGGTAATTTCTCCTGGGCCCTCTGCCTCAGCCATGCAGGGGTGTTGGGAGCAGGGCTGCATTCTAAAACAGACCAGTGCCCTTCCTGGGGGGCAGTAGTGTCAAAGCCTGAAGACCCAGGCAGGGGAGAGTTGAGGATCCCCAGTGTGGAATGGTGGGGATGGGGATGGTGCAAAGCCCAGCTCTTGGAGGTGCTACCTGAAGGACCCAGGCCTGGAACAGGGGGTTGCCTCCTGACAGGAGTGCTGGGCTATTCAGGGAGTGGGTGTCACAGATGCAGCCTGTTGTACTCAGAACAAGGGCAGAGGAGCCCGCCTTACCGGGGACGTGGACCTCCTGCGGAGGTTTGCAGAGGAATGTAGCTCCAAGAGTAAAATCCTCACTACCCAAAGACTCTTAAGCCGGGTAATTAAGGGAACTATGAGGTTTTCATAACTTAATCACCATGCTGTGATCTAGTTAATTTGAGTACCAGCTGTAATGAAACCAGCACCACTCACAAAAGCAGGGGTTCTGAAAACAGGAGCACTCCTGCCAAGCACTGTTAAGGTGTATGATCTCTGCTTCCATGTGTGAGTGGACAGTGACACCCCATTATCTGTCCCCAGGACTATGATGCCAACATCGTAGCTGTGGTGAATGACACAGTGGGCACCATGATGACCTGTGGCTATGACGACCAGCAGTGTGAAGTTGGCCTGATCATCGGTAACGTATCCCCTTTGTCCATCCATTTGTTCAGCCCATCTTTCCAGGTGGCTCTGCACCCTCCTCGTTGTGTGGTCATAGCTTCTGATCTTGTCCTGCCCAGGTACTGGCACCAATGCTTGCTACATGGAGGAACTGAGGCACATTGATCTGGTGGAAGGAGACGAGGGGAGGATGTGTATCAACACAGAATGGGGAGCCTTTGGAGATGATGGATCATTAGAAGACATCCGGACAGAGTTTGACCGGGAGATTGACCGGGGATCCCTCAACCCTGGAAAACAGCTGTGAGTCCTTAACTTTTGCTTCTAACCACATATGTGACTTAGGGGACATTTAATGAAAGATTTGGGATGGGAGATAAAAAGGGCATAAAGCCAAGTAAGTGATCACAAACAGAAAAGCCTGTCACATTTTTTTTTTTTTTTGAGGCGGAGTCTTGCTCTGCCTTGCAATCTCAGCTCACTGCAACCTCCACCTCCCGGGTTCAAGCGATTCTCCTGCTTTAGCCTCTAAGTAGCTGGGATTATAGGCATGCACCACCACGCCTAGCTAATTTTTTGTATTTTTAGTAGAGACGAGTTTCACCATGTTGGCCAGGCTGGCCTCAAACTCCTGACATCAAGTGATCCACCTGCCTCAGCCTCCCAAAGTGCTGAGATTACAGGCGTGAGCCACCGTGCCCAGCCTAAAGCCCATCAAAATTTGCATTATTTGTTGCTCCTTGTTTGGTGAGATGCACAGCTGTAGAGTCTGTAACTGAAAAGCACTTTTAAAATAATCTTCTCTTTGTTTAATTACACTGTGATTGTGTCCTTGTAAAACATCATGACAATGAAAAGCACAGAAATGAACCCATCCAATGGGGAATGGGCCAGAGTTGAGCAGGTGCTGGTGGTCGGGGAGGAGATCAAGAGGTGAATGGGAGCCCAGGAGCTCAGTAGCCCCTGAAAAAAAAAAGTCCTCAAATTATCCCCTGTTGCACAAAAATTATGAATGGTTCAAAAATGCTCCCCCAACAAAGCACAGAAACATTAGTGTAAATGTAAGGCTTAAAAAATTTCTCTGTGCTGTAGTCACGAGTGTTGCTGTTTATGGTAAGAGAGGCCACATGGTGTGTGGGGCACCTAAGGGAGATGAGTGTCTGTTCATTCATCACATATTTATTGAGCACTTACTATGTGCTGAGCTCTGTGCTAGGCTCTGAGAATCCAAAACAGCACCTTCCCTCTCAAGTTTTACAATCTAGATGGGGAGGTAGGCCAGACATGCAAATATCTGTTGTGCAGAGGAGTCAGGGTAAGAAGAGTATAAGTAGAAGAGTATAAGTCATATAGACGTTAGGGAGAACGGAGAAGCAACCTTCTTCAATGTGAAGCATGAGTAGACACATCAGAGTTGATAAAGAACATCAGACTTACAGGCAGGTTGTTTTTGGCTGTGGAAAGCTCCTGGCTACAGAGGTAAGAGTGATATTATTCAGGTTAGAGTGGGTATTGCTTTCTCTGAGCCACATATTTCCTGAAGTGCCTGCCCACATTTCTCTGTGATGCTGCCATGCTACTAGCTCTCTCTGATCTACCCAGCTTCCTAGCAGCTTTATCCCAGAGTTGGATGCTGTCAGCCTACAGGGAGATGTTCACTGACTCTGTAGACCTAATAGCCCTTATCGTGATGCTAGAGGGAAGCAGGAGTTTACTACCCATGTTGAAACGCATCACCCAAAAGATCTCAATACTGCAAGCTGGACAGTTGGCCTTTCCACCTGAATTAATGGATTTTCATCAATGGCAAGCTCCCCGCCACTGGAGGTGGCAGCAGCGAATAAACTAGGTTTCTCAGTGAGGGAATTCCTAAGTTCTTACACCCAGAGTTGAGCATCTCCGTTGCAGGCTGAGACTGTGGCACCAGCTTGGTGACAAGGGACCCCAGTTCCAAAGCTCGGACAAAGGTTTTTTTAACCACACCCACCCACCCCCATCCTGCCCAGTCCATTGACCTGACCCTACTGCCATCAAGTTATTACTGTGCCTATTTGTATGTTTCACTGAAAAGCCCTGAATATGCTTGATGGCAGTGCTGCCTCAGGCACCTCTGGGGGTATTCTGTGACACATGGCACGTATACCCTATTGCATCTCTGAAGTTCTCAAATCTCCACATTCCCAAGCGCATGTGACCCCAAAGGGTTTCAGATAAGAGGTTATGTACTTGTAGTTACTATCAGTCACTTAATGAGAAGTCTCTTTTCTTAGAAGTGCAGGTGGGGCATGCCACTTGTGGTAACTGAACAGGTAATGCCCAGGCCCTTTTTCTTGGCCTGAGTTTGGGAACCCTGCATGGCTTGGGTGTAAACTTGGATCTCTCTGCTGTTCATTGATGCATTTCTGAATTTTTCAAAGAGATGAACTGTATCCCAAGGCTAAACTATAAACTGTGTTTATGGTTGGCTTGCAATAAATGTTTTTGGGATGGATGGATGGATGGATGGGTGGTTGATGATGGATGAGAGATGAGTGGGTGGCTAAATGGGGGTACAGATGAGAAAGTGAAAGTTTGGGGCAAAGTCTCTTTTCTAGAATATGTTTCTCAGTTGTATTAGTCCGTTTTCACACTGCCGATAAAGACATACCTGTGACTGGGTAATTTACAAAAGAAAGAGGTTCAATGAACTTACAGTTCCACGTAGCTGGGGAAGCCTCACAATTGTGGAGCCAGTCATGTCTTACATGGATGACAGCAGGCATAGAGAACTTGTGCAGGGGAACTCCTCTTTTAAAACCATCCGATCTCGTGAGACTTTTTCACTATCACTAGAACAGCATGGGAAAGACTTGCTTCCATGTTCAGTTATCTCCCACCGGGTCCCTCCCACTACAACGTGGGAATTCAAGGTGAGATTTGGGTGGGGACACAGCCATACCATGTCACCAATTTACTGCGTACTGTAGGTCAGGTCTCATTGAGAACAATTCCAAGGAAATGACAAATTCCCAAGTTGCGTCACATATTCCTGGAAATAGGCTGTAAGTTAAAGAGTTTTTTGCCTGAGCAAATTTTTGCTGTGCCCCCAGGCTTCTATCTGAATCTCTCGATCTTCCCTATGTCTTTTTTACATAGAATGCCTAGTTCTTGAAAGTCATTTTATCCTCTTTGTGGCAGGGAAAGATGTTTCCTCCATTTGACTGATGGGAAAATTACGACCCTAGAATAGGACAGAGATGGCCCAAGACTCATTGTTGAGGTGTGGTCTGGTGTAGGTTTGGAGATTTTTGCCCTGTTTGACAGTTGGAGGTTTTCAGAGTGAGCTTCCAGAATCTCTTCTCATTGGTAATAAGAGATTTGTTATAAAGAGGCATTTTTTATCATTTATGGAGAAAAACCATCAGGGAGGATTTAGGGAAGTGATTTTTCATCTCTGAGTACACATTAGAGGTACATAGGGGCCTTTAAAAAAAATACTGATGTCCAGGCATCCTCTCACCAGAGACTCAGTTGGCCTGGGTTGCCCAGTCCTCAGTATTGTAAAAGCTCCTTGGGCGACTCCAATTTTTAACCAGGATTTTTTTTTTTTTTTTTTTTGAGACAGATTCTTGCTCTGTCACCCAGACTGGAGTGCAGTGATGCAATCTCAGCTCACTGCAACCTTTGCCTCTCGGGTTCCAAGTGATTCTCCTGCCTCAGCCTACCGAGTAGCTGGGATTACAGGCATGCACCACCACATCCAGCTAATTTTGTATTTTTATAGAGATGGGGTTTCACCATGTTAACCAAACTGGTCTCGAACTCCTGACCTCAGGTGATCCACCCGTCTCGGCCTCCCAAAGTTTTGGGATTACAGACGTGAGCCACCGCGCCCGGCCATTAACCAGGTTTTAAAACCTCAGTGTGTTAGATTTGTACAAAGGCTCTCAGTGCCCAAGTGGGCTCTAGGCTACCAATAGCTGCTCATTCCATTTGCTTTGATTGAAGTTAGCATTTAACTGAGTACCTGCTGTATACAGTGGACAGGGAGGACATTGTCATCATAGCTCTGTGGCTCCTGCCTTCATTGGTGGTTACTGCATTTGGGAGGCAGCAGAGGAACCTGCTTTGAGTATTCAGGCCCCACCTTGCCCCAGAGTCAGAAGGTCTGTTTCTAAAAGGGATCAGTCTTTTGCTTCCTTCCTCTCGCCCTTATATTCCAGGCCTTTGATATTCTTGCCACATGCTTGTCTTATACTATGGAGTTAGCCCCACCTTTTATTTCACTTTTAATTCTCCTTCCCCTTTTGTTTCCTTGAGCTTTTTTTTTTTTTTTTTTTTTTTTTTTTCCTGAGGGTATCGCTCTGTTGCCCAGGCTGGAGTGCAGTGGTGTGATCTTGGCTTACTGTAGCCTTGAACTCCCAGGCTTAGGTGATCCTCCTGCCTCAGCCTCCTGACTAGCTGGGACCACAGGCAGCAGTACCATGCCTGGCTAATTTAACATTTTTTTTTTCTTTTTTTGAGATGGAGTCTGTCTCTGTCGCCCAGGCTGGAGTGCAGTGGCCCAATCTCAGCTCACTGCAAGTTCCACCTCCCAGGTTTACACCATTCTCCTGCCTCAGCCTCCCGAGTAGCTGGAACTACAGGCACCCGCCACCTTGCCCGGCTAGTTTTTTGTATTTTTTAGTAGAGACAGGGTTTCACCGTGTTAGCCAGGATGGTCTCGATCTCCTGACCTCGTGATCTGCCCGTCTCGGCTTCCCAAAATGTTGGGATTACAGGCTTGAGCCACTGCACCCGGCTTAAATTTAAAATTTTTTGTAGAGACTGAATCTCCCTATGTTGCCCAGCTGGTCTCGAACTTCTGGGCTCAGGCAATCCTCCTGCCTCAGCCTCCCAAAGTGCTGGCATTACAGGTGTGAGCTACTGCACCTGGCCTGCTTGGACTTCTTGCTCTTCTGCTCTTGCTCTGTGCTGTGTCTGGAGTCTGGGATCTTGAATCCTTTTCCCCTGTGATTCCTTATCACATCCTTCAAATTGCAGAGCACCCACCCCACACAGCAACACAGCAACAGCAGTGACTGCAACAGCAAACGCTGGTGGTCGGTGGTTGGGAGAGCTCTTTGGCCTGGATGGTGGTTGAGTAACTGCGTGCCTTCAAGTCAGCACCCAGATGCCTTTTCTTTTTGTGGTTCTGCTGCTCCATGGAATCTCTCGGCAGCTCCAATCCTGGTTTGCTTGGCCATGGGCCTCTGTCTCTTTTCTTTCCTTGGGCTTCTAGTTGAAGCAGACCCAGGGTGCTGAGGGCTCCTCATTGGTGTGCAGGTCCTTGCCCATGACTCCTCGTGGTTGATGATGCTTCCCTCCCCCATCTCAGCCCTGCCTGGGCCCGCCGGCAGGCAGAGTGGTTGGAACCCTGCTGCGCTGCCTCTCACTGCCTATCTGTGGTCGTAGGTGTCTGACTGCCGAGATATCTGGGCATTACCTGTTCAGTTATCACAGGTGGCATGCCCTGAGAGGCAGATCATGACTTGCTGGATTTCATTAATTTCACTTGAGCAGATGGGAAGCAGCCTGTTGGAACAGGAGCCGGTCTCCATGAGCCTTGGTTTGAACAGAGAGAAGCTCGTGAGAGGTGCTATTTGCTTGTTCTGCTGCTCTAACAGGGCCTTTAGGGACTGGGAAAAGACAGACTGTGGCCATGGGCCTCCCTCTGGAAAAGGGGGTATCACTATCTATGTATGTAATAGGCCGTGTAAAAAAGGGAGCAGATAGTTCTGGGCATCTTTAGAAGGCAGAGTGAAAAGCAGCAGGTAGAGGGTGCCCGGAGGCTGATGTTAGCCCATCCTAAGGGGAATGCCCTTTCTCTCGTCACACTGCCAAACAGGGAAGGCTGCCTAGGGAGGAGAACAGGCAGACAGGCTGGGGTAGGGGTGGTCCTAGGTGGCTGCTAGCATGATAGTGACAGCTAACATTGAATGACAGTGTCCATGAGACAGGCAGAAATGCACAGTGGTTAGGAGTACAACCTCTGGTGTTAGATCTAACTGGATTCAAAATGTGGATTTGCCACTTGTTAGCCCTGTCCATGGGTAAGTTATATAACCTTTCTGTGCCTCTGTTTCCTCATCTGTGAAATGGGGATAATTCTTATGTCTCCCTCCTAGGGTTGTAACGAAGATGAAATAAGTTAATACAGATAAAGTGCTGGGAAAAGTGTCAGACACATAGGAAGGGCCACAGGCACTCATTATTTAGCCAGATATTGTCAGATAGTGACCTATATTAACCCATATCCTCCGTATCCTCCATATAACCTTACAGGAAGGCAGTCAGTATCTCCATTGCACAGGTAGGGAGGCCAAGGTGAGTAGCTCAGTAGTGGCTCTGCCAGGGCTCCGCCAGCGCTGTTCCACCCCTGTTCAGGGCTACACAGAGGCTGTTCCCACAGGAGCCTGGGGCGGCACCAGACTCAGAAGGGCACTCTCCTGCCAGGGATCCTCTGCCTGGCCGCAGCCAGGTGGTCCTGTCTGGTTCTGTCAGGAGAAGGAACAATGAGGACTGTGTTTTTAAGGAGGCTCTGTGCCCTGTGCTGATGGTTGAGGGCCGGGTGCTCAGGTCTCGGCAGCATCCTTGGCTCCTGGGTGGCTCTGGTTGGAACAGATTGTTTTGCTGTGTCACAGCCAGCTGTGGGTGTGCCAGCTGGGCTCCCGCAGAGGAGCGGCGGGCTGCTCTGATGTGCGCCCACCTCTTCAATCTGCCCTGCTCAGGGGTTCCTTCTGGCCCCTGGCCAGCCAGGATGCGGGGGCTGAATCTGGCTCACGTATGGCATCGAGCCCTAGTTCTTGCCAGCTCTTGGCTGGGCCTTCAGCAATGCGTGTTGGCTTCTGTCTGTACACCTGGCCGCCTCTCCCCTGCAGCTTTGGGCTCATTCTGTGATTGGCTGGTGCTTGAACGGGGCTGGAGCAGTGGGGTGAGCCGATTGGCTGTCAGTACTCAGAGACCAGCCCTGGAGTTTAGGGTAACATCAGTGGGGGAGGAGTGAGTTCCTCAAAGCAAATTCTTGATCCTTTTGGCCGGAGAAGGAGAAAATCATGCCAGGGAGGTGCCTAACAAATGTCCTGACAGCGGCCCCAAGGGGAGTGGCTGCCTTTCCCTCAGAGAAGCTGTTTACCCTTTCTGAGCTGGGAAATGGGGACAATACTTCCTCGTCACCTCCTATCCACAGGGCTTGGGGTCTCCCATAGGAGTAGAGGTGAAAGGTCTTTGAAAAGTATAGCATACAAGCCGGGTGCTGTAGCTTGCGTCTGGTAGAGTCACTTGAGCCCGTGAGTTCGAAACCAGCCTAGGCAGCATAAGGAGACTCCCCCCTACAAAAAATTTTAAAAATTATCTGGGCGTGGTGGTCTAGCTACTCAGGAGGCTGAGGTGGGAGGATGGCTTGAGCCTAGCAGGTTGAGGCTGCAAAGTCAAGATTATGCCACCTGCACTCTAGCCTGGGCACAGAGTGAGACCCTGTCTCAAAAAATAAATAAGTAGCTGGGCGCGGTGGCTCACGCCTGTAATCCCAGCACTTTGGGAGGCCGAGGCGGGCGGATCACAAGGTCAGGAGATCGAGACCATGGTGAAACCCCATCTCTACTAAAAATACAAAAAATTAGCCGGGCGCGGTTGTGGGCGCCTGTAGTCCCAGCTACTCGGGAGGCTGAGGCAGGAGAATGGCGTGAACCCGGGAGGCGGAGCTTGCAGTGAGCCGAGATCGCGCCACTGCACTCCAGCCTGGGCGACAGAGCGAGACTCCGTCTCAAAAAAATAAAAAATAAAAAAAAAATAAATAAATAAATAAATAAATAAGTAAATACACACATACATACATACATACATAAAGATAAAAAATAAAAAGTATAGCATACAGTTTAGGAGGAGATTAAAATATTTTGCACATTTCTATCTGGGGCCTTCTTGACATCTGCAATCTAAATCCGAACGCTCCCCGTGCCTTCAGGCAGCCTTCCCTGCCCGCTCCTGCCTATGGTGTTCTCCTAGTCACAGGCATGGGGTCTGGATACTCCTGCCTTCTCTAGAGTCGTCTTGGCTTCCGATCCCTCTCCCTCTGCTGTTCAGTCACGCAAGAGCATGGTCTTGCCTGCCGCGAGGCTGGGGGCTGGTGAGGGGTGAGTCGGGGCTTCCCATTCCTTTTGTGTCTGTCCCAGCCTTCGTGTGTGGGGCGCAGAGGAAGGCTGACAAGTGCCGGTTTGCCTTTCTCCCGCAGGTTTGAGAAGATGGTCAGTGGCATGTACTTGGGAGAGCTGGTTCGACTGATCCTGGTCAAGATGGCCAAGGAGGGCCTCTTGTTTGAAGGGCGGATCACCCCGGAGCTGCTCACCAGAGGGAAGTTTAACACCAGTGATGTGTCAGCCATTGAAAAGTAGGTACCGTCCCCTCAAGGCTTTCTTGGGGTGTTGGGGCAGAGAAGAGCAATTGGTCCCCTGTTACTTCTTGAGTCCAAGTTTGGTGGCTTTTCCTTCAAGAGTGTCATGGCTTTCTGGGTCCTTGTCCCCTCAGTCTTATCTGACCCGTCCTGGGCCAGACTCCCTGCAGGCACTTGTCACGGTTCATTAAAGAATGACATAGTTAGCCTCAAGTGTACAGGTGATTTTCCTGTCTAGCTACAAGAGCAGCTTCCTCTCCTACCCCCATCAGCCCGTCACCCCCACCCTCCACGCACACTCAGGGTAAGATTAGCGTCCGGAAAGCAGACGATTCAAGCAAGGAGCTAGGAGCTGGTGAAGCCTGGAGCCTGGGTTTTTGCAATTGCACCTTTTGGAATTGGACCTTCTCCAGACCTTCTCCAGACTGTGTTGAGGGCACTAAGGGCACCTTAGTAACCTCAAGGTGTTAATTAGGTGCTTCCTGAAAAAAGACTTCCTTGACCAATAGGATTGGGAATATGGCACATTTATCTTCCATTTTACAATGTTATGGTAAAATAAATACAGACTTACAGTAAAACAGAATGAGAAGTATAAAGTATAAAAAGAATACAGATTTATAGTATCATCAACACATTAAAGAAAACCCAGTTTGCTTTGACTGACTTGTCATTTCCCAGACTTCTTTTGTGCTTGAAACCACCCCTTCCCTGCCACTCACAAATTCTTTCAGGGGAAACCTGTTAACAGCCAGAAATGTGCCCTGGCATGCAATTTGAGAAACACTGGTTAACACATGAGACAGGACAGAAGGAAAGACAGAGCCAGCCAGCAACTAACTGCAGCCCCTTGACATCACACAAGAAACCCGGGATTCTTTGTCTTAACTGTAACTCACAGGCCTTCACGCAGAAAGGGAAGCAGGTGACCCCGATCCCGCTGGCAGTCTGATGTAGTCTGGTGCCTCCAAGTCTAAAGCACTCTTGTCTTGTTGCTGGCCTCCGTGTGCAGAAGGCTGTACTCCTGGTTAAGGAGACTCCTTGTAGCCATGTGAGGCCACCTGGATAAAGATAAGGCTAGCTTTGCTGCCATCTTTGGTGCAAGGAATGCTATTTTATCTCTGCGCAAAGTGGTCATTCCCATTGCTCCCTGTGTGGTCCTAGAAATTTGGATGGAGCCAGTGCTTCATAGCTCTGGCTCCTGGGAGAAGATTTGCATTAGCTCTCTTCGAGGTTAGAGAAGGCAGCTGCTGGAATAGGAAAGGGGTTTATCTGGACCAACTCTTCTGCCATACCCATGTGCTGGAGTTTGTTTGATGATTACTCTCCTTCAGGAACAGTAGGTGCAAAGCCCCGATAATCAGGGAGCCTTGCTCCTGAGTTTCTAGCTGTCTCTTTTCATGAGTCTCCTGGTCAGTGGCTGGGAAGAAAGGGGAGCAGGAGACTCGTGGATTGTCTTGAAAGTCACTGGCCAAGTCAGGAAATGCATTCCTTCCTCTTGGCCTGTTTCTGATATTGACCCAGCTAGCTCAAGGAAGCATGTATATTATAATAAAGGCTATCTCAAACAAACAAACAAAAACTATATAAAACATCCTGCAAGAGCAGATGTTAGAGGCATTCTCTAAAATCAGGAGCAAGACAGTATCGCCAGTTTCTATTTTGGCATTGTACTGGAGTCTTAGCCAGTGGGGTTTTTCTTTTTTTTTTTTTAAAGAAAAGGTGAGAGATAAAGGTGTGAGAATCAAAAAAGAAGTAAAACTGCCATTATTTGCAAATGGTAAAAGTCTATATGGAATACCCCCAAAATACCTACAGACAAATGAGTAGAATGATGGAAGAGGTTAAAAAGATGTCTGGAGATAAGATACAGAAATCAGTTATATTTCTATCAGCAATAATAAAAATATGTACATACTTTAAAATACTTTTTAAAGAATAATTTTAGATTTACAGGAAAGCTGCAAAGATAGAGTGTATATGTGTTTGTGTGTGTGTGTGTGTATATATATGTATGTATACATATATATTTTAAAGACACCATTTACAGTAATAACAAAACTATAAAGTACTTCGGAATGAATCCAACAAAAGATACACAAAACACATATACAGAAAATTACAATTTGGCTGAGAGACATCAAGGAAGGATGTGTAAGCATCCAGGGCAACTCACAGACCTGGAGAGTGGGAGGTTCTCCCGAGCCTCCTGAGCCCTGGGTGGTGGCAGCCATTTCTCCACTTGTTCAGAGGCCACATCGTTTTGCCTCTCCACTTCTCTTCATGGTTCTGGCTTGGCGTAATGCAGGCTGGTACAGTTTTTCCGATTACTACCTGGCATTTCTTATGGAGGAGAACCCTTCCTGGGGCTTTCTCAGGCATTTGACTGTCTTCATCCCATACCACGCACAGGCTTTCCCTTTCTAGCACCTTCGCGCCTCAGTGCTTTGCACTGCCTCGTGTGGTCCTCAGTGCATCAGTATTGGCCTCTAACTTCACAGGAATAAGGAAGGCCTCCACAATGCCAAAGAAATCCTGACCCGCCTGGGAGTGGAGCCGTCCGATGATGACTGTGTCTCGGTCCAGCACGTTTGCACAATTGTCTCGTTTCGCTCAGCCAACCTGGTAGCTGCTACACTGGGCGCCATCTTGAACCGCCTGCGTGATAACAAGGGCACACCCAGGCTGCGGACCACGGTTGGTGTCGACGGATCTCTTTACAAGACGCACCCACAGTGAGTCTGCCCTTTGCTCTCATTGGCACTCTGTACCCATTGTGGGTGGGGACCTTCTCCAGAAATCAGACTTTTGTACCCAGTGAACATTTTTCGGCAGACAAGACAATGGTGGTCAGGGGCTGTGGCTCATGCCTGTAATCTCAGCACTTTGAGAGGCCGAGGCAGGAGGAAGGAGTTTGAGAACAGCCTGGGCAACATAGTAAGACCTCATCTCTACAAAAAATAAAAAATAAATAAATAAATAACATGCCTAGTTCTGGGCAGTAAGGTCAGTGTTGCCCATTTGGGAAGGATCGCCCTTAGCCGATCCTTGCTGGTATTGTTTCTGCACTCCGTTGTTACCTTGCCCTGTCAAAAGTCGAGATGGAGATTTCTGTAGCTGTCGGTCCCGCTGGGTGGAGTGTGTCTGTCTCTTGTCCGCATTTCGTCAGGAGGACCTTGGGTCAGAGGTGTGGTACCCACATTCTTGTTTCAGAAGCTGCTGTTAAAACCCCCCAAACCCTCAGACTTTACTTTTTTAAATGGGCAGCTTGTCTGTGGTTGGCCTCTGAGAGCTGGAGCTGTAGGAGCTGTAAGGTGACCCCACTGGCGAGGGGGTGCTTTGTTCCCCACGCAGCCTTCTGGTCTGTCAGTAGCCCCAGCCAGTCCTCATACCGTCTCACCTTAGTTTCAGAAGCCACGTTGTCCTGTGAGAACGTGGCTTGTACTTTTTTAAAAGGCTAAAGGTAAATTCTAAGTCATTATCTAATAAGTTTTAATGATAGCCTGTGACATTATTTTTTTGCACAGGACCTCAGAATTGTTTCCCACTGTACATATAAATATAATGTGCATGTGAAGTACTCATGTCAATACTGCACCTTCACACCCAGCTCTGGTGATGGCTCAAAGAATGTCGACTTAAATTGAAATAGTCCTGGCCTGGCATGGCAACTCACACCTGTAATCCCAGCACTTTGGGAGGCTAAGGCAGGTGGATTGCTTGAGCCCAGGAGTTCGAGACCAGCCTGGGCAATGTGGTGAAACCCTGTCTCTACAAAAAAATCATACAAATTATTAGCTGGGTGTCGTGGTGTGCCTATAATCCCAGTTACTTGGAAGGCTGAAGTGGTAGGATCACTTGAGCATGGGGGTGTGGAGGTTGCAGTGACCTGAGATTGTGCCTCTGCACTCCAGCCTGGGGGACAGAGCAAGATCCTGTCTCAAAAGAAAAAAAAAAAGAGAGAGAGAGAAATAGTTTTGTGTTGCTGAGGCGAAAGGGTTTGAGCCAAGTTAGAGGATGTTATTTGCCAAGGATGTAATTGTATTTTTAAAATATTTTTAAAGTATTTGCAAAATTCTTGATAATGAAACTTTTATTAGCCATTGCTTTCTTTCTTTTTTCTTTGTAATTTCTTGGCTAATTTTTTGGACAAGAAAGCCTAGGGATTTGCAGCATCACATTAGAATTTTTTTAGATTGTAGTAAAATATACATAACATGAAATATATCATCTTAACTTTTTTTTTTTTTGGAGGCAGGGTCTTGCCCTATTGCCCAGGCTGGACTGGAGTGGAGTGGTGTGCTCTCAGCTCACTGCAACCTTAGCCTCCCAGGTTCAAGCAATTCTCCTGCCTCAGCCATGCCACTGCACCAGGCTAATTTTTTGTGTGTGTTTTTTTAGTAGTGATGAAGTTTTGTCATGCTGGCCAGGCTGGTCTTGAACTCCTGACCTCAAGTGATCCTCGGCCTCCCAAAGTGCTGGCTTAGACATAAGCCATTGTGCCCGGCCCACCTTAACCATGAAGGGTACAGTTCAGTGGTATTAAGTACATTCATACTCTTGTGCAGTAATCCCTATGAGCCAGAACTCTTCTCATCACAGTTTAAAAAATAGCTTTGATTAAATGTTTCTCATTTCAGAAGTAATATTTACTCAGTATAGAAACTTTAACTAGTTCAAAAAGTTATGAAGAAAATAGAAATCATCCTTAATCCCACCCCTTGGAGTTGACTGCTGTTAATATTTTGGGGGAACTGTTTTGCCAGCCTTCTCTATTGACTGCAGACCACAGACAGAGATAGAACTGAGGAAGTTCTATCTCACTGCTGTCCCAAAGCTCTCTTCTAGACACTGAGAAATCTCCAGACTTTTATGTGGTGAGGGAAAGAGCCAAGTGAAAAAAAGAGTGATTATTTATTGAACCCTTCCTCAGCAGCAGTTACTAATCTGAGCTTTTTAACGAGCTCAGTTAGTTCCCTGCACATCACTGACACCCAGATACTGAGACCCTCATTACTTCAGGGTCAGCTGCTCAAGGTCACCTGAGGTGGAGTGGGTGGAGTTCGCCCTTGTTTTCCCATCTGACTTTTTTTTTTTTTTTTTTTTTGAGACAGAGTCTCCCTCTGCCGCCCAGGCTGGAGTGCAGTGGCGTGATCTTGGCTCACTGCAAGCTCCGCCTCCCGGGTTCATGCCATTCTCCTGCCTCAGCCTCCCGAGCAGCTGGGACTACAGGCGCCCGCCACCTCACCCGGCTAGTTTTTTTTGTATTTTTTTAGTAGAGACGGGGTTTCACCGTGTCAACCAGGATGGTCTCGATCTCCTGACCTCGTGATCCGCCCGTCTCGGCCTCCCAAAGTGCTGGGATTACAGGCTTGAGCCACCGCGCCCGGCCTCTTTTTTTTTTTTTTGAGACAGAGTCTCGCTCTGTTGCCCAGGCTGAAGTGTAGTGGTGTGCTCTCGGCTCACTGCAACCTCCGCCTCCCAGGGTCAAGCAATTCTCTTGCCTCAGACTCCTGAGTAGCTGGAATTACAGGCATCTGTCACCATGCCCAGCTAATTTTTATATTTTTAGTAGAGACAGGGTTTCACCATGTTGGCCAGGCTGGTCTTGAAGTCCTGACCTCAGGTGATCCACCTGCCTTGGCCTCCCAAAGTGCTGGGATTACAGGCATGAGCCATTGCATCTGACTTTTGAACACCGTGCTCTTGACCACTGTGCTGTATTATCTTCTTCACGGTGGAGGGCAAAATGTTTTTAGACCTGGAATTTTTGTGTGTGATACTCATGTAATAATGAGAATCTTCTCTTTTTATGTGTGATTATGAACGATTTCATTTTTCCTTTTTACCTCTCTGCATTTGCTAACTTTTCTACAGTGGATATATATGATTTGTGTGATGAAACAAGCAGGTGCAGAAAATGGAATTAGGCTGGGCACAGTGGCCCATGCCTGTAATCCCAGCACTTGGGAAGCTGAGGCAGGTGAATAGCTTGAACCCAGAAGTTTGAGACCAGCCTGGGCAACATGGTGAAATCCTGTTTCTACTAAAAATACAAAAAAATTAGCCAGGCGTGGCTCCAGCTACTAGGGAGGCTGAGGTGGGAGGATCACCTGAACCTGGGAAGTCGAGGCAGCAGTGAGCTGTGATTGTGCCACTGCATTCCAGCCTGGGCGACAGAGCAAGACCCTGTCTCAAAAAAAAAGGGGGGTGGAAAAAAGAGTTAAAGAGTGGAGAAAGAAAGGGTGGCCAGAGGTCCCCAGTGGATGCTCAGTCCAGCTGTTGTGGCATGTCCCCCCCGCCCCCACAAGGTATTCCCGGCGTTTCCACAAGACTCTGAGGCGCTTGGTGCCGGACTCCGATGTGCGTTTCCTCCTCTCGGAGAGTGGCAGCGGCAAGGGGGCTGCCATGGTGACAGCGGTGGCCTACCGCTTGGCCGAGCAGCACCGGCAAATAGAGGAGACCCTGGCTCATTTCCACCTCACCAAGGACATGCTGCTGGAGGTGAAGAAGAGGATGCGGGCCGAGATGGAGCTGGGGCTGAAGAAGCAGACGCACAACAATGCCGTGGTTAAGATGCTGCCCTCCTTCGTCCGGAGTACCCCTGACGGGACCGGTGAGGGCCTGCTGGGGGCTGACATGCCTGTCCTGCTCCTGCCAGGGACTGAGCCACAGTGGGGGAGGTTGAATTCACCAGTGGATGCCTTTGCACTGGTGATGCATGATTTTGCCAGAGCTAGAAACTTCCTCACACCTGTTTTCCATTTTTATTAACTGATTTGTCATATGTGTGAGTTGCGGCAGTTAAATTTTCCTGGTCAGACCTCCCAGGCAAGTGCTATCTACCTCTAAAACTACAGCCCTGCTCAGAGTAGTGCTCTGAGCTGGGCAAGGTGGCACACGCCTGTCATCCAGCTACTCAAGAGGCTGAGGTGGGAGGACTGCTTGAACCCAGGAGTTCAAGACCAGTCTGGGCAACACAGCAAGACCCTGTCTCAAAAAGTATTAAATGAATAAAAAAGAAGTGTTCTTAAAAGCTGGGCAAATCCCACAGCACTGATTAGGTTTTCCCAAAGCCAAGGTAAGCCAGCAGAAGGATAAACACTCAGTGTACCGTTCTTAAATCTCGATAGAGTATGCATGAGACATTCAGGGCCTGGGGAGTTTTGCATTCAGGCAAATGGTAGCACGGAATCCAACCCTTTATGCTAACTTTGGTAGTTTTCACTGAAGCCGATCATTATGGGGAATCTGAAGAGCTTTTCAGGTGGGTCCTTGGAGTAATGAATGTTTGTGACAGGAATGAGTCCTATGTGTAAGTTACCTAATACCACATTATAAGTCATCCTTATACTTAGTGGCTTAAAACAACCACCCTTTATTATTGTTCATGCATCTGTGGGTCAGTTGGACAGTTCTGCTCATCAGGGCCAGGTGCGGCTGACCTCTGCCGGCCTCATTCCTGGATCTGCAGTCAGCTGTTGGGTCAGCTGAGACAGATCTCAGATGCCCTTCCACACGTGTCCAGCGGTTGGTTGCTGGCTGGGGTGCGGGGGTCCCTGGCCCTGTGTCTCATCCTTCAGTGGGCCACCTGTCTGTTCAAGTGGTGGCAGTAAGGGCTGCAAGGGAGAGGGGAAGACTTCAAAGCCTCCTGGAAGCCCAGACTGGGGATAGGCTCAGCTTTGCCTCTGCCACACTCTGTTGGCCTGAACAATCCTAGGGCTGGGCTAGATCCCAGGGGAGGAGAAATTGACTCCATCTTTCAGTGGGAAGAACTGCAGTCACATTGCAAAGAAGGATTTTGCACATGCAGGGAAGGGAATGATGTGGCTGTTTTCGCAAATACCCCACACCCTGACATAAATTATTAATTTTTGTAGGAGATTTTCATTGTTGCAGCCCTGGTGAAGTCTGTGTATTGTGACAGGTGGTTTACTCACATGCTCCCCTCCCAGTGTGGCTCCAAGTCTGTGGTGGTCAGGGATGTAGTGCCCACTCTTCCTCTGAGTCTGTGCTGTGTCCTAAAGGGAGGAGTTGCAGCTTCTCCTCTGTGTTTGCTATGGGATTCTCCCCTTGAAAGTCTGGAGTCTTGGGGTTACTGGCTGCCAAAAGGCACTTAGCTGTTTTTGACATTCTTTATGTTTTTGACTGCAACAGAGAATGGTGACTTCTTGGCCCTGGATCTTGGAGGAACCAATTTCCGTGTGCTGCTGGTGAAAATCCGTAGTGGGAAAAAGAGAACGGTGGAAATGCACAACAAGATCTACGCCATTCCTATTGAAATCATGCAGGGCACTGGGGAAGAGGTGAGATTACAAAACCATAGTGCATATGCACTGCACACACGGCCAGTGGCACCGGCAGTCACGTGATGACCAAAATCCTCCATGGGATGCCCACGTGGATTTGTGTCCTTGTGGCCCAGAAGCACCAGATGCTTTTTGCCATGCCTGGCTTGTGACACTCTGGTGACTGACAAGGCTCTGGAAAAGGATGCTCACTCTGCATGTGTGGGGGGTGTGTTTGCATACGTGTGTGTGTGTGTATACACACTTTGGTCCATGTGCACTGATAAAATTAAAACCACAGAGAGCATGGGAGATCCTTTCTTTTCTCCTGCAGCTGTTTGATCACATTGTCTCCTGCATCTCTGACTTCCTGGACTACATGGGGATCAAAGGCCCTAGGATGCCTCTGGGCTTCACGTTCTCATTTCCCTGCCAGCAGACGAGTCTGGACGCGGTGAGTCTCTGTCCTTAGGCCTCAGTGATCAGGCAGCACTGAGTCCCCTGTGGCCCGGGTGGGCTGGCCCTTGAGGCCTTCTCCAGCCTCAGTGTCATTCCTAGGTGACAGTCACAGTCACAGTGGGTTGAGCCAGGCTTTATTTCACAGCCTGCAGGACATACTGGGACTCTTCTCTCTTCTTTTCTCTTTGAAAGCAGTCACCTTTTCTGGGAAACCTTCTGGTCCTCCAGGCAAAAATAGAACCTTGTCCTCTTCTGTGTCCCCTGTTCATTTGATTGTTGCCTTGCTTATAGCACTTCTTACACAGTTAGTTCTTAGTGACAGCGTCTTTTGTTTCTGCTAGTGGTATACTCCGTGAGCAAGGACCTGTATCCCCACACGCCCTAGCACAGTGTCCAATCAGAGGAGATAATAAATGTTTGTTCAATACACGGGATGAATCAGGGTCCAGGATCAGAGCTTGAGCACCTGCTGACTACTGAGTACTGGGCTCAGAGATGAAGGTTACAGCTCCTGTCCTCTGGAAGGCCACAGTCTAGTGGGGGAGCCGAGTCCCTAACACCAGCGGCTCCAGCTCCATGCAGTCAGGGTTGGGGAGTGGATTCTGGGCAGAAAGAACCAATGGTGCAGAGTCACGGAGGCAAGACCCAGCCTGTCACGTTGGAAGAGCTGTAGGTAGCTCTGGGTGTCACAGGTAGAGACATAACCAGGCAGGAGTTCTGGAGGTGGGTCTTAGGCCAGGGTTTAAGGCTTAATGAGCAGCCCTAGGAGAGCTAGGTATGGTCACCTGCCTCTGTAAACCAGTTAATCCAGTCACGTCGCTGACTTGGGACTTTTTTCTTCTGAAACTCTTTTAGAGCTCAGGAGTTAGATCTATGAAAACTTGAGGGTTTTTTGTTTGTTTGTTTGTTTGTTTTTAAAGCACTTCACTTAATACCTTCACCTTGGATTCATCACAGTCAACACACACCCAGGGTACTTTTTTCCCCAGGAAGTGTTTTAACTTCAATCCAGTGAAACCTAAAATGTATTTTAGGTAGTCACAGCATTACTAAACTCTTAGGATCCTTTAGTTATAGTGTCAGTAGACTCTTCTGTACAGCTGGTTATGCCAGTGGCAGTACCAGGCTAAGAATCGGGTGGTCTGGGCTCTCCATTATTGAGTGCCGTCTTTGCTGTCTGCTGGGTGAACTTAGACATCACTATTTACCTAATGTACCTAATTTTCTCCATCTGTGAAGTGGGATTATTTCAGACCCCTATGAGGATGGTGAGGAGGGTCTGTCATATTTTATTGGTTTGTCCTCAGATGTTTGAACTCTGTCTCCGATGTTGTGAGCCCTCAGCAGTTGTTGACTCAGGAGGGAGGGTTGGAATTTTGTATTCTCCCCTTCTGGGTTAATTACATAGGACTCTCCTGGTGCTTTTTATGTTTTAGGGAATCTTGATCACGTGGACAAAGGGTTTTAAGGCAACAGACTGCGTGGGCCATGATGTAGCCACCTTACTAAGGGATGCGATAAAAAGGAGAGAGGTAACTATTAAAATAATGTTTTTAAAAATCTTTACTGTTTTAGGGGTTTCTAAAACGTGTGTTTGCCTGTTGTAAAGAATTCAGGCTGGGTGTGGTGGCTCACACCTGTAATCCCAGCACTTTGGGAGGCCGAGGCGGGTGGATCATGAGGTCAGGAGTTTGAGACCAACCTGGCCAATATGGTGAAACCCCGTCTCTACTAAAATTACAAAAATTTGCCAGGTGTGGTGGTGCCACCCGTAGTCCCAGCTACTCGGGAGGCTGAGGCAGAAGAATCGCTTGAACCCAGGAGGAGGTGCAGTGAGCTGAGGTCGTGCCACTGCACTCCAGCCTGGGTGACAGAGCAAGGCTCCATCTCAAAAAAAAAAAAAAGAATTCAAACAATACAGAAGCATGTGACCTGGCCAAGAAAAGCTCCCTATTTCCTGACTCCACTGCCCGCAATGAAACAAGGGCTCATAGGTTTATGTTGTTAAAGGATTATTATTATTATTATTTTTAGAAAGGTAAATCATGACTCTCATACAAATTGAAAAAGAGAGAAGCAGCCCCTGACAGGTGGGCACAGCCTGACACTCTCAATTATGCCTTGGTGTTCTCCTGCGGAACACAAACAATTTCACAGAGTCCACAAACAATTACAGAGCGGAAACATCAGACACAGCCGCTCCGTCCGGGACCATGATGGATTTAGACAAGAAAAAGACCAGTCTGTAACCGTAGAATTGCCCCTGGTTCCTGACAATATCCAATCCAGGGCAAAGCCCCAATTCTTTAAACCTTCCCCCAAACCACAACACAGACACAGATCCAAATTACATTTTTTTTTTTTTTTTTTTTTTTTTTAGAACTTTAAAGTTTCCTTTTTTGAGACAGGGTCTTACTCTGTCACCCAGGCTGGAGTGCAGTGGTGCAATCTTGGCTCACTGCAACCTCAGCCTCCCAGGCTCAAGAGATCCTTCCGCTTCAGCCTCCCTAGTAGCTGGGACTACAGGTGGGCATCTACACCCGGCTAATTTTTGTATTTTTGGTAGAGATGGTGTTTTATCATATTGCCCAGGCTGGTCTCCAACTCCTGGGCTCAAGCGATCTGCTCACCTTGGCCTCCCAAAGGGTTGAGGTTTTTAAATAGAGGTGGAGTCTTGCTGTGTTACCCAGGCTGGTCTTGAACTCCTGGGCTCAAGTGATCCTCCTGTCTTACCCTCTCAAAGCGTTGGGATTCCAAGCATGGGCCACCACACCAAGCCACTTTCCGAGATGCCCCCTGGGGTGTGTTCTCCAGTGTTGCAGTGAGTCAGTAAAGCCCGACTTTGTTAGATTACAGATGTGTTTCTGGTGGTCTTTGGTTGGAGGATGTTGAAAAAATATAAAATGAAAAATTTCCAATATTTAACTCATTAATTAATTAGGGAGTCAGTAAGAGACTGTTTCACATTTTTTTTCTTTTGCCTTTTTTCAAACCCCATTACACTGAGCAAAGTAAGAAATTTAAAAAACAAAACAAAACAAAAACACTTCAAATGACAGTCTAAAGAGCAGACAGATACCTAGGCACTAGGCAGTCAGGGAAGCTGACATGAGTGTCGGAAAGAGGGCTGATTTGTCTGCTGTCTTTTGCAGATAAATAGGAAAAAAAGAAAGAGGGCTGAGTTGCATCTGGAAGGGTATGCTACACAACTTACAATATTTCATTGAAAATATAGCTGCAGGTTGGGTGCAGTGGCTCACACCTGTAGCCAAGGCAGGAGGAACTTTGGGAGGCCAAGGCAGGAGGAACGCTTGAGCCCAGGAGTTGGAGACCAGCCTGGGTAACGTAGTAAGACCCAGTCTCTACAAGAAATTAAAAAATAAAAAATTAGCCAGTCCATAGTGGTGCACACCTGTGGTCCCACCTACTTGGGAGGCTGAGGTGGGAGGATTACTTGAGCTTAGGAGGTTGAGTCTGCAGTGAGCCATGATTGGGGTAGTGCACTCCAGCCTGGGTGACAGAGCAAGACTCTGTCTCTTAAATTAGAAAGGATACCTGGTGATCTATTTTTGCCTGTTTCACAACTGTTAGTGTTAATTCTTCTATCTTGCTTTTCACGCATATGCCAATACACACACACACACTCTTAAAAAATAGGAATTATACCATTTATATAACATGACAACTTGTTTTTTTGATTTAATATGAAACAGGTATCCTTCCTCATCATTGCATTTAGACCAACCTCTTTCTTTTTCCTGGCTGTGTAGGATTCCAGCATATGTCTGGATTGCGGTTTACATAGCCCATTTGATCTACACTTGGATTGTTTCCTTTTTCTGACTTGCACGTCATGCAGTAAATATCCTTGTATGGGTGCCTTTGTGCACCTGCATGACTATTTCTCAAGGACAGATTCTGAGCAATGAGTTTGATATTTTCCGTTTTGCCCTCTGAAAGGCCATAATGCTTTAAACTCCAAAGGGAAGAAGCTATTTGATCATTGCTGCTTGTCTCCCCTATTCTATGATTCACTCTAATAGTATCTGTAAAATGGGTAGAATACTTTCCCTTCCTTAGATCTCATGTTTCAGATATATCCTTAATAGCAGAGGTTTAGTCTGTGAAGGAACATTCATTATGTTTTTGTAGGCTGGTAAGAAAACCATGTAACATGATAACCAGGGGCTCTCTGACTGCAGTGCAGCAGACAGAACCAGCAGCATTCAAGCCAGGCATAATGATCCTATTCCTAAAGCTGTGTCCCTTTCTTTGCAAAGGAATTTGACCTGGACGTGGTGGCTGTGGTCAACGACACAGTGGGCACCATGATGACCTGTGCTTATGAGGAGCCCACCTGTGAGGTCGGACTCATTGTTGGTGAGTTTCCTGGAAGGTCTCTCCCTGGGGAAGGGAAGGCTGGGCTTTCCCTGTTTTGTGGAGCCTTGGCCCGGCAGCTTGGTCCTCTGTATGGGGTAGTCTTATCTGTCAGTATCGTTTCCTGACCACCTCCAGAGTTCAGGGCTGGATGAAGGCTGCAGAGTCTCCAGCGGGGGCCGGGGGTCAGGGTCTCTTTCCTAAGACACCCATAATGCTACACATTGCTTATGATCAGACTGTCATGAACTGAACTCTTGAGGAATGAGGCCCCAAAAGGCTCACGTGGCTTGAGTGGAGACAGGTACCTGGAGCGGGACTGGCAAACATGGCAGCTCTATGGGCCTTGTATGGAGGGGCTCTGGGCAGGTATTGCAGAGGGATGGGGTAGGGAGGGAGTCTGAGGCTGGAAAGGAAGTAGAGAGCGCTTCCCATGCTGACCATGCTTAGAGCATGGAAAGGGGCAGGATGGTCTTGGGCACCATTTTGCCTTTAGCAGCCACTGTTTGTGCTTGGTCCCAGCCACTGAAGGGGGTTGCAGAGAGGTGGTCACTGCAGCTCGTTGCCTTGTAATCCAAACACATTAGGGGTCTGGGCCTCGAGCACATCGTTCCTGAAGCATATTGATTTGGGCTGTGAGGAAACCATTTGTCCTGCTGGTCCTGCTCCTCGTGTCAGGGGATGCTGGGAGAGACCCCAGAGAGTTTCTTAGCCAACATCTGCAGACTCTGCCTGGCCAGTGAGCAGTGGCACCCCTGCTACTGGATCAGTTGCTGAGCATCTAGAGCTTGGGAAGAGGCCCCAGCAGGCTGCCTTCCAGGTGCCAGGAAGAATTTTTCATTCATTGTTAAGCCACTTTTCGCTTCTGTTGAAATTAAAAAAAACTAGGGAGCAGCTCTTGGTGAAAGGTTGTTTGGGGCCTGGCTTTCTCCACCCAGCCCCTCCCTTTCTTTCTATGAATGGGCTTAAGTATGAAATGCAAAGCCAGGGGCCCCACCTTCCCTCCTGGGAGGTAGACCCACCTGTTTCCTGGCACCAGGCTCCAGCTACATTTCATAACTACTTCTTCTTTCCTCCATCAATTGATCTCTTTGCTCAGGACTCACATAGGCAAGATGTATAGTTTCCATGTTTTGACTTTCTTTGCATCTCCCACTCCCATCATCTTCCATTTTTGGAGCTCCTCTTCTCTCAGTTTTAACCTTGGGTGAAAAGGGGGCTGAGAAAACAAAGAACAAACGTCATCCAGCTGTACAGTCTTTGAACTTACTTAAGTTTCTTCAAAGGGGATGAAAACTACCAAAGCCCTTTTGGTCTGGTCAGGGGGTGTGTCTTGTGTCCTCCTGATGAAGGTTCACCTACATCCCACCCTGGATGGGTGGATGGTGCTCCTGGGTGCATCATTAGCATCATCCTGGGAGCTTGTTAGAGACGCAGGCTCTCAGGTCCCGGCCCAAGCCTCTTGAATCTGGATCTGCTTCTTAGGGTCCCCAGGTGATCCAGGTGCATATTAAAGTATGTGTGTGAAGCACTCTTCCTGGGTTAGTTGATTGGTTTTTAAATGTCCAGTCTATTCAGTGAGACAGGTTCAGTGACCACAAGCTTGGATATCATGGCAATTAAAATTGCTGTGAAAGTTGCAGGATGCTTGCCTTCAGTTTCTTAGCTCCTCTTGGGCTGGAACAGCAGTCGGTGGTCCTTCTATTTTAAGTGACTCTTCTCTAGGGAGTTCAGGAATGGAAGTCAGAGATTCCTGAGCCCCTGGCAAGCATATGCCAGGTTACATGTGTGCGGTGTGTGGGTCCACCCAGAGAAAGGTGTCTTTTTCATAGAAGAATCATCTGATCTTCAGAGGTCTGATACAAAAAGGATGAAAAACCATTGCTTTTGAAAGCCCCCCTTGAAATGCTGAAGACACTGTCCTGCCCTGAACTGTGGGCTTCATCCCAAGATATGTAGGAAAGCTTATTGAGCAGGCATAGTCCATGACCAACCATCCTTGTCAAGAAAAGATAAGTGGGCCTGGGCATGGTGCCTCACGCCTGTAATCCCTTTGTGAGGCTGAGGCGAGAGGGTAGCTTGAGCCCTGGAATTTGAGATGAACCTAGGCAACATGGCAAAATCCTATCTCTGCTAAAAATTTAAAAAAGCCAGGCATGGTGGTGGTGCCTGTAGTTCCAGCCACTTGGAAGACTGAGGTGGGAAAATCACTTGAGCCCTGGACTTGGAGGTTGCAGTGAGCCGAGATTGCGCCACTGCGCTCCAGCCTGGGTGACAGAGCCAGACACTGTCTTGAAGAAAAGAAAAAGAAAATAAGTGAATATCCATAGTATAATAGAAGATAATCCCCTAATATTTTATACACATACATATAGGCATGTATGTATTGTATAGGCATGTATGTATTGTAGAGGCATGTATGCATATTGTTGTGTGTCTATGTATATATTTTTTCTTCTGGTCTGAATGTTGCCTAAATCTCTACCATTAACGCTCCATCTCTTTGCTATAAAGCAGTTGCAAGACCCCCCAAATGCAAGGCCACCGCTCCTCACTGCCCCTTTGTGTGTTCCAGGGACTGGCAGCAATGCCTGCTACATGGAGGAGATGAAGAATGTGGAGATGGTGGAGGGAGACCGGGGGCTGATGTGCATCAACATGGAGTGGGGGGCCTTTGGGGACAATGGGCGTCTGGATGATATCAGGACACAGTACGACAGACTGGTGGATGAATATTCCCTAAATGCCGGGAAACAAAGGTAACCCCACCTGGCGGAGAGGGCACCCACAGTTGGGATGGGGGCAGCACTTGGCTGCATTCTGCCACTTGCAGTGGAAGAAGTTTCTAGGAGGAGAGGTGTGAACAGAGGCTTCAAGACTGGACCCCCTGGCTCACTCCTGACCTTGGCCTTTTGGACAGCAGAGAACCAGGGAGGACAGACCCCCAACATGGTACAAGATGGCCCGGGGTTGATGCCTGTCTAGGGGCCACCTGTGACTGTTTTTTAGGCTGGAGGATTCTGGCCTTCCGATCCTCTTGCTGTGTTCCTTCCCCATCAGAATAACAAGGGGGTGGGGTGAGGGTGGCTGGGTGGCAGGTTGGGGTGAAGCAGAGGCCCTGTGGCAATTGTACTTCCCTCTGCGAGCCTCCTGCACCACCTAGTGGCCGTGTGGAGCTCTGCAGCTCAGGTCTCAGGGACCATGTCCAAAATGGCAGTGTCTGCCATACTCTGAAATGAGACAAGTGACCCTTTGTCCCAAGCCCCCAGGAATCAGGCCATCCTCTGCCACGGCCAGGATGAGTTGGTCCAAGTTGTCTCCCAGGAGCAGAAAGAAGGGCTGGAGTAGCACCCAACACGAGTCATTCCCTAGCCCCCTCAAGGTTTTTGCTGTTTCTGAATACCACCTATGCTGTTATTTACTTAGTGTTTTTCTTTAAATCAGCTTATACTCCTTTTTTTTTTTTTTTTTTTTTTGAGACGGAGTTTCGCTCTTATTGCCCAGGCTGGAGTGCAGTGGCGTGATCTCGGCTCACCACAACCTCCATCTCCTGGGTTCAAGTGATTCTCCTGCCTCAGCTTCCCCCAGTAGCTGGGATTACAGGCATGCGCCATCACACCCGGCTAATTTTATATTTTTAGTAGAGATGGGGTTTCTCCATGTTGGTCAGGCTGGTCTTGAACTCCCAACCTCAGGTGATCTGCCTGTCTAGGCTTCCCAGAGTGCTGGGATTACAGGCATGAGCCACCGCGCCCGGCACTTATAGTCTTTACTGACATTCAATGAAGGAGGAAAAAGAGGGAGAAACAGTATTACCATAAACAGATGGTAACTATAAAATGAGTATAGTGAAGAACTGTGTTATTCAAGTCCAGCTAGATGCTGTCGCCTACCAAAGGCCCTGAGCTAAAACCCCCTTTGGCCCGGGTGCAGTGGATCATCAAAGTAATCCTAGCACTTTGGGAGGCCAAGGCGGGCGGATTGCTTGAGCTCAGGAGGTTGAGACCACCCTGGGCAGCATAGTGAGACCCCATCTCTACTAAAAATTAGTAACAATAATAACAACAATAATAGTAAGACCCTCTTGGTTAAAAAGGGGGGAATCAGCAAGTGTTGGAAGGGGTTAAAGACATGTCAGCACCAAACTGGGGTGGTCTTTGTGGTGGAATGAGAAGGACTGGATGGGACTTGGTAGTGGTGTCCACCCCTCTGTGATTCCATTGTGTTTCATGTTCTTCCATGTACCACATGAAATAGGAGGAATCCTGGAGTATCCGAATTCCAGGGGACTCTTCTCAGCTTTGGGACACTGGGCTTGGGCATATGCCATGGAAATTAATCAATCCTTTGTTATTCCTTGAGACCCGTGAGCATGGAGAGGGCAGGAAATTCAAAGTTCCAAGAACAGGTTGACCTCCAGTATGTTGTGGCCACTGAATTCTCCCTTCTGTGTGGCTTTGTCACTCTGCTGTGGGCTTGACCAGTACTCTGGGTATTTGCAAAACCTTTAGAAAAATCTAGGAACTTTCCTCTTTTTTTTGTCTTCTTGTTCCTTTAAGACTTAGCCCAGTCATTTGCTTATTCTGCAGATATTTTTTGGGCACTTTACTGAGGGCCCAGTGCTATGCTATGCTGTGCTGTGCCCTGGGGACTCAGAGCTGAAAAAGGCACACATGCCCTGTCCTCTTGGGGCTGTCACTGCAGCAGTGGTGGTGGGAGGCAGTGAGCTCATGTGTGTTATGAAGGAGGAGAATGGTGAGGTGTGTGGGAACCTGAAACAGGCAGGTAGAACCCAGGATGGAGGAGGAGGACAGGCTCTCAGGGAAGTGCCCTTGGGGCCGAGAGCTAGAAGGTAGCTGAGGAGGGAGACCAGTCTAGCGGGTAGACATGAATGCTGGTGGTGGTGTTTCTGATGTGAGAGAGTGGAGGACTCCCTGGTCCTCCCATGCTGCCTCTGCAGCAGAGCACAGGGATGGGCACTGGCTGTTGGTGATGCGCTTGAGGGGCAGTAAGAGACGCGGAGTGACCTTGAGACCAAGGGCTGACAGTCCTCCTGGCCACTTCCCATAGACACCCCAGGCCCCTCCTCCTGTCTCAGGTATGAGAAGATGATCAGTGGTATGTACCTGGGTGAAATCGTCCGCAACATCTTAATTGACTTCACCAAGAAGGGATTCCTCTTCCGAGGGCAGATCTCAGAGCCGCTGAAGACCCGGGGCATCTTTGAGACCAAGTTTCTCTCTCAGATCGAAAGGTGAGTGGGCAGTGCCTTCCCTGCCAGCACCCACCCTTCAGAGGTCTCCTGGCCAGTGGATTGTGATGGGGGTGGTAGGGACCCTAGGGGACATTGGCCATTTTTGAGGATGTTTTTTCTCCTCTGGAATAGCAGACCCTGGGCATTTGCATAGTGAAATCTTACAATTTTATTATAAATTAATTTCCTTGGCCTGGCGCGGTGGCTCACGCCTGTAATCCCAGCACTTTGGGAGGCTGAGGCGGGTGAATCGCGAGGTCAGGAGATTGAGACCATCCCGGCTAACATGATGAAACCCTGTCTCCACTAAAAATACAAAAAATTAGCCGGGTGTGGTGGCATATGCCTGTAATCCCAGCTACTTGGGAGGCTGAGGCAGGAGACTCGCTTGAACCCAGGAGGTGGAGGTTGCAGTGAACTGAGATCGCGCCACTGCGCTCCAGCCTGGCCTGGCAACAGAAGGAGACTCTATCTCAATAAATAAATAAATTACTTACTTTCCTTTTATCCATCCTTTATGTTGGGGCATTATATTGATTTATTTGAAATTATGTGTGTAAGAAGGTTATATGGATTCCATTTCAGATGGTAAAGGTGCACTACACATACTTGAATTGGGGGTGCATAGGGCCCACCCTGGATTTATCTGAAAGGCAGCCTGGGGTTCAGTGCCAGGCCACCTAGGAGCTGATGCCCCTCGGCAAGTTGTTCTACCTTCTTTCTACTTTTCTCTTGTCCAGGGAACGTTTCTTCCTTGCCTTTGCTGTCTTCCAAGGCACACTGTGTGAGAAGGAGGAAAAATGGTCAGAAAAAACAAAAGCAATTGTGCAAATATTGTGTTCTTTTTAGAATGGTCATAATAACCTAATGTAGGCTCTGTGTAGGCTGGGCATGGTGGCTCAAGCCTATAATCCCAGCCCTTTAGGAGGCTGAGGCGGGTGAATCACTTGAGCTCAGGTGTTCGAGACCAGCCCGGGTAACATGGCAAGACCCTGTTTCTACAAAAAGCACAAAAACTAGCTGGGTGTGGTGGCACATTCCTGTCGTCCCAGCTATTTGGGAGGCTGAGGTGGGAGGACGGCTTGAGCCCAGGAGGTGGAGATTGCAGTTAGCTGAGGTTGCACCACTGCACTCCAGCCTGGGCAACAGAGACAGACCCTGTCTCAACAACAACAACAACAAAAAAAAAAAAAAAAAAAAAAGAAAAGAAAAAGAAAGAAAGAAAAGAAAGATATTAAACCTTAAACAAAAAAAACCTAACAAGCCTATACATTGCTCTTACCCAGGCAAAATGGTTTTTAAGTACACAGTTCGGTGGCATTAAGTACATTCACATAGTCGCACAGCTATCACCACCATCCATTTCCGGAACACTTTTCATCTCCTCAGCTGAAGCTCTGTACTCAGCAAACACTAACTCCCCATTCCTCCCTTCCCCCACCCCAGCAACCACCATTCTACTCTCTGTCTTTTTGGATTTGACAACTCTGGATACTTCATATAAATAGAATCATATAGCATTTGTCCTTTGTGACTGGCTTAATTCACTTAGCATAATGTCTTAAGGTTCATCTGTATTGTGGCATGTATTAGAATTTCCTTATTTTTTAATTTTTTTTTTTTTGAGACGGAGTTTCGCTCTTGTTGCCCAGGCTGGAGTGCAATGGCGCAACCTCAGCTCACCATAACCTCCGCCTCCCAGGTTCAAGTGATTCTCCTGCCTCAGCCTCCTGAGTAGCTGGGATTACAGGGGCGTACCACCATGCACATCCGGCACGCCCCACTAGAAATAATTTTGTATTTTTAGTAGAGATGGGGTTTCCTCATGTTGGTCAAGCTGGTCCCAAACTCCCGACCTCAGGTGATCCGTCCGCCTTGGCCTCCCAAAGTGCTGGGATTACAGGCGTGAACCACAGCGCTCGGCCATCATTTCCTTATTTTTAAGGCTGAGTGATATTCCGTCACACACACACTGCATTTTGTTTATTTATTCATCCATCCATGGACACTTGGCTTGCTTCCACCTTTCGGATATTGTGACAAATGTTACTATGAACATGGGTGACCAGTATCTCCTTTAGTCCCTGATTTCAGTTTTTGTGTGTGTGTATGCACCCTAAGTGGAACTGCGGGATCATACGGTAATTCCCCATTGAATTGTTTGAGGAACCACCATGTTGTTTTCCACAGTGGCCGTAACATTTTACATTCCCACCAGCAGCCCGTGAAAGTTCTAGTTTCTCCACATCCTCGCCAACACTTGTAATTTTCTGGGTTTTTTGAGAATAGCCATCCTAAGGGGTGTGAAGTGGTGTGGAAAGTCTTTTCAAGCATAATAGCAAAGAAAGAAATCATAAAGAAAAATAGCCAAATGTAGCTACATAGCATCTATAAGTAAAAAAAAAAAAAAAAAAAAAAGTAATCAAACTTAAAAGGCAACAGTAAACTGAGGAAGACATTTGTACTGTGTATGACAAGACGCCTAGCAGGGCATGGTGGGCTTTGGCAGGTCTGGTCTACACCTACTCTTCTCCACCGGCTGTGTGCTTTGCGATACTCAATTTCTCCCAGCCTCAGTTGCCTTATCTTTAAAATGGGAATAATCATACATGCATTGGTTGGTTGAGGAGTAAGTAAGGTAATGTATGTAAAATATATGTTACATGATAAGTCCTCCAGGAAACCTGACTGGTCTTCAGTGTACCATCCCAGTCATCATCATCTCTTTCAATTTAATATAAACAAGACAAACATACCAGGAGAAAAGTCTTGAGACATAAGAAGTAGTTTATATGGCCAAAAAACAAACGGGGAAAAAAAAAAGTCATCCTCACTAATAGAGAAGAATATAAATTAAACTATAGTCTTGTGATTATGATGCCACCTTATAAAACTGTCTAAAGTTGTAAAAAATGGTATTTTCCAGTGAGAATAAGTGTGGCCAAATACTCTGCTGAAGAGAGAGTAAATGGATAAAATTTTCTGTAAGGCATCTGGCAATGTGTAGCAAAAGAAATTTAAGATTTATAAACAAACTTTATCAAATTTGTGAGACTGAGCTGCCCAGGCTGGAGTGCAGTGGCACAATCTCAGGTCACTGCAACCTCCGCCTCCTGGGTTCAAGCAATTCTTCTGCCTCAGCCTCCTGAGTAGCTGGGACTACAGGCACACGCCACCATGCCTGGCTAATTTTTTATATTTTAGTAGAGACAGGGTTTCACTGTATTGCCCAGGCTGGTCTCGAACTCCTGAGTTTAGGCAATCTGCCTGCCTCGGCCTCCCAAAGTGCTGGGATTACAGGCGTGAGCCACCGCTCCCAGCCTAAAATGTTTCTTTATAATAGCAGAAAATTGCAATTAACTTGAATTTCTCCGAATGGGCTAAAGAAATCATGGTGCATCCCTAGAAGGAATATTGTGGCAGCTGTTTCCAATCCTGTTCTCAGATAAGGCTGTGGGAAATTGCTTAAGGCATGAAACAGGAAAGAGAAAGAAAATCACATATCAAGGATAATCCCATTTCGCATATCATGAGAAAGCATACCAGCTAGGAAAAATAAACTGGAAGGAAATATATTAGAATGTTCATAGCATTTTCCTAGATGTTGAGACAGTGGTTTAAATTTTCCAATTTTTATTTTGCTAGATTTGCCAAATTCTCCACAATTTAACATGTAACACTTGCCCTTGACTCTGTTTGTGGATGAGTACAGTGACTGGGGGGGGCCATCCTTCGGAGGCGGTCCCCAGGCTGCTCTTGTGGGTCCCACTTCATCCAGCCCTCTGGCTTTTGTCCCCTACAGTGACCGATTAGCACTGCTCCAGGTCCGGGCCATCCTCCAGCAGCTGGGTCTGAATAGCACCTGTGATGACAGTATCCTCGTCAAGACCGTGTGTGGGGTGGTGTCCAGGAGGGCCGCGCAGCTGTGTGGCGCAGGCATGGCTGCGGTGGTGGATAAGATCCGAGAGAACAGAGGACTGGACCGTCTGAACGTGACTGTGGGAGTGGACGGGACGCTCTACAAGCTTCATCCGCAGTGAGTGGGCCTTCCAGTTGGGATGTGCAGAGCTTGCTGGGATCCCTTTGGATTAGGGGGTATCGGTGTGGTTCACGCTGGGGAAATTCCCTGCTGGAGCCCAGCCAGCCTAAAGGCTGTGCGTTCAGGAACTGGAGATTATCTGGGACAAGGTAATGAACAGTTTCTAGGGTTTGACTGGGATCCTTAGGGAGATATAGAGAAGTGGCTTCACTTGGCCAGCTCACACCAGTGGCATGATGTGACCCTCACTCCACTCCTCCTAGGCCCTGTTAGGTGGGGGCTGGGCAGTGGGAGAGGAGGTGAGGGTGGGCATGGGCTCACTCATAAGCCTGGTGAGCTGTAGCCAGGCCAGAGGCTGCGTTGGGTAAGTGCGGAGAGGATATTAAGAAAGGGGAGGAGCCGGGTGCAGTGGTTCACACCTGTAATCCAGCACTTTGGGAGGCCTAGGTGGAGGACTGCTTGAGTTCAGGAGTTTGAGACCAGCCTAGGCCACATAGTGAGACCTTCTCTGTACAAAAAAATTTTGAAAATTAACCGAGGATGGTGGTGAATGCCTGTAGTCCCAGCTACTCGGGAGGCAGAGGCAGGAGGATTGCTTGAGCCTGGGAGGTGGAGATTGCAGTGAGCCCAGATCACGCCACTGTACTCCAGCCTGGGCAACAGAGTAAGACCCTATCTCAAAAAATAAAATGGGAAAGGAGGAGGGCCACTCTCTTGTTCATCTGCTGAATCAGTTTGCTAAGACTTGAAAGGGCGGGAGTGGTTTGGGCCCTGGGCTTCATGGCAGGGAGGGGTAGGGAGTGGCCTCTCTCTTGTCAGGCGTCTGATCCCCCATGCCAGAGAAGGACATGTGATTGCCCTTGCTGTGTGATTGTGATCCACCACATGTCTCAAAGCTTGGCTTTTATGAATAGGGTGACCATATTCTTTATTGTCTACACTAAGGTACTCTTGCCAGTCAGGAGTGCTAATAATTATTACTCTGGGACTGTAGGCAAACTAGGACCATCCCAGATAAATGAGACCACAGTGTCACCCTACTTATAAACAACTTCACCCGACTCAGTGTAGACGTTACCTGCTTACCTCATGGCTGTGGCTTGGGGTGGAACCATCTGTCTTGCTCCATCCTCACCTCTGTCTCTCCTGCTTAATAGCTCTCCTTGCCATCAGCTGAGGCAGCACACAGGAGTGGTTTAGGGCTAGGCTTTGGAGCCACATACTCTTGGATTTAACCCTGGCACTGTCACTTAGAATCTGTGTGCAATTCTTAATCCCTGCAAAATCTCATCTTCCTCATGGGGTGGCAGCCGCTGGCAGGACTAGAAATTAGATCTATAAAGTATGGGGCACCTGGTAGGTCCTCAAACTCCTTGGCTCAAGCTATCCTCCCACCTTGGCCTCCCAAAGTGCTGGCATGAGCCACCACACTTGGCCCACCTAATAGGTCCCCAACCAAGGGCAGTGACTACTTTTGAGAGCCCCAAGCATCTTCAGCCTGACCCTGCCTTTCATTTTCAGCCCAAATTGCAAGTATGTAGATTCAGCCTTTGTTCAGATACTATCTTCACTGGAGGGCATTCCTGTCTTTGGGAGCCAGGCTGTTGATGGTTGGGGGCTGGGGGTCTCAGGGCTGCAGCTGGAGGTGGGTGATATTCATTCCTGCATAGCCTCCTGAACCGATCCAGTGCTTGGTCCGCTTGGGCCTGCCTTAATGATCCATATCGGCCCCTAACATCCTCCTTGGTTTTGAGGTCCCCTTGGAGCCTCAAGCTCCAATGTGGCTGTGTGTGTTATTCATGTCCTAGCCCTCATAAGCCATACAGAGCAGTTGTGTTTGGATTCGCAGTTGGGCCTCTCTGCCGAAAACTGTGACAATGGGATTGACCGTAGGCCCACTTGCCTCCCAGCCATTCTCAACTGGCCACAGCTGCTTCTAAGCAGCCTCCCTCCCAACTGCGTTCACGCTCCTTATTGTTGGGTTCAGAGTCTGTTTGACTTCCGATGCTTATGCCCCGATAAACCCATCACAAAGTCGAAGAATCCTAAGTTGAATCATCACCAGTCAGGGGGCTGTCTGTGCTTTGGTGTTTTCAGGTAGGCCCAGCATCTCTCATCTTCCTCAACTACCTTCTCCTGTTTTCTCGTCCTTTTTAGCTTCTCCAGAATCATGCACCAGACGGTGAAGGAACTATCACCAAAATGTAACGTGTCCTTCCTCCTGTCTGAGGATGGCAGCGGCAAGGGAGCCGCCCTCATCACGGCCGTGGGCGTGCGGTTACGCACAGAGGCAAGCAGCTAAGAGCCCGGGATCCCCAGCCTGCTGCCTCTCCAGCACTTCTCTCTTCGAGCGGCGACCCCCTACCCTTCCAGCGAGTTGTGCTGGGAGACGCCGGCGCCGGGGCCCGCCGGCGCGGGGAGGAAAGCAAAATCCAACTAATGGTGTATATTGTAGGGTACAGAATAGAGCGTGTGCTGTTGATAATATCTCTCACCCGGATCCCTCCTCACCTGCCCTGCCACTCTGCATGGTTTGATTTCGACCTGGTCCCCCACGTGTGAAGTGTAGTGGCATCCATTTCTAACGTATGCATTCATCCAACAGAGTTATTTATTGACTGGAGATGGAAAGTCACACCACCTGATGGGCCTTCTGGGCCTCCAAAGCCCATCCTTGGGGTTCCCCCTCCCCGTGTGAAATGTATTATCACCAGCAGACACTGCCAGGCCTCCCCCCTGGGGGCACTGCCTGAAGGCGAGTGTGGGCATAGCATTAGCTGCTTCCTCCCCTCCTGGCACCTATATGGCCTGGCATCGCATCGTGGTGTGTCAATGCCACAAAATCGTGTGTCCGTGGAACCAGTCGTAGCCACGTGTGACAGTCTCGCATTCTGTTTGTCTCGTGGGGGGAGGTGGACAGTCCTGCGGAAATGTGTCTTGTCTCCATTTGGGTAAAAGGAACCAACCAACAAACAATGCCATCACTGGAATTTCCCACCGCTTTGTGAGCCATGTCATATGACCTAGTAAACTTTGTACCGATTCAAAGACCTGAGTGATGCTTAATGGCTGGGGACGGGGGGACAGGCGGAGGGGGGCGCGGTTTCTTGGGATGTGGCAAAGACCAAACATTGGGGGAGTTTTGTGGCCTTCTGGGTGGAGGAGGTTTTTTTTTTTTTGAGATGGAGTCTTGCTGTCACCCAGACTGGAGTGCAATGGCACAATCTCAGCTCACTGCAACCTCTGCCTCCCAAGTTCAAGCGATTCTCCTGCCTCAGCCTCCTGAGTAGTTGGGACTACAGGTGCTCATCCCTACATCCGGCTAATTGTTGTATTTTTAGTAGAGATGGGGTTTTCACCATGTTGGCCAGACTGGTCTCGAACTCCACACCTAAGTGATCTGTGCCTGCCTCGACCTCCTAAAGTGCTGGGATTACAGAACAAGGCCACTTGGCTTCCAGGCTGCTTGGGTTCAGTGAGAGGACCGCAACACTGGTCCCCTCTCTGCCATCCCCACACGGATCCTGCCCTTCATCTTCCTCTCTGCCAACCCCAAGACAAAGGATGAAATGTGCCCTGCCCCACCCCCTCCGCCCCCTCCACCCAAACACAGATGAAATCTTCAAGCAGCCCAGGGTGACTGCACTCTCCCACTCCTGGATCTTTTTTCTTTATTTTTATTTTCTGTAGACAGGGTCTCACTATGTTGCCAGGGCTGGTCTGCAACTCCTGAGCTCAAGCAATCTGCCCGCCTCAGCCTCCCACAGTGCGAGGATTATAGGCATGAGCCATCACTCCCGGCCCATCCCTCCTGGATCTTAGACTGACCCCATCCCTAGGAAACTAACCCTTGTCTGACCCTTTTACTCGCCCTATCCACCCCCACCTCAAGAGATTCCCGGTCCATCCCCAGGCTGCCATTTTGGATTCTTCCCCAGCCTTTGGTGGGTTCCATGTCACTCTGCACCCAAGCACCCTGTCATGTCCCAAGCCACAATTGCGGCTCTAAGTGGCTTTCCACAGGACTGATTGCCAAACCACCTGGTTTGGTGAGATCAGATTCCCTTTATTAGGGGCATGGTGCTGGTGTCTGTGGAGCAGGGATTTTTTGGAGAACACAGGTAGCATTACACCTTCCAGTGTGCGTTGACAATGTTACATGGTTCTTCTGCAGGGGAACCAGGGCGTGGAGGCTGAGTTGGCAAGCAGGAGGAGGTGTGCCCTTGGGATGGGCTGGGCCAGACCTGGAGCTTTCTGGGAGTTAAGACAGTTGCTGCTTTCTGCCCTCCAGCTTCTTGCTGCAGAAGTGGGAGTGGGTTGGAGCTGTGCTGCTGCTTTGTAGGTGGCTTTTGTATAAAATAGTTAAGAGTCATGGCTAACAGCCAGGTGTGGTGGTTCACATCTGTAATCCCACCACTTCAGGAGACAGGCAGGAGGAATGATTGAGCCCAGGAGTTCAAGACCAGCCTGGGCAACATAGCAAGACCCCATATCTACAAAAAAACTAAAAAATTAGCTGGGTGTGGTGGTGTGTACCTGTGGTCCCAGCTACATGGGAGACTGAGGCGGGAGGATCCCCTGAGCCCAGGAGGTTGAGGCTGCAGTGAGCCATGATGGTGCCACTGCACTCCTGCCTGGGTCTCACAGACAGAGACCCTGTCTCAAAAAAAAAAAAAAAGTCCTGGCTACCATGTATTGGGCACTTAATCTGGCCTGGCCTGCTAGCTTATAGGCATGACTCCCATCGTTCCTCACAGCATCACTGTGAAGTAGTGACGATACTGGGCAGAGGTCACAGTGACTTGCCTGAGGGGAGACAGCTGGCTTTTTTGACTCTTAATCACCATCTACCTGGACTGTATCTTACATCTTAAATACTGAGACAGAGAAGCCCTCCGCTGACTCAGTCACTGGGCTTCGTGAAATAAGAAGTTTCCTCCTTTGTATCCGCATCCTGATGGCGAGTCAGTGTCATGGTTGCATTGCCCACGGTATGTTTTGTTTAGCTTATGCAAAGTTTACAAAAATGTGGGTCAAATTCAACAAATCTGGAAGACTCACATACAAATGTGGATTTATAGCTTCTCTCGAAAGATTTAGGAATATCTAGCAACAGTGGGCTCCCATTACCATGTGGCAACGCTTGTCCAGAGCTGAGTAGTTCCTGTCCCCTTTGAATGCCTATCCTCTCCAGGTTGCCATGGCCCCCACCACTCCCTAATAGCTCAAACTGAGGCTGGAAGTCAGTTGCCTTTTATCATCACATTTGCAGCTTTTCTTTTATACATGTGTGCCCCAGGAAGGCATTTGAGCTTGCATCTCTTAGATTAGATAAATATCAGCTCACACTGCCTTTTCTGACCCTTACTGGATTCCCTGAAGTGCTCTCTGAGATGGGTGGCTGAGTCCTCTTAGAGTCAGCATCCTTTCTGGAGTTCTGGCCCCATGTTGTCTTTGCCTTGGTGTACTGAAAGATGGGCATGAGCTGAACTTTCAGATCGGTCTTCTCGATTGGCTACTTCTCAAAGGGTGCTACACCTGGTTCTGCAGCCAGACAAGGCTTCAGGGTTCAGCAGGCACCTGTCTTAGTCCATTTGTGTTGCTTTCATGGAATACCCGAGACTAGATGGAATACCCGAGACTAGGTAATTTATAAAGAAAAGAGGTTTATTTGACTCATGATTCTGGTGGCTGGAATATCCAAGATTGGGCAGCTGCATCTGGTGAAGGCCTGAGGCTGCTTCTAGTCATGGTGGAAAGTAGAAGGGAATTGGTTTTGTGCAAAGAGATCACATGGTGAGAGAGGAAGCAAGACAGGGAAACTGAGGACACCAGACTCTTTCTAACAACTTGTTATCTTGGGAACTAGTCCATTCCCACAAGAGTGAGGATTAACTCCAGCTGGAGGGCATTAATCTATTCATAAGAGATCCATCCCCAAGACCCAAACACCTCCCACTAGCCCCTACCTCCCAACACTGCCACATTGGGATCAAATTTCAACATAAGTTTTGGTGGGGACAAGCAAACCATACCCAAACCATAGCCCTGATCCATCCTGGGGACGCCCCGCCTCCCCACAGGTAGCCTCGGCGGGGGCTGCATCCCCAGCCATGAACAAAGTCTCCTTAGTGTGACACCTTTTGACTCTCGTGGAGAGGGAGGGCGTGGGAGTCAGCTCGAGCTTATCTTCCTCAGTGGGTGTGAGCCACGGGCAGCAGCGGAAGGCAAGCCGGAATCCAGAGCGAAACCTGGGGGAGCAAGGGGCACCTTGAGCCAGGGAGTTAGGGGCACAGGAGCTGTGATGTGACTGCCCCACCCCTAGGAAACTGAGTTCCTTCCAGGGGAAAGTCACTGTCTCTCTCCAAGAGCCTCCCACGGCTCAGGGGCTCTTGAGAGATGCCTTCGTGGGTGAGTTTGATTTTTGGAAACTGCCAGAGTGTTCTGGAGTGGAGTCTAGTGAATGAAGTGGGTGACTAAGCTGATTTAGGTCATCTGTTATTGCAAACAAACAAAAAAACACCCCAGCATAATTACTAAAAAACCCCACACAAAACCAGCAGATATTCTTGTTTGACTTGTTAACTGGCTTCTAAGGGAGGAGTCAGAACTCCTCCTGCTAAAACACAATGGAAGCTTTGGCAACTTGGGAGAACAAGGATGCTTTTCCCAAGGGGACTGCATTGAAAAACCCACACTTGGAGCCACCAAGTTCTGGTGCATTTGCCTGAAAACAAATAGCTCTCCCCATGGCAGCACTGAATGGGAGTTTAGAGCAAGCACACACAGTGAGTGGAAGAAATCAGACAGCAGAAATGGAACGCCGGCCGCTCAGAGAGGGGAATGATCTAGAAGCGATGTCAGGATCTTGTAGAGCCTGGGGTGTTGTTCAGACCCCCAGGGACTGTATCTCCCTTGGGTAGCAGGAGAGTGATGAACCCACAGAGAGAGTGGGCTGGTGGCCCCTCCCTGATGTCGAGTCCCTGTCTCCAGGTTTTCAATCCCACAAGTCTTTAAAAGAGAAATGTGTGGTGTGGGGATAAGATGACAGGCCTTGGAGACATATGGAGTCCTGGCTTTACTGTTTGTTGTATGAGTTTGGGAGCATCTTCCTTTCTGAAGCTCATTTCCTCATCTGTAGAGTGGGGATGACACCTGCTTCTCTCCTATTATCTACTTCCCTCTCAGAAGATAGAGGAGAACCCTTCGGTAAGCATGCAAAAAATCATAGCTCCTTACTTCCTTTTGGCTTTCCCCAGGCGGGTGAAATGTCTGAGCAACAAAGATCCTAATGGCATTATGAGTAGCCTGGCTGCCTGGCCAGGGAGGTGACAAAAAACACGAACAAAGAGGTCTGAGGCCAACTTCGCCCACATCATTATCTCACTGAGGTGAGACTGTGTCCACCTCTCACTGCCCCTTACTTGTCCCACCTTCAGGGTTTTCTGCAGCTGAAAGGCCTGCTCTGCAGGACTCCTGGGGCTGAGTTCCTGCCTGGCTCCTCACCCCCCACCTCTCCAGGTGCCCCAGAGCTAGTGCAGGCCCCTCTCTAGGACTCATTTCCTCAGAATCACAAGGGCTAGGGAAACCGGATGATGCCAGGAGAGTGAGATTCTGGGGCTCTCCTTCCTGGCTGTCTCTGCCAAGGTCACTTCTCAGCTGCCCTGAAAGCCCCTGGAGGACAAGGCATGCACTGTGACCTTTCCAGGGAGCAGCCTGTCCCACCCCTGTGCTGGCCCCAGCCCCCATCCCTGCTTCCACTGCCAGATGGGTGCCGCTCACTTGGCTCCAGGAAAGCCCTCAGTAGGAAGCTCGTGAAAATACTAGAACAGAAGTCAGTCCCTCCCTCCCGCTACTTGGCTCTTCTTTCTGCCGTCTGTCTGTCCCGCCCCCTCTCTCTGATGCTCCCCTTCCCTCCATCTCTCTGGTCCTCCCTTCTCTCTTCTCCTTACCCCAGACACAGAACCCAGAAGAGCCAGCAGTAACAGACGGTTAGAGCTACAGCCTGGGAGACAGGGTGAGGCTTTGGGGAGGATGGGGGCTCAAGCTAGGCCCAGGCCAGAGGGAGGATTATGCTGGGGGCTGAGTGTGAGGACGGCTTTCTCGTGTAGGCTGGGGGAACAGGGCCACAGGCTCCAGCAGGAAGGAGGGTGGATGCCTGAGCTGTGCAGGGGAGCCCAGCTGGGGCCAGGCAGTGGAGCTCTGAGGGCAGAGGGTGGGATTGGAGTGGGGGCTCACCTGTGGTTGAGGCAGCAGTAGATGATGGGATTGTACATGGTAGAGCTCATGGCCAACCAGAAGAGTGCCAGGTAGACCTGCTGGATGAACTTGTGGCAGTAGATGTCCTCTTGGAAGCTGCCCAGGATGAAGTAGAGGTGGTAGGGCAGCCAGCAGATGGCAAACGTCACCACCACCAGCACCATGGTCTTCACAAACTGGTCCAGGAGAGGCTCAAGTTACTTCTCAGTGCCCAAGTCCCAGCCCCAGCCCTCCAAGGGCAGACGTAAAGCACCCCTTCAGCCCGCCTGGGAATCGCTCCACACTCAGACCCCATTAGCTCTATTACTCAGGCCCCTGAGCATGTGTCGCCCAGACCTTCCTGAGCCCCCAACCTCAGGGACCTTTGCTCAGGCCGGTCCCTCTGCTCACACTGCTATCCTTCCTTTGAAGTCCTCACTCCTTGAAGCCCAGCTCAATGGCCACTTCCTACAAGAGGTGTCTGGGACCCCTTGATTCGCTGCAGCTCCCCCTCCCTGGAGAGTGGCTGAGCTCTCTCTCCTAACCCCATCCCTAGGGGAGCCCTCGTGTCAGCTATGCGTTCCCAGGTCGCCCCCTCTCTGGGATCTGTATGGGCACAGCCCTTCTCTCTGTGGGCTGTGAGGTTCCAACTAGGGACCCCTGCCTCTGCCCACGGGTCAGCTTCCGGACCTCCCCCTCCTCAGAGCCTGGCCCCTGCAGGCACACTCCTGCACCGCTCGGCAGCCCGCATGCCAATTACAAAAGGTCTGGGGGTTCCTGGGCACCCTGATCCTCACGTAGGATCTGGGCTGAGACCCTGAGGGTGGAGCAGATGGAGGCCAGTGCTCCATGAGGGGCACCAGATGGCGCCCATGTGCAGCTACCTCCCCAAACCACCTGTGAAAGATGCCTACTATTGGGTGAGAAGCCGTGGCTTTGACCTGGCTACATGATGTGGTTAACCCATTACCTCCCCTGTTGCCTGGCAGGAAGGGGGCAAGGACAAGCTTGGACTGGAGGAGGGTGAAGGGGGTCTGGGACACAGAGGGCTACATCAGGACCTTCGGGGGGGCCTTGGATGGCAGAGAGTAGGGGGATACTGGCACTTCCGGAAGAAACTGGAGACAGATTTGATGAAGCTGGACAACAATCCGGTCTCCACGACTTCTGAGGTCCGCAGTTCCAGCCTTTGAGGGCTCTCCTGTGACAGTCGAGGCACCTTCTATAGTTCTGTGGGGCTTCTCAAATTCAACATTCTGATTATTCAGTCTAAGATTTTAATATTTTATCATTCTAAGATTCTTGGGGGTATCTGAATTCTATGGGGCTTTAGGAGTCCCTAACTCCCCTAACATTCTGGGAAGTTTCTTTAATTTTGTGTGTGGCCAAAGACCAAAGGGAAATCTGCCCGCCTGGGAGGAACGCGGTCAGGCTCTGGCCCCAGGCTTCGCGCAAAGGCAGCTTCCGCAAGCTTCTCCCGGGCGCCCTCTTGCGGACCGGCCTTGAGACCTCAAGGGCGGCTCCCCAGGGCGGGGCCAGGACCAGCCCCGCCCCCACCAGGCCCCGCCCCCGCTCCCACCTTCTTCTTGGCCTGCAGGTGGCGCAAGTTGGCACCGTGGGTCTGCTGTCCGGGCACTGCGCGCCTCCAGAGCGTGAGGCCGATGACGCTGTAGGCGACGAACATCACCGCGAGCGGCAGGAAGTAGATGAGGGCGATCACCACGAGGTGGTACCTGCAGGGAGAGCCGGGGGCCTCGGCAGTGGGCGGCCCGGGGACGACGCCGAAGTCGGCCAGTGCCTGGTCCTGGGACCCCGCGGGCACTGTGGAGCCGCCCCTCCGGACCCACCCTGAGCGCCTTCCAGGGACTTGGTTTGATTTAAACAAAAATAAAGGGGACACTGGGTAGCCTGTGTGCCAGGAGACGGCTTCCCCTGCAAAAGGGACGCCAGCAGTAGCCCTGCGTCCTTCCACGTGATAGACACGTGTCAAAAAAAGGAAAAATGAGCGAAACAAATTAAAAAGTAACTTGTTGACAATTTAAAATACCATTAAGCACAAAGGAGGCAGTAAAATTATCCCACTCCCACCACTATTAACATTAACCATTAATATCTGGCATATTTTTTCAAGAATCATATGTATGAATAGTAGTCACCCCTGATGGGAGTTTCACTTTCCCGGGTTTCAGTTACCCCTCTCAACTGCGGATCCGAAATAGGGATGGACAGTACCACGAGATATTTTGAGAGGGAGAGACCTCATTCACAGAAGTTTAATTACAGTATATTGTTATACTTGTTCTGTTTTATTAATAGTTATTGTTAATCTCTTACTGTGCCTAATTTATAAATTAAACTTTATCATAGATACGTTGAGAAAAAAAAACATAGTATTCATATATAGAGAGAGAATTCAGTACTATCTGAAGTTTCAAGCATCCTCTGGGGGTCTTGGAGTGTATCCTACAGTATAGCCATATATGTATATGTATGTGTATATGTATATGTATGTGTACGTGTATGTGTATATGTATGTGTGTGTGTGTATGTGTATATATATGTGTATGTGTATATATATATATAATCTGTATCTGTCTGGATGGATAGAATGACTGGTGTTAATAAGACTCCATCTGTACCAGCATCGCTGTGGGGGAATGGGACAGTGGAAAAGCGCCGTATATCACATGCTGCTGTGTCATCTGCTTACGGTCATCAGCATTTGGCTGGGAACCTGTTTGTGTCAGCAAATGCCTTTTCATACCATCTTTGAGGAACTGGTGCAGAGTACCACTGCATGGCTTCCTACTCTGTCCCCAGGGAGGACACTGGGTTGTGTTGAGGCTTTTCATTTCCTTTTGGAAACAGTGTAGGCCAGGCGTGGTGGCTCATGCCTGTAATCCCCAAACTTTGGGAGACCAGGATGGGAAGATTGCTTGAGACCAGGAATTTGAGACCAGCTTTGGCAAGATAGTGAGACCCTATCTCTATAAAAAATTTTTAAAAATTAGCCAGGCGTAGTGGGGCACATCTGTAATTCCAGCTACTCAGGAGGCTGAGGCAACAGGTTCACTTGAGCCCAGGAGATCGAGGCTGCAGTGAGCTATGATTGGACCACTGTACCCTAGCCTGGGCAATAGAGTGAGACCCTGTCGGAAAAAAAAAAAAAGACAATGTCCCCAGTCCTTAGATCTCTGGTTTATGACGCTGCAACCTCTCTCTGATGAGCTGCAGGCTGGGGACTGACTCCCAGGCAGATCTGCAGTGGGAGCCTGTGGAGACAAAAGTGACTACATCTTGGGTGCCCTCCCCCGTGTTGACTTCTGATGCACTCCAGTCTTGTGAATGCCTTCTGATTTCTACTTTATTTACTGTTCCTAGTGAAAGAACTTGTCAACCTTGATGTTACTCCACAAATCGTGAGCCGTGATGCACATAGCGTTCTTGCCTGTTCTGGAGGGCTGCCTTTCGTTGTCTTGTTGGAGCACTAATACCCTTTCCCTATGGTATCTAAGCGTTGCGTCTGGGGAGTGAGAATGCAGAGCTCCACCTGTCTTGTGGCCATCCAAGATCCTGCTTCTGTCTGTAAATTCCCTCAATAAATCACCCAATACTAACAAACTGGATTTGTTCTGCCTCCTTCTTTGGGTCTCAGCTCCTTTGGCATTCGGGGATCCCTTTCATAGAACAGAGTCCTTGGAACATTCCACCAAAGGGGCCTGAGACCCTTGGTCCTGTCATATGACTTTTTCTTTCTTACTGGGAGGACTGAGGTGTTCCCAAACCTCCTGCATCTACCTGCCACGTGCTGGCCTTGCTGGGCCCCTTTCTAGAGGTGCTGCCACCCCAAGGGAAGGGGACCCATGGTGAAACCACCTTTGTAAAATTATAACGGAGGAAATTATGACAGTGAAAGAAATCAGACCTAACCGACTCTGTCTTGCTTCTAACCCTTAAGCTGTCCTTGTTCGTGCCTGGGCGTAGGCTGAACTATCTTTGGGAAGGAATTCAGTTCATAATTTTACTCTGAAACAAAATTGACAACAGCCCTTTCCCGAAAAGACCCCCTACTTGCCTGGGGTCCAATCTGCCTTTCCAGCACTAACAAATTAGCTACAAGAATAGAAATTAATTTAGGGGTCATGCAGCCTCCGGCTCCAAGAGTTTGAACCTCCCCAAATTCCTGGGAGTAACATCACTATAGTAAAACCTAAGATGAGTGCTTGAGATATTTTCCAGACCCTGCACTCGTGGATCAGCTGACACCACCCAGGCCAGCAATCTGACTCAACCAGTTCTGCCATCACACCCAGGAACAGAAGACAGCAAGAAAACCTCATTTCGACATCATATGATTCCATCTCCAACCCGACCAATCAGCATTCTCCATTTGCCAATCCCCTACCTGCCAAATTATCTTTAAAAACTCTGATTCCTGAATGCTAAGGGAGACTGATTTGATTTTGTTTTTGTTTTTGTTTGAGATGGAGTTTTGCTCTTGTTGCCCAGGTTGGAGTGCAGTGGCGGGGTCTGGGCTCACCACAACCTCCACCTCCCAGGTTCAAGTGATCCTCCTGCCTCAGCCTCCCAAGTAGCTGAGATTACAGATGCCTGCCACCACGCCCTGCTAATTTTTGTATTTTTAGTAGAGACAGGGTTTCTCCATGTTGGTCAGGCTAGTCTGGAACTCCTGACCACTGCCTTGGTCTCCCAAAGTGCTGGGATTACAGGCGTGAGCCACCGCACCTGGCCTAATTTGAGTAAATTAAACTCTGGTCTCCTGCACAGCCGGTTCTGCGTGATTACTCTTTCTCCACTGCAATTCCCCTGTCTTGATATATCAGTTCTGTCTAGGCAGCAGGCAAGGTGAACCCATTGGGTGATTATAAAGGCTCCAGTCAATCTCTCTCCTAAAGTCTTGTGTTTAGAATTCTGCTTGGGTTCTTGTGCAAACATGCCAATTGCAAGAGGTTCAGGCACTCCTAGACTCCCTGATCCTCAATAGGCTTTGGGTTGAGAACCCCAGTGTGAAGCAGATAAGAGGGGAGGAAAGGCAATGAAGGCCAGGGCCCATCACCTTACAGAGTGAGGATCAACAGGCCCCCCTGTCTCGGTGTCCAGATAGGGAAACTGAGGCCCAGAGAGGCACAGGCAGTCTGTGTCATATCAGTCTACAGATTTAATCATGACCCAATTTCCCCTTTTCTGAGGGTCAGCACTGTGGGAGTCAGAACAGGGCTCTTGTCCAGCCTCTTGTTTAAAGCATGATCTTAGGCAAGTCAGGGCTTTCCCTCAGCCTCAGTTTCCCCATCTGTAAAAGGAGGAGGCCATCTCTAAGTCCTTCCTTAGCAGGAGCCACACTCCTCTATTGCTTGCTCCCAGGATGTTGTGCAGGACAGGAATTCACCCTGGGCTAGGTCTCCATGCAGAAGGCAGAGGGAGAGAGTCCCAGGGGCCACCTTTTTTTGTTTGTTTTGTTTTGTTTTGTTTTGAGACGGAGTTTTGCTCTTGTTGCCCAGGCTGGAGTGCAATGGTGTGATCTTGGTTCACTGCAACCTCCGCCTCCCGGGTTCAAGCAATTCTCCTGCCTCAGCCTCCCAAGTAGCTGAGGATGGATCACCCGCCATCATGCCCGGCTAATTTTTATATTTTTAATAGAGACGGGGTTTCATCACATTGGCCAGGCTGGTCTTGAACTCCTGACCTCGGGCGATCTGCCCGCCTCGGCCTCCCAAAGGGAGTCTTTTTGTATTTTGATTTTGGGGGTGTGTGCATGTGTTCCTGGAGAGGGCATCTTTAATTTCATCAGATTCCTAATTACACACAGTTACATGAGCCTGTGGGGATGGAGCCCTCATACTAAATCTCTAAATTAGGCTCTCCCCCAAGAAAAACAATAACACATTATCATACTTAAAACCAGGCTTTCCCCAGATCCTTTCGGAATTTTAAGTAACACCAAAGTATGGCTTTCCTAGCCCGCCCCTGCCTGCCTGTTCTTCCCGGTTGCCAGAATCTGGGTTGGAACTCGCTGTTCCCAGAGAGTTGGCGCGCGCAGTGGTCCTGTATTAAGGTGGAGAAATACCGCCTCCAAGTGGCTGGTGTCAATATGTTCTGCTCTCCACCCTTTCCTGAGCCAGAAATGTATGGAAACTGCTCTCTGTGAGAGGGTGGGGGTGCAGGGAGAGATCAGAGACCCTGGGCAGTTCCCAGGAATGGCTTCTCAGAGGAAGGGCACTTTCCCTAGCCCTGAAACCCACAAAAGCAGCCTTCTCCTGGCAGGTGCTCAGGACAGATGGAGACCAGGCAGGGAGGGTGTTGGAGGAGAGGTGTGTTGCCATGGCTACCTGGCAGCCCTCACCTCAGACCACACACACCCTCATGCTTGGGGCAGCTGGGACTTTGTGGGAAGGATCTGTCACCTCCAGGTGTGTTTTCATGTGTCCCCTATTTAAACTACCACATGCTGGGTACCAGTTTTGTGCCAGGCATGGTGCTAAGTAAGGGCTTCACGTACACTATCTCACTGACACTCACAAAGTAAGGTACTACTATGAATCCTCATTTTAGAGAGAGAAAGCCAGAGGTTCAGAGGTTATGTGAGTGTGAGGCATCCCCGGGCCAGGCGGGAGCAGGCCACGTTATGGGCCTGACTGACCGCAGAACCCCAGTCAGTTCTTTAGCCTCTACCAAGCAATGGCTCAGTGCCTGGGGACCCCAGAGACATAATGTGAGATCCTCAGAAACTGAGGCCAGAATGGAGAAAGGACTCACCCAGGGTCACACAGCAGCTGGGCCATACCTGAGTCCCTCTAACCCTGCCCTCCCTGCCTCCAGCCTGTGATGCCCACCTCAGCAGCCTGAAAATGTCCCAGGCTTCATCATGGATGCTTTCTGCCTCAGTCTCCTGCCGCTTTGTGGCCTGAGCATATACAGAGTCTCCCCCAAACACGTGCCTACACATGTCCCTAACATGTGCCCGAGTGCACGCACCTCTACAAACATGCCCACACACTTGCACGTGCATACACCGGCAGAAATGGGTGCCGCATGTGCATGTGACATGTACAGTCACATACACGTGTGCATGCGTGCATATCCTTATCTAAGGATGCATGGGTGCATATTTGAGTAGCAGAGTGGTGAGGAGATTGGGTCCTGGGCAGGACTGCTTGGATTTGAATCCCTAGCTGGATTTGAATTACTAGCTGTGTGGTTTTGGGCATGTTACTTAGTTTTTCAGCGCCTCAGTTTCTTCATCTAAAAAATTGTAATGATAATAATATAATACATACTCCATATTGTTAGGAGAATTAAATGGGTCAACATCTATAAAGTGCTAAGAACAGATCGGCTACATCGTGTGTGTTGTTTACTAAGCATACAGGTATATTCGCATAATCCCATGTACACTCACTCATGTGTACACCTATGCACACACACCACACATGCATGGACATGGATGCATGCACGCACACACACGTGCACACACACACACAGTTGCCCTCCACAATCCCCCAGAGGCCTTACAGGAGGAGCGTCTTGCCCCCGCTGTCTTCGGGCCAGGCCACCACGCACTTGGTGGCACCCTGATCCATGGTGACGGTGGAGTAGAAGCACTGGGGGGAGGCCAGGGCGAGAGCCACCAGCCAGATGCCAGCAATAACCGCCTTGGTGCCGGGGGCTGAAAGCCGAGGCTGGAAGGGATGGACGATGGCCATGTACCTGTGAGCAGAGGGCAGCATGAGTGGCAGGGGCCCTCCTGTTAGCCCAGCTCCCTTTCCCCTGTCTCCCTCTCTCCCAACCCAGGCCCACGCCCTCTAGCCCTTCCCCGCACTGCTGCCATCTGTCGATGTCATAGTCTCAGCCGACCTGCAGAGAGTCTGCTGGGCTGGTGACTTTCCCGCAGCCACACAGCACACCGATGCCTTGGAACCCCAGCCCAGGTACCCCAGCCCATCTTTTCCCTCTGGGCACAGACATGCCCTTGGAGGGCCACAAGAAAGCCACACTGGAAGCCCATCTCAGGGCAAGACCGAGCATCCAACATTAGCCTGAAGCTTAGCCCTGAGCAGCGTTGGGAAAATAATTGGCCCTATTAGATTGTAATTGCAAGCATTCTCAACATTTTCTCCTTGTGTAATCTATCTGGAATAATAAAAAAAACAGTATAAGACATTTCTTTGGAGTGAAAGAAAGACAACAAAACAAAGAACACTTTAGAAGATCGCTAAAACATCGCCCATTTCCCCTACAGACTTGAACAACCCGTCTAGTGCATCTAGTACAAAGTCCTTCTTTGTGTCTAACCCTCAGTCTACCTTCTTCAGCTCCACAGTCCCCCCGCCTTCCAGATTCATAGTTTTGGACCATGACCAGATTTGGGAGGCCATTCTCTTGGTTCTACCCAAACATGCTGTGTGACCACAGGTATGTCAACACCCTTGTCTGAGCCCCAGCTCAGTGAGGAGGCTCCCCCCAGCTTCCCCAAGGCCCCTCTTGCCTGTCGGCAGCAATGGCAGTCATGGAATAGATGCTGACAAACATGGCTGTGATGGGGAAGAGGTTCTGGAAGTAGCAGAAGGCACGGCCGAAGTACCAGATGTTGTGGCTGGCATAGACAAAGTTGAAGGTTGCATTGAAGGCAGCCATGCAGAGGTCGGCCAGCGCCAGATTGACAATGAAGTAGTTGGTGACTGTGCGCATCCTCCGGTGGGCCAGGATGATCCAGATGATGATGGCATTGCCCGTCACGGCCACCAGCACCAGGGCCAGGTAGGCTGTGGCCCACAGTGCCAGCTGCCAGCCGGGCATGGAGAAGGCTGTGGTGCCCGTGGTGTTGCTCTCAGGGCCAGATGAGATATTGACTTCAGTCACAATGTCACAGGTCCCCATGGCTGCTTCTGGGTCTGGAACAAAGGGCCTGGCTCCTCGGCTCCTCCCGGATTTGCTATGGAAGAGAACTCCCCTTCAGAGCATGGGTATATGGGGGCAAGGGGAGGAGCAGATGCCAAGCATGGTGACACATCAGGAGAGCCTGGGACCACTCCTAGGTCTCAGGCAAAGATGAGTTGCGCTGAGCACAAAGCCCAGTCCAGAACCATTGTTATTTCAGATTCCATCCTGCTGGCCAGACTTCTCGAATATCTCGTAGAAATACAAAATTCAAATCACAGCGTCAGAGCAGAAAACATCCTTATAAGTCAACCCCTTCGCCGAAGAGATGGAAGACGGAGATTCCAAGAGGGGACGGGACAGCCCAGGTCACTCAGGACATTGGTGACAAGTTAGGGTTCGAACCCAGGTTTCTCGTCACATAATCCAGGAAACCTTCTGGATCAGAGGAATGCACAGCGGGAGTCTCTGGAGTCCACAGGTCAATGGCGCAGCAGCCTCTCTCCAGGCTTTGGGGTGTGAGCCGGGCTGGGGGCTGGGTGCTCAGGGCTCTTCCAGCTGCCAGCCCTCACCGCAGCTTCCTTGCCTTTCTCTGGGGCAGGGCCGGCAGGGGGCCTTGGCAGAGGTACTGCCTGCTCACGAGGTGGGGCTTTGGCTCCCACCCCTGGCCCCACCCCCTGCTTGGCCTTGTCTCTTGAAAGATTTAGGACTAGCTGCCGAGGCAGGGAGAGACCTGGGGGAGATGGGGCCGGCACGGAGGGCCCAGCTCTTGGCGGGTGTTGACTTTCACCCCAGGACAGGAGCTACGTTTAAAGAGTGATTCTGAACAGAGAAGGAGTTTGAGCCTGGTTTGATGACTCCAGGCAAGTCTCTTAACCTTTCTGAGCTCTGTCTACCCCATCTGAAAAATATAGGGAAAAATGGTGTGCATCTCACGCTACATTTGTGAATTTTAAATGAGATAATATGCACAAAGTCTATTTAGCACAGGGGTTGGTACATAAAAACTATGATTGGAGTTTCTGGCCCCAAGGGAGGACCCCACAGCTCTGGGCGCTCTAGGAGGAGAAGCCAGAACCCGGAGCATTTCCAGCGAGTTCCCAGGTGATACTGATGCTGCTGGAGCCAGCACCTCACTTTAAGAACCACTGTCTCAGGACAAAGTCAGGGCTCTTCCAGGAACCACAGAAAAGCTGGAGTTTTAATCCCTGAGAAGCTGCTCTAGGTTTGCCCCAAGATACCTGTTCCTGGTTATTGACTGTGTAAACGTGTGTGAAGCTGTGAAGATGTTTCTGAGTGACTGTATGTGCGGCTGACATGTTAAGCTCACACACATGCATGAACCTGTGCACACCTGTGGTGTGTGGACCATGAAGGCAGGGCAGGCTTAGCGGGAGTGGAGGAGGGCATGCTCTTCATTAAAGCAGGGGAGGCCTCTCGTTCACCAGCAAACCCTCGCACAGCAGCCTCTGTGCTCCCAAGGCTCTGCCTTGCACGGCCTGGGTTTCTCGTTGGCTGAGCCTTGGCCCCCACACTCCCAGTCAATTTTTTCTTCTCTCTATGTGTCACTTCCCTGACACCCAGCCCCTTGTCTCCCAGGGTGAGCTGGGAAAGTCCTTTAAAGGCCTCTAGTGCTGAAGAGATTGTGCCACCCATGGAATCCAATATAAAAACAACGCTAAACCATAAGTCATGCAACGTAAACATGCTGACACTGAAAGAGCTTCTTTATGGATTTTACTGATTGTGAACTTCTGGGTAAGTTCATCACAATCAACACTGAAATTGTATCTATTGTTTGGTGTCCCTGCTGTGCAGATGTGAGGAGCATGTGCTGGGTCAAATGGGAACCCCATCCTTGCCCTTGGGGAGGGGGTGCTTCCTGGGCCCCTACCCCTCCCGTGGGTGTGTGCCTGTTTCCTCTCTGGAGCGGCCTGTTTGGACTTTGGATCCTAGCAGAAGGGTCTCCGCCTTTGATCTCTGTTGGTGGCCGCAACAGTAGCAGTACTTTAGGACTTGATTCTGTTTCATGCCCATCTGGCCAGGGTCCTAAAGGGCAGAACGTGTAGAAATAAGAATGGAAGCCCAAGATAGCCTGCTCTCTTTGCTGTCCTCCTGCTCCCAGGCAGCGGGGCTTTGTGAAGCTTCAGGTGCAAACCCAGTGCAGGGCTGGGATGTCTGAGCGCCTGTCACCAGTCACAGAAGCCCAGCAAAGTTCAAGTTCCTTCCTCCCCACAACATTCCACCACTTCCACTGTGTATATAAAGAGGATTATGTTTTGGAACTTGTACATCTGAGTTTTAATTTCCCCCTTAAATTATCTGCTCTTGCAGCTTTCCAACTATGTGCTATGGTTTGAAGTCTCGTGAAAGGGGAAGATGCGGGCCTCCCAGGATGAAGGGGTTCCTGATCAGCTTTGCTGCTTGGCGCTAGCCTTCTGAGTCCATAGCTAGACAGCAATCCCAAAGGTCAGTCCTTATTTTATTTTATTTATTTATTTTTAGATGGAGTCTCTCACTGTCGCCCAGGTTGGAGTGCAATGGCACGATCCTGGCTCACTGTAACCTCTGCCTCCTGGGTTCAAGTGATTCTCCCACCTCAGCCTCCTAAGTAGCTGGGATTACAGTGCATGCCACTACACCCGGCTAATTTTTGTATTTTTTTAGTAGACATGGGGTTTCACCATGTTGGTCAGGCTGGTTTCAAACTCCTGACCTCAAGTGATCCACCTGCCTCGGCCTCCCAAAGTGCTGGGATTACAGGCGTGAGCCACTGTGCTTGGAAGGCCAGTCCTTTTAAAAGAGAGAGAGAAAAAAATGCCAGGCATGGTGGCTCACGCCTGTAATCCCACACCTGAGCCGATGGTGCCCATCGTGTGTGTCCGGGAAGCAGACCCTGCTGTGTAAGAAACACACCAGCTGTTTCTCAGGGAGCTACCATTTGGGTCAACACTTGGGGCAGATGGGGCAGGAAGCAGGTATGGCTGAAGCACGACATCGTGCTGTGGTCCAGGCCCACAACAGCCTTGGTAGCCCCATGGGTAATTGGAACTGGAACAGCTTCAGAGTTGCCCTGTGTGGGGCAAAGTTAACCAGGCCTTTATATTTCCACATTGGTCACTGGACATGGGCCACCCCAAGAAAGCATGTGATTGTTGTCAAGGCAGTTGAGGTGAGGCCTGCAGTGGGGGAAGCTAAACATGGTCCTGGGACTGCATGCCTGTCCAGCAGCTTGAAGGGGGCCTGGGAAGCTCAGGGCAATGTCCACCACAGCTAGACAGCAGCCGCTCCTTCAGATGGGCGTGTGCTGGCAACTGTGCCTTGCTGGTTGGTGTAATTGTGACTTCTGGGCTAGAGGCTTAAAGACCAGAGTCGGGAGAGGAATGATCTTCCAGGGAGTTTGAGGAAGAAAAGGATGGAGAGCTGTGGTGTGTGAGAGAAGTGGGCAGGAGAGGAAAGGGGGCTCCGGGAAGCATTGTGGAGGAGGTGTTGCCATCAGCGCCTGGGGAATGCTCTCGGCAGCGGCCTTTCTTTATCTGGGAGGCTGCTCTGGGCCCTGGCTTCAGTGGTCACAGGTAGCATTGCGGGACACTAGCGCTGAGGGTCACCCTGTCACCAGGGCAATGCCGGGGGTGCCAGGAGGTGGCCGAAGTGAGAGGAGGACATGGGGTTGGCAAAGGGTCAGCCCCTCGGCTGAAAGGCTCCAGTCCTGCGCCCTGTGGTGGGTCTGACCCTGAGCAGCTGCTCCAATGATCGTCCCAGAGACAGGAGGAAGGGCCACATCTGTATTTGCAGAAGCTCCTGGTGGGGCCACATGAGGACAAGAAGAAGAACACTTTTCATTCTGCTAGATGAATCTGGTTCCATGGACCATCCTTCATTCTGAGACCATGCCTTCCTGCTTTTTGAGTTCTTTCATGAAATGATGGTGATGGCAGATGGTAGTTGTTGATCTGGTTTTGCTTTTTCTTTAAAATTCCTTACTTGGTGAAATAAAAAGTCAGTGACCTGTATGTTTTCCTCAATAGGTTTTTGTTTGTTTGTTTGTTTGTTGTTGTTATTTGTTTGTTTTTGAGTCCCACTGTGTTGCCCAGGCTGGAGTGCAGTGGTGCAATCTTGGCTCACTGTACCCTCCACCTCCCAGGTTCAAGCGATTCTCCTGCCTTAGCCTCCCGAATAGCTGGGATTACAGGCGCCTGCCACCATGCCCAGCTAATTTTCATATTTTCAGTGGAGACGAGGTTTCACTATGTTGGCCAGGCTAGTCTTGAACTCCTGACTTCAGGTGATCTGCCCACCTCAGTCTCCCAAAATGCTGGGATTACAGGCGTGAGCCACCATGCCTGGCCCCTTCAAAGGGTTTTTAATATTATATTGGCCCATGAAATTCAAAGACCCAGAAGCCTCTATCTATTTCCTCATTTAGAGAAGAGGAGTGAGGCTGGGCGCGGTGGCTCACACCTGCAATCCCAGCACTTTGGGAGGCTGAGGTGGGTGGATCACCTGAAGTCAGGAGTTGGAGACCAGCTGGCCAACATGGCGAAACCCCATCTCTACTAAAAATACAAAAATTCGCCAGGTACAGCAGCAGCAGCCTGTAATCCCAGCTACTCGGGAGGCTGAGGCAGGAGAATCACTTGAACGTGGGAGATGGAGGTTGCAGGGAACCAAGATGGAGCCACTGCACTCCAGCCTGGGCTACAGATTGAGATTCCATCTTAAAAAAAAAAAAAAACAAAAAGAGGTGTGGGAGCTCCCAAGAGGGGCAGGGCAAGACCTGGTTTCATCCCCAGTGAGGTGGGGCTCACGTCCCCTTGTCCTGCCTTCACTGTTCTGTTGGCCTCCACATCCCGGAGGCCCATCGAAACCACTTCCCTGGTCACCTCGTTGTCACACTGATGGGGGGCAGGGCTTCTCAGATCTTGGATTGCATCTTGTTTGTGTCCAGCGTCTAGGAGTGGCCAGAACATTGTCAGTGTCCTATAAAGGTTGGTTGAATAAAAATGATGAATAAAATGTAAAATACTACACCAGTGAGGGATGGGGAATCTTATGTATATATTATTTATTTTTTATATCTATGTCTATGTGATATAGATATGAAAGTTCTAAGTTAATGGTGGGATTTCGAGTGGGCAGGGCAGTATAATGCCTGACACACTGGCACATAGTAGATGCTCAATAAACATCAAATGAATAAATGAGTAACAAATGATGAGTAAAGTCAAAATTATCACCTTGTTAGGGGTGAATGGGTAGCATTTTTATTTTTATAGGCCCTAAAGCTTAAAGTAAGAGACTATTTCTCCATAAGTCCTGCAGGGATTTTGTAGCAGGACCTCAGAGTCTATAGCACTCCTGGATTTATTTCTCACAGATAGTCCCCTCTTAGTCTATAAACCAGAGGGCCCCAGGCTGGCCCCTTTAGGAAGTGAGCTCTGTGCCCCCTGCCCTTTGGCCTGGGCATCAGTGGCCCAGAATTTGGCACTTCAGCTGGGAGAGGGAGAGTTGGCCTCTGCCAAGAGCACAGGCTGCCGCTGACATCTTCTTTAAACACTGAGACGGTGCTGGGGGTAGCGCCTCACCCTGAAAGCCTGAAGTTTATCTAGCTGGAGAAGAGAGGCGGGAGTGTTTACATCTGCTGTGGTCCTGGTGTACACAGAGATCTTAACACAAAACGTGTTCATTTCTCAACATCGGGCTCCAGCAGAATCTGTCCATCTATGGCAGGTGGAGGAGGAAGTGGGTGAGGCTCGTCTTAGGAGAGGACGCCCTGACACCCACTGGCTGGTTGGGTCACGGGGGAGTCATCCCAGAGCCAGCCTGGATATTGCAGACAGAAGGAACCTGGTGTCTGCTCTGGGTGTTGGCGGATGTGGCAACATGCGCTGTGGCATGGCTGAGGGGAGGACAGAGTTGGCAAAGGGCCTGCCTGCTGAAAGGCTCCAGTCCTGTGTGTTGTGGTGGATCTGTCACTGAGCAGCTGCTCCAAGGCTCAGCCCAGAATTAGGAGAAAGGGTCTCATCTCCTCCTTCAGGAGGCTCCTGGACAAGCTGGGTAGCCAAGACCCAGCCTTGCAGAGAGAACTTACCACACCCTTCTGTCAAATGGATGGTTCGTGAGCTTCAAGCTTCAGAGGAGGGAGGAAGAGGCCTTTAGGGGTGGTGGAGAGTGAGCTTGAGTGGCTCTGGGGGGTCATGAGGGAGGGGACATGGGAATGAGCCCCAATCTTGAGAGAAAGTTCAGAGTAGCCTGGGGGAGCCAAGGGTTCCTTCAGGAGAGTAATGAGAGATGCAGCGAGTATAAATCCTGGTCACAACCCCAGGAGTGCAAGAAAGATTCTCTTTATTCTCTGAAAAGCAACTTGATCTTGACTCTGAGTCCTCATCTCGTTCAGCTGGCAGGGAAATCCAACTTATTACTCCTGGGCTCCCACTTTCCCCCTCCTGGTGCCGTCCATGGTGCCAGGGCATCTGGGGTGCACCTTTACTGGTCATTAATCTACACGGGTCACTTTGGAGATGCCTGCTGTCCATTTCTGCAGGGTTCTTGAGGAAGGGGGTGGGGACTGTTGTTTCTGAGACAATCCTGGGCCCTGGGAGTTTGGGGCTTAGCTGAGCATTGGGTCCTGAAGGCCCAACTTCCCAGAGCTCCTCTCCTTCCCTCATCTTGGCCATTCCTCTCAGGGTCTTGCTAGCGGGAGGAACTGAACACCCATTTCTCCCGGCCCCACAGTCCTCTCTTCTCCCTGCCCTTTCAGGAAGTCCTGCTTCTGTAAGTAATTCAGCCTCTTCCCCCAAATCCCACCATCCTTCATGCTCTTTCATGATGCCTTTGATAAGACCCAGAACACCGGCAACCAAAAAAACCATTCTGCTTTCCTCCAGGACATGCAGACTTTTCATCTTCAGACATTACTAAGAAGGGAGAAAAATATTTGCATTCCATCCCTGGAGCATGGCAAAGGAAGGCAGGAAAAACTAAAGCTAGGTTTCCACATTAAAGCTTTGGAATATCCATTTCCTGCCCAGAGATGAGGCTGGAGAGGGAAAGTGAAGGCTGATGGAGAGAACATTGAATGCCGTTTCTGGGGCCCCTTGTCTGAGGCCATCTTATCAGTTCTTCAAGGACCCCTCAGATGCTACCTCCTCGAGGATGCATGTGACCTTTGGGCCAATGACTTTCTTATTTTTTTTTAATTATAAAATTAGAGACAGGTTCTCCCTGTGTTGCCCAGGCTGATCTTGAACTCCTGGGCTCAAAGTCGTCCTGCCTTGGCCTCCCAAAGTGCTAGGATTACAGGTGTGAGCGCCAGTCCCCAGGTGGCCTTCTTGACCATTGATGTTGCCCCTGGGGTGGTACACTCGGGATAATTTGCAAAACATTTTTTCCCTGCCCATGTCATAGTAGGGGAGCTGACATGAGCCCATCCCAGGCTTGGCTGTGTTTGAAATTACAGTTGACTAGTTCTCATGATATCAATTTAGGTTGCTCCAGTTCAATTCCAGTAAAATGATGTCATAAAGCTGGGGGATTTGGAAGACTCCCTGACCAATGGAATACAGCGATAAAGTAAGGTGTTACATGCCTTCAATTCATGTTGGAATACCATCTAGTCTTTGCCATACTTTGTATAAAATTTTTTCACTCAGCCAAAAATATATCTGGACCCATAGGCTTTTCCTTCTATCCCCACTGGTCCAGGTCACCATTGTAACCAGATTTGCTGCGATAGCCTCCTCACTACCTTTTGCATTCACTCGCTCTCCTCCACTCCATTCTCCATGTCTGCTCACAGTGATCTCTCCAAAAACACAACCTGGCCAGGTACTTCCTGCTTTGAGCTCTTCAAAGACTCATTGTTCTCATGGTTAAGAGGAAATAACCCCACTCCTTCACCAGCTGTGATAGCTCACTCTCCCTCAGGAACCACTTCCCCTTCTTTCCTTTAGAAACAGAACCTCCCTGCCTGTTAGCTGCCCCCTGACTGACCGGCTAAAGTCTGCATTTCCAAGACTCCCTTCCAAGCTACAAGTGGTCACATGATTAAGATCTGACCAATTATATGTGGGCAGAAGTGACACACACACACACACACACACACACACCACTTCACCGTCTCATCTTTAAAGAGGGAGCTGATGACTCCCCAGTTCCGACTGCTGGGCAATGGCAACAACAGGGGCTTCCATCTTGAATCCACAGAGGGAGGCCATATTGAGGATGGCAGAGCCTGGGCAGGTCCCAGGGCTCTTACGTGAAAAAGAAAAAGGAAACAGGTTGGGCATGGTGGCTCACACCTGTAATCCCAGTATTTTGGGAGGCCGAGGCGGGTGGATTACCTGAGGTCAGGAGTTCAAGACCAGCCTGACCAACATGGAGAAACCCTGTCTCTACTAACAATACAGGCGTGGTAGTGGGCACCTGTAATCCCAGCTACTTGGGAGGCTGAGGCAGGAGAATCGCTTGAACCCAGGAGGTGGTGGTTGCAGTGAGCTGAGATTGAGCCATTGCACTCCAGCCTGGCAACACAGGGAGACCCTGTCTGCCTGTTCTTTGAAACTCAGTCTAAAAAAAAAAAAAACCAAAAAAAGAAAAAAAGGAAACAAAACAAAATAAACTTCTCTCTTGTTTGAGGCACTGCATTTTACATCTTGGGGTCCCTTTATGATGGCATGTAACTCTAAATAATCACTAGCCTTCAAAAATTTCTTTGATGCTTCCACAGGTTAACTATTTTTGTTCTACATTCTAAGAGCATTCCTGTGCTTTTTTCCTTGTTAACATCCTGATCCATCACATGTATTCAAAGTGTGTTCTCCCTACCATACTAGGAAATCCACGAAGCCAGGAATGATGTCAACCTTGATGGCAGCCATATCCTCCCTGTCCTCCACTGTGATTGGCTCAACGATAACTTCTAATTAAATAAATGAAAGGTGCACTGATGAATGAACACACTGGAACAACTTGGATATGATACCATGCATACTTTTTGCTGTAAGTAACAGTAACTTAAACAAATATCTTTCTCACATAACCAGAAGTCTGGAAGTAGGTGATCCCATGAGAAACAGCTCAGTGATTTCGAAAGCTCTTTGGAAACTTTGATTTTTCTTGCCCTTCCCCGCATAGCTGCAAGATGGCTGCAACAGCTGCAACGATCTTGTCCTTATCTAACTGCACTCTCATCCCAGGAAAAGAGCAGGAAGGAAAAGAAGTCTCCTTCTAGGCTTCTCTCTTTTGGTCAGGAGGAAAGCCTTCCCCAGGATTCCCCCCAGCAGATGCCCCTCACATCTCATTGGCCAGAACTAGGTCACATGACCACCCCAGGCCACATGGGAAGCTGAGAAAGGGAACTTCTTCCTTCTTCAGGACCCAGCAGGAATAAACCAGTTCTAAGAGCCCTTGCCCCTCCTTGCCCAGGTGGTCCCGTTCGGGAAGCCCCAGGGACAATAGGGTATCATGATGTGGTCACGAATGAAAAGCCATGCTTTGTGCTTGATGCTTGCTGGAGGATGTCACATTCTGTCTCTTGAAATTCTCTCCGTTGACACTGGCCCACCCAGCCTTTCCCTTGACTCTGCCGATAAGCTCAATCAGTGATTGTTATCTCTGTGGTTACAGCGTAGCTACTATTTACTGAGCACCAGCCACATGCCTGGGGACTGAACAAGTTGCATAACCTCTTTGTGCTTCCTTTTCCTCACCTGTAAAATTTGTACTACCTCGTGGGATTGTTATGAGGATTAAATTAGTTAATACAGACAAAGTGCTTACAACAGTACCTGACGCAAAGGGCTAAATAAGCATTTGCTGCTGTGAATTGTTTATATCCTCATTTCACAGATGGAATAAATAACGTGTCCAAGGTCACACAGTCGGGGAAACCAACAGTGAAAGCCTGGTTTCCCTGACTCCAGAGCCCACAGCCTTTCTTCTCTTACCGCCAGACCTTGCTGCATCTGCAAGTTTCTCCTCAGTGTCTCAAATGTGGGATGTCTTGCCACAGACACTATTTACTAATTCATTAATCCACCTCCTCCTGGAAATCTTACAGGGCACTTGCTCTCTGCCCCTCACTGGTACTGGGAAGGCCCTTCTGGAGAACATGAGGAGCTTCCTCTTGTAGGGCTGGGAATGTCGGTCCTGCCCACTGTTGTGGTCAGCTGCAAAGACACAACGTCATCCTCCAGAGATGCCCAGTCCTGATGAGGACACTGAAAGCCAGGACAGGCACTCCCTCCAGGTCAGACAGCCAAGTACTAGGGCAGCCGCGGCTGGAACTCAGGCCTCCAGGCTCAGTGCCCAGCACCCATTCCCTGCTCTGGGCTTCCTCCCTGTGAGCATTTCACAGAGACAGCGGCTCATCCAAAGGAGACCCTTACTCACAGTAGGGCCAAGAATGGGGCTTGTCTGGGAGATCCTGGCCTAAGCATTAAAGCGGAGACCATGCCTTACTCATCCCTGACCCTCCACTGCCACCCTGGCTCTTAGGTGGCCCAGCCACATCCCCTGCAGAGAGACGCAGACTGTAGCCTGAGCGCGGGAATGCCTGTAATACACAGATAATGACACTAGAGGGCAGCCTCACTGCTTTAATCCTAGTGACCGCAAAGGCTTTTAAGAAGCCTCCACCAGATTGAGGAGGATGATGATGATGATGGTGGTGGTGGTGGTGGTGGTGGTGGTCGTGACTGAGACTAGTATGTATTGAGCCAAGATGATTTATCATCTCTAGCCAGCAGGTCTTCTGTGCATACCATGTTCTGCTGTGTCCTGAATCACAGAAAACGGACCAGCTGCACCGTTACCCAAGTCTGAAACCTGGGCATTGCCATCAGCTTCCTTCTCCCTCCCTCTCTCCACTCTGCCACCTACTCCTGTCCATTCTATATGCTAAATCTTGTCCCATCCCCATCTTTCCAGGCCCACAGTTTGTCCTTCTCCTCCAACTTTCCATTCGATTTACAGAGAGCCAGTCTCCTGCCTCAGGCCCTCATGCAGGCCAGTGGTTCCTGAACTTTGCTGCACATTGGAATTTCCTGGAGCTTCCAAAACTCCAGCTGCCACACATCAGACCAATTAAGTCAGGATGTCTGGGGGTGGGAACCAGGCATTGGTACTTTTTTTTTTTTTTTTTTTTTTTTATGAGACAGAGTTTTGCTCTTGCTGCCCAGGCTGGAGTGCAATGGTGTGATCTTGGCTCACCGCAACCTCCACCTCCCAGGTTCAAGCAATTCTACTGCCTCAGCCTCCCGAGTAGCTGGGATTACAGGCACATACCACCATGCCTGGCTAATTTTGTATTTTTAGTAGAGACGGGGTTTCTCCATGTTGGTCTGGCTGGTCTCGAACTCCTGACCTCAGGTGATCCGCCCGCCTTGGCCTCCCAAAGTGCTGGGATTACAGGCATGAGCCTCTGTGCCCGGCCATGCGTCAGTACTTTTTAAAGCTCCCCAGGTTGTTCCAGTTTGCAGCCAAGTTTAGGCAACACTGTGCCCTCTGTCTGAGACCCTCTTCCACATCCTTTTACCTGGGCAACTCGATAATCAGGCAGGTCTCTAACATTGCTGCCCAACCTGGACAGCACAGAGCCATCGACTGCTCCTCCCCACAGCCACACTTAGCGTGCTGCATTGTGACTGCTTCTTCAAACACACGCCTCCCTACCTGTCACTACCAACTGCCCTCCCTCCACGGAGAGAAAGGATTGGGCTCCCTGCTGCATGTGTGTGCAAACACGGGAATGGAACAAATCTTTATAAGAACACAAGAAGTGAGTTTTATTATTCTTAGCAATTTTGAATTTTGCCCCAGGTTTTTATTTTTGCAGTGATCTGTTTACAGTGTTTAAAGCGCAAAGAGATACATTTTCTTTTCAAATACAGATGTAGATATAAAAGCAGCTGTACTTAATACTCTCAAAGCCACTTTGTTCTATTTTCTACTTGAAATTTCCAAGCTGTGGCTAATCCTTACCCACGGACCCTGACTCTATGGAAAATACCCCCCAATGCTTATGGTATATGGAAAACCAAAACCAAAACAACAATTTTAACCAGGAGGTGCAAGCATGGGGTGGATAGGCTGAGTTAACCCGCAAGTGTCTGTGGCTGGGGGTCCTGCCTGTGCTGGGGTAGGGGTGGGCAGTGGATACAGGGTTTATCTCGAGGGGCTGCAGCCCAGTATTGTCTCCCCTCTAGAGGGTCTATAGGTCAGTGTCCCATTTTACAAAGGAAGAAACCCAGACAAAAGGCTAAATGAATTGTCCAAGATCCTGTTACTAATAAGTAATAGAGGGAAAATTCAAACTTAGCTTTAACTGACTATCTATATTCTTTCTATTATATCAGGATGGGTCAAAGTTCCAGAGCTGGCTGGGTGTGGTGGCTCACGCCTATAATCCTAGCACTTTGGGATGCCGAGGTGCCTGGATCACTTGAGGTCAGGAGTTCAAAACAAGCCCGGCCAACATGGTGAAACCTTGTCTCTACTAAAAATACAAATAGTAGACTGACGTGGTGGCCTGCACCTGTAATCCCAGCTACTCGGGAGGCTGAGGCAGGAGAATCCCTTGAACCTGGGAGGTGGAGGGTGCAGTGAGTCGAGATGGTGCCACTGTACTCCAGCCTGGGTGGCAGAGCAAAACTCTCATCTAAAAAAGAAAAAGAAAAAGAAAAAAAAGTCCGGGCGCAGTGGCTCGCTCCTGTAATCCCAGCACTCTGGGAGGCCGAGACGGGTGGATCACTTGGGTCAGGAGTTTGAGACCAGCCTGACCAACATGGTGAAACCCCCTCTCTACTAAAAATAAAAATTAGCTGGGCGTAGTGGCAGACACCTGTAATCCCAGCTACTCAGGAGGCTGAGGCAGGAGAATTGCTTGAACCCAGGAGGTGGAGGTTGCGGTGAGCCAAGATTGCGCCACTGCACTCCAGCCTGGGCAACAAGAATGAAACTCTGTCTCAAACCAAAAAAAAAAAAGTAAAAAAGTTCCAGAGCTGCTTTCACTTCACTTTTAAATTTTGCTTAATTTAATCTTTATCAAAGTGATATATTTATATAGTTTAAGAAGTCAAATAATACCATAAGAGTAATAGCAACAGAAAGTGGTCTCCTCTAATACTTCCCTAATCTTGATTCCTGTCCCCAGAGGTAACTGATTTCAATTCTTTTAGTCATTTTTTCTGGAATTTATATCCATATGTCTTAACATAATAACATTATTATTTATTTTTTCTTTAATAGTTAAAAACTTTTTTTTTTTTTTTGAAACAGTCTCCTTCTGTCACCCAGGCTGGAATACAGTGACGTGATTATAGCTCACTGCAGCCTTGAACTCTAGGCTCAAGCAATCCTTCTGCCTCAGTCACCTGAGTACCTGAGACTACAGGCATCCGCCACTGCACCCGGCTAATTTTAAAAAATGTTTCGAAGAGATGAGGTCTCAGTATGTTGCCCAGGCTGGTCTCCAATTCGTGGGCTCAAGTGGTCCTCCCACCTCAGCCTCCCAAAGTACTAGGATTATAGGTGTGAGCCACCATGCCTAGCCTTACTTTTTTCTAGTTTTAATGGCTTTCATCAGCATATCCTTCATTTGAAGTCTCTACTTTTCAGAATTTATTAAAATTTCCACTCTAGACAAATACATGATTAATTTTGGTAAACTTTCCATGGGCATATGAAAAGGATGTATATTTTGTATTCATGGCATTAAAAATTACTATTATTATTATTTTATGAGATGGAGTCTTGCTCTGTTGCCGAGGCTGGAGTGTGGTGGTGAAATCTCGGATCGCTGCAACCTCTGCCTCCCAGGTTCAAGTGATTCTCCTGCCTCAGCCTCCTGAATAGCTGGGACTACAGGCACGCGCCACCATGCCTGGCTAATTTTTGTATTTTTTTAGTAGTGACGGGGTTTCACCATATTGTCCAGGCTGATCTTGAACTCCTGACTTCTCAAACTCTTCACCTCAAGTGATCCGCTCACCTTGGCCTCCCAAAGTGCTGGGATTACAGGTGTGAGCCACTGCACCCGGCCAAAAATTCTAAATGTACCTATTAAACTAAGTTTATTGATTTTATTGCCCAATCCTGTATACATGATTATTGTTCGCTTACTTGATTTATCAAGTTTTGAACATGTATATTAAAATGCCCAACTATATTGTTTTATTAATTTTGTCTGTAGTTCTAGGGATGTTTACCTTATATATTTGGCTGCTGTTGTTAGGTACATAAAGATTTCTGGCTCTTCCAAAGGTTTTTCTTTTTTTCTTTTCTTTTCCTTTTCTTTTATCTTTTCTTTTCCTTTTTTTTAATCTTATCTTTTCTTTTCTTTTTTTTTTTTTTTCTTTTCCTTTTCTTTTATCTTTTCTTTTCCTTTTTTTTAATCTTATCTTTTCTTTCTCTTTTTTTTTTTTTTTCTTTTTCTTTTTTTCTAGACAGGGCCTGGCTCTGTCACCCAGGCTGGAGTGCAGTGGCGCCATCTTGGCTCACTGCAACTTCTGCCTCCTGGACTACAGACACACACTGCCACTCCCGGCTGATTTTTGTATTTTTTTTTGTAGAGACAGAGTTTTGCTATGTTGCCCAGGCTGGTCTCAAATGCCTGAGCTCAATCAATCCACCCATCTCGGCTTCCCAAAGTGCTGGGATTACAGGCTTCAGTCACGGCTGCTTTTCCAGAGGTTTTAAAGTTACATAATATACTTCATCCAGTTTCATGCTTTTTCTTCTTCTTCTTCTTCTTCTTCTTCTTCTTCTTCTTCTTCTTCTTCTTCTTCTTCTTCTTCTTCTTCTTCTTCTTCTTCTTCTCTTCTCCTCCTCTCCTCCTCCTCCTCCTCCTCCTCCTTCTCCTCCTCCTCCTCCTCCTCCCTCCTTCCTCCTCCTCCTTCTCCTTCTCCTTCTCCTCTTCTCTTTCTCCTTCTCCTCCTCCTCTCCTTCTTCTTCTTTTTTTTCTTTTTTTTTGAGACAGGGTCTCACTCCTAGGCTGGAGTGCAGTGGCGCAGTCACAGCTGACTGCAATCTCCACCTCCTGGGCTCAAGCGATTCTCCTGCTTCAGCTTCCTGAGTAGCTAGGACTACAGGCTCCACCATGCCTGGCTACCTTTTGTATTTTTGGTAGAGACGGGGTTTCACCATGTTGCCCAGATGGTCTCAAACTCCTGCGCTCAAGCAATCCTTCTGCTTTGACCTCGAAATGTGCTAGGATTATGGACCTGAGCCACCATGCATGGCCGTTTTATGCATTTTATCTTGTCACATTGATATTAATGTTGTGATGCTGATTTTTTTTCGTAGGCTGCCTTTGCTTGCTACCTCTTTGCCTATTCCTTTATTTTCAACTTTCCTTGTTCACTTTGTTTTTGGTACATCTTACATTAACCATATATAGCTAGATTCTTTTTCAATGCAACTGACAATCTCTTGAATAGGTGCATAAACCCATTCATATTTGTTGTAGTAACTGAAATATTTTTATTCCTTTCATCATGTTTTACATTTATGCTTTATTTTAGGCAACATGGTTCTTTTCTCTGTATCTCGTTCTTTCCTTTTTTTTCTTGGTCAAATTCTAGAATACCTGCTTTGGAGTTTCTAACCACCTTAATTAAAGTTTTAGTTCTCTAATAATACATAAAATTAAATAGCTACATTTTCCCCAATAAGATATTTTACTTACTTTTTATTTTTCAAGGTAAATAAAATTTTTAGACAGTTTTCTGCCCCCCATTCTCTCCTCTTCTCCACTCAAGGTCCTGGGTTTCACCGATATCATTTAACTTCTTTAGTCCTTGGAGTATTTTTTCGTTTTGTTTGCTTTTCTTTTTATTTTTTGAGATGGTGTCTCATTCTGTTGCCCAGGCTGGAGTGCAGTGGCATGATCTCGTCTCAGTGCAGCCTCCGCCTCCTGGGATCAAGTGATTCTCCTGCCTCAGCCTCCTTAGTAGCTGAGATTACAGGTATGCGCCACCATGCTTGGCTAATTTTTTTTTTTTTTTTTTTTTTTAGTAGAGTTAGGGTTTCACCTTGTTGGTCAGGTTGGTCTCAAACTCTTGCCTCGAATGATCCACCTGCCTCAGCCTCCCAAAGTGGTGGGATTACAGGTGTGAACCACCTCGCCTGGCCTGTTAGTTTGTTTTTAGAGAAACATTGTGTTGAATGGTAAAGCTTAGCACACCCCAGCACCAGGAATGGCATGGAGTTGCAGCAACAGGGACAGGCAGGTGATCCCCACAGAGCCTCACATGGCGAAGAGGATGAGGAAGACGACCATCAAACAGAAGAGCCCCATGGCCTCAGACAAGGGAAGCCCAGAATGGCATAGGAGAAGAGCTGCTGCTTGAGAGATGGGTTCTTGGCATAGCCAATGATCAAGCTGCCAAACACAGTTCCAATGCCAGCCCCTGAAACAGCCACACCAACTGTGGCTGCCCTAGCACCAATCAACTTGGCTGCTGTGTCAATGTCTCCAGAGACAACACTGGTCTGGAACTCTTGTTTGGCTCTTGGAGTTGGGGGCTGCTGTAGGAAGGCTGTTTAGATGAATTCTCTGAGCTGTTCAAGAAGGAGGCAGACACAGGCCCTATTAGACACCTGGTACAACAGCAGATCAGAGCTGGAGAAATGAGTACTGCCCCGGTGGTCCATATTTTTTTCAGTCTCCCAGCTCTAGCCCTTGGTCTCAGCTGTCTTGGAGTATTTTTAAATCTGGATTATTTATTCCAAGAATTCTCACTTAAAAACGTATCTATATCTACACACACATACACACACACACACACACACACATTTCATACCCAGTCATGTTATCATAATCCATTTAGGTTTTTTCTTTTTTTGTAGAGATGAGGTCTTGGTATGTTGCTCAGGCTGGTCTTGAACTCCTGGGCTCAAGAGATCCTCCCGCTTTGGTCTCCCAAAGTGCTGGGATTATAGGCATGAGCCACCATGCCCAGCCCTAGATTTTTTAAAAATAAATTTTATTGTGTTTATTTAAGATATACATCGTGATATTATGGGATACATATAGATAATAAAAAGGTTACTATTGTGGAGCAAGTTAACATATCCATCATTTCACAGTTACCTTTTTTTTGTTTTTATGGCAAGAACAGCTACATCTACTCATTTAGCATGAATCTCATTGACAGTACAATTTTATTACCTAGAGCCCTAAGTAATAAAATTAGATCTACATTTTATTAGATCTACCTACATTAGATCTCTAGACTTCTTCATCCCTCATGTCTGGTACTCTACTTATGTCTTTCCATTTCTTTCTCCCTGACTCCCAGCTCCTGGTAACCACTGTCTGGTTCTCTATCTTTGTATATTTCAATTTTTAAAAAAGATTCCATATATAAGTGAGATCATGTAATATTTTTATTTCTGTTTGGCTTGTTTCACTTAGTGTAATGTTCTCCAGGTTCATCCGTGTTGTGGCTAATGGCAAGATCTCGTTCCTTTTTAGGGCTGAATATATGTGTTGTATACATGTACCAGTTTCTTTATTCGTTCATCTGTGGACAGACACTTGGACCCATTTGGCTGGGTCCTGAGTTCTTGTCCTGTGTCCAGGAAGAATGAACATGGGAGTGCAGATATCTTTATGAGGTGGTGATTTCACTTCCTTTGTGTATATGCCCAGAAGAGGGATTTCTGAGTCCTATGGTAGCTGTATTAGTCTATTTTCACATTGCTATAAAGAACTACCTGAGACTTGGTAATTTATAAAGAAAAGAGGTTTAGCTTACCCACAGTTCCACAGGCTGTACAGGAAGCATGGCTGGGGAGGCCTCAGGAAACTTACAATCATGGCAGAAGGCAGAGGAAAAGCAAGCACATCCTACATGTCTGGAGAAGGAGGAAGAGAATTAAGGGGAGGTATTACACACTTTTAAACAACCAGGTCTCATGAGAGCTCACTCACTATCACGTGAACAGCAAGGGGAAAACCTGCCCCCATCATCCAATCACCTCCCACCAGGCCCCTCCTCCAATGCTGGGGATTACAATTTGACATGAGATTTGGGAAGGGACACAAATCTAAACCATATCAGTAGCATTCATTTGGATTTAACTACATCTATTGCTCACTACTGTTTTCTCTTTGTCTTCCCCCCATCAGTGGCTCATGTTACGGGATCCTTGAAGGTACCGCTTTGCCAACCGGAAACGTCTGTGGCCAGTGGTGCCTTTGCCTGAGTTTTACTTGCGCCCACTGGGCTCCTTCTATCTACTTGACCTGGCAGGCTGCACTTGAGTCACGCTACTGGCCTGGATCCCATGCCTACCAAGGGTGAGCCAGGCACAGAGCGGTAAAGGGTGCATGAGTGAGTGAGCATGGGGTCTGGCCACTGCACACAGTCAGGCATGCCAGCTGTGGTGGGGTGGGCAGCTCCAGGCGCCAGCATGGGTGCTGGCTCCCTGCAAGGCTGCAACTGGACCAGGCGTACCACAAGTGGCCTCCAACGTGGGCACCTGGGAATGCAGTGGTGCCCAAAAGATTGGGGAATGCCAAGAACCACAGAGCCCCAAACAGGGTGTCACAGCCCTGTGCTGGGGAGCTCCTAGGTCTAGGATCCCCAAAGGGCTGCAGCTCTTCTCTCCTTCTCATGGTCCGCAATGTGGCAATCCAGCGGGTGGGTGTGTTTCAGCCCTGTTTGTGTTACAGCTCTTTCAGTCCTGCCATTTGGCTGGGTCCTGAGTTCTTGTCCTGTGTCCAGGAAGAATGAGGCACATGGACAATTGGAGGGTGAGCAAGGTGAAGAGGTGCTTTATCGAGCAATAGTGCAGCTCTCAGGAGACCTAAAGTGGGTAACTCCTTTCTGCAGGCAGGTTGTCCTGACAAGTGCAGCTGTCAGCAGAGAGGAGACCTGGAGTGGGTAGTTCCTATCCACAGGCAGGTTGTCCCGATGTCTCTGTGAGTCTGGTTGAGTCCAGGGTTTTTACAGGCTTCAGAAGGGAGGAAGTGTGTGCTGACTGGTTCATGGGCAGCCATGGGTGGGCCTGGAAAAAACACCCTTAAGTTCTCACTCTGGGCTGTGGACTCTACACAGAACTGACAGCCTGGCCCTATGCTTTAGGACGTCCCTGGCTTGAATGTGAGGCTTCACCAAGGACCTGCCCCTTTCCACCCAAGAGTCTATATGCCTCCTGCCGCCATCTACATGTCATCCGTGGCATCCAAGCAGTTCCTGCCAAGGCCTGGAAGGCTGGCAGGCCCATGCTGAGCCACCCTCAGTCCCACCTCAGCCTCCCTCCCAGGCTTGTTTGTGCCCAGAGTCAGGAGGGGGCTGAGGCAGCAGGGGGCTGGCATATCAGCACCGTCCCAAGCATGCACACACCCGGTTGGGTCATGAGAGTACCCGGGCTTGGTCACAACCTTGCTCCGTAATTGGAGCAGGCACTGGGGGCAGGGAGAGGCCAGGCAGTGGGAGCAGGCACTTCGAAGCCTGCAGGGCAGGGAGCTTCCTGGGCCCCTGAGAGTACAGGGATGCTTGGGTCTGTAGCTGCGGCTGGGCAGCTGCAGCTGTGCCCAGGATGGCAGGGCTCCCACCCCGCCAACTTGGAAGGAGGTGGGGCTCCCATCTGTTCCTGGCTCCCACCAGCTCCGTGGAGCACGTAGCCCTGGCTGAGCTACAGAGACAGAGTCTCTCTCTCTCTCTGTAGGCCAGGCTGGAGTGCAGTGGTATAATCTTGGCTCACTGCAACTTCCGCCTCTCAGGTTCAAGCGATTCTCCTGCCTCAGCCTCCCGAGTAGCTGGGATTACAGGCACATGCCACCACACCTGGCTAATTTTTGTATTTTGAGTAGAGACAGGGTTTCACCATGTTGGTCATGCTGGTCTTGAACTCCTGACCTCGTGATCCACCTGCCTTGGCCTCCCAAAGTGCTGGGGGTTACAGGCGTAAGCCACCGTGCCTGGCCGCATTTTATAGTTTTTAAAAACCCAGAAAATCTTATTGGAAGCTTATGTCCCATTGGCCAGAACTGTGTCATCCAGCAAGGGGAGCTGATAATGAGTACATTTTACTCTTCCAGTCTCCACAGTGGAGTCAGAGAAGGGAACGGATGGAAATGGGGTTGACTAGCCAGCCAACAGCAGCTGCTACGTTTCTTCATCTTGGATTTCGCCTCCACATCTCTTCTCGTTCCTTTCAGATTCCCACTTCTTTATGTTTTTGCTCTATACTGCAAGACGTCTCTCTCGCAATGTCTTCCGGACCACTGATTCAATTCTCAGCATTTACTGTCTTCTAATGAATTGCTATATTTGAAAGTCATGCATTTTAGTTTGCAAGAATCTTTTTGAGTGTGCTCTGATCACATCTTGAGAGTTCCCATACCCGTTTCCCTCCTTTTTCTTTGGAGTTCTTTTCTGCCTTTCCTACTAGTTCACCTAGGGCTTCCTCCTTCGTGTTACTGAGTCCTCTTAAACAGGTGCAATTTTTCTTTACTTGCTCATGTTTTTTTCCTCTTGGTTCCCCACAGGGACAAGCCTGTTGATATTTCTAGAGTAGGGCAAAACCAGTGAAGTGCTGGAAGATCACGTACTTTGTGTTCTCCTGGGCCCATGGTGAGGGACAGGTCTGGCAAACTGTCACTTCTTCACTCTCTCCTTCCCAGTTGTCCTCAGAGTCTCATGGCCATCTGGGATCCATCAGTCAGCTCGTGCAGTTTCCCCTGCTCCACAGAGGTCAGGTGGGTAGGGCAGGCCCCCAAGGGCCACACACAGCCTGCAGCAGAAGCAGCCCCTCCCTGAGAAGAGTTCTGCTGGTGGGGTCATCTCCAGACACCAGAAATTCCCTGCCATCTGATGCTGAAAGGAGGACGTGCCTTCTCTCTGGCCACTGGCCTCTCAGCTCTTGCTCAGGAGACAGAAGCCCCAAACCCATTCTTGTCCTTGGAGATGTCGGGGCTCTCTGGGCTTCAGGTGCGCCTCAGGGCTTCCTGATTATGTTACCCAAAGAGTGAGTGAACTGACAGGGTAAGGGAGGTGAGGAACACTGGCATTTAACGCTTCATCATGGAACTTTCAGGATCACTGGAGCCATATTTATATAGGTTTGACTGTTGTTTAATACCTCGATATTTGCTGTAGAAACAGATGTTGTAAATCCAAGTGCATCTTTCCTGTTTGCCAAAATGGGCCCAGCAAGGCTTCTCTGGAAGCATTCCGTCAGCAGTTTGATTCAATTAGATGAGTGCTTTCAAACAGTGGGTTGTGAATAGAGTTCAAACAAAAGGATGGTATAGGAAATAAAAGAATGCATCACATGGTAAGGGCGAGTTTGTTTCAGGCTCAGTTGCGTGATTTGTATGCACATTGTGCTATAGTATATCATACATTTCCGGGTAATGTTAAAAACATATGAGCAATGCTAAGCTAGAGGACATTCTGGGGGCAGTTGACGTGGCTTCCTGAGAGAATGAAATTGGAGGGAGTTTAGATCCGTTACCAAAAGAAGTCTATGACCCCTCTAGCTCCAGCTGACTTTAATTACAAGGTAGCCTCACAGCAGTTACACTGCACTATAACTAAGCACTAAATAGTAGGTGAAACTGAGCACCCACAGTGAATGTTTCAGCAGCCCCTAGCAGTGGTCTTTCCCCAGACCCCCTACTTCTATCCCCCAGGAATTCCGGGCTGACTTGGTTTCTCTGCAGTTGTGAAATGCTCAGGGCTGTATGCTCTGGCAGAGTGAGAAACTTTGGGCAAAAAATCTGAGACTGTCTCCTTTTGGGTAAACCTGGGAGAATCCTTCCTGTTTTTTTCTCCACACGGAGTGATTATGATGACCCATGAGAAAGAAAACAACAGTTTAGTCGACACATGTTGTAACGAACATTGTATTTTGTTAATGAAGCGCCTTCTGTTTATTCTGAACAAGGCTGAGAGGGATTTGGGTGTGTAAGATAGAAAGTAGGTGCTGCCGCTGAGCTGAGCTCAGTAAACAGGAATGAGGAAGTTAAAATGCCCTGAGGGAAAATAGGAAGTAGGAGAAAGCCAGAAAGTCTGGGAGCAGATAACTGACGCCTCCTGGAGACCCAACAAGATTGTCATCAAATGGCAACTGAATTTCAGGGGAAGCCTGGGGAAGGACAGAATTCTGCGGAATTCAGCAGAAGTCTTCAGCTGCCAGAAGTCTAAGGTGGGGCTGCCGGAGAGTCAGTCCTCATGGCTGAGGGGACAGCTGGCTTCCATGTTTAATGAGCACCTACCTGTGTCCGGCACCCCCCAGGCACCCAGACACCGGGGTGGCATCTGGAAATAAGATGGTTCTTCCCACCCACAGTGCTGACAATCCAGCAAGGAAGGGGGCACTCTCCAAGTAAATCTGCATGTGGAAAGTGCTCTAATATATGAGGTGGAGGTGCTTTGTCAACCGCAAACTGTAAAATCCATCTTTAAGGGCTGCTGGTGTTCCATAGCAACCAGCACATGGCCAGACGCTGTGGTTCGTTGATTGCTGCTCATGAACCAGCAGATCCGTGTGTGTTTTTGAATGTAAAAGCCTTCCAGCCTTTCTTCTGCCCACCTTCCTCTATAATCACAGGTTCAAGTCCAGACCCCATTTCAGTGTCCCCTACTACTCTATCCTTGGTACCCTCAGGCTGCCCTGGGAGCACAGCTGACTCCCCTGAGGTTCCCCTCCCCCAGAAGCACCCAATCTTTCCCAGAGCAGCTGCCCTGCCCTCCTGAGTGACAGGTGGAGCTGCTCGGGGCATGATGCCCAGGCACCGGGACATCGAACCTCTTCCAGTATGAGTCAGGCAGGCCTGGTCCAACATCCCATCAGCCAATGCTCCCCAGCTGCTTCCCCGGAATGCCTGGCTGAACCCCAACAAGGCCAGGCCCTGCAGGCAGATGGCTCTGAGACTCTTCCTCTGTCAAAGCTCTGCAAGATGTCTGGGCGCGGTGGTTCACGCCTGTAATCTCAACACTTTGGGAGTCCAAGGCAGGTGGATCACCCGAGGTCAGGAGTTCGAGACCAGCCCGGCCAACATGGCGAAACCCCGTCTCTACTAAAAATACAAAAGTTAGCCAGGTATAGTAGTGGGCACCTATAATCCCAGCTACTCGGAAGGCTGAAGCAGGAGAATCGCTTTAGCCCGGGAGGCGGAGGTTGTGGTGAGCTGAGATCGTGCCGCTACTATACTCCAGACTGGGCGACAGACAGAGACTCTGTCCACATCTCCCCCCAACAACAACAACAACAAAAAACCAAAATAAAACAAAACAAAAAGCTCTGCAAGACCAGCCTGGAGTCTCCTCATCTAGAAGGGCCCCTCTCCTGTGGCGATAAGAGGTGTGAATGGCATTTTCTCAGCCTGTCAGCCACCTGGCATTGGCCACTTACAAGAATCTCTTAATTGGAAAATGTGCAAAGGATAAAAACAGGAAATTTTCAGAAATGTGTGTCCTCAACCTCACTAATCATCATAGACATGAAAATTAAACAGGATATTTCTCATTTAGAAAACATTTTATTGTGCAATACAGCACATAAATAGAAGAGGACACAAACTTAAATATATAGCCGTGAGCAACACGCCACCCTTTTAGCTTGAGTTTCTCTATCCACTCATGTGGATGTTGGACACAATTATGTCTAAGATCCTCCCAGCTCTGGGACTTCTTGAATCACCACTACTGTCAGTCTTGGTTTACTGCTAATTCTCTCAATGACCTGGGGAAATAGTCTAACCTGTTTTCTCATTTGTAATTGGGCATACAAACAGTTACCCACCCTGCCTCACAGCACTGATTCAGGTGACTCCAAAAAGATTTAAAATTTTTTTGGGAGGTATAATAAGCTATCAAGCAATCCAAAAACTTTTGGTGGAGAAAGCCAGCCAGAAGACAGATACCTTACAAGGGTGGATGCCAAGTACAGGGCTAGCCCTGGGCTGTGAGGAAGAGAAGTGGCTCTGGGGGTCTCGGAGGCTTTGCCTCTGAAGGTGAGGGAAGATTTTCCCTCTACTCTCTGAGGGTTTCATATATATATGTATATATGTATACACACACACACACACACACACACACACACACACACACATACTGCCGAAAAATGAACAAGTCCCAAAAGATGCGCAGTTGCACCTGGGGTCCAGGCTGGGAAACTGGTCATACAGGAGAAGAATGGACATCTGCATATATATATATATTTTTTTAGACGGAGTCTTTCACTGTTGCCCAGGCTGGAGTGCAGTGGTGCAATCTTGGCCCACTGCAACCTCTGCCTCCCAGGTACAAGTGATTCTTGTGCCTCAGGCTCCAGAGTGAGATTACAGGCACCCACCACCATGCCTGGCTAATTTTTGCATTTTTAGCAGAGGCGAGGTTTCCTCAGGTTGGCCAGGCTGATCTGGAGCTCCTGACCTTAAATGATCTGCCCGTCTCGACCTCCCAAAGTGCTGGGATTACAGGCGTGAGCCACTGTACCTGGCCTGACATCTGCATGTTTCTATTTGAGGAGAACTCCCTTCCACTTTTTTCTTTTATAAAGGTGTGACCTCATCCTTATGAATGGAGGTACAGTATGTTTTGGGAAATAGTTATTATTATATTGAACTTACTGTTGTGTGTCCTGCCCCACATACCCTCCCCACTACATCATGAAATGGCCCAGCACCCCTATGCTTAGTGACCCACTAGCCTTCCCCAACTCATGCACTGCCATCACCTAAGGGCAGTGCACAATCAGAGCCTGTTGCCTCAGAAAGGCTCACCAGACACAGCAGAACTCTAGTAGGCTCTGCCAGCTCCTGACTGCATTCCCAGCCCTGGGACCCCAGCCTGGAGTGACCATCTCCCATAGCATATACCCACTTGCCAGATTCAGGACCCTCTAGTTTGGTTCTGTCATCTGGCCTAGGCCACTGTCTGCAGAACTCCCCAGATGTCCCCTTCTAAAGGCTGAAGATAGTTCTTCTGTGGGTTCCAAAGGCTTCATACACCTGCTGGTATCACCTCTCTGCTCCCCCTACCATTGCTGGGGATAAAGGCCCAGAAAGCCTGCTGAAGTCTCAGAACTTAAAGAACCTGACTTATGTTCCATTTCCACCCCCAAACACACAGACAGAACCTCAGGGTATGAAGAGCAGTTCCCAGCACACTCAATACCTTTCTACAACACCTCCAATGGCTGCACAGGGCTCACAGCATGGCTGTGTCAATCATCCACTAATAGACACTGTGGTTGGTCAGTTAGGTCATCATGAGGCCATCCACTCTCCCCAGCTGGTGGTCAGGAGCAGTCTTTCATCAGGGGATGGCAGGGGACAGGAGGAAGGACAGGAGTTCTGGGATAGGGGCTGCAAGGACGGCTGTTCAGTAGCCAAGGGTAGGAATGGCCCAGGGATGCATGGAGGAGGATCTGGGCAGTCGGCCTTCTGTGGGGGCAGTGGTGGGGGCTGCGGAGAGGAAGCCAGAAGGAGCAGGGCTTTTAGAGGCAGCTCTCCAGGGGATTTCTAAAACAGGAAGCCGCTGGGGTGACCCAGGCCCTTCTGAGTAATGAGCATTTTGCACGTCCTTGGAGGCTGTTGTCCTGAATCCCCTTGGGCCCAAAGTCACTAAAATGTGCCCATCTCCCATGTAGGACCCTAACACGGGTGATCATAGCCCAGTCTGGTTGTTTGACAATCATTGCAGAATAAGTTGTGTAATTTGCAAAGCCAAGCATAAAACATAAATAATCACTGTTGTCTTTAACTTTCCTCTTAAGTATAGAGCATAAAACTTTGAGGAGGTTGCTTTCAACTTCAAAAGAATTAGGAACTAGTGCCATGGGACAGCATTTCCCGAAGTATGTTTCAAGATATGTAGTTCCTTGAGATGTTAATAGCTGGTGTCTAGGGAAAACGTTGTGTCCTCAAATACAGTTCAGAGAGGCTACATATCCTTCTTTCCTCTTAGAGATACACAATACTGTATCTGTTCTCACTAAAGGTCATGAAGAAGTCCTGCAGTATTTCCTAGACTTATTTAATGGATCCTTTAAAAGAAAAAAACACTTAAAATCTCTTGGAACTACTATTTTGCAGTAACCTGCCTCTCCATGTAAAGCTTCAACTCCAGCCAGTATTGAACTGCCAATATTTGAACTGAGTGTATTGTTCCAATTTGCTTTTTAGCCACTTAGTTAAATCATTTTATTCTAATGTAGCTGGGGCTACAACTGCATTGGAGTAAAAAGCACATTGCTTGCTGGGTCAGGGGGCACTTTAACTTTTTTTTTTTTTGACATGGAGTCTCGCTCTGTCGCCCAGGCTGGAGTGCAGTGGCGCGATCTTAGCTCACTGCAACCTCTGCCTCCTGGGTTCAAGCGATTCTCCTGCCTCAGCCTCCCGAGTAGTTGGGACTGCAGGCACCCGCCACCATGCCCAGCTAATTTTTTGTATTTTTAGTAGTGACAGGGTTTCACTGTGTTAGCCAGGATGGTCTTGATCTCCTGACCTCATGATCAGCCCGCTTTGGCCTCCCAAAGTACTGGGATTACAGACGTAAACCACCGTGCCCGGCCCACTTTAATGGAGAAAAATCAGTTTACTTCTTTGAACTTCAGTTTCCTTATTTGCCAAATTCCATGGGTTGTGAGATTTAAGAGGTAATTATGTGAGAGCCCCCAGCTCAATGCCTGTTGCTAAAGAAATAACTAGTAGAGAATGAATATAGAGCCTTGGGAGTTGAAAGACAGGAGTCATGGAAAACCTGGACAACGGTAGTCCTTTTTCTTTTTCTCCTTTCCCTTTTCCTTTCCTTTCCTTTTTCCTTTCTCTCCTCTCTCCTTTCCTTTCTTTTCCTTTCCTCCTTTCTTTCTCTTTCTTTTTTGAGATGAGGTCTCACTATGTTACCCAGGCTGGTGTCAAACTTCTGGCCTCAAGCAATCCTCTCGCCTCAGCCTCTCAAAGTGTTGGGTTTACAGGCTTGAGCCACTGTGCCCAGTGAAGTCCTTTTTCTTTCTTTCTTTCTTTTTTTTTGTTGTGTGTGTTTTGTTTGTTTTTTGTTTTTTTTACTCATCACTCTACTAATGAGGATGAAGTCCCATTTCAAGAATAAGTATATAGATTCAAAATTGCAGTATTTCGGGGGAAGAACTAGAGGAATAGGAAAGAAAGGGATGGGTATTTGAGTTCCTTTTTTTTTTTTTAAGTATCTATGAGGCTGGGCGTGACTCACGCCTGTAATCCCAGCACTTTGGGAGGCCGAGGTGGGTGGATCAAGAGGTCAGGAGCTCAAGACCAGCCTGGCCAAGGTGGTAAAATGCCATCTGTACTAAAAATACAAAAATTAGCCGGGCGCAGTGGCAGGTGCCTATAATCCCAGCTACTCGGGAGACTGAGGCAGGAGAATCACTTGAGCCCAGATAGCAGAGGTTGCAGTAAGCTGAGATCGTGCCACTGCACTCCAGCCTCAATGACAGAGCAATACTCCATCTCAAAAAAAAAAAAAAAGGATCTATGAATGTAACAGTTAGCTTTTGCTGTAAAACAAATTACCCCAGAATTTAGTGCCTTAGTGCCTTAATACAACAATCATGCATTAGTTCATAATTCTGTGTGTGGACAAACTTGGGCTGGACTCAGCTGGGTGGTTCTGCTGGTCTTGCCTGGATCCACTCACATGGATATAGTCAGCGGTTGGGTTGATGGGCTGGATGGGCTAAGATGGTTTCACTCACATGTCAGGCAGTTGGTCAAGGAGCCATGGCTCTACTTCATGTGGTCTCTCCAGCAGGCTAGCTCAGAAGTGTTCTCATGACAAGTCAAGGCATTTGATTCCTAGGCTTAGAACTCAAACCTCACTTCCATCACATTCTATTGATGAAAACAAGTCAGAAGTGCAGCATAGACTCACAAGGTGGAAAAATAGATTCTACCTCTTGATAGAAGCTGTAAGGAGTTCATGGTCATTTAAAATCTCCCAAATAGAGGTTACTCTTGTGTATTTTGTGGAATGGGAAGAAGTCCATGTGCAAACTCCCTTGCGAATGGTTTCACAACTGCTTGAAGGAATGTCTTCTTCCCTGTGTTTCCTGTACTTGTTTCCTCTGCTTCTCGCCCTTCCTCTCTTTCATCCATTCTAATAAGGCTTTCACCCCGATGCTCTGTGGAAAGAGCTCTCATCAGGTCATTGTGACTCACATCTTGCAAAGCAAATGGATAATTTTCTGTGCTGCCCCTACTTGACCTCTCAGGACATAGTGGAAGCCTTGGCGCAGGTTGGAAGGGGAGTTGCCAGGACACGTAATCCTTTCCCACATCTTTTCTCCTTCTCCAAGCATCCCTGTCCCCTCACTGGCCTTATTTTCCTTCTTCCTTACTGACTGTACCTTCTCTGTTGCTGCCTCTCTCATTCTCAATGTAGGAGGGCCCAGGGTCGGCCTTTGTCTCTCTTTTTTCTTCTTGCTATACTTTCTCCCTAGATGACCTCATATAGGCCATAAATGGATCAAATGACTCTCAAATCTATATCATCCAACCCAAACCTCACCTCTGAGCCCCCCAGACAGCTGCACCTGGATTTTGAAAAGACATCTCAAAAAATAAAATAGCCAAATAAAGAAATTGCATTTTTTTAAAAAGCATATGTGCTGCTGAAACAAGCACAAAAGTAATTCCAGTTTTGGGCTAACCTCCCTTGCCACTCTTCTTGATGTCTCTTGCCTTTGTAAGTGACAGCAACATCTACCTAGTTGCTTGAGGCAAAAGAATTTGGGATCATCCTTGGTTTCTCTTTTTCTCACACTCCACACCCAGTGCATCAGTAAGCCCTGCTGGCTCTACCCGTAATGTATATCCCCAATGAAACTGCTTGCCACTATTTCCAGTGCTGTCCTCTTAGTCCAAGTCAAAACCTTCTTGCACTGGGACTGCTGCAATGGCCTCCTAACCAGTCTTCCTCCTCCCTCCCCTTCTGTAGGTTCCCCCAACTCCTGTCCATCCTCCATACAGGAGCCTGCCCAAGCACAAATCAGATTCTGTATCACCTTCCTGCTTAAAACCTACCAATGGCCCTCAGTGAAACTAGAAATAAATCTAAACCATTTTCTAAAGCCACAGGCTCAATGTCTCTGACCTTGCCTCCTTCCACTCTCCCAGGAGCCCATTGCATGAGCCACACAGATCTCTCCAAGGCCTTTCCTGTCTCCTGCCTTTGCACTTGCTGTTTCTTCCACTTCAAAGCTCTACTCTCAGATCTTTAGCAGGGATCCATATCTGAAATTATACTTTTCTGTTTTCCTTTATTTATTTATTTATTTATTTTCAGGCATGGCCTTGCTGTTGCCCAGGCTGGAATGCAGTGTTGCAATCATAGCTCAATGAAGCCTCAAATTCCTGGGCTCAAGCAATCTTCTTGCCAGTGACTCCTGAGTAGATGGAACTGCAGGCATGCACCACTGTGCCCGGACGGTTTAAAACATTTGTTTTTGTAGAGACAGGGTCTCACTTTGTTGCCCAGGCTAGTCTCCAACTCCTGGCCTTAAGCCATCCTCCCACCTCAGCCTCTCAAAGTGCTGGGATTACCAGTGAGCCACTTTGAGGGCTGAAATGATACTTTTCATGTGTCTGTTTTCATGTGTTGCATGTTCCTACAATCCCCCACTCTCCAAGAGAATAGAACAGAAGCTCTTGTGTGTCTTGTTTGCAGTTGTATCCTCAGAGCCTGGGCAGGACTTGACTCATAGGAGAAGCTCGTTGTGCATTTGCTGACTCATCTATTGACTGTGAGAATTACAGCTAAGATTGTTAGAGCTGGAAGAGAAACAGGCCAACCTCATTGTTTCACAGGTGGGGAAACAGAGGCACAGACAGAGTCCTTTGCCCAGTGGCATGAATACAGACATACTCAAGTCAAGTTGGTCATGCATGATTGTTAGCTTCTTTTTCACAAACTGTAATAGCCACTAAAGGCAAGGGTTAGTCATTTCCCCCTAAATCTCACTGCCAAGCTAACATGAAAACAGATCTCAGGACGGATTCTGCTGCCCATACAAATGTCTATAAAACAAACATTTATTAGCAAGTAGCCATAAAATTGGTTCATACAACCTCTTCTGTGAAACTCAAGAAGGCCCAGCTTTCTGTCCTTTTAGGAACTTTTCCACCTTGCAGGAAGGGTCTGCTGGAGGAAAATACAATGTTCTAAAGGCAAGATTCAGTTTGACAGATGGCTGCATTGGAATACTTCGAGACAGAAGCACTCTCAAGCCTTTAGCTCAGTATATTATCCATAAGTGAGAATTAGCAGCTTCCCAAGATTCTTTGACACTGTTTGAACAAGGAATGGGTGGGGCCAAAACTATTTTAGCCAATCTAAATATCTTGAATACTGTTAATTTCTCCAAAGGAGACTCATTTCTAATACCTGTTATGCTAATTAATAAGCCCGGAATTTTACCGCATTCATTATGCTAATTAGAAAGGCCTTGGGGTAGATTGAGATATGGATATTTGCATGGGATACTGAGTGATTGTTCCAGACTCTGCACGCCTCTGAACTCCCAAGTTCATTGACTTGAAGTTGGTAACTTAAAATCAGACATGGTGGAAGTATTTACTTTATGGAAATTGGAATCCCCCACACCAGCCAGTTTTTAAATATTTACCAGTATATCAGTGGATAGCTGAGTAAGTGGCCTCTGGAATGTGGCTTTCTGGTAAGATGTTGGCTGACAACCTTACCCTCATGACTACCTCTGTACCAGTGATGCTTAATTCTGGCTGCACTTTAGAAATTACTTGGGGGAGGCCAGACACAATGGCTCATGTCTGTAATCCTAGCACTTCCGGAGGCTGAGGTGGGCTGATGATTTGAGGTCAGGAGTTCAAGACCAGCCTGACCAACATGGTGAAACCCCGTCTCTACTAAAATACAAAAATTAGCTGGGCGTGGTGGTGGGGGGCTGCAATGTCAGCTACTTGGGAGGCTGAGGGAGAAGAATCACTTGAACTTGGATAGTAGAGGTTGCAGTGAGTCAAGATCATGCCACTGCACTCCAGCCTGGGTGACAGAGCGACACTGCCTCTCAAAAAAATAAAAATAAAAATAAGAAATTACCTGGGGAGTTTAAAAATAATACTGATTACCAGGTTCCTGTTGGTGGGGATTTTGACTTGACTGCAGTGGGGCTTGAATATCAGGATACATTTAAAGCTCACCAGGTGCTTTTCATCTGCAGCTAGGGTTACATTCACACCTGTATGTCACACTATGCCACACATTCTAACAGTTCTACAAAAAAGTAATGGCAAAACCAGGATTTGCACCAGGCCGACTGGCCTCTAGGCCAGAGTTCCTGGCTAAAGAAGGAAAAGTGGGAAACAGATGGCCATTTCTTCTGAGGTCTCAGTGTTTGCAAATATGATTCAGGAGGAGCGCTAATGCTTGGGGCCAGGGTCAGGGTTGCAGGTGGGGAGGCACAATGAAGGAGCCCAGCAGCCGGGGAAAGGCTGTGCCAGCCCCAAAGAGCTCCAAGGCTCTTTGTAGGGATGGCTCACCTCAAGGTCTTAGGGAGAGCTGAGAGGGCTTGCTAAGAAGCTTGTGTGTCACCAGGGAATATTTGAAAGATGAGAGAAAATGCAGCTGGTTGGAGAGGCCAGAAGGGAAGAATAGAAGTCCAGGGGCAACTAGGAAGGAAACCCGATGGAGGAGGTGTGTGGCAGTTGGGACTGTAGTTTAAATACGGAGAGTGAAAGGGAACTAGGAGGCTAAAGTAGCCTTCCAGGGTATGAAAAGGATTCCAAGCTTCTATGGGTGGGGAAGAGACTAGCACCTCAAATAATGGGTGTGAACTTAGCTCTGCAGGGCTGGATGGAGGCTCTAGCCCTCAAAGAGGAATAAAAAGTTAGTCTTCCTCCTCAAAGGACAGAAAGGACAACTTTTTTTTTCTTCTTCTTTTGGGACAGAGTTTAGCTCTGTCATCCAGGCTGGAGTGCAGTGGCGCAATCTTGACTCATTGCAACCTCTGCTATCCAGGTTCAAGTGATTCTCCTGCCTCAGCCTCCCGAGTAGCTAGGATTATAGGCACCCATCACCATGCCCGGCTAATTTTTGTATTTTTAGTAGAGCTGGGGTTTCACCACGTTGGCTAGGCTGGTCTTGAGTTCCTGACCTCAAGTGATCCCCCTGCCTTGGCCTCTCTAAGTGTTGGGATGACAGGCATGAGCCACTGTGCCCGGCCAAAATGGACAACTTTTAACCCTATGGTAAGCTGTCTTCTTGGCTCTCAGATAATCATTTGAGGGCAGCTTGCATTCGTCTCTGGTTCTCTTTCCACCTTTTTTTTTCTGTTTTTTTTTTAAACCAGGATCTGTCTTTGTTGTCCAGGCTTGAGTGCTATAGCACAATCATAGCTCACTGCAGCCTTGATCTTTCGGGCTCCAGAAGCGATACCCCCACCTCAGTCTCCCAAGTAGCTGGGACTACAGGCACGAGTCACCATGCTTGGCTAATTTTTTTTGATTTTCAGTGGAGACGAGGTTTGCTATGTTGCTCAGACTGGTCTGAAACTCCTGCACTCAAGCAAACCTCCCACCTTGGCCTCCCAAAATGCTGGGATTACAGGCATGAGCCACTGTGCCTGGCCCTGGTTCTATTTCTCTACCCCACACAAACATCCTCCCAAGGTTTGCTCGTTTTGTACCAGGAAACTGGTTTCCTTTTACCCTTCCAGGCATGGCACTGCCTCCCTCCCACCCCCCAACCTTGCTTTCTTCCTCCTAGGGCAGAGCCCTGGGGGCTAGAGCCAGCCTGGACTCAAGTCTCTGAGACTGTCCTTCTCTGTTGAGTTTGTGTATGCAGGAGCCCTGGGAACCCAGGACTGGGGACTTGTATAAGAGTGTCATTCCTGAAATCACCACCAGGGACCCCACCCAGCACTGCTTGAGCTTATGACCTCTGTGCCATGGATTTAATTACTGAAGGCCACAGCAGGGATTGTCTGGCTCCCAAGTCCCAGGCTGAGCTAGGCTTGGGGAGACAGGAAAGCAACAGTGAGTAAAACTGGGACCATCTAGCATGAGAGACAGGCTCACAGCCACCTCTGGTCCCAGGCTGAGAAAAGGCCAGGTGGGAGGAGGCTGGGTTAGTGGTTGGCTATGTGCAAGAGAGGGAGCTGCCTCCCTCATCTGTAGTTTCTGTTTGTTTGTTTTTTGTTCTTTTGAGACGTAGTCTCCCTTTGTCGCCCAGGCCGGAGTGCAGTGGCAGGATGTCGGTTCACTGTAACCTCCGCCTCCTGGGTTCAAGCGATTCTCCTGCTTCAGCCTCCTGAGTAACTGGGACTACAGGCGCGTGCCACTCTGCCCGGAGTGCAGTGGCTTGATCTCCGCTCACTGCAAGCTCCGCCCCCTGGGTTCACGCCATTCTCCCGCCTCAGCCTCCCGAGTAGCTGGGATTACAGGCGCCCGCCACTACGCCCGGCTAATTTTTTGTATTTTTAGTAGAGACGGGGTTTCACCGTGTTAACCAGGATGGTCTCGATCTCCTGACCTCATCATCCGCCCGCCTTGGCCTTCCAAAGTGCTGGGATTACAGGCGTGAGCCACAGCGCCCGGCCTCTGCCCGGCTAATTTTTTGTATTTCTTAGTAGTGACGGGGTTTCACCATTTAGCCAGGCTAGTATCGAACTCCTGACCTCAAGTGATCTGCACGCCTTGGCCTCCCAAAGTGTTGGTATTACAGGCCTGAGCCATCGTGCCCGGCCTTGTTTTTGTTTTTGTTTTGGAGAGAGGGTCTCACTGTCTCCCAGGCTGGAGTGCAGTGGCACAATCACGGCTCACTGCAGCCTTGACTTCCCCGACTCAAGCCATCCTCCTGCCTCAGTCTCCCAAGTAGCTGGGACAACAGGCGCACCACCGTGCCTGGCTTTTTATTTATTTTTTAATTATAGAGTCGGGGCTTGGCCATGTTGCCCAGGCTGGTCTTGAACTCCTGGGGCTCAAGCCATTCGCCCGCCTCAGGCTCCTTAAATGCTGGGATTACAGGCGTGAGCCACCGCGCCAGGCCTTCAACCTAATTTGAAGATGGCGTTTCCCGGGAGGAACCCTTCCCAAGGCTCGGTTATCACCTGGCAAAAGAAAGGGACTTCCGAGGTCGTTTGGTGAAGGCCTTCAGCAGATCTGTTTCACGAGCAAACCCCAGACTCCAGCTCCATGGGGGCCTATTGGCCCCACCCTGGTCTACCACACATCCCAAGATGCCGTACTCCGCCTCCCTGAGGCCGAGCAACTCCACTTCCTTATTCCATTCACGTTTGGCACACTCATTTGCACTTTCAACACCTGGGCGATTAATTCCTGCCCTTTTCCCATAGTTTTCCCTCTTGACAACAGAGGAAAGTTCGCATTTCTAAGTACCCCGATTAGGCACGCTCGCTGTCTCCCTAGAGCACCTCTGGGTCACACTCTCCCACGCCCCCCTGCATTAGCACAGGAGTTGCCAGAGTTGCACTCGAGCTATTTGCTAGACCGTCTCCCGGTCCCATCCCTTCTTGGTCCCCTCTAGGGCCCAGGGCAGCAGCTCCGCCCCTGGCCCGCCCCCTCCCAGAGGCTGGGCCGCCGCGGCCTCCCATTGGCCGCCAGGGCTGGCAGGCTTCCCGGCTGGGGCTGTGATTGCCGCGCGCCAGTGTCAGTCCCGGAGAGAACGCCGGTGGCGGGGCTAGTAGCCGGGCAGCCGCAGGTGGGGCCTCGAGCTCTGGCTGAGAGACCAAGCCGGAGAGCCCCGGAGCCCCCGTAACCCGCGCGGGGAGCGCCCAGAATGCCGCGCGGGGACTCGGAGCAGGTGCGCTACTGCGCGCGCTTCTCTTACCTCTGGCTCAAGTTTTCACTTATCATCTACTCCACCGTGTTTTGGGTGAGTGACCCCAGTAGGGCCCCGGGATGGGGGGTGTGGACCACACTCCGACCGCCGCCTCACTTACCCGGGGTTGGGTCCAGACTTAACCGCTCCAGGGAGTGCGCAGGGGAGCGCGCGCGAACTCCTTGTCTTTCTACCCGGGAACCGGAAAATTCTGGCGGCCAGAGCTCAGCCTGAATTTTCAGCCGCCCTCTCGGGAGTGTTAGAGCTGGTTGCCGACCGGCCGAGTGCCACCTGGCTCACCTGTGTGCACCCGGTGGGCGGTTTGCCCGCTGTGCGTCCGCTGGCCGACTGGCTAGGACGAGGTGACCGCGCTGGCCGCACCCACCACGCCTACCCGGTAGGACTGACTTTGCCTCTGCATCGGCCTGTGGAGCTTAAGTAGTTAGGCTTTGCAGTCGGGGTTGGGAGACCTGGATTCCGGGTCTGGTCCCTGCTAATTACTTGCAGATGCCCCTGAGCAAGAAAGACGCTTCCCCGCTGCGTCTTGGTTTCCTCTTTGGTGGATGCGCGTGCCTCCTGCGTGGCGAGGAGGATTCCATCAGACGACGTCTCCTGCACTCCTAGGTGCTCAGTTTCCGCTGTCGCTGGGCTTCACCTCCTCCTCTGCCTTGTTAGGGGACAGGATGGTAGCGGTTAGACATGAACCAAGCTTTGAATTCCGTCGCTCCCAGTGGTCTTTTATTTTACATTTTAATTTTTATTTAAAACATTGCTAATCTCTGTATTGTTCGAATTTTAGTTTGTGCATTTCTGAAATGAGCACTTGCTGAGTGATCTAGGGGAGGTTACTTAATCCTTCTCGGCCATGGTTTCCTCATCTGTAAATGGACACAGTAATTATTTTCAACATGTAGGATGCTCGCGGAGATTAAATGAAATAGGCCGGGTACGGTGCCTAGCTAAGAGCTCAAGAAGTGTGAGACATGATTACTATCATGCGCAGGGAATCTGGACACCTGTGGTGTAAGCTGCCCCAAAATACTGGGTTTCTGTAAGGGTGTCTCAGATTAGGCTGGGCCCTGGTCTAGAGATGAAGATATCTTCCTACAGGCCAGCTCTGCCCCGTCACTCCGGGATCACTCCCTGCCTCCAGTACGCCAGGAGAGCAGACTTGGCCAGGGACCCCAGGGTGGTTACTGACACCCCTTTCCCACCAAACACACACACTCTCCCCTGTTGTCCTCCTTAACCCCTTGCTGGGTCTCTTCTGCTAGCAGGAGCTGCTGGATTTGCCATCAGGACTGGTTTTGCCTGTGACCCCTTTGTGGGTGGGGCCTTGCCTAGTAATCGGATATCCAGATTCAGCTCTGTTACTGACTTATGGATATCTTAGGCAAGTCACTTCCCTGTTTTGGGCCTCAGAACTGTTCGTTGACTTTTCCATCTATAAAACTAGTCTGAGACCAGTTTCCAATCCAATTCTCTGACTCCAGGTAATGTGGAAGAGAGATGAGCAGTATGTTTGGGGTGGGAGGGTGGAGCAAGGACCTGTTAGTGGAAGCTCCAGGGAGACAGAAGGTCATATGTGGGATGGGAGTGCGGGTGATTTGAGCTAGAAATCAGCGATTGCATCAGAATCTACAGATTCTTGTGCCCTGGCATAGGTATTTATTTAAATTTACTTAAGCTTAATTCTAGTAAATTACTTACCAGAATTAAGGTAATTCTAGTGTGCAGTCAGTATTGAAAACTGCTGCCCTAGGTGGTCTCATAGGTCCTTTACGTCCCTAGGATTTCTGTGCCTGCCCCTTGTCTGGCCTGTGAGCCCTTCTCTCTGTAGATCAGAATTGAAAGAGGAGAGCCCAAGATTGATGGATAGGGAGGTAGGAAGATGGGAGTTGTATTTCGGGCTTCACCCTTTCCCCAGATGTATAATTACTAACCAGTCTCTCTACCTCCTCACACTTCCATTTTCTCATCTGTAAAATGAATAAGTGAATCTCTGCCCTGCACCTCACTGAATTATTTTAGGATTAGCAATATGGGGAAAGAGTGACATATGAGCAAAACAAGTGCAGTACAAACATACATCATGCAGTTAAATAAAACCGAACTCTTTTTTTTTTTTTTTTTGAGATGGAGTCTTGCTCTGTTGCCCAGGCTGGAGTGCAGTGCAGTCTTGCCTCACTGCAAGCTCCGCCTCTTCCCGGGTTGACGCCCTTCTCCTGCCTCAGCTTCCCGAGTAACTGGGACCACAGGCGCTCGCCACCACGTCCGGCTGATTTTTTTTTATTTTTTAGTTGAGACGGGCTTTCACCGTGTTAGCCAGGATGGTCTCGATCTCCTGACCTCGTGATCCGCCCGCCTCGGCCTCCCAAAGTGCTGGGATTACAGGTGTGAACCACCGCGCCTGGCCCCCGAACTCTAATTTTTAAGGCTTTGCTCTGTCGCTGTCCTTTGCAGCTCCCAGAGAAGCCCACTCAATGACCCTTGCCTTGCTTCTCTTGGGCAGGGTGGTTCTCAGAACTTGGACTCCCTCCTCTGCCGACTGAGGTTGCCTTACTAATCCTTAACTCCCATCTGGAGAAGTATTTCTGTTTAAAATCTCCACACCCATGCCAAGAACTCAGCCACCTGCCAGCTCTGCCAGGGCAGCTCCAGGTGCCAGAGTTTGACTGCAGGGCAGGGCCCAGTGTGAGTTAAGTAATTTGTCCTGGACCAGGTGTACTGTTATTTGGAAACCATTTACAGGAAAGCCCATTATCTCTGGGTCCATCTCTGGGGTTGAGGGAAGGGTTACTTGCTTTATAAGTACAAAGTGCTAACAATTTGCATCTGTTTTTAGGTCTAGAGGGTTCATAAGTTTTATGACAGGCTTGTACCTTCTGTAAGACTTTTTGCTTACTTTAAAAATTACTACTGGGGCTGGGCCCAGTGGCTCACACTTGTAATCTCAGCATTTTGGGAGACTGAGGTGGGAGGATCACCTGAGGTCTGGAGTTTGAGACCAGCCTGGCCAACATGGTGAAACCCCATCTCTACTAAAAATACAAAAATTAGCCAGACGTGGTGGCGTGTGCCTGTAATCCCAGTTGCTCAGGAGGCTGAAGCATGAGAATTGCTTGAACCCAGGAGGCGGAGGTTGCAGTGAGCTGACATCGTGCCATGGCACTGCAGTTGGGAGACAGAGCAAGAGTCAGTCTAAAAATAAAAAAAATTACTATTGGCCAGGTGTTGTGGCTGATGCCTGTAATCCTAGCACTTTGGAAGGCCAAGATGGGCAGATTGCTTGAGCCTGGGAGTTCGAGACCAGCCTGGGTAACATGGTGAAACCCTGTCTTTACTAAAAATAAAAAAATTAGCTGGGCGTGGTGGCATGCACCTGTAATCACAGCTACTTGGGAGGCTGAGGTGGGAGGATCACCTGAGCTCAGGAGATGGAGGTTGAAATGACTTGAGATTGTGCCACTGCACTCCAGCCTGCATGAGACTCTTGCAAAAAAATAAAAAATAAAAAATAAATTACTATTGATGGAAATGCATGGTTTCCATCATGATGGCTTGGTACAAAATTTAGAAGTAGAAAAGGGTAAAACTGGGTGAGGTGTAATCCCAGCACTTTGGGAGGCCGAGGCAGGTGGATCATGAGGTTGAGAGATCGAGAACATCCTGGCCAACATGGCGGAACCCCATCTTTACTAAAAATACAAAAATTAGCTGGTGTGATGGCGCGTGCCTGTAGTTTCAGTTACAGCTAGAGGCTGAGGCGGAGGATCACTTGAATCCGGAAGGTGGAGGTTACAGTGAGCCTAGATAGCGCCATTGCTCTCCAGCCTGGCAACAGAGTGAGACTCCGTCTCAAAAAAAAAAAAAAAAAAAGAGAAAAGGGTAGTGGTTAGTGAAGAGCCTCCCCTCCTACTCCTCTCTCCTGGCCTGCCCAGTCCAGAGGGGGCCTTTGTTATCAGTTTCCTGTCACTCTTTTCTGAGCTATCCTAGTCAAAGGATGTCCTAGGCCAAACATATGTATATTTAAAATAAGGTAGCACACTATGCACAAAACTATGTACCACTAGAGTGGAATCTATGCCACATTTATTTAATAGTCCCCAGCTGGGGAACTCTTAGGTTGTTTCCAATGTTCATTCGTTCTTTCTCCTTCTTTCCTTCCTTCCTTCCTTCCTTCTTTCTTTCTCTCTCTTTTTTTTTTTTTTTTTAACTGAGAACAGTGACACAGTGAGTATCTCTGAATGTGTCATTTTGCATGGGTGTATATGTCTGCAGAGTAATTTCTAGGCGTGGGGTTGTTGAGTTAAGGGGTATGTGAATATATGTTATACATGCAGACACACGCCTGTCATCAGTGTATTTAGCTTGATAAGTTTTCACAAAGTGAACACACCTGTACAGTGAGCCCCCAGGTCAACCAGCAGAATGGACAGCGGAAGCCAGATACCCCTCAAGCCCTCTTCTAGGCACTATCTTTTACCTTTGGGGGTGGTCACCACTGGATTATCTAGCAGTATAGAATAGCTTTGCCTGTTTTTGTATGTGTATTTAACATTTTGATGTTATTAAATTGTCCTATATAGAGGTGATACCAATTGTAATATTATTTACTTAATATGCTTATTTAAATTTACTTTTTTTTTTTTTTTTTGAGACAGAACCTCACTCTTTCACCTAGACTGGAGTACAGTGGTGTGATCTTGGCTCACTGCAGCCTCTGCCTTCCGGGCTCAAGCGATTCTGCTGCTTCAGCCTCCCGAGTAGCTGGGACTACAGGCACCTACTAACACGCTGGGCTAATTTTTGTATTTTTGATAGAGACGGGGTCCCACCATGTTGACCAGACTGTCTCAAACTCCTGACCTCAAATGATCCACCAGCCTGGGCCTCCCAAAGTGTTGGGATTACAGGCGTGAGCCACTGCGTCCAGCCTAAACTTACTTTTTAAACTTAAATTTCTTTTTCTTTTTTCCCTTTTTAAAATTATATATTTTTTTATTTTCTAGGCACATAGATTCAAGTTGCCCTGAATATACACGCCTTTAAATTTATTTTTAAAAGAAGGTTTTATGTTAGTATTATGAATGAGAAACCAAGACCCCTCATCATAAATAGCAGGTAAAGTTTTAAAGTAAATATAGTACAGGGAAAACAAAACAATGATACTAAATCCTAGCTAGATGTCGTGGGTGCTGAAGGCTGTGACCCTGATGCCCACCCTCTCTGTTCAAAAGGTAGGTTGGCAAGTCCTTGATGCAATCGGAGGGGTTGAAAGGGCATTGAATGAGGAAAGCTCAGTCTGTAAGTCCCTATGAATATGCCCCTAAACCACTTATGGTTATCTGTCCCACACTCAGGGCCCTCTTGTTTTCAGCAGGGAACTTTGGGGCTGCAAAAGGGTGTGTTTGAGGCTCACTTGGCAGAGCTGGCATATACCCCAGGTCTCCGCATCCTCAGGCCAGTGCTCCTTCGCCCTTCCAGTAAGTCATGGAGATGTCTGCGGGAGAAATGAGCTCACACAGAGGCACTTAGAGCCTCCTCTTCCCACCATACAGGGTGAATCATTCTGACACATGCACCCTCAGCCTGTTGGGGACACACCTCTAATTTTAGCACTGCCCACAGGGTATCTTAGAGATCCGCTTACAGGACTGCTTTCCTTGCTGGACTGTGGGCTCCCGGAGGTCAGGATTGTCGCTCATCCATATCCTCCTCTGAATGCTGGCCCTGGGGCCTGCACACACAGTAGGTGCTCAGGAGAGGCTTGTTGCATGATGGTGATTGAGTCCCACTTGTACCTACAAGGCGGGATCCAACGTGGGGCAGAGGCCTGGCTGGGGGTGTAACCCGCAGTGGTCAGGTCTGCTGAGGCCTTGACTTTGCAAAGTGGGCAGGGCTGATCATGGTGCTATGGGCTCCCCTCAGAGCACCAAGCCTATTTCCGTGATAACAGGATAGGACTTTCAAGTGGGTAGAGGTGTCATGGCTGGGGAGTGTTGACTAATCAGGAAGAAAAGGACTTGGTGGGAGTTGGGGGCAAGTAGGGAGGAGCTGAAGGTGGATAGGTCATGGAGGCAGTGAACGCCAGAGGCAATAGAAACTCTTTCTGGGCCTTCTCCAAGGATGAACCTACTTATCAGAGCTTGGCCTGTGATTTCTTACATTTCTTATAGTTTAATGGTTAAGAGTGTGGATTCTGTACCCTGTTGCCTGGGTTCAAATCCCAGCTCTGAGACTTAAAATTTAAGTGGCCTAGGCATAACTTCCATGCACCTCTCTAAATGGATATTATGTACCTACCTGAGAGTTGCTGAGAAGATTAAATGGATTAATACATCTGAAGAGCTTAGAGCGGTGCCTGGCACATGACGAACACGCCATCAACTACTCACGGATTAGCCATTCTCTTCCTGCCTTCCTCTCTGGCCTTGCTGCTCAAGAGCCATAGACTAAGAATGAGAAGGGCTGTTAAAGACACCTCTAGTGCAGCCTTTTAAATTTAACTGAGGAGAAATCAGAGGCCTGAAGAGAAGTGAGTTGCTTGAAAGCCCACGGCAAGTTAGTGACAGGCCAAGACCAGACCCAGGTTGCCTGACTCCAGTTTCTTCCTCGGGCCCTCATGACCTTTCCAGGCACCGTGTATGTTCCTCCCTGTTGTCAGGGTGACGGTGGAAGATAACCTTTCTGAAAAAGGCCACATCCCTGGCCTCCCAGTGAAGCGCTAGGTGAAGCCAGGCCAAAAAGAAAGCACTCCTCTGGAGACAGTTTCCAGAAGATTTTTTTTTTTTTTTTTTTTTTTTGAGACAGAGTCTCGCTCTGTCGCCCAGGCTGGAGTGCAGCAGGACGAGATTTTTACTTTTGAGAAGAGCTTTCTTGTTTTTGTGAAAATAATACATGTGCATAGCTTAAAAAATTAAGCCATTCAGGAAAGTACAATGAAAACAACAAAAGTCCCCTCTGATTCTACCACTGGGATTCAACCACTGTTATGTGTCGGTAAACATCCATCTGGACATCTTGTAAATATATGTAGACATTTTATTTCTTTAATCATTTTTCTTGTTGTGTTTGATTTGTCGAGCAAAGTTCATTTTCTGGCTGTAGATAAGCAATCCAAATACTGAAACTCAAATAGTGAAGATGAAAGTGGAGCAGCCTTCATATTGGAGAAGTGGCCAGCCGTGCCTAATGGGCCGTCAGAGATGATCTCACAGCGTCAGACTGGGCTCAGGCCTCGGGCACAGAGAGGTCCTCCCCTCCCCCAGTCTGGCCACAGAGCCTTTAATATCCAGAGAATCAGGCCTGCAGCCCTGCCCGGGGTGTGGAGAACCTTCCAACACCTTCATTTTATAGATGAGCAAACTAAGGCCCTGAGACATGTCCTTCGCTCTTAGCCTCGACTTTGTACATGGTCTCCTTCCCCACTTTAATAGGGGAATTGCTTTGTGTCATAGGACTGGACCTTGCTGCCTTTGGGTTGGTTCCTGGAGAAGCAGGAATAACCACCTGCCCTCCTGCCCGGAGCCCTTTCTCCCCAGGTGATTCACAATGCCACTGTGGGGTGGGGCTCGCGGTCAACCTGATAAGGGACTGATAATGACATTTCTGTACCAACTGGCTCCCCACAGGGGAAAGATGTTTTCTGGGTAAGTCTGGTCAGAAAACTTTGCGGGGGTAAAAAACAAAACAGACAAACAAACAAAAAAACAAGCTTTCCCAGAGAGAACTTTTAGATGCGAATGGGTTTGACTCGACTTCTTGTTGGAAGGCAGGAGCATTCAGTCTTAACCAGCCGTGCTCTCTGGTTGATTTGTTTGTTCATTAAGTCAACAAATAGTTATTTGATGCCTACTGAGTGCCAGGCGCTGTGATACTGTGATAGGTGTGGGAAACAACTATGAACAAGGCAGGCTTAGTCCAGGCCCTGGAAGACAGACAGAGCAGTAAATAAATATCACTTGGGATAGGTGCTAAGGAGAAAATTAGGAAGCAAGTGGGGAGGGATGGGCGTTTCTACTTTCGATGATGTGGTCAGGAAAGCCTTTATGAGGAGCTGACATTTCAGCTGAAGCTCAAATAGAGAATAAAGACTTGTCCAGAGAATAAAGACTCTGGACAGCCATACAGACTTGTCCAGAGCATCCCAGGCAGAGAGAGCCATGAGTGCAGAGTCCCTGAGGCAGGTCGCAAGCATGGCTGCCGCAGATGAGGAAGCCCAGGAAGGGCCGTGCTGTGGGTGGAGAGGGTGGCAGGGGCCTGGTTGTGTGAAGAGTTTGGGGTTCGAGTGACTGAGAAGCAGGGTTTCATTGTCAGGCCCTGTGGTCTTGCCATCCAGAGACTTAGATCAGGTGTTGGCTATTCTGTGTGACATTGGGTAAAGGACCAGCTCTCTGAGCCTCCAAGATGCCTTCTCTGTGGGTACCCCAGAGGGCGATGGGGAGGATCCTGTGAGATGAGAGGTACAAAAGCACAGGGTCTACTCTAGAGACCCCCGCCCACGGAGGGAGGGAGACTCTAGGGCCCCCCGCCCATGGAGGGAGGGAGAGTCACCTGGGAGTCTTGCATTGCCCAGGGGTAGCTGGGGAGATGATGAGATGAGATGAGATGAGATGAGATGAGATGAGGTGATGAGATGAGAACTTCTGGAATCCGTCTTGTCAGAGGAGGCTCCTTTGCCCCTAGGGGTACTCAGCCTGCCTAGAACAGATGGCTATGGAAGCAGCTCCTCCAGTCAGATGGTGTGACCCCTTGGGCGTGCATGTGGTCTTTTCTAGAGGCTGGGCCCCTCCCACCTCTTAGTTTCTTGGCTACCATGGCACACTGTCAGAGGCACTGGGCCACAACAGGCACGCAGGGCCAGGCAGGCTGTCTGAGAAGTGTCCTGCAAGGCTCTGAGAGGTCCTAGCCCTCAGTCAGCATGAGTTGTTTAGCTCCAAGTTAGGCCCCTGAGCCGGTGGAGGTGAGGAAGAGACACCATAGACTTACGGTGTCACCTTCCCCAGCTAGAGGGTCGGCCTGTGAAGGAGATGGCAGCCATCTCTGCCTCTGGTGGTGTGCCGTGGTAACCCAGGAACTAAGGGGTGGGAAGGGCCCAGTCCCTGGAAAAGACCACATGCATGCCCAAAGGGTCAGACCAACTGGCTGGAGGAGCTGGTTCCATCAAGGGCCAGTCTGAGCTGGGCTGCGTGACTGTGGTGGCCTGACTGCCACATTTTGCTTCATCTCTTTGGATTCTCAGAGTGACCCTCGAGCTGGGCAGGACAGGGAGTCTTGTCGTGTTTTACAGAGGAGTCCTTGGGAGGACTCTGAGGGCTTCACTGGGCAGGGAGGCCTCGCAGAGAGGAGTGGAGATGAGTCTTGGGAGAGGGAGGGCGGGCTACAGAATGTTTCTTGGGCCTGAGTGTTGAGGTCAGAAATGCCCTCTGGGAAGACCAGGTCTGGAGGCCAAGCAGAGCTGAGGAGGATGAGCACTTCTTGGTTGGCGGGTGAGGAGAATGTCCATGTGACTAGTCATGGAACACTCTCTGCGCCTTGGTTTTCTTGTCTGCTGGGAGGGGATAGCTGTTGTGCTGCCCACAGGGGTGAGGCTTGGATGAGGCAGTGCCCACAGAGCTCTGAGTGGGCATCTGGCTGGGTAACCGTTCATGCAGATGCTGGGAGGAGACGCCATCTGCCGCGTGTCTCGCCACACTTTGCATCATCTCTCTGCATTCTCAGAATGACCCCGTGTGCCTTGTCCCATTTTACAGAGGAGGAGACTGAGGCCTGAGCATGGAAGTAACTTGTGTGAGAACCATCATTTGCATCTGTTCCTGAGACAAGAACCGTTTCACTGTGGGAAAGGTGCCTGTTGGGTTTTAATTTTTTCCAAAAGGGACTTTCTCGCCAAGACATTTTGCATCTGGGCCTGCAGGGAAGCAAATGTTTCCCTGGAGGGTGGAAGGAAAACAGCCTTGGCCCAGACGGGCTTGTTTTTCCCTCCTCAGAGCCCTCCTACTGCCTGGGAGAGCAGGAACCCCCGACTCCTGGGGCTGCTGAAAGTCCCTCTCAGGATGTTGCCTGTGACCTTATATGAGTGACACAGCACCCCCTACCCACCCAGGCTGTTTCCCATCTCCTACCAGAGGGTTGGCCATGCCAGCCTTTCCAGCTGTGCTGGGTGTAGTGTGGGGAGACTGTGGGTGCTTGGGGTCAGGGTGTTCATTTCTGGGCACTCACCGTGTGCCAGGTGCTGGGTGCAGACATGGGCACACTGTGGCTGGTGGTGGGCTGAGGCCAGCCTCTGGCCCGCCCTGTGGCAGATTGGGACCATCTCCTAGGTGCAGTAGGGTGGGGTGTCGGCTGCTGAGACTGCACAGGATTCTGAGACTAGGTCACTTCCCAGAGTCAAAAGACAGTACCTTCTTGGCCAGTGGACCTCGACTTCATGGCTCAAGGCCTCCTACCCTGGGAGGATTTCACAAGGACATGTGTCTACTCCCGACCCGCCCCCATCACCAGAGCTTCTGATTCAGTGGGTCTGGGCTAGGCCCAGGCACCTGTAATTTAAAAAAAAAAAATTATAATTATAATGACAGGGTCTTGCTCTGTCACCCAGAGCAAGTGGTGCAGTCATGATTCACAGCAGCCTTGACCTCCTGGGCTCAAGTGATCCCCCCACCTCAGCCTCCTGAGTAGCTACAACCACAGGCATGTGCCACCATACCTGGCTAATTTTAAAGTTTTGTGTTTTTTTTTTTTGTAGAAACAGGGTCTCACCATGTTGCCCAGACTAGTCTTGAACTCCTGGTCTCAAGTGATCCACCTGCTTCCACCTCCCATAGTGCTGGGATTACGGGCATGAGCCAACGCACCCAGCTTTATCTGTAATATTTTTATTTATTTTTATTTTTTAATTTAATTTTATTTTTGAGACGGAGTCTCACTCTGTCGTCCAGGCTGGAGTGCAATGGCGCGATCTCGTCTCACTGCAAACTCCGCCTCCCAGGTTTACACCATTCTCCTCCCTCAGCCTCCCGAGTAGCTTGGGACTACAGTCACCCGCCACCACAACCAGCTAATTTTTTGTATTTTTAGTATAAACGGGGTTTCACTGTGTTAGCCAGGATGATCTTGATCTTCTGACCTCGTGATCCGCCTGCCTTGGCCTCCCAAAGTGCTGGAATTACAGGCATGAGCCACCGCGCCTGGCCCTACCTATAATTTTTAAACTTCCCTGGGTGATTCTAATCTGCAGCTGGAGGCGAAACCACAGCTCCGGGTGGTATCTGTAAGGGAATTCTGATGGTACTGGCGATTTCCAGGACATCTTTCTCTGTAGGTGAATCCTGAGTGATTTGAGACCTTCTTCTGACCTCTCTTACAATCTGGACAGGTTCTCTGAGCTGGGGAAAGTTAGCAAACACAGTTGGGAGAGGCCCAGAAAGAAAGAGAACACTCTAGCCAGGGGTTTGGGAGAAGAGTAGGGGGAGTCAATAGGGCCCCATGTAGGTGAGGAAGGGTTGGTGGAGGTATGTGGAGACCACCGGCCGGGAATGTGGGAGACTATGAGAGCTGGCTTCTCCTGCAGGGAACCAGGATGTATGTTGTGGGAGGGAGAGGAGTCTGTGAGTTGTAGAATTTTGCTTTCCTTTTGGTTATCTTCAAAACATTCTTTTATGTGCTCTAAAGACAAGGTTTCTGTGCGGTTACCTTTGTAACCGAATAAGTTTCTATAGAATCAGGCTTGAGTTTTATGAGTCAGGGATTCAGAAACTTGTGGGGTGGCCGGTGATAATTCTTCCTCCTTAAATGATATCTCGAGTTTGAGAAGTCTCGATGCAGGATTATCGTGTTGGAAAGCTGGCTGTGATCTCCAGGTCAGTGACCCCAGTTCTGGCCCCCATAGGAGAGGTGTGGCAGGCGGTGATCTATCCCCACTTCACAGATGGTGAAAGAGGGCCAAACAGGGGAGAGGACGTTGCTTGGGGTCATGGTGGTAAGCTAGGGGCCAGTTAGCAGAAGGATGAGGCCTTGATTTCTCACTCTGACGGGTGAGCTCTGTTGTGGGTTGAGTCGTGGCCTCATTAAAAAGGTATGTTCTTGGCTGGGTGCGGTGGCTCACACCTGTAATCCCAGCACTTTGGGAGGCTGAGGCGGGTGGATCACTTGAGGTCAGGAGTTAGAGCCCAGCCTGGCCAACATGGTGAAGCCCCGTCTCTATTAAAAATGCAAAAATTAGCCGGGCATAGTGACACATGCCTGTAATCCCTGTTACTTGGGAGGATGAGGCAGTATAATTGCTTGAACCTGGGAGGTGGAGGTTGCAGTGAGCCGAGATGGTGATACTGCACTCCAGCTGGGCATCAGAGCAAGACTCCGTCTCAAAAAAAAAAAAAAAAAGTATGAAGGTATGTATGTTTAGGTTCTAAAACCTGTGAATGTAACCTTATTTGGAAAAAAGGTTTTTTGCAGATATAATTCAGTTCAAAATCTTGAAATGAAATCATCTTAGGTGACCTGAGTGTGCCCTAAATCCAGTGTCAAGTGTCTTTATAAGAGAAAGGCAGAGGGAGATTTGAGATGGACAGAAGAGGAGGCCATGGGCACACAGAGGGAACTGAGTACATGGCCTTCTGTGAGCAGACGGAGGCAGACAAGCCGAGCAACTCTGGGAGCCACTAAAAGCTGGCGGAGGCAAGAGGGCTTCTCCCCTAGAGCCTCTGGAGGGAGTATGGCTCAGTAGACACCTTGGCCTCTGGCCTCCAGAACGGTGAGAGATTAAACTTCTGTTTTAAGCCACCCCATTTGTGGTCATTTGTTCAGGCAGCCATAGGAAAATGCAAGCCCTTCTGCCTCAGCAGGTGGCCTTACTAGGGAGGGGCCCAACTGAGCAGGGCCCTGAGAACCACCTTCCTTCTGTGGGTTGTGCTCAAAACCAAGGGGGAAGGAGCAGGGCGAGAACAGGGGGGCTGGGGGAGGAGTGAGACTGTGGGTAGTGAGGTTTCTGGCCCCTCCTCAGGCCAGGGGGCCATGCCCTACAGCTGGTTTCTTAGGGCTTCCCCTTTGCAAGGAAAACCTGATGGAAAGAGGTTTAAACTGAGGAAGGTAGATGCGAGCTAGCTCTCGGGAAGGACTTGCCAGTTGTGAAAACAGTTAAATCAAAACTGCTTGCCAAGCTGAGCTGTAAAACATGGGATTCCCTGACAGCTTCAGAACAGGAGCGTCACCCATTGTGTGGGGCAGTTAGGATGTGGCCTGGACTTCCAGTGGGTTGAACTTTGAGGGGCCATAGAGGGCATCTAGTGCTACCCCTTCCTTTCAGAGAGAAGGAAACCAAGCCCCAGTCTACCCAGCATGTGCCCCTGGTTCTAAAACTCTGCCAATGGGACAATCTCTAGTGTGCAGGGGGGACAATGGACACTACTCAGTGGTTTCAAACCAGGAGCTTCCTGTCCAGCCAGGGTGTGGGGACAGAGTGCTGACTTGTGACTTCTCACAGAGAAGAGAAGAATGTTCCCTGCCGGGTCAGAACCCAGGCTGAGGGAACCCTGTTCATGTCTCTGGCTTGGTTCTGACTCAGCCTCTGACCTGGGAGGGACCGGGTCACAGGAACAGATGAGCCAGCCCTGTCCCGTCCCCTTGAGAAGCTGGCGCTCACTGAGTCCTAGCAGCGTGCTCCGACAGCTGCAGACGTTCTGTGATCTGGGTGGAGCAAGCAGGCCTGGCCAGAGGCTCCCAGGAGGCTGTGGCAGAGACACTTAGCTTCAGGGTGTTGGGCTCTGGGCTTCCCCTGGGGGTGGCAGTGGCCATTTGGCTTTCCAACCACTAGGCGGGCAGACTCATGTTGAGAGCAGAGACAAGATGAGGGCAGGAGTTGCTCAGATACCCACAGACCCTGAGATGGAGTGGGGCCTTCTTCTGGCCTGTTTGTTTCTACAGTATCTTCCTTCTCCACTGTGGTCTCCTGGTGCTGGCCTCACATGGAATGAAACTTGACTTTTTTTCAGCCAGGAATTCCCCCACACTCTGTCTAGCTGGGTTGTGCCTTCTGCATCCTCCTAGGTTGTCCTATATTGTCTTTAAAACTAACAGTTAACAAGCTCTTCCTGTGTGCTAGGCTCTGGGCTGAGCTGTTTTCTAGCCATTCTCTCATTTCATCCTCCAGCAGCCTAAGAGACAGCGCTGCTCTTGCCTCATTTGCACTTGGGAAGGAGATGCTCAGAGAGTTAGGTAACTCACTCGTGAGAACTGGAGGTGGGGTGTGAAGCCTCTCTCTCTCGGCAGACTTACCGCTTCCTTCCTGGCCTAGATGTTTGTTCTTCTTTCTTGGGAGAACTTTTCTTAGAGAGATGGACTTTTTGGGGATGTGTTGTTTGTCCATTGGTTTGGTCATTTAGTCACTCATCAAACATGTTCTAAGCATGAGGGTGTCTCTGATCCTCCCCGAGGCTCTGCGCTTCCAGAAGGCCATCCCGGCTAGATTTGTAACTTTATGTAGAAGTTACAAGACATTGCTAACACAGGGACTGGTATCTCTGCTGGAGTAGCACCAGCTCCCCAGGGCAGGGGCCACAGGCTCTCCCAGGGAGGTGGGCTGGTTGCCACCTTGGGATGGAGGGAGCAAGCTGACCCGAAGTGGCACCGGACGCCAGGGCCCAGGTCCCATTGCCTCTCTGGAGCCGCAGGAAGGCAGAAGTGAGGCCAGCATCACTGTCCTTCAGAAATGCATCCTTAAATTTTTCTTTTTTTGGAGAGGATATGCCAGGGCGTGAGAAGTCTTGTTCCTGATGAGGGAGGGCGGCCTGTGGCGGACAGATCACTGGCCTGGGAGATGGGAGACCCAGGTTGCAGCTGCTGAGTGAGGGCTAATTTGCGGTGTGACCTGGTGGGAGTGCCAGCCTCTCTCTCAGCCTCAGATTCCCATCTGCAAAATCATGGGGTTGGGCCAGATCAGCGTCCCCCCCGCTGATTCCTGGCGGTGCACGAGATGATTGTAGGTGGGCTATGGGGGAACATTTAAACATTTTAATGTGCATGTGGGAAGTGTGATGTGTATTAAAAAAATAATTAGTACCTCAAACTTGTGATTGTGTAGGTCTTGATTAGTTTAGGTCAGGACCGTATTTACTTGAGTAAGAAAAGCCAGTGAGGTTTTATTAAAACATTGAGTTAATAATAATGCAAGTAGCTGGCCAACCTGACCACGTGGAGACGTGATAAGAGAATGGCTGGAGTTTGGGAGACACTGGGAGTTCTTAGTAGTTTCTTCCAGCTCTTTTCTGAGAATGTAGGCAGTGTGGCATCTCCTGGTCAGGTGCAGACACTTAACACAGTCTGTGTACTGCTGACTGTTAAGGAAGTGGCTTCTCATTATGGTCCGGCATCTTACATTTACAAAGGAGTTTCGCCACCTCAGAGTCTCCTTCGCGTGACCATTATATTCCCATGTCACAGTGGAGAGGCAGTTGGTGCTCTAAGGGAGATGGTCTGTCCAGCATCACGCAGCTCGTAAGTGGTCCAGCGCCTCCAGCTGGCCTAGGCTCTTTGCTGGGTCGCATCAACGCCAGCCCTCTGGGAGCCCGTTTCTGACATTTACCTCCTTTCCCGGCTGCCACTTTCTGCACAGGGTTTCACAGTCATATTGGCTTGTTGCATGCATCTTCTCTTGTCCTGATATTCTTAAAGCAGAGGAGAAAAGGATTTAAGATGACAAGTGACCCTCCCTTTCCCTTCCCCCAGGCCTCTTCCCCATGCAGCGAGGAGCGTGTTCTAAAGCCCTCGGCACCCTGTTTCCTAATAGGTGCACTTGGATGTGTAATAGGCAGGTTCCCATTACAGCCTGTATTTAGCTCCAGGGTAGCAGTTAGTGAAACATCTGGTTTGGGCATTAATTCCAGGCCAGAACAGGCCACCAGACCGAGGCCTCGGTGAGCTCACCCTTGCCTGTGGCCACTGAGACTTTCCTGATGGCATGGAATCTGGTCTGGAGTTTTAGGCAAAGGAAGATTCAAACCTGTAGTAAATAAACCTCTTCCTTTAGCCTGGTATGGTGGCATGTGCCTGCAGTCCCAGCTACTTGGGAGGCTGAGGCAGGAGGATCGCTTGAGCCCAAGAGGTTGAGGCTGCAGTGAGCTATGATCACACCACTGTACCCCAGCCTGGGCAACAGGGTGAGACCTTGTCTCCTCTAAACAAAACAAAATAAAACAACACACACCCACACACACACACACACATACACACACACACACACACACACACACATAAAACCTCTTCTTGGAAAACATAGAACTTGCTTGCTATAGACAAGGTAAAAGAATGTTCTTGGATATAGTTATAGCCACAACACCATTGTCATGCCTAAGAAAATACTAAGTTTATGCCAAAGCATACCTAATTGTCCCTAAAACATCTCTCATAGCGCATTAAAAAAAATCAGGACGCAGCATCACAGCTTATACATTGCTTTGGGTTTCTTTTTGATAAACAATGGCCCAGTGCATCTGAAACTTGAGGGGTGACCTCTGAGGCCCTGAATGTTATAGGTTCTGGGGTCCTGGTGGGGACTGTCGTGTGTTACTTGCCTACATTGTCCCTGATCCAAGACCTACTGGGGCCAGGTGGTTCCTTTCGTTGCTTAGGGGAAATTCAGAAAGCCAGTTAGGAAAGGCTTGCCTGGAAAACTGTCCCCACCCACGAGACTCCAGGCCCCGCCCCCTCCCCCACAGTCTCATTAGTAGAGCTGATCAGTTTCTGGAAGCCAGACCCAAGGCTCCCTGAATCTCCACCCTTAATCACCAGGTGCACACACTGGGCCCCGTGCCAAGCACTGGGGAAAGATGCTCTAAAGGACTGAAAGACCCCCAGCTGGCGGTCCACAGCCTGCCTGGGGAGACCCAGTGTGCCCTGGTGTGGCCGGGTCATGGCTCTTGGAAAGTTAGTGCACTGATGTGTGGGGCAGCGGCTCTTTGTTCCTTGGTTCTGATGCTTGGGATAGGCTGGGGTAGGGCCGAGAGAGCCCCCTTCTCTCATACCAGACGGGGAGCATTATCAGGCGGCTGGAGTATCCCCTAATCAATACTTCCTGTATCAAGCTGCGATAGGGGAAATGGACTTTTATTTTTTTATTATTTTTTTTTTTAAGTTAAACCCACAGAAAAAATGGAAGGAAGAATTCAAAGAACATCTGCCTACCTCTGAGTTATCAGTTATGGACATCTTGCCTTAACAGCTCTCTCTAAATACACCACTTCTTTTTTTTGCCAACCTAGCTACAAGGAGACTGCAATCGTTGTGACCCCACTCCTCTAAATACCCCAGCATTCGGGTTCCCAGAAAGGGCATTCTTCCTCACACCACTGCTGTCCATCTGATTAAAAAAAAAAATCATCATGAAATCAGACTTTTCAGTCCTACATACAGGCCACATTTCTTATGACATTCCTGTGTTATAAAAAATATGTTTGTTCTTTGTCCCCAGTTCCTGCTGAGAGCTCTTAAAACCCTTGGAATTTCCTGATAAGAATGCCTTTCGTTATTAATAGTGAGCCCATTTCGTCACACCTGAGTTTACGCTGATGAAACGACTTAGGGTAAGGCCCTAGACGGCCTTAGGATGGGGCGAATCACCAGAAACACCAAATAATTAGAGGGTTGGACAGTTCAGCCTCTCCCATAGGCTGGACAGAAAGGGTGTGGGTGGTGGGGGATGGGGGCTGGAGATTGGGCTCTATGTAAAACTTTTTTTTTTTCCAACTCTCAACCAGTAGAAGAGAAAAACTCTTGAACAATGAGATTAGATGAGCTTCTGGGTTTGGGAACTCACTGAGGTGTTGAGGGGTGGGCGTGGGCCCAGAGTGGGCCTGGGAGCTCCCTGCCCACCTTGCCCAGTGCATCTCCTTCTGGCTGTTCCTGAGTTGTATTCTTTGTAATAAACTGGTTAATACAAGTAACCCTGAGTTCTGTGAGCCATTCGTGCAAATTATCAAACTTGGGGAAGGGGTTGTGGGAACCCCTGACTTACAGCCAGACTTTGAGTCCTGGACTTGTGATTGGCATCTGAAGGTCAGGCAATCTTGTAGACTTTTTTTTTGCATCGGAGTCTCACTCTGTCGCCCAGGCTGGCCGGAGTGCAGTGGCTTGATCTTGTCTCACTTCAACCTCTACCTCCCAGGCTCAAGCAATCCTCCCACCTTAGCCTCCCAAGTATTAGGTTGGTGCAAAAGTAATTGCAGTTTTTGCCATTACTTTTAATAATACTATATTTTTTTTAAATAGCTGGGACTACAGGTGCACGCCACCACGTTCAGCTAATTTTTGTATTTTTTTGTAGAGATGAGGTTTCGCCATGTTGCCTAGGCTGGTCTCAAACTCCTGAGCTCAAGCAATCTGTCCACCTTGGCCTCCCAGAGTGCTAGGATTGCAGGCATGAGCCACCATGCCCAGCCTAATCTCGTGGGCTTGAGCATGTTAACCTGTGGGATCTGATGCTAACTCCAGGTAAATGGTGTCAGAATTGAATTACATTGTATGACACCCAGCTGGTCTCTCAAGAGAATCAGAGAACTGGCTGATGGTGTTGGAAAGCACCTCATTTCCCAAATGTCCTTTGTGGCTGATATTTTACCCAATCCAGGATCCAACCAAGGTTTGTACATTACTTCTGGCTCTATATCTCTTTAATCTCCCCCAGCCTAGACTGTCCTTGCTTCTTTTGAGTCCTTTGAAGCCTCCAGGCCACTTGATCTGTGGAATGTCTGGATTTGCTTCAGAGCTTCACAGCTTCCTCATGATTAGGTTCATGCCACACATTTCCTGCAGGAGCATTTCACAGGGGGTGCAGCGGGAAGTACGGAATATCCCATTAGGGGTGTGTGGCCACACTGATGGCCACTTTCCCCACTTTCATAGTAATACTAAGCCAGATAGCACACACCATGGTTGGCCATCCTGAACGTGACCAGCCCTCTCCATTGCAATGGCACCTTTCCCCATCATGATGAACACATAGGCTGATGTGAAACACTCTGGTGAAAGAACTTTTAAAAGTTAATCTGAATATGAGACTCCCCTGCTTAAATTATTTCAATTATTTCCCTATTCCAGCCTGAAAATACACTGCCTGCTTCTGGACACCCTTCACATGCCCACTGTGGTCCAGGCCACTGTCACCTCACATTGGTCACCAGAGTAGCTCCCTGACCGGCCCATCCCACCTCCATCTCCCACTCTCTTGGCATAGCAGTCCAAGCAACTCATTTAAAGATCACAGCCAGGCGTGGTGGCAAGCACTACTTGGGAGGCTAAGGCGGGAGGATTGCTTGAGCCCAGGAGTTCGAGACCAGCCTGGGCAACATAGCAAGACCCCCGTCTCAATTATTTAAAATAAAATAAGATCACAGTTGCAACAGAGCACTTCTCTGCAAACTTTCAGTGCCTCCCACCCACTCAGAGCAAAAGTCAGTCTTCTCAGTGGCCTCAGAGTTCCTTCCTGATCAGCCCACTGCCTCATCTCCTAGATGCTCCCTCTCCAGCAGCCCCATCCCCCTTGCTGTTTCTTGAAAACACAGGCACATCCCAAGACCATGGTGCCTGCTTGGATGCTCATTCACGTATCCGTGTGGCTTGGTGCCTCCTCTGCTCCAAGTCTTTTCTCAAATATCACTTTCCCTGGCCACACTGATGGCCACTTTCCCCAGCTTCCCTAGCCTTCTTCCCCAGCCTTCTTCCCCGTTTTATCTTTCTTGGTAGCACTTATAACCATAGCATAGTAGATATTATTCTTACATATTTGCCTCTCCCCAAGTAGAATGTGAGCTCCACCAAAGCTGGGATTTTTGTGGTTTTCTTTCATTGCTCTCGTTGCACATCCAGTTCTTAAAATAGTAGCTCCCAAAGTGGGTCTAGGGACCTCTGCGTTCCACTGTCAGGTGCTCTTGCATCTAGAACCACTTTCATAGTAATACTAAGACTCCTATTGTCACTCTCTCGGGAGCATGTGATGGAGTGTCCCAGAGGCACCTGAACACTTGATGTGGCAATGGAGCCGATGAGGAGCAGATCTGAGAATCCAGCTGCCTTCTCAGCAGCCAGACGTTAACATTTACAAACATGCAGAGCCCATGCCACTCTGCTCACTCAGTTTTTGTGTGTTTTTTTTGGGGGGATTTTTTAAATTAAAAAAATGCTATTTAACATATAAATCAATATTTCTTTCTTTTTTTCTCTGTCTCTCTCCCTCTCCCTTTTCTCCTTCCCCTCCCTTCTTTCCTCCCCTCCCCTCCCCTCCCCTCTTTCGACTCTAGTACCCAGGCTGGAGTGCAGTGTTGCAATCACGGCTCACTGCAGTCTTGACCTGAGCTCAGGCCATCCTCCCACCTCAGCCTCCCAAGTAGCTGGGATCACAGAGCCGTGCCACCACACCTGGCTAATTCTTCTTACTTTTTGTAGGGATGAGGTCTCCCTGTGTTGTCCAGGTTGGTCTTGAACTTCTGGACTCAAGTGAACCTTCCACCTCTGCCTCCCAAAGTACTGGGATTACAGGCATGAGCCACTGCTCCGAGCTGTCTCTTGTTATTTCTAAATGAGCTAATAAATATTTAAAATAAGTCTTGGTTTTAATTTATGGTAAATAATTGATGGGTATCATCATAAACAAAAGCTCCAGATCTTCAAACATTTTTAAGAATGAAAAGGAGTTTTCAGGTCAAAAACTTTGAGACCCATTGGCTTTAAATAATGCCTGGTGTGCAACAACCACTCAGTCAATAGATGTCATATGAATAAATGGACTTCTTGGCTTAACCCATGAGACCTGGCCTTGGTGCTGTGGCTTCTGTGAACCTCCCTGTCTGCCTCCCCTTCCCTCGTCCTCTGCCTGTCCTTGATTCCAGCTCTGCTGACCTGACCTGCTGTTCCTGTGGTACCTTCATGGGCATCTGGAACTCCTTAACCCTCTTGTCCACCTTAGGAATTCCTGCTTGTCCATTAAATGGACTCAGTTCAAACATGACCTCCTCCAGGAAGCCTTCCCTGATCTTGCCTTTCTCATTTAGTGTCTCCTTCTCTCCGGCGCCTTTGCACACATGATCCCATCTACCTCAGGGTTTTGATGACTCCCACATGTGTTGATGTGCTGGTAGGTCTCTCACCAGACAGAGCTTCTTGAGGACAGGAACTCATCTGCTTATTCCCAATGTCTGCTACATAAGAGGTGCTTAATGTATGTGGAATCAGTGAGTGCTGCCTTGGAATTCAGAATAGGGACTCCTCCCTCCCTGGAATTAACCCTGGACCAAAGAGGGTCTGAAGGGGAAATGGTTTCTGGCTTCTGACTTGGGTTTTGAAATGTCAGCATTACAACAGCACTACATGGTTACTGGGGAAGAAGTAACATTTACTAAGTGCCTGCTGGGTGCCAGGAGCTTTCGCGTGGCATCTGGCTTCAGGACATTGTGGTTTACTTGGCCATTGTGAACAGGCTTGGGCCCTAACCACTTTCTGTCTGGGTTCCATGAGGAGAGTGTGGTCTGGTAACTAAGCCACCAAACTTCTGTGAACTTCTGGGACATCCTAATGCATTTGCATAGTACGTGCAGACTGTGAAGTTGTTGAGGGCAAAGTTGTGTGTGTTGCTGGATCTTGCCACCATGTCCTGCATGCTGTCCATAAGAAATACCTGGAATTCTCTGTCCAAAGAGCATAGTTAATGCTGTCAATGTCACTACCAGCAAGGGCTTCCCATTGTTGGTTTTATAGATATTCAGAAGTGGAGAGATATCCCTGTAGCAGGGGTGATCCAAGAAGGCTTCCCAGGGGAGGAGGGCATTTTCTTGTTTTTAGACAGAATCTTGCTCTGTCACGCAGGCTGGAGTGCAGTGGCACGATCATGGTTTGCTACAGCCGTGATCTCCTGGGCTCAAGCAATGGGAGGAGGGCTTTGAGCTGAGCTTGGAAGATGGGTATGAGCCCCTTTTGGCTTTATTATTTCCAGGAAACCATGTCCTTTCCGAGGCTGCTATGGGAGGCAGTGCTGGAGGTGTGTGCCTTCATCAGGCTGGGGAGGGAAGGCATTGCTGTCTGCTTTAGGGTTTTACCCTTGCAGAAATGTGACATCCTTGGGCTAGGTGGGAGAGCAGAGGGTAGCCCGTGGGGACGGAGTCAGAGCAGTGTGTGGGGCGAGAGGAGGAGACAGGCCGCCCGCAGTCTGCTTATTTGCCAGGATTTGAGGGGAGTTTCCATGGACTCCCGGAGCAGTGGAGCAACCCTGGGGGTTGTCATGCCAACTGGGAAACTGAGGCTCAGAAAAGGTAAGGGACTTCCCCAAGGTCACAAAGAGTTGGTAGCAGAGCTGGGATTGGAGCCTAGGGTGCCCATGTGACCAGCTGCCCAGTGCTCCTTTCCTTTCCCCTTTGTCCTCTTTGGAGACATGAGCCCTTGAACTGGGGCCCTATGTCTTCATTAAGGCCCTGCGCATTCCAGACACTTGAGATCTGACTGCCGCCTCTGCCTTCTATCCATAGTTCAGGGGCAAAGGGTACAGTTCAGATGTGGGATTCCATGAAAAGGGGGAAAGAATAAACCAAGGGCCACATATGTAAAAAGCAATTTGATGCATTTCTTTTTTATATAGAGAACTACATCTGACATTAAAAACAAGATCCATGAAATAATCATAAGCCTTAGCACTGCCCAAGTTGTGTAGAGATAGTTTATATATGCCCGACTCAGCCAGGTGTCTCCTGGGAGCCGGCAATTCTGACTGAGCCTCACATCCTTGGCTCCTGCTGTTGGAGTTCCCTTCATCTCCGCCCACCTCCTCCCCACGCCTGCTCTCCCCACCGCCTGCTCCTTTTCAGATGGCTCTCCCTCATGGTGGCTTCTCGTCTCGGCAGCCCAGAGGGGTCAGGAGAGTGAGACCACAGGGCACTCCCAGACCCCTTCCCTGGAACTCCTGTTGCCCTCACGTCGGGCCCCATGAGGATAACTTTCAGGCAGTCTATAGGGAAGACCCTAGGCCAGTGGAGGAACAGGGGATGCATGGAGCAGTTCCCAGACAGGGTGGGCTCCGAAAGGCTGCCAGGACCTTGGACTGGAGGCTGTTGTATAGGACAAAGGCCTCCTGTCATCTCTGTGAGCCCGTGTCTCCTTTCAAAGGGTCTGAGAGAAGGGAGACCTGGGCCATCTTACTCACTCCTGCTGGCGGCGGCCTACAGTTATGAGTGGTGGAGGCTTAGCTGATTGGGTGCTGTGGGCTGCAGAGGGACACGGTCCTGGCCAGAAGGAGGAGGAGGGGTGACCAGCAATGCTTTGACACAGGAATATACCCGTGAGCGGTTACCCTGGGAGGAGGCAAGCCCCACCCCACCCCACCCCACCCAGCTCTTCATTCCTGGGCTCCCTAAGCCCATACCCAGACTTCCAGCCTCCATTCCCCATTCCTACCCCTCAGCTGGAGCTCCAACCCCAGACAGAGGATGCTGCCAGCAGTGGCCTGAGCTGGGGCTTCCTGTCTCGCCACCAGGGCCAGACGTCCAGGGTGCATCCGGGAGCACTGTCTTCTGCTCTGATTGACCTCTGGCTACTCAGTCAGCTGGGTCTGCGGGGGCCTGGCCGGAGGTCCACCCGGGGCTGAGATCTGTGAACAAAATCACCAGACACCATTTCCCATGTACGCTGGGGACACAGCCCTGGGAGGCAGGCTCTGACTCTCTTGGTTCAGACACATGGAAGGTGGGGAGAGAGAGACAGAGAGGTCTGGAGAGTGAGGGAGAAAGAAAAGCAAGGCGAGGAGGGTATTGGGTGGAGATGAAGTCTCTCTTGACTCTCCTTCCCATGGCTGTTTCTGTGGTTCTCCGATTAACCATGAGTCATTCTTATCCTTAAGCCTTGGAAGGCTCTGTTCCAGACTGGGATCATCGCAGAGTTCCTTCTTTGGGCTTACAGGCGTCTGAAGCCATAAACCATTTCTCAGATTTATTCTTCCAGCAGATATATTAGGCCAGTCCCTGTGTTCAGGGAGGGTCCAGTTGCGTGAAGTCAAACTCCGTGCATCCTTCAGAGTCCTTCTCTGGTTTCCCCAGGAGGAAGTAATTGCTCTGCATCTTGTCTCAGAATGCCTTGGTCACTTATTTGTTCTACCGCTTCTACCTGCCTGTCCCCAAACTCTTCCCCCAAACAGCCCAAGGCATGCCACCCCCACTCCCACCCTGTACTTCATTCATTTGTGGTTGTCCTCGATGAGAAATTCCACTCTCTGCCCTGGCTGGATTGAATAACTGGGGTTTGCAAAACTCCCAGCATAGCTCCTTCACAGCCTGGAATGTGCTGTGTGCCTGTGGGAGTCTTAGATCAAATTTCTGCAACTATTGCCAACAGGAGGGGTAGCAAAACAGACTGGTGTGCCCACTTTGCTTCCTAGAGAGGTTTGTTTTCCAAAGGCCATGTTTGTCACCTTTGAACTGATGAACCCAAGACTTTAGATGTCTTTCTCCAGCTCTGCTCAGACACCATGGAAAGCTTGAGGGAGGCAATGAGAACTGTTGTTAAAGAAGCCATAATTGTTTAAAGAAGACATAAAATAAGAAGGGATTATTATTTATTAATATTAATAAAGGGATAATTTACAAATAATAAATATTTATTTACTATTTATTCCATTTAGGAGCAGGAAGACCTGCTAGAGTAGAAATGCCATTTCTCCCCAAACGGATCTATAGATTCATTGTGGTTCCAATCAAAGTTCAGTTCAGTTGATTTTTTTCCTGAGACTTGAGAAGATGATTCTAAAATGTGTATGGAAGATTCGAGATCTAAGAATATCTAGGACACTTCTGAAGAAGACAGGAAGAAGAGACTTGGCCTACCAGATGGCATGATGTGTTGTAAAACTGAAGTTATTACAATAAGGAGGTTTGTTTAGAAACAGACAGAACAACCAATGGAGGAGATAGCCAGAAACAGCCCCAGGCTTATGGAAAACCTTAGAGTATGACAGTGGGGTCATAGCAGATCAGTGGGGACAGAAGGACTGGTTTGATCAATGGTGCTCTGACATTAACAAAAGTAACAAACAAAGTTGGGCATGGTGGTTCACACTTGTAATCCCAGCACTTTGGGAGGCTGAGATGGGAGGATCGCTTGAGCTCAGGAGATCGAGGCTGCAGTGAGCTATGATCACGCCACTGCACTCCAGACCCAAAGTGCTGGGATTACAAGTGTGAACCACCATGTAATGGTCTCAAAGGGTCTCAAAAAAAAAAAAAAAAAAGAGTAACAAAAGAGGCTGTGTCAGAGAATGTCAGGGACCAAGGATTACAATTAACTGGGTTCTCTGTACTTGATGTCCAGTTTTTATGAAGGAAGAAGTCCTGTCCAGAGTCAAGGCAGGATTGACAGCAAAGTACAAGTGACAAAGACAAGTGAATGCGTCTTTGCTGGTGGCGGGAGGCAGCCTCTGCTGCTTTCTCAAGAGCTGGCTTTGATTTGGGGTTGTGGGGGAGCCCCGTTCCTCAAGCATAAGTAGGGCCAGGTCAGTGGGATGGAGGTTCAGTGTCCCCAGAGCTTAGAGTACGGCCTGGTGGTCCTGGAGGTGGGGCTGGTGCTCCCTAGGGGAGACAGAATGGGCCCTATAGCAGTTTGGATTGGGGGCACTGCCAGGACCTCCTATCCTTGGTCTGTTTTGCTTTCCTTACAGGAAAGGGGAGTGGGAAGGCAGGAACCCAGCTGCCCTGGCGATGTAGGAGAGAAGACTGTTTTCTCCTAAGTTGGTGAACACTTGCTGAGCCTTCCGTAGCTTGTGGCAGGAGGGTTGAAGCATGTGCCTTTTTCTTTTTCTTTGAGACAGAGTGTCACTCCGTCGCTAGGCTGGAGTGCAGTGGCGCGATCTTGGCTCACTGCAACCAACGCCTCCCGGGTTCAAGTGCTTCTCCTGCCTCAGCCTCCCAAGTAGCTGGGACTACAGGTGTGCACCACCACGCCCAGCTAATTTTTGTATTTTTAGTAGAGGTGGGGTTTCACCACATTGGGCAGGCTGGTCTCGAACTCCTGACCTTGTGATCCACCTGCCTCGGCCTCCCAAAGTTCTGGGATTACAGACGTGAGCCACCGCACCTGGCCACCTTTTTTTATAAGGATGGAGTCTACCTTCAGGAAGGAACCTTGAAGGAGTGGTGAGGGGCAGCACCAGTGAGAGACGCTCTAGACTTGTGCTGTCCAAAATGTGGCCACCAGCTGCTACCTGTGGTTGAATTTAACTTAAAGCAAAATAACATGGAAAGTTCAGTTCCTCAGGCACCAGGGCCCCGTTTCAAGAGCTTGCTAGCCACACGTGGCTCGTGGAAACCACACTAGGTGTTGGCATCATCTAGGAAGTTCTTTCAGCACTGCTGCTCTGCTATTGTCGGCTTTGTATTTTGCAAAGGTGTTTCCACCTCTTTCCCCCCAGTTCTTCACAAAAGGCCCGTTTGGTAGCCTTAGTGGCTGGCCAGGCAGATGAGTTTTGGTTGTGAATCCTGACTCTCTCATGGGTTCTGTGCTGCTTAGTCTCTTTGGGCCTAGTCTGTGAAACGAGATTAGTCGTTTCTTGGGTGTTTGAGGGGGTATGTTGATGAAAGGAAATGAGATGATGCAGGTATGACCCCTGACAGGATAGTGGCACAGCATAATCACTATAAGAGCCAATAGGCTTTACTGTTTTACAGGTGAAAAATGAGGCCCACAAGCGGGAGTGACACGGCCAAGGGTACTGAGCTCACCCATGGAGGCCCAGAACTCCTGCCTCCTCTGTTGCCTCTGCTGCTCCCGCCAGCACCCTGCTCTGGGACAGGGGAAGCTGGGGCAGCAGTGTGCAGAGCAGACGACTGTCTGCAGGGTGGGCTTGGCCCGGGGCCAGGCAAGACGGGCCTCGGGGCAGAGAGCCTCAGGAAGGGAGGTGCAGGGTTTCTCTGGGCAGGAGGAGGGGGCCCTGCTAGTCTCACTTTATTCAAAACCTCTCTCAAGCCTTGGAGTGTAGCTCTTCCCCACCCCCTTTCAAGCTAGAAAGTCTGAAAAGCGCTTTGTTTTGGCCCAACATGGAGCCCTGGACCTCGATTGCTCCATGAGACGGTTGCAGAATGAAGTGGTTCTCAGGGCCTTCCAGGAACTGCGGGCTCCGACAGGGGGCTCATCCTGAAGTCCCGCACTCTCCCTCTTCCCTGTCCCTTTCATTCAAATTCCTAGAGCCCTCTTCACCTCTCCTGGCAGGAATGATATTTGCTTCCTCTAAACCAGGGGTTCTTACTTTTTGTGTGCCAGGGACCCTTTGGTTCTCTGGGGAAGCCTGTGGATCGATCCTTTTTCAGGACAAGATACTTAAATGCATAAAATGAAATACACACGGTTACAAAAGAAACCAATTATAGTAGGATACAATTATTAACATTTTATACAACCAAATTTTTGATGTAATAATGTGCAACTTTATCAGTGCATTCACTCACAAGATCTAGCAGTGACTAGCAGTGAGTCGAATACTATCGTAAGTTTGAAGTAATGAGGAATGTAAATGACATTTTAAGATATGAGATTTCTACTGCTGACAAAATTGCAGGTGCTGTTAATATTACTTCAGTTTGTTGCCACATCCCACATGGAAGGGATATTTCAGTTAGAGGTAAACAAAAGTAAAGATGTGGATTTTTCTCCATCTCCAGTTTGAAAGCTCCCTAAATTCCATCCATGGGACCATCAGTTCCAGCCTCTCTTACCCTCCCTTCTCAATAGTCTTCTGGCCCCTTGTGAGCCTACAGAGAGTAATACAGGGCCTGGAACACAATAGAGCCTAGCGTTTGCCTTTTGGGGCTGAAAATGGGCCTTGCAGGTCCTCATTAAGCACAGATTTGCCCCAGCTGTGGTGAGCCAGCCAGGACGGGTGACCAGATGCTTCCTTCAGGAGGCACAGGTGCTGGAATGCCTCACAGAGTCTCCTGCTTCCCAGCAGCTGCCTGGAGCTGGGCCTCTCCCTGCACAGGAGGAAGCAGGGTTCCAGGATGCAGGGCTCAGAGGGGACCTTCAGGCCTGGTTCATGTGGGGCCACAGGGCTCCTCTGCAGCCTGTTGAAGATGCCATGTGGTTCACAAAGCCTGGGCTTTTGGGCTTGGCTGTGGGCTGCCAGCAGCTCGCATTTTCCCTCTTTGGCCCTAAATGGGCATGGCCGTGTGCCCCCCACCCCCAGCCCTGTTTAGCTGAGGCCATCCTGCTTGACAGATGGGCCATTTGCTTCCTGTGCTAGAGCTGAGTGGCCGGCTGCCTAGTGGAAGGCTATAATTAGCAGAGTGGAGCGGATGGGATTGCATGCTGGCATTGACAGATAATTTTATCCTCAGATGGATAAACTGATGTCATCAGAGATGTAAATATCATTTGGAAATTTCAAAGTTCCTGGGAAGGTTTATGCCGGCCTCTCCCCATGCCTGCTGCTCTTGGGGGCACTTGAATGGGGAGGCCAGAGAGGCCTGTGCTGTATGAGGAGCTGCCTGGGAGTTGCCTGCCAGGCTGCTGGGAGGGTTGGGGTGGCAGCTCCTTCTGCTAGACCAGGAGAAATAGGGCCTAGGATGGCTTGAGGGAGTCCTTGGTTTACATTTGCTTTGGGAGCTTTTCCCATGGGGTTTATGGTCTGGAAATGTCTCAAGGCTAACTAGCAAGGAAATGGCAATGCTTTATAACAGCAGAGAGTGAGATCAGAGCAAGGGAAGTTTTGTTTTCTGCTGGCAAGGGTGTTCTGGAGTGGGTCCCAGGGCTCTGGGGAGCTTGTAAAAATAGAAGAAGCCACTGACTGCCTTTATGGAGCGGGTTGGGGTCAGTTCTGCTCAGCATTGGGGCCAGTGGCAGCTCCGGTACTTGGGGGATGGTTTCCAAAGCAGAGTACCTTCACTCAGAAGCACAGCCTCAGGCAGGAAGGAGGAATGGGGACAGGCTGGGGGCAGGGGAACGGGGAAGGATGTCAGCTGTCCCCATCCTGCCAAGGAAGAAAAGGATTTTTTTTTTTTTTACAACAGGGAACATAGAACTTCCAAAAGTATATTGGGCCAGTTCTGAAAATGTTAAGATATAATAGTTGTGTTGGTTCCACGACAGGGTGAGAATTATGCTTTTTATCAAAATGGAAGATAAAACCCTACCTCTGCCACCCTCAAGTACCCGAGTCCTTGAATATTTTATTTACTCCATGCCTGGGCTCTGAAAACTTCCATGCTCTATGGGGTTCTTATTTAACCATGATTCTCTGCTTTGAGGTGGATGAGCCTCAGGGCTCTTTTATTTGTCCAGGTTGAGTTTAGTGAGTGATTCCTCACAGGTGGAGTCACTGAGGAGGGGGATTGGCCTTTTTTTTTTTTTTTTTTTTTTCTTTTCTTCTTCTTTCTCGAGACGGAGTCTTGCTCTGTCACCCAGGCTAGAGTGCAGTGGCGCAATCTTGGCTCACTGCAACCTCCACCTCGCTGGTTCAGGCGATTCTCCTGCCTTAGCCTCCTGAGTAGGTGGGATTACAGGCACGTGCCACCATGCTCGGCTAATTTTTGTATTTTTAGTAGAGATGGGGTTTCGCCATGGTGGCCAGACTGCTCTCGAACTCTTAATCTCAGGTGATCTGCCTACCTCAGCCTCTCAAAGTGCTGGGATTACAGGCATGAGCCACCGTGCCCAATCTGGACTTGGCTTTTTAATGGCTGCTCACCATTGCTCTCCGAGGACCTGGGGTACTTAGGCTGCCCTCGAACAGTGATTTCTCCATGTTCTGAGTTTTGGAGTATGACTGACCGGATAGTCTCTGGTTTACCTTTCTTTACCAAAAGCAAATATTTTCATGGTCTCCATTTTCCTGTAGAGGGTGAGTATGTGTGTATGTGTGTGTGTGTGTGTGTGTGTGTATGTGTGTGTGTGTGTGTGTGTCCTGCCTTCTAAGGCCAACTTGTTAGTAAGTGGCTGGTGGCCGAGCTTGTCAGTGTCTTGAGTCCCTCCTGGCCCATGTGTTGGAAAGGCATCCTTCTAGACTGGGGGAAGGGTCTCACTAATCCTGGATTAATTTTCAAGCCAAGGGGAATGGCACTTAGCCTTGAAACATAGCAGCGTACTGGATCCAAGTGAGATGGTTTCCTGGTAATCCTCTGTTATCCTGTGTTTCTGCATAAGCTCTGTCTGCTTGTTTGACTTCTGGCTTCCCTGTCAGGCATCAAAGCTTACGAGGAAGCAGTCACTTCCCTTTACTCAGGATTTAGCTCTCTTTAGAAGGAGGTCATGGACATCTACTTGAGGACATGATGATCAGTAAGGAGACCCATGAAGTCAGTTTAAGGCTCAGGCAGCCCTGTGAGTGGCTGGAGGGGCAGCCTCCTCGGTGTTCTGCATGGTGACACTGGGATGGCTATGCTCATGTCACTTCCCACCAACATCTGTCTGTATCATCCCTTCCTTTCCTTGGACCCTAGCTGACAGCACCATGTCACTTACTCTCCCATGCTGCCTTCAGCTTAGTGGAGAAGTCCAGTTATCTGATGACTTGTCCCTGCCCTTTGGAATATGTGGTCCAGAAAGTCAGAATCTTTGGACAGTCAGGGGACTGGGTAGACAGTGCCTGACTTGAATTCAGAGGGTCTGTTGGAAAGCCCAGATCTTGTTCATTCAGCAGATGTTGATCATAAATGCTGATTCTACTTCCTCAGTGTCAGAATGTCTAGGTGCTGGGGATGTCCGAAGCAATTGAAAAACCCCTCCTGGAGCTTATGTTCTAGTGAGGAAGACAAATTTAAAAAAAAAACAAAAACATAAAAAAACCAACCAGAAATAGTGTAGTATGTTAAATATGGGTAAGTTCTAAGGAGAAAATAAAAAAGAGAAACGAGATCAGGAGTTTCATGGGGAGGAACTTCCCATTTGTAAATAAAGTGGCCCTGAAGGGCCCCCGTTTGCAGGTGGTAACTGAGCAAAGAAGAGAAGGAGGTGGGGGAGTGAGCCATGCAGGTGTCAGGGGAAGAGCATTCCAGGCCGTCAGAACTGTCTGTGCAAAGGCCCTGGGGTGAGCACACATGGCAGTTGACAAGCAACAAGAAGCCTGGGTTTTCCTGGTGGAAAGTTACAGGGTGTTCTGTAACAGCATGTCCACTGTTAGAAAAGTTGAGAGTGAGGGATTCTACTTGCGAATTCCCTCAAAATTCTTCCTGCTTCAACCTTTGGCCTTCTCTGTGGTCATGCTGAAAGTAAATTCTGTGTTATGGTACTGTGTGAAATGTCTGTCGCCCTGAGCACTTCTGGAATGTTTTTTGGGTGACCTGCCTGTTTAATACAGGTCACGGTGGCCTCACACTTCCAGGTCTGTAGTGTTTCCACGTTCATTCTCTCACGAGAGCCGTGGTGTGAGCAGTGCAGAAATGAATGTCTTCATGCCTGTCTTTCAGATGAGAACACAGAATCACATGGAAATGCCTGTCCAAGGCCAGGGTTAGCAAGTAGCAGAGCTGGGGCTCGAACCCATGTTCTCTGACCCTCCAGCCAGTGGCATTTCCCCTAACCCATCTGTACTCTCCTCTAAAGTGGCATCTCCAGATTGGGTCTGTATTAGTCTGCTACGGCTGCCATAACATCAAGTACCAGACTGAATGACTTAAACAACAGACATTTATTTTCTCACAGTTCTGGAGGTTAGAAGTCCAAGATCAAGGTGGCAGGGTTTTTTTTTGTTTGTTTGTTTTTTGTTTTTGAGATGGACTCTGACTCTGTCACCCAGGCTGGAGTGCAGTGGCACAATCTCGGCTTACTGCAAGCTCCACCTTTTGGGTTCACGCCATTCTCCTGCCTCAGCCTCCCGAGTAGCTGGGACTACAGGAACCTGCCACTACGCCCGGCTAATTTTTTGTATTTTTAGTAGAGATGGGGTTTCACTGTGTTAGCCAGGATGGTCTCGATCTCCTGACCTCATGATCTGCCCGCCTTGGCCTCCCAAAGTGCTGGGATTACAGGCATGACCCACCGTGCCCGGCCTGCAGGGTTGATTTCTTCTGAGGCTTGTCTCTGACTTGTAGATGCTGCCTTCTCCCTGCGTGTTCACACGGTCTTCCCTCTGTGCGTGTCTGTATCATAATCTCTTCCCCTTATAAGGACACCAGTCATATTGGATTAGGGCCACCTTAGTGACCTCATTTTAACTTTAATTAGTTCTTTAAGGACCCTGTCTCCAAATATAGTCACATTTCGAGGTACCGGGGGTTAGGATTTCAATAGAGGAATTTTGGGGAAACAGTTCAGCCACTAATAGGACCCTTTATGTGCCGTAACCTGGGGCAAGCCTCCCACACAGCAGGTACCACAGCCCCAGATGACTGTTTGCTTTGGAAAATCAAGTGACCTTAGTCTCTCTCTCACCCTCTGTTTTCTTGCTGCAGCTGATCGGGGCCCTGGTCCTATCTGTGGGCATCTATGCAGAGGTCGAGCGGCAGAAATATAAAACCCTTGAAAGTGCCTTCCTGGCTCCAGCCATCATCCTCATCCTCCTGGGCGTCGTCATGTTCATGGTCTCCTTCATTGGTGTGCTGGCGTCCCTCCGTGACAACCTGTACCTTCTCCAAGCAGTGAGTGGACCACACCACCCCTCAGCTGGGACTCCCCAGGAGAGCTGCGGCGCCTGCCCCTGTGCCCTTGGGCAGCTCAGTTTCTTTGGTCCCTGCCTCAAACCACCTCCTTTAGAGAGCTCCTTAGATCAGCCCATCTGATCACACTGGCCCAAGAGTGCCCAGGCCACCTCCCCTTCTGCATGTTAAAGCTGATTGGAATACTGCTCTTACTTAAACTCTGTGTTCATCTGGATGCTCAGTTGTGAGTAGGAAAAACCACACTCAAATGAGAGCAAGGAAAGACAAAAAAAGGAGGTGGTGGTGAGTCATTAGCTCATGCAACCAGCAAACCCACACTGGGTCCAGGGGTTTAGATGGCACCACTGGGCAGGGTTGGGCAATCTCCCCAGCCCCTCCCAGCCAGGGCTGCCCCCTTTGCGGTGGTCGCTGCTGGCCTCAGGCCAGCAGAGTCCTTATGGTTCTAGATTTCAGGGAGTCTTTCCTACCAGCCCTGGCCAAAGTCCCAGGACTCTGGTGGGCCTGGCTTGGGCCATGTGCCCATTCTGGGATGGGGCATGGGGAGTCAATCCTATCTGCATCCCATTATTGTGGGGTGAGGGATGACTCCCCAAAGTTGGGGGTAGTGAGTAGGCAGATCCATTCACTCTGCACTTGTGTGTCTCTTGACCACATTGTCTCCCCCTATATGGGAAGCCCCTGCAATCCGCTATAAACCGGGTTTGGGTGCTACTTGAGGCTGGAAGTTGCTGAAATCAGTTTGGATAATGCCTGCTCTCTAGTAAAGGGCAGAGGTGGGGGTGCATATCCTCTAAGCTTCAGCCATCCCCCTCACCCACTCTGGGGGATCTGGGAGGTCACGTCTGAGGGTTCTCTGTGGGGAGCTGGAAATACTGCCCCGGCCTGCCCATTAAGCCCGGCCCAGCCCCTCTAGCTCAGTGGCAGTGAGGTCCAGCTCTCTTATGGTGGTGGGGGAAGGGTGTGCTCTTCCACATAGACCCCCAAGACGAATGGAGGTGACGATCTGGCTGGGACAGCTGAGTCACTCTGCTGCCCTCCGGCTCCAGAGACAGATTTTCCTGGGGCCTGCCTGTCCCCGTCCACGTTCTCAGGGGAGGAAGGGGCAGAGGCCTGGGAGCTGATAGGAGCTCCCCTAGGGACGCTTCTCCTTGTGCTTGCTGTTGGAGCAGATGGTGCTTCCCCTGTACCCCACACATGCCCTCTGCCCCTCTCCAGGTGAGTCTCTGAATTCTGTTTTCCAGTTCATGTACATCCTTGGGATCTGCCTCATCATGGAGCTCATTGGTGGTGTGGTGGCCTTGACCTTCCGGAACCAGGTGGGCCTGTGGATTTGTGTATCGGCCATGTGTGTACGGAGCACCCACTGTGGGTGCCTTAGGCTGTTAACTAGGGGTGCAGCAGTGAGCAGGGCAGATAACCCCCATGGAGCTTTCATTCTGCTAAAAGAGAATGACAGACACTGAACAAGTAAAGCAGTGACTAAGAAAATGAAGCAGGCTGACATGAGAGTGCCTGGGGAGGAGATGGGAGGACCGTGCTGAAATGGTAAAAGGAGCCAGCCGAGTGAGGTCCCAGCAGAGGGAAGCTGAGCAGAAATGAGCTTAGCATGTGAGCAAAACAGCGTGGAGGCCATGTGGCTGAGGATGGGTGGGGTGGAGAGGGGTGGAAGGTGACGACGAAAGGGCTGGTCAGGCAGGTCACAGAGGTCCTTGTAGGCCATGAGTTAGGAGCTTGGAGTTTTTTCTAGAGGTGGCAGGAGCCTTTGGAGAGTCTTACGTGGGAAGCGATGTGACCCAGTTTATATTTTACCATGGCTGCTGAGTTGGGGAATGGACAGGGAAGAGTTGAAGGTGTACACAGGGGCCCAGCTGGGAGGCTGTGGGGGTCATCCTGGGAATGGGGTAAGATGACTTGGACTGAAGTGGAGGCAGTGGGCCTGGGCTGAAGAGGTGATTTGGTGTGTGTTTTGGAGGCAGTACCGTCAGAGGCTGTTGTGCTGTCGAGAGGAGTGAGGAGAGGGGCAGGTTGACAGGGTGATGCCTGGCATCCTGACCCTGGCAGGGTTTGCAGAATCAGGGCGCCTTAGAGCCAGAAAGGTTCTCATGGCTCCCGGCTCCGGCTCCTTCAGGCAGGATGTATGCACTTCATACTAGCTGTGCCACCTTGGGTGAATTGCTTGGCCTCATGGATTATTAGGGGACACCTAGCTCACAGATCTGATGAGAGAATGCATGTGAAGGACTGGGCATGGTTCTGGCACATAGTGGTCAAGTCCCCACAAGAAGCTGGTGGTGGAGCAGGGCTGACTCCAACCCAGGACTCCGTCTTTCCTCCCATAATCTTCTTCCTTTGTCCTCATCCTGCATTGCTGCCATAGGTGGGGCTCGAGGAGCAGGGCATGTTTGTAGAAACCCCATTCTCTCTGTCCACTGCCTGGCCTGCACCCCTCCCTGCCCCAGATAGCTTGGTCCTGGTGCAGCTGGACAGTCGCTGCTGGGACATGCATTAGGGCTGTGAGCCAAGTTATCTTTTTTTAAAAAAAATTGTTTATTTATTTTTTTGAGGCAGGGTCTCACTCTGTCACCCAGGCTGGAGCAGTGGTGCGATCATCGCTCACTGCAGCCTCGAACCCCTGGGCTCAAGTGATCCTCCGGCCTTAGCCTCCAAAGTAGCTGGGACTACAGTCATGCACCCCTGTGCCCAGCCAAATTATCTTTGTTGTCAGCAGTTGCTTTTAAGGCAGCAGGTGCTGTCCCACAGCCCGCGTTGTGCAGACCTCTCAGATGGCCCAGGGTCTGGCCCTGTGAAAATGTTCATGGGAGTGTGATTCCAGCTCGGGTGGGAGCAGGGACCACACTAGTTCTGCTGGGACCTCCTGCAGTGGGACCTAACCACAGGCAAGTCTGCACACCTGGAATCCAGGGGCCTTACTGTCTTATGAGCCCCAGGAAAGGGGCTTTATTCCATTTGCCCATGAGACTGCTTCTCCCTTTTCCTCTTTTCTACCTGCCCCTCCCTTTGCCTCTTTTCTGCTTATCAGAGCCTCTCTTCTGAGCTGGCAGATCCAGCATGCTGGTTCACTTTCCAGCAGACTTGAGGGGAGAGAGCTTTATTCCATTTGCCCATGGGGCTGCCTCTTTGTGCAGGCAGCAGAGCTCCCGGCCGGCCTGCGGCTTTCCAGGGGCTACTGGTTAGTGCTTTCCTGGCTGGAGCCCAGGTCCAGTTTGTGGCCAACTAAACAGACTGCTGGATAGAAGGAGGAATCTCCACTAGCCCCTGACCCCAGACAAGGTTTCTGCTGCTAGGCATGGCTTGATGGTCAGACTGGAGCGGCTTCTCCACCCATACAGGGGCAAGTGGCCATCCCATCAATGGAGTCATGGAGGCACACAGAAGTTAAGAATTCCCCCGAGAGCACACAGCAAGGCAGAGGCGCCTCAGGAATGCTTCCCAGTCCTGTCTTGCTACGTGCCCCTCCCTGTCTCTCTTTTCTACTTGTCAGAGCCTCTCCTCTGAGCTGGCAGATCCAGGATGCTGGTTCACTTTTCAGCAGCTGTGAGGGGAGAGATCTTTATTCCATTTGACCATGGGGCTGCCTCTCTGTACAGCCAGCAGAGCTCCCGGCCGGCCTGCGGCTTTCCAGGGACTATGGGTTAGCGCTTTCCTGGCTGGAGCCCATGTCCAGTTTGTGGTCAGCAGCATGCATGGCCTTCATAAACCATCCTTCCATGATGGGCAGCAGTTCTAGTTTCTAGCGCACTGCTGCAAAGGCCATTTGATTTGTCATTTTCCGGTGCCCTGTAGGTCAACAGAACATCACCTCCTTCTTTCAAGTGATGGAGCTGGGCTGAGGTGAAGGCCTTGGCCGGCGGAACGTCCAGGGGCCCTTCAGTGCTCACAGCTTAGGTTTCCGTGGGCCTGAGGTCAGGCCTGATGGTTTCCCGTCGTCCCCAGACCTTGCAGGTGCGGTAGCCTGTGAAGGGTGCTCCTTCCCCTTGGGTGGTGTCGCCTCATGGGGAGGGCCTTGGTATGCAGCCCAGGAAGGGTCCTCACTGACGCCTCTCCGCTGTTTGGAGGCTCAGGCCATGATTCATCATCTTGAAAACTTAAAAAATGAGATACAAAATTATAAATGCAGTAAGATCTCTACAATGAAAAAAAAATAGGTCTAGAAAAAGACTTAAAGGAATGGAAATATCAGCATGTGAACTCATATTTCCTCTGAGGGATGAGACTAGGGTGATTTTTCTCCTCCCCTTTATATTTTTCCCTAGCTCTCAATTTTTTTTTTTTTTTTAATAATCAAGGGGAAAATATCACAAAAAGAAAAATAATATCCCTTCCAACTCTAATGTGATATGATTTTGTAAAACAGGAGTCAGGCCAGTGGTGGAGATGGGGAAGGAGTGGCCTGGCTGTTGATGATGGTAGGAAGGGCAGTGTAAGATGGAGAAAAAGGTGAGGAGCAATCAAGGTCAACCTCCAGGAGGAGGTGATTTCCCAATTCCATTTTTCCTTGATCAAGAGGATTTCTCTGAGCCACAACGTAACAAGTTCAGTCTCCAGTGCCACGGGCCCTGTTAACTCTGAGTTATGACAAATCAGAACAAGTCATTAGGCTAAGGATTACATGTTGGGTTCTCAGCGAGGTGCACAGACCACAGCCACAGCCAGGCATTGAAAGCTAAACAGACTCCTGGATATAAGAAGGAAACTCCCCCAGCCTTTGACCCCAGGCAAGATTTCTGCTGCTGCAGTGAGGAGTGGCCTGAGCCTGGGTCGGACTGGAGCCGCTGGATATAAGAAGGAAACTCCCCCAGCCTTTCATACGTGGGGGGCGACCGGAGCCGCTTCTCCACTCATACAGGGGCGAGTGGCCATGCGCTGGGGAGCCGGGCACAGAGCAGGCCTTAGGAGCAGGAGAAGTATGATACCCTGACCCCAGCCAGGGGCCAGAGGAGGACCTGAGTGACTTCCCCAGCTGTCTGGGTCTCAGCCCTCTTGATACTTGCTCTTGTCCCAGCTTGTTCTGGGACTTCTCGTGAGGGTGTCAGGTGTCAGAGGTGGGCAGCTCCTCATGTTCCCAGCCAGGTGCAGCTGAGCATGGACACCTGGAGGGTCCGGGCAGTAGCGGGTGTGTCTATATCCCCATCCCAGGCCTCCTCTCTCTACCACCATGGTAGGATCAGTGGACACTGTGGTCCTACCTGACACTGTGGTCAGGGAACAGTGGGGAGCACCAGCCTGCCTATTTTATCATGGCACTGGCACAAGCTGGCTCTGGGCACAACCTTGAGGTCAGAGGCAGGAGAAAGTAGGTGGCACCATGGCTGTCTTGGCCAACACCTGAATATATACAGTTGTCCCTTGGTGTCTGAGGGGGATTGGTTCCAGGACATGCCCCCTCACCAAAGGATACCCAAATCCACGCATGCTCAAGTCCTTTACATAAAATGGTGTAGTACTTGAATATAACCTACACGCATCCTTCCGTAAGTCACTCCTAGATTACTTGCAAATACCTAATACAGGACCGGGCATGGTGGCTCACGCCTATAATCCCACACCTTGGGAGGCCAAGGCAGGCGGATCATTTGAGGTTAGGAGTTCGAGACCAGCCTGGCCAACATAGTGAAGCTCTGTCTCTAGAAAAAATACAAAAAGTAGTTGGGTGTGGTGGTGGGCACCTGTAATGCCAGCTACTAGGGAGGCTGAGGCAGGAGGATCGCTTCAACCCGGGAGGCAGAGGCTGCGGTGAGCCATGATCACGCTACTGCACTCCATCCAGCCTGGGTGACAGAGCGAGATTCCGTCTCAAACAAAAAACAAAACAAAACAACCAAATACCTAATACAGTATAAATGCTGTGTAGATAGTTGCTTATGCTGTATTGTTCTTTAATTTGTATTATTTTTTTTACTGTTGTGTTGTTATTTTTTATTTTTCCTTTTCCCAAATATTTTCCATCCACTGTTACTTGAATCTGCGGGTACAGAACCCGTGGATGTGGAGGGCCGGCTGTGTGTCTTTCCCACCTACAGCAGAGCTGTTGGCTGTCCAGAAGTAGAGAGTGCTCCTCGCTGGTCTGGCCAGGCTCCCCAACAGGTGTGCCCCACTGTGGACAGCCGTCGGGGAGTGAGGCTGGAGCCCCCAGTCCCAAGGACACTGAAACATAACCCTCCCCCACCATGGAGATGAGCCTGTGACCCCGGCCAAGCTCTGAGGGAGGGTCTGGCAGATGCTCACTCCACACACCCCTTCCTGCATTCTCTTTTCTTCTGGCTCCCTGGGTTCTCTTCCATTCCTGGTTGTCACATTAGGCTTCTATCGGGACTGGAGCAGACGCTAGGGTCCAGGGGCAATGAGGACAAGTCCCCATTCTAGAGGGACTGGGGAAAGGCTGAGATGATGGCTTGGCTCCAGGCGCAAATGAAGGAAGAAAATCCTGGGCCAAGCACCTCTCCTCCAAGTGTTTGTTTTGTTTTTGAGACAGAGTCTTGCTGTGTCACCCAGACTGGAGTGCAGTGGTGCAATCACAGCTCATTGCAGCCTCAGCTCCTAGGCTCAAGCGGTCCTCCCACCTTAGCCTCCTGAGTAGTCGGGACTACAGGTATATGCCACCATGCCTGGATAATTAATTGTGTGTGTGTGTGTGTGTGCAGATGAGGTCTCACCATGTTGCCCAGGTTGGTCTCGAACTCCTGGACTCAAGTGATCCTCCTGCCTTGGCATCCCAAAGTACTGGCATTATAGGCAGGGACCACCGTGACCAGCTCTTCCTCCAAGTTTGAGAGCTAGGCCCGCACTAGACCAGCAGCAGGGCCTTCCCAGCCTCAGGTCTCAGGTTGACATGGAAGTGGTGTTAGCCAGAGGCAGCCTAGGGGAGCCCTAGCCTGCTCCCTCCCCAGAGAGGGTCTTAGTCCTATGCAGGCAGCTGGCCTGGTAGGAGACTCCAGCAGCCGCCCCTTCCACTCCTTTTCCTACCCCTCTGTCCTCTGTGCTGGAGGAGCTGCCGCCACATGCCTCACCCGCTTCAGTTCCTCATTCATTTAAAAACCCTGAGAGAGGGGTGATGTGGAGGCTTCAGATAAAAACTAGGTTTAAAAGACAAAGCTAGAAAGGACAGTTCTTCATAGCTTTCTTTGGTGCTTTAAACAACATGCTTTCAAACTTTGTGGCCTTTGATGTTTGCTTACTCTTTGCTTAATTTAGCTTGGTTTTCTAGTCCTCACTGGAACTGCTCCTGCTGGCATGGCCTGGTTTGGAGGGGGATGGGGTGGGGGCAGTGGCACTGCGTATGTTGGGCATCTGAGAAGGGCAGAGGAAGCTAGAATTCTCTCTTCCCTGTCCTCTGAGTGGCTCCCCTGGTCTCTCAGAACATTACCAGTACTGTTAACGTGGGCATAAGCACTTTCCAGTTAACAAACTGCACAGCCAGCTTGCCTCATGGGATCTTCTCACACACACCCCCCACCCCACCATCGCCCCTCACAGCACAGGAACCATCTCAGTGTCCTCCTCGTCTCCCTGGTACACATACACACGTGCACACAAATACAAGTAGTGCACACTTGCAAGAGCCAGCACGCCTCAAATTGCTCCCTGATGGGTGTTCGGGGCAGCTGCTGTCCATGAAGCCCAGGGACATCTGTTGCTCCTGCAGGGCCCCCCTTCCCCCAAAAACTGGGCTCAGCTTACCAGATGGAAGGCCTAGTTTTTTGAGGCCCCTCTCGAAGTCCGAACCTTGGAAAGTGCCCAGGAGCCGGGATGGTTTGGGGATGGTTTGGAGAGGCAGGCTGTGGCTGTTCACCAGAGATGCAGAGCCTTTCCCCACAGCCACAGAGCAGCCTCTACTCTGCCACTTCCCTTCCTTCCTGCCCTGGGCTTCCCACCTTCATCACACCCTGTTGGCAGCCCTGGGAGAATCCAAACAGCACAGTGGCCAGTGGGGGTGCTGTAAGTGGGCCAGTGGGCCCAGGTAGGTGCAGAGGACATGGTGTCCAGGACTGTGTCTGTGGTGCCTCGAGAGTAAGGGCAAGCCGCCTGGGAGGAACCTCCCCACGTGTGGCCTTAGGCAAGGCCCTGACCCTGGCGGCACCCCAAGAGTACGTAGCTCAGCCAAGCGTGTCGTTCAATGCTGTAAGCTCATTCCCCTGCCCCACCCTGGTGTCCTGTTTTTTAGGCACCCGCAACCACACCCTAGCCAGCTGGCTTGTCCCTTCATCACCCAGAGGAGCAGGCACCCAAGGATGAAAAAGCTTCGTGAGCTGGGGGCCTCTGGGAGGGTGGGCCCGGGGCCAGGAGAATCCTTGTTCTGCTCAGGCTGCTCGGCTGGAAGGCAATGCTCCCACCCAACTTCTGCCCTGGGGGTCAGTGCCAGGCCCGCGAAGGGCCATGGGTTGGTGAGTTGACAGCCGTTCACAGGAGCCTGCATCTCCTCTTTTCTCTTGGGGCTGACTCCAGTCTTCTGCAGTCCCAGGCCTGCTCCAGAGCTGCGTTTATCATCAGCAGAGGACTTTCCTTCTGGCTACGAAGGCCAGTTTCCCCGAGCCCATCTCCTTTTTTTTTTTTTTTTTTTTTTTTTTTTTTTTTTTTGAGATGGAGTCTCGCTGTGTTACTCAGGCTGGAGTGCAGTGGTGCCATCGTGGCTCACTGCAGCCTCTGCCTCCCAGGTTCAAGCGATTCTCCTGCCTCAGCCTCCCAAGTAGCTGGGACTACAGGCGCATGCCACCATGCTCCGCTAATTTTTGTATTTTTAGTAGATATGGGATTTCATCACATTGGTCAGGCTGGTCTCGAACTCCTGACCTCAGGTGATCTGCCCACCTCGGCCTTCCAAAGTGCTGGGATTACAGGTGTGAGCCACTGCGCCAGGCCTCGATCTCCTTCTTTACCTTGACTTTGAGCAGAGTGAGGCTCAGGGAGGAGGTGGGTGCTACAGTCTTTGTTCCTCTTTTCCTGATCCTGGAGATAATTTTGGGAGATGGCTCCAAACCTGAAACTTGGTTTCTTAGCAAGTTTGTCAGACTGGGAGTTTGACACCCTGGTCCCAGCGGCTCTCTGCCAGTGGCGAGCTGGACGACCTTGGACTAGCCATATCGCTCTATGGGCTGCAGGGTGTTTGTGAGAGTGGGGCTGGCCAGGACTCGTCCCTCAGAGGCTGCCTCCATCGCAGTCAGTTTTTTGAATAAGAGTTGGGGCCTCGGTTTCCCATGGGATTTGTTTTCCGCCACCGACATGTGGGTGCGAAGTAGTACCATAGAGCATTCGTCTCCTTGAAAAACAGACAAATCTTGAATAATAACACCAGGACCTACGATGTGCCTGGTGTCCTGCTAAACACCGTCACAGCTTTTGTTTATTTAAATCTCACAACATTGCTATGAGGCAGAGAGTGTTTTCCTCCTGATTTTTCAGGTGAGCAAACAGAGGCTCAGAAGTTACAAGAAGTAGCGGAGGCCCGGGTGGCTGTGGGGACCGTGTCCTTGATTATGAGGCTTGACAGCCCCTCTGGGACTTGGTTTTTGATCCTCAGAGCTGGAAGTTACCTTAAAGATAGGCCTACGGGTTTGGCTCACAGTGGAGAAGCTGAGGCCCAGAGAGGAGAAGGAAGCCATGATGGGGCCTGGAACCAGGATCGTGTTGTCCCAGCGTACGCTGTGGTGCCACCCCCGGGAATTGTCTGGCTCTTCATGCCGGCACCGCAGCCGAGAATGCCCCCTTTGTCCCCAGTCTCTGCTGATACTCGACCTCCGTGCTCTGAAAGCTGCAATTGTTACAGTGAGCTGGACTGCCCCCACTCCTGCCCCCGCCCCTTCCCACTGTGGGGCCCTTTGTGCTCCTGGGTCTCAGCACAACAGCCAGGCTGTTGATCCAGAAAGTGCAGCGTGACTGGGAGAGGGCGGCCTGCCATGTTCCTCCTGGCAGGGATTGTCCCAGCCCCAGCCGAGGGGGACTGAGCGCTGCAGTGATGAAGAGAGCGGTCCATGTGAGGGAGGTCAGGAGAACTGAATTCCAGTCCTGGCAATACTCCACCCAGCCTGCTCTGTGACCTCACTCCCTCCCCAAGTCTCGGTCTCCTCATCTGTAAAACAAGAGGCTGGATAGTGGAGGAGTGTGGAGAGGCGCTCTGGAGGGCAAAGGGAAGATTCCAGTGTGGGCCCATCCCCGGGCGGTAGAAAGAACACTGGGCCTGGGACCAGGACAGCCAGGTCTCAGCTCAGGCATGGCGGCATCAGAGCTGTGTGTCCCCAAGCACAGCCCCAGCCTCTCAGGGCCTGGGCTGTCTGGTCTGTAAAGGGAGTGGAGTGAATTACTCCTGCTGGGACATAGCACAGGGACTCAGGCATCAGGTGAACACTGGAGGCACCAGCACATGGCATTCTCTACCCATCCAGGCTTCCGGGGAACCTTGAGTTGGACTCCAGGAGTGTGTGGTTCTTTTTCTTTGTAATTTCTCCTTTTGAATAGACCATTGCCTTCCTTAACGACAACATTCGAAGAGGAATTGAGAACTACTATGACGATCTGGACTTCAAAAACATCATGGACTTTGTTCAGAAAAAGGTGAGCCAGGTGCTTTGGGGTAGAGATGCGCCTCCCGTGCCCATAGCCCCCCATTCAGGCCCCTGCTCAAGAAGATGGGGTGAGGGGCCAGGTGACTTATCCATTCCCAAAGCAGGTGACTGGCCAGGTTGGGAGGCAAGGGTGAGCATGGATGGTCCACCAAGGATGGGGAAGCCAGGACCCAACCTTCTCAGCCAGTCCTCTGCCCACATTCCTGGCCCAAAACCTTGTCACCCTTCTGTCCCTCTCCAGTTACACTGGCTTCCTATCCCCCACCCCCAAATACAAAGTCAGGCGTCGCTACAAGCAACCTTGTGGGGTCCTAGGGTACCACCCTCCAATGGGCAAGGATCCTCCTTCCTTGAGGGTGAGCAACCTCGAGGGGAGAAACCTCCCCCAGTCCAAAGCCCCCTCTGCCAAGTCTCTTCAGTGACAACTCACTCCTTGTCAAGTGAAAGACAGCCCTGATTGGGAGAAAGCTCTTCACTGATTTCAGTTTCCCCCAAATATGGGACACTGAACCAGACTCCTCTCTTACTTCCATGACACTTCTTGAATGTGATGATGATCCTGTTCCTTTTGGGAGACCATCTCTCCCCTCTAGGTCCACCCAAATCTGTTGGTGCAATACTACTACTAGTAATAGCAGTGGTAGGGCCAGCCACTGTCCTGGGTGGCTTTTGCATATCAACTTCACTTGGTCCTGAGCCTCAGCTTCCTCACCTGCATAAGGGGAATAATGACAGGAAGTTCTTGGGGTGTCGTCATGGGATTACCTTGACTTAATTTAGGAGACGTGCTTAGAACGGTGCCAGGCACAGGGTGAGACCACAGCGCCAGCCGCGGGGATCATTGGTATGTTCTCCTGGGTGAGGACAAGCAGAGTGAGGGCCGCAGGACCACTCAGCCGGGGCAGCACTTCCTGGGACATAATCTTGGGGGCCTCAGCTGGCCTGGGCCCCTGTGCCAGCCCTCAGTGGGGACCAGCCTCTCCCCACACGCAGGGCCACTTGCTGTGGCTGCACCCTTGGCCCAGACCTTGTCTTCAGTCACAACAGGTGCAGCCTCTGGAAGGCCTTCTCCTGCCAGGGATGTGCCTGCCAGCTTGGGCCGGGAGAGCTGACTTCTGCTCCGGGTGGAGTGAGATGTTTTTATTGGAACCAGCCTTTAGCTGGCTTGGGGATTTCATGTCTCCTGGGGTGAGGTAGGAGGTGATTAATGCTGAATGAACACTTGCTTGGTGCCAGGCCCAGTTCTGAGTGCTTCATGCATGGCACTATGTGTAATCACAGCTCAGCTGTGCAGAGCTGCCATCTTTATTCTTGCTTTACAGACAACTCTCTGAGGCTCAGAGAGGCTGACCAACTTGCCTGAGGTTGCACAGCAGGGAGTGGTGGTCTGAGGATTTGACCTTGGGTCTGTTCCATTGCAAAGCAAATGCCCTTTGAACTGCATTGCAGAAAGACACTTCCAGGTCCCGAAACCTGATGGCTTAAGGGGCACTGTGGGGACTCTGAAGGGTATCTGGCTACCAGGACATGTACCACAGCCCTGGTTGAGCCCTCCAGTCCCAGCTCCCTGCTTCAGCTGGCTGGCAAAGCTTTGCATGGTCCAGCCTGTGCTGCCCTCTCAGCCTTATGCTCTGCGCTCTCTCTGTTCCAGGCTTGCTGGCCTCCACACCTGTTGCTGAAATACAAGCTTGTTTCTGTGTGGGGCCTTTGCATGAGTCGGCTGGCTTCTTCCTGTTTCCGTGTTTCAGAGGAAATATCCTCTCTATAGAGAGCCCTTTTGTGACCTTCCAACCTAGAGCCGCCCCTCCCCAATCTTCCCCTGTTTCTCCATTTCCGGGGTGCACAGCACCTTTCCATCCAGTGCTCACTCTGTCTCTCCACTGGAATGTGTTCCACCTAAGCAGGGGCTGCGTTGCTTTTGCTCACCCTGTCTCTCCAGTGCCCAGGACAATGCCCGGCACATACCAGCCATCAGGAGGATTACCAACTACTTCCTACAGGAGCAGGGAGGGGAGGCAGGGAGGGTTTGGCTAAGGGGAGAGTCCCAGGCAGATTGTGAGGTTCGGGTGCTCTCCTTGCTAAGGGCAGGGCCAGCTAAGCTGGACAGGGTGGCTCCTAGGGCAGGTGCGAAGGTCAGTTGAGGTGCAGGGACTTTCACAGAGTCATGCTTGGTCTCTGGGACTTCAAGGGCCATCTTTTCCAGCCCAGCACCTGCACTTGGGGACACGAAGATGAAGAAGGTAGAGGCCAGTTGTCAAGGAAGCCCCTTTCCTCCCAGTGTCTAGTCACTATCCTGATATTCCATCAAGAGGCAGCCCAGCCTTGGCTTCCATACCTCTCCAATGACAGGGGGTTCACTACCCTGTAGGCAGCCATGTCACACTTTGACAGCTCTGAGTTGAAAGTGTACAGCCTCTCCCTGCACCAGGGTGACCCACATCATGAACTGCGTCCGTCTTCTGGCAGGGCCCTTTCCTGTTGTGGGAGCAGGGCCCGGGTGATGACGGCAGCTCCTTTTTCCTGCTTGCTTCCCTCCTTAGTTCAAGTGCTGTGGCGGGGAGGACTACCGAGACTGGAGCAAGAACCAGTACCATGACTGCAGTGCCCCTGGACCCCTGGCCTGTGGGGTGCCCTACACCTGCTGCATCAGGAACACGGTAGACACTGTTCCTGTGGGGGGTGGGGGGCTGTCGGGGACCCCAAATGGTACAACTCTTCTCTTGTTTCTCTCCCCAAGTTGAAGATGGGTGGTGTGGGTGGATGGCGGGGAAGTAGGAGTTGGTGGCAGAGCGGAGGCTTTCCTGATTCTCAAGGGCTTCTGGGGGTTGGGGGTGGGGAGGCCATATCTTTCTTAGTGCTGTTGGTTAACATCTATTGAGCACCTACCTTGTGCAGGCCTGCTCTGGGCACTTTGGTGGTATTTACTCATTTAGTATTCACAGCCCTGTGAGGTACGTACTGTTATTTTACCCACTTTACAGATGAGGAAATTGAGGCACCCAAAGGCTGGGTGTCTTGCCCAAGGTTGGCAGGGCTGGGATGAAGTGCAGGCAGCTGTTACCTGAGCTACACTCTGGAGAACTGTGCAGGCCAGGTGAGGGCAGCAGGGAGAGGCACCCAGGCCAGGGGAGCTTAGCGGGGAAGAGCTGGCTCTGCAGTGTTAGTGGAGCCTGGTAGGACCTGCACCTTGGACACCTCTATTAGTCTTTAGCCTTGAGGTCCTGGTGATCATCAGCAGCAGAGTGCTTGGAAGGGGGTCTGATGACGTAAATGCCAGCCTCTTCCTCTCCCCAGCACAATCCTCTCGGCTCTGTCACCTTGGTCATTTGGGATGATGTCCTGTGTAGTCAGCGCTTAAGTGAAAGTCTTCATCAGTCCTTGTGTTTGACAAATGTGTCCAGAAACTGTTTCAGGATTGGAACGAGGTGGAGAGCTTTGCAATTACTCATGGGCCAGATAATCATGGAAAGTTTCTCTCCTGACATCCCCACCATTCTGTGCCCACTGCCAGATTCTGTAAACTGAGCAGCTGCGGGTGGGGGCCTCGCCCATGAGTCAGAGAGCCAGTGCCAAGTGCACTAGCTCTAAAAAAGGCTGGGCCAGGAGGGAAACTTTGTTTGGAAATGTTAGCTGCCATTTTAGGGTAGTTCTCTGGGAAGGGGGTTGCTGAGGAGGAGCAGAGTTTCCAGAGAGGCCTGCATGGGGCGATCCTGAGCCTCGTCACCCAGGGCAGCAGCATCTGAATACCTAAGCTGAGATGTGAAAGCCGAAGTTGTATTCATTCATTCATTCAACACATTTTGGCTGAGGACCTACTCTATGCCAGACACATTTCCAGGTTCTGGGGGTGTAGCAAACAAAGTCTCTGCCTGCGTGGAGGTGACATCCTACTGGAGAAAACTGACAAAATAAGTAAAAGATAGTTAGAGGGTCATAAATGCTAAGGAGAAAAAGAAAGTAGGGCATAGAGGATTGCAGTTTGGGATACTGAGAAAGGTGAGATCTGGGTGAAGCTCTGAAGAAAGCGAGGAAGGTGTCTGGGGGAGGGGCATTCCTGGCAGCAAGAACAGCTGTGCCAAGGCCCCGGGTGGGAATCACCCCAGGGCGTTTGAGAAATGCACGGAGTGGCTGGAGCACAGGGAGTTACAGGGGAGGATGGTAGGAGTGGAGTCAGGGAGGAGTGACGGGGCCATACAGGGCTGCATGGAAGAGCGGCACTCTGACTTGGTTTCACAAGAATCAGCCTGGCTGTTGTGAGGGACATGCTAGATGAAGGGATAGAGTTAGGGGCTGATACGCAGTGATCCAGGGGTCACAGGTCATCTTGTCCAGGAAGGTGCTCTTGGATCAGCACCTGTGGCAGCGGGAACCAGAAGCGGGACGGGGCAATGAAGGGAGCTGAGCAGTGATGCAGCCTCAGCTCAGTTCGGCTGGGCCTCAGCCACATCTACAAGGACAGCCCTTCAGAGTTGTCCCCTACTGGGATGAGGGGGCCAGGCCTTCACACTCCCACCCACATTGACCAGGCATTGCATGAGTCCAGTGGTCCACCCAAGAAGGGACTTGCTGGCTCTGTTCAGCCAAGAACAGACCAATACACCAAGAGCAAAGAGAGGGATTGATTGATAATAAGGAATTGGCTTGTATAATTATGGAGGCGGGCAAGTTCCAAGATCTGCAGGGTGAGTGGGCAGGCCAGAGACCCAGGAGAGCTGAGGGTGGAGCTCCCATTCAAAGGCCGATCAGGCTCCAAACCTAGGAACAGCCAGTGTTTCAGTTCACGCCCGAAGGTAGCCAAGCAGGGAGAAATCTCTTATGGTCACTGAGGAGAGGGCAGTCTTCTGTTCAGGCCTTCACTGATCAGATGAGACCTCTCCCCCTTGGGCAGGGCCATCTGCTTTACTTAGTCTGCTGATTTAAACATTAGCCTCATGCAGAAACATCCCCGCAGAGACACCCAGGATAATGTCTGGCCAAATATCTGGGCATCCCATGGCCCGGTCACGTTGACATATAAAATTAACGATCACATGAAGTAGTTACTGCAGGGGGCTGACAGCTAAGGGCTGCCCGCAGCATCCCTGCACCAGGCAGGAGAAGACAGATGCTTGGAGCTGGGTGGTGGTGGTGGTGTTGGAAGTGGTGACATTCTGGCTGTATTTTGCAAGTAAGCCTACAGGATTTGCTGGCATAGCAGATGTGGGCGATGAGTGAAAGAGAGAAATCAAGGAGGATACCCAGGTTTTGGTCTGAGCCACAGGAAAGATGGGGCTGCCACTGCCTGAGAGGGGAGGACTGAAAGGAGGCAGGAGGCGACCAGGAGCTCAGTGTGGACATGGGGGGCTTGAGAGCCTGTTCAGCATCCCAGCAGGGATGTCAAAGATGCGGTTGGATATAGGAGTCTGGAGTTCTGGGGACGACTAGGCTGGGGGTATAAACACGGACACCGTCTGCAGAGAGGGTAGAATCTGAAGACAGCATCTGAATGAGAGCACCGAGGTAGGGAGGAGCCTTCCCCTGGCTGGGGTTATCTGACCCTGTGTTACACATGACCATTGATTCTCCCTGTGCCACCACACCTGGATGATTTTCTCTAAATGTGAAACAGGGCATTCCCTTCCTCCATAGAACTGGTTGATTTGTGTCTAAATCTATTTATTTTACACTATACCATTCAACCTAGGATTTGAACAAGTACACAGGAAATATGTAGTGTAAAAAACTAAAATAACATTAAAAATCAGGACTGTGGAAATTGTATTCTCAGATAGGAGGCCTAGATGGTGGAGAAAAATATAAAATCCTGCTATCTAAGCCTCAGGGCCTCGTGGACTCACTGAAAAGGAGCTGAGCCTCATTTCTGGTGGGTTGGAGCAGGGCTCCCCCACCTCCAGGCCATGAACCAGTACCGGTCAGTGACTTGTTAGGAACCAGGTCTCACAACAGGAGGTGAGCAGAGGGTGGGGGAGCATTACCGCTTGAGCTCCACCTCCTGTCACATTGGCAGTGGCACTAGGAGCACGAACCCTATTGTAAACTGTGCATGCAAGGGACCTAGATTGCGTGCTCCTTATGAGAATCAAACTAATGCCTGATGATCTGAGGTGGAATGGTTTCATCCTGAAACCATCTTCCCCCACCCCTCCGCACCCCATCCTGTGGAAAAATTGTTTCCCTTGAAACCAGTCTCTGGTGCCAGAAAGGTTGGAGGCCGCTAGCTTAGAGTTTCCTGGCAGCCAAAAGGAAAAGGGAGACATGGTCTGTTACATTGTTACTGTTCAGCAGAACATACCAGTTCTTCAGGAAAAGTAACTTTTTCTCTAACACTCAGCTTTAAAAGAAATGTCTTAAATGAGCTTCCAATAGAGGATTTGAGCCATAGAAGTTCACATAGGGCTGTAAAATCTGGTTATACCAGGATATATCCCTGGGAGCTGTTGGTGCAGAGGGCAGCGTGCTTCTACATTAAATGGCTCCAGACTGCTGTGCCTGCTGAGCTCTTAGGACAAATTTTAACGAACCTCCCCTTCTTTGTTGTTGGCTACCCCTTAGGGGCCTGTCGTGAAGGCCCCCCTCCCTGTCCCATTAGCTGCTCAGTCTGCTCGGGGTGAGAGGATGCACACACGAACGTTGCTGTGATCTTCTAGCTGCCCAGGAGTCCCCTTTCTGACTTCCTGTCCTGTGGCCCTGTGCAGGATGGAAGAGGCTGCTGGACCCTGGTCTTGGGGCCTGTGAACTTCAGCAGAGCCTCTTGCAGAATATCGATTCTGTGGTCAGGCAGGTAAACCCAGGCAGGCTTTACTTTTGGAAAGACTATGGATGCATCCCCTGGCAGGGCGAGGTGAGTCCCCCCTGGGCCTGGAGAAGGGTTCTGGGCTCTGGCACCAGAGAGGCCTATGCCAGTCGCCTGTCTGCTAAGAGACTTATCACCCCCGGGTCACCAGGGCTGGCCCAGTGAAGTCACTCTTGTCACCTCCTTACGTACCATGCAGCTTACCTATTTGTTATGTTCATTATCTCCCTTTCTGCAGCGTAAGTTCCATGAAGGCAGGGACTTTGTCTTGTTGTTCAAGACTTTTGTATTTCAAGTGACTAGAACTGGGATTGGCATGCAATAGGTGCTCAGTTAATATTTGTTCAATGAACGAATGAATGATGAACCAACGAGATGGAAAGCATTCACTCCCATCATGTGCCCGTGCACCTGCTCTCCAGGCCTGACCCTCTCCATTGGGGTCGTGTTTATGGCCTGGAAGGGCCAAAAACACTGGCTGGAACTGAGGCTACCTGGAGAACCAGCTAGACCGAGGGAAGTTATCTTGCCTGCACATCAAGCCCTGACATTTAGATTGACCTAGATGACAGGAGCCCAACCCTCTTTCTTGGAAGGAGAGAAGACACCCTCCCTTACCTTTCCAAGGGCTGGAATTATGAACAAATCACATCTGCCAGCGTTCCTGTGCTTCTCCATGTGTCCGGCCCTGTGATAAGCACTTTACATGTGCATCTCACTTTATGTCCAGAACAGCCCTAGGAGGTGGGGTTCTGTGATCATCACAGCCTATTCATTCATTCATTCATTCATTCATTCATTCATTCATTCGCTCAGTTAACAAATATGTATTAAGTACCTCTGCGTGCCGGTTCCTTGGCAGCCCACCTAAGGTTGGTCACAGCTCCTAAGTGGCAGAGCAGGATCTGGACCCAGGAAATGTAACACCAGAGGGTACACTGGGGGCTCTGCTGTTGACTCCCTGAGTCATCACTGGCACCTGCGGCATCCATCCCCCACGGCAGTGTTCACTTAGATGTAGAGCAGCAGGGCTGGTGGGGGTCATGGGCTGGACCAGGGAGTCTCACTCTCTTCCCTGGTGGTTGGAGAAGGAGACCCTGCAGGGCACAGGTGGTGATGGGAGGTGCCCGCGGCAGCCTGTGAGTTAGGGCTTGCCTGGGGAGGGGTTTGACGAGGTCTAGGGCGTGACCACAGCTTTCCCTATGCCTGAATTAATCAGTAGTTGGGAAATCTGGAGAGCACCTCTCTTCCCAAGAAGGAAGTTTTGGCAGCCCTCTCTGCTGGTGGAGCAGTGGTCTATGGAACAGGGAAGCGTGGCCAGGAGCCCTGGCCTGGACTTCAGGTAAACCACAGCTGACCCTGTGCCAGCTGTGGTCTGAGGTTTTCCTCCCCAGGAGCCAGTGGTACAGGAACAGCCCCACCCCGACTTCTGAGATGGTGCATTACCATGTGAGCAAAGCGGTGCTCTGGGGCGGTCATGGCCCGGGAGCCTGGGCAGCACGCCTTTCTCTGGGGTCCTGATCTGCTGCTCGTGGAGGGGCGGTTCTCCCTTGTAAAAGTCATGGAACCTGCGTTCCTACAGTTTTTTCACGGGGCATTTCTCAGAGGAGGAGGTGGTTATGATGGAGACTCAAGCCAGACTGCCTGGGTCGGAATCTCAGCTCCATCCCTGCTGGACAGTGCAACTCTGTGCTTCAGTTTTCATCTGTAAAATGGGTAGGATAATAGTGCCTTTTTGTGTTAGAACCGTTATAAATATTAGCTATTATACATTTCCATTTCAGACAGAAGTTGTCAACACCATGTGTGGCTACAAAACTATCGACAAGGAGGTAATGTCTTTGAAACGCCTTTCCCTGGAAATGTTGCTCTTCCTGTTCCACCCTGGGGTGATTGGAGGGGTTTATTGAGGTCGGGGTCCTGGCCACTGAGATTTTCCAACATTCCTGGCTGTGACCCAGAGCCAGGGCTGCTGGGGTTTTCCACCCCCACCCAGACACAGAAGGGCTCAAGGAACCAAGAATTCCCCCAGGCTGGGAGATGCCGCCTGTCGGGGTTTACCAAGCACCTACTGTGGGCTGGGCCACATGAAGCCACCACGGCCCTTCCTGGTACCCGCAGTGTGCTGTGCGCTCAGCCATGCTCAGTACCAGCTTGCCTCTGCCCCTGGGGCCACCTGGGACCCAGGAGTCCTAGAGGATGGTATCCCCCTCTGGGGGCTGCCCCTGGGTCAGCTTCCTGGGCAACACTCCTGGTCTAGGAGAGAAGCAGGGGTGGTGCTGAGAAGGGACCTAAAAGGAATGGTGACCTGACGTGCAGAGCAGTGGCTTTCAAAGTGGGGTCCCCAGTCCAGCAGCAACAGCATCCCCTGGGAATGTAAGAAATGCACATTCTTGGGATGGGGCTAGTGGCTGATTCTGACACATGTTTGAGAGCCATAGAACAGCAGTGGTTCTCAACCCGTCAGAACCAATGGCCATTTTAATAACAAACAGTGGTAATGTCCTATGTATTATCCCCAAGTGAAATTCACAGATAACCTGCCTACATGCCCGATTCCAAAACAATTAACATAATGATCTGAGATAAAGTAGAAATGAAATACAGCAATTTACAGCTGTTTAACATAGTTCATCATGTAAGTGCTTAGGCAGTGAGGGGTGCAGGAGAAGATACAATGTAGTCAGGTGTCTGCACTGATGTGAGGCATCCCTGAGGCTGCAGTAGCTACAGGGCAGCTGATAGTAGGCATTGTGTTGGCGGCTCACATACCATGGGCATCATTTTTGCCATTGGCATGGGCATGGTTTTTAAAAATGGTGAACAATTCTTGATAAAGTTCTGAATTAGATAATGTATAATCATTCCTTAATTTACCTAGTAGTAGTTCTGGAAAATTCATGGTATATTAAAACCAATGCAGAAATGCTTTTTTCCCCCCCGCCCCCCAAGAGACAGACAGGGTCTCACTGTTGCCTAGGCTGGCCTCAAACTCCTAGGCTCAGGCAGTCCTCCCAACTGAGCGTCCATAGTAGCTGGGACTGCAGGCACATGCCACCATGCCCAGCTCTGCTTTGTTTTTTATATGTACCTAGAGTGGGGCTGTTGGCTTGGATAATTATAGACAGGCTTTCCATGTATGGAAAACATCCGTGAGGCTTTTCATGCAGGGATATCTGAGAAACACGCAGGCAAGGCAGTTGTTTGTGGAGTAGGATTACCCTGAGCTCTGCAGTCCCTCAGCCCCCAACCTCGATTGCTGGGGCAACCAAAAGTGCCACCACGGTGTCCCCAGTCCTCTCTAGAGAACAGTACTGTCCGTTAAGAACCAGAATCTAGGGCCACCTTCTCATGCTGCATATGGGAAACTGAGGATCACAGCGGTTGAGGGACTAGCCTGGACCTTGTGTAAATGGCAGAGTCGGGGCTGTGGCTCTTGCCAGCCCAGGTGCTCTTCTGCGCTGACCCAGCTCCTTCCCATGCAGCGCTTCAGCGTGCAGGATGTCATCTACGTGCGGGGCTGCACCAACGCCGTGATCATCTGGTTCATGGACAACTACACCATCATGGCGGGCATCCTTCTGGGCATCCTGCTCCCCCAGGTGGGCCGGCTGTGGGTTCAGAGAAAGTGTGGCCTGGTGATTGCAGAAGGGCAGAGAAGGTGCAGAGCGGGAGAGCGAAGGGGCTTTTTCCGTAGAAGTCCAGGACTTGCCCAGGGAGGGCTGCACGGCTGGAAGGAGGGGCGAATGGCAATAGCAGTGGTGGCAAAGCTCTTCCAAGTGCTGCGCAGGCACTGCTGCTTCACTTCTTTTTGTGAGGGAGGCACTATTACGATGCCCATTTCACAGAGGAGGAAACTGAGGAGCCGCAAGCTTCAGTGACTTGCCAAGATCCCCTAGATAGTGTGTAACAGAGCTGGGGTGGAGGCAGAAATCCCAGAAGGGAGGGGCCCTTGCTGATCGGGCACAGCGAGGAACTCTGGGATTTCCTGGGAGAGGGAAAGGGGGCCCAGCTTCTTGGGCAGTGTGGGTGCTGGGAGAAGTCTCTGCTGTGGGTGTTGCCCAGGTCACACAGGGCCATGAGGGCTTGGGACTGGCTGCTTGGATTTCTGGGAGCCGGGAGCTGCAGGCAGGGCTGCCCTGATGCCCAGCAGGCCCTCACCAGCCCTGCCCCTTCTTCTCAGTTCCTGGGGGTGCTGCTGACGCTGCTGTACGTCACCCGGGTGGAGGACATCATCATGGAGCACTCTGTCACTGATGGGCTCCTGGGACCCGGTGCCAGGGCCAGCGTGGAGGCGGCGGGCACGGGATGCTGTTTGTGCTACCCCAATTAGGGCCCAGCCTGCGATGGCAGCTCCAGCAAGGACCGTCTGGGATAGCACCTCTCAGTCAACATCATGGGGCTGGACAGGGCTGCGGCCCCTCTGCCCATACTCAGTACTGACCAAAGCCAGGGCTGTGTGTGCCTGTGTGTGGGTCCCACGGCTGCTGCCTCCCCAGGGGGCGGAGCCTGGGCCTCCCCTAAGAGGCTTCCCCCAGGCAGCTCCAGAATCTGTGCCCGCCTGGGGCCTGGGGAACAAGGCCCTCCTTTCTCCAGGCCTGGGCCACCGGGGAGGGAGAGCCTGGGGCTCCACTCAGGGCCCGTTTCATCTCTGGCAGTGCCTTGGCCGGTGGTATTCAAGGCAGTTTTGTAGCACTTGTAATCGGGGAGAGGGAGTGTGCCCCTCTGGCAGGAGGGAAGGGCATCTGGGGAAGGGCAGAAGGGAAGGAGGGAAGGAGGGAAGGGCTGTCCCCACAGCCACGCCCATGACCAGGTTGGCCTCTTCTCAGCCTCCCAGGTGCCTTGAGCCCTCTTTTGCGAGGGCGGCTGCTTCCTTGAGCCTAGTTTTTTATGTGATTTTTGTAACATTCATTTTTTTGTACAGATAACAGGAGTTTCTGACTAATCAAAGCTGGTATTTCCCCGCATGTCTTATTCTTGCCCTCCCCCCAACCACTTTGTTAATCAAACAATAAAAATATGATTTATTTTTATTTATTTATTTATTTGCCTTTCCTGTGTGCTGTTTTGTTGGGGCGGGGGTAAGGAAGGGTGCAATCTGGATTTGGAAACCTCTTGTGGATGCGAGGATGAAGAGGGAGCATGGGATGAAGATTTGGTATAGCTTGGGACATAGGCGGAGGTGGTGGTGGGGGGAAGCCACAGGGCCAGAGGTGACCACGCCTGTTTTACCGAGAACCGAGGGAAAGAGCCTGGGCCAGGTATAGCATGAGACTCCACCTCCAGGAAATGGGGTGAACGGGGTACCAGGGAAGCGGAGTTGCCCACAGGTCCACTTACAGCTCTCCCTGCAGCCCTCAGTGTGCCCAGTGGCTGCCGCGCAACGCATGCAGAGCGTGGTGTCCGTCGACCCCTGCTGGAGATGCCGGGACTTGCGTGAATCAGTCCACCCAAACCTTCCGGCCCCAAGACATGGGATCTAGATTTTTTGTGAGGCTCTTAGTAGCCAGGGCAATAGAAATAAAGTAGCAAGAGGCCGGGCGCGGTGGCTCACATCTGTAACCCCAGCACTTTGGGAGGCCGAGGTAGGCCAATCACGACGTCAGGTGTTCGAGACCAGCCTGACCAACATAGTGAAACCCATCTCTGCTAAAAATACAAAAATTAGCTGGGCGTGGTGGTGCACGCCTGTAGTCCCAGGTACTCAGGAGGCTGAGGCAGAAGAATCGCTTGAACCCGGGAGGTGGAGGTTGTGGTGAGCCGAGATCCCGCCACCGCACTCCAGCCTGGGCAACAGAGCAAGACTGTCTCAAAAAAAAAAAAAAAAAAAAAAAAAAAAAAAAAAAAAGACAAAGAAATAAAGCAGCAAGAGCCCCAAACGTCCAAACGTGAAGAACTCTAACGGTGGGAACCGTCTATACACCCAGAAGTCAAGTGGTCAGATGCTTGGTCTGCCATGTGTACCAACCCCATGTGTAAGAAGGGGCAGGAGGAGGGTTTTTAAAAGTATGCAATAACACAGCAATAACACACCATAGAGCATACTTTGCCAGGAACAATATTAACTCTAATCCTCACGACTAGGGTAATTCTTATCTCCATTTTTTTAGTGGGAAAATTGGGCACAGGGCAGTTAAGTAACTTGCCCAGGCAGGCAGCTGGTAAGTGACAAAGCCATGACTTGAGCCCAGGTAGCATCTCTTGAGCCATTCAGCCCCTCTGCTGTACTGCCTCTGTTGCCTCCTCTGCACACACGGTACTAGGCGTGCAAAACCAGTGGAGGCTGCAGCTGCCTCTGAAGCTCTGTCCCGGGGATATTCACTGTAGCCACTGCTGCAGCCTCTGTCTTGTCCCAGTTTGACCTAATGAACACAAGGACAGGTCAAGCTCTGTGTCTGGCTGGAGGACTTGTAGTCCTGGAGACTCTGGCTGTTCTGAGAACCCCTTTTGTGCCCAGAGGGGAGACAGCAGCTGCCTTTAGGGGCAGCAGGATGGCAGGGGTACCGTGGGAGATGGGCTGCTCCGAATCGCTTATCCAAGGTCACCTTACCTGGAACCCGGAACCTGGACCCCCTGTCTTCCCTCTTTCCAGCACCACTCACAGACACCCCTCTACCTCACACTGCTTCTGTGGCCAGCTGCTTCGGTGGACCAGCACTGGTGCCACAGATGGCTAAGCTCCAGCAGACACTCATCTCCTCTTTTCCAAACCTTGGTCACTCACCTCTCAAGAAATGGAAGCATAAATATCTTCTTTTTTTGAGAAGTGTGTGTTAATATCCTTTGCCCACTTTTTGATGGGGTCGTTTGATTTTTTTTTTTTTTTTTTTTTTGGTAAATTTAAATTCCTTTAAATTCTGGATATTAGCTTTTTGTAAGATGGATAGATTGCAAAAATTTTCTCCCACTCTGTAGGTTGTCTCTTCACTCTGATGATAGTTTCTTTTGCTGTGCAGAAGCTCTTTAGTTTAATTAGATCCCATTTGTCCGTTTTGGCATTTGTTGCCATTGCTTTTAGTGTTTTAGTCATGAAGTCTTTGCCCATGCCTATGTCCTGAATGGTATTGCCTAGGTTTTCTTCTAGGGTTTTTATGGTTTTAGGTCTTACATTTAAATCTTTAATCCATCTTGAGTTAATTTCTGTATAAGGTGTAAGGAAGGGGTCCAGTTTCGGTTTTCTGCATATGGCTAGCCAGTTTTCACTACACCATTTATTAAATATTAAAGAGGGAATCCTTTCCCCATTGCAGGTTTGCCAAAGATCAGATATTATAGATGTGTGGTGTTATTTCTGAGGCCTCTGTTCTATTTCATTGGTCTATATATCTGTTTTGGTACCAGTACCATGCTGTTTTGGTTACTGTAGCCTTGTAGTATAGTTTGAAGTCAGGTAGCGTGATGTCTCCAGGTTTGTTTTTTTTTTTTGCTGAGGGTTGTCTTGGCTGTATGGGCTCTTTTTTGGTTCCACATGAAATTTAAAGTAGTTTTTTCTAATTCTGTGAAGAAAGTCAGTGGTAGCTTGATGGGGATAGCATTGAATCTATAAATTACTTTGGGCAGTATGGCCATTTTCATGATATTGATTCTTCCTATCCATGAGCATGGAATGTTTTTCAATTTCTTTGTGTCTTCTCTTATTTCCTTGAGCAGTGGTTTGTAGTTCTCCTTGAAGAGGTCTTTGACATCCCTTGTAAGTTGTATTCCTAGGTATTTTATTCTCTTTGTAGCAATTGTGAATGGGAGTTCACTCATGATTTGGCTCTCTGTCTGTTATTGGTGTATAAGAATGCTTGTGATTTTTGCACATTGATTTTGTATTCTGAGACTTTGCTGAAGTTGCTTATCAGCTTAAGGAGATTTTGGGCTGAGATGATGGAGTTTTCTAAATATACAATCATGTCATCTGCAAACAGAGACAATTTGACTTCCTCTTTTCCTCTTTGAATACCCTTTATTTCTTTCTCTTGCCTGATTGCCCTGGCCAGAACTTCCAATACTATGTTGAATAGGAATGGTGAGAGAGGGCATCCTTGTGCTGGTTTTCAAAAGGAATACTTCCAGCTTTTGCCCATTCAGTATGATATTGGCTGTGGGTTTGTCATAAACAGGTCTTATTATTTTGAGATACATTCCATTAATACCTAGTTTATTGAGAGTTTTTAGCATGAAGGGCTGTTGAATTTTATTGAAGGCCTTTTCTGCATCTATTGAGATAATCATGTGGTTTTTGTCTTTGGTTCTGTTTACGTGATGGATTATGTTTATTGATTTGCATATATTGAACCAGCCTTGCATCCCAAGGATGAAGCGAACTTGATCGTGGTGGATAAGCTTTTTGATGTGCTGCTGGATTCAGTTTGCCATTATTTTATTGAGAATTTTCACATTGATGTTCATCAGGGATATTGGCCTGAAATTTTCTTTTTTTGTTGTCTCTCTGCCAGGTTTTGGTATCAGGATGATGCTGGCCTCATAAAATGAGTTAGGGAAGAGTCCCTCTTTATCTATTGATTGGAATAGTTTCAGAAGGAATGGTATCAGCTCCTCTTTGTACCTCTGGTAGATTTGACTGTGAATCTGTTTGGTCCTGGGCTTTTTTTGGTTGGTAGGCTATTAATTACTGCCTCAATTTCAGAACTTGTTATTGGTCTATTCAGGGATTCGACTTCTTCTTGGTTTAGTCATAGGGAGGGTGTATGTGTCCAGGAATTTATCCATTTCTTCTATATTTTCTAGTTTATTTGCCCAGAGGTGTTTATAGTATTCTCTGAAGGTAGTTTGTCTTTTTGTGGGATCAGTGGTGCTATCCCCTTTATCATTTTTTTATTGTGTCTATTTGATTTTTTTCTCTTTTTTTCTTTTTTAGTCTTGCTAGTAGTCTTATCTATTTTGTTAATCTTTTCAAAACACCAGCTCTTGTATTCATTGATGTTTTGAAGGGTTTTTTGTGTCTCTATCTCCTTCAGATCTGCTCTGATCTTAGTTATTTCTTGTCTTCTGCTAGCTTTTGAATTTGTTTGCTCTTGCTTCTCTAGTTCTTTTAATTGTGACGTTAAAGTGTCGATTTTAGATCTTTCCCGCTTTCTCTTGTGGGCATTTAGTGCTATAAATTTCCCTTTAAACACTGCTTTTGCTGTGTCCCAGAGACTCTGGTACGTTGTGTCTTTGTTCTCATTGGTTTCAAAGAACCTATTTATTTCTACCTTAATTTCATTATTTACCCAGTAGTCATTCAGGAGCAGGTTTTTCAGTTTCCATGTAGTTGTGCAGTTTTGAGTGAGTTTCTTAATCCTGAGTTCTAATTTGATTGCACTGTGGTCTGAGAGACTGTTTGTTATGATACGAACAGACACTTCTCAAAAGAAGACATTTATGCGGCCAACAAACATATGAGAAAAAGCTCATCATTCGTCATTAGAGAAATGCAAATCAAAACCATAATGAGATACCATCTCACGCTAGTTAGAATGGCAATCATAAAAATGTCAGGAAACAACAGATGCTGGAGAGGATGTGGAGAAATAGGAATGGTTTTACACAGTTGGTGGGAGTGTAAATTAGTGGAAGATGGTGTGGCGATTCCTCAAGGATCTAGAACCAGAAATACCATTTGACCCAGCAATCCCATTACTGGGTATATACCCAAAGGATTATAAATCATTCTACTATAAAGACACATGCAGACGTATGTTTATTGCAGCACTATTCACAATAGCAAAGACTTGGAACCAACCCAAATGCCCATCAATGATAGACTGGATAAAATAAATGTGGCACATATACACCATGGAACACTATGCAGCCATAAAAAGGGATGAGTTCATGTTCTTTGCAGGGACATGGATGAAGCTGGAAACCATCATTCTTGGCAAACTGACACAGGAACAGAAAACCAAACACCGCTTGTTCTCACTCATAAGTGGGAGTTGAACAGTGAGAACACATGGACACAGGGAGGGAAAGATCACACACTGGGGCCTTTCAGAGGGTGGGGGGCAAGGGGAAGGATAGCATTAGAGGAAATACCTAATGTATACGATGGGTTGATGGGTGCAGCAAACCACCGTGGCACATGTATACCTATGTAACAAACCTGCATGTTCTGCACGTGTATGCCAGAACTTAAAGTACAATAATAAAGAAAGAAAGAAAAAAAGAAATGGATGGAAGCAGAGTACCAGGAGAGGGCTTTGTCCATCCTGTGGTTGGGGACTTCCTGGCCATGACACCCTTTTGTGCTTCAAAGCCAATGGCATTATCTTGGCCTCTTGTCTCACAAGGATGGAAGAATGATCCATAAACGATTCCTTTCCCACACCATGACACACATAGAAAATAATAATATTTGTGCAGCCTACATCATTTGTGAAGTTGGGGAGATTTTGGGCTTTGCTTTTCGATTTATTATATAATTATTTTTTATAAGATGCATTAAGGAAGACTGATTTTGTATAAAAATGTCCAATACAATATTCTTGAAATATATTTTTAACAATTTATGGAGGTATACGGGATATAAAATAAACTGCATGTATTTAAACTGACAAATGTGTCAGTGAAACCATTACCACAGTTAAGATAATGAACACATCCATCACTCTAAAAAATGTCCTCTTGTCCCTTTGTAATCTGTTTATTATAACCCTTCCCGCCACCCACACCCTATGCTCAAGCAACTAGAGCTCTGCTTTCTGTCTTTATAAATTACTTGGTATTTTCTAAAATGTTATATAAGTGGACTCATACAGCATGCACTCTTTCTGTCTGGCTTCTTTCACTCAGTAATCATTTTAAGATTCATTCATTTTGTAGCATATATCAGAAGTTCATTTCTTTTTTTTTTTTTTTTTTGAGACGGAGTCTGGCTCTGTCGCCTAGGCTGGGGCGCAGTGGTGTGATCTCCACTCACTGCAAGCTCCACCTCCCGGGTTCATGCCATTCTCCTGCCTCAGCCTCCCGTGTAGCTGGGACTAGAGGCGCCCACCACTGCACCCAGCTAATTTTTGTATTTTTAGTAGAGACGGGGTTTCACCGTGTTAGCCAGGATGGTCTCGATCACCTGACCTCGTGATCTGCCCATCTCGGCCTCCCAAAGTGAGCAGTATACTGTTATATGGATATACCATGGTTTATTTATCTATTCACCTACTGATGGACATTTGTGTTTCTAGTTTTTGGTTGTTACAAATAAAGCTGCTATGAACACTTGTGCATGTGTCTTTATAAAAACACGTACTTTCATTTCTCTTGGGTAAATATCTAGAAGTAGAATGGCTGGATTATATGTAACTATATGTTTAGCTTTTTAAGAAAGTGCCAAACTATTTTCCAAAGCGGTTGCACAATTTGCACCAGCAGTGTATGAGAGTTCTGGTTTCCCTACATTCTTGCCAGCAGTTGGTATGGCCAGTTTTTCTTAGTCATACTAATGGGTGTGTGGTGATATTTTACTGTGGTTTTGATTTGCATTTCCTTAATAATCATGTTGAGTGCTTTTCTTAGACATATTTGTCATCCACATAATTTCTTTGCTGAAATGTCTTTCGAAATATTTTCTTAAAAAATTAGATTGTTTTTGTATTATTGAATTTTGACAACACTTTGTATATTCTGGATACAGGTCCTTGATTAGTTGTATGATTGAAAAATTTCAGTCTGTGGCTTGTCTTGTTCTCTCTCTCTCTCTCTCTCTCCTTCATGTAGAGATTGGGTCTCACTGTGTTGCCCCAGCTGCTCTTGAACTCCTGGGTTCAGGATCTTCCCACCTAAGCCTTCTGAAGTGCTGGGATTACAGGCATGAGCCACTGTGCTCTGTGGTGTGTCTTTTCAGTCTCCTAATGGTGTTTTCCAAAAAGCAGGAGTTTTTAACTTGATGAACTCCAATTTATCAATGTTTTCTTTCATGCATGATGCTTTTGGTGTCATAGCTAAGAAATGTTTGCCTAAACCAAGGTCACAAACGTTTTCTCCTACATTTTCTTTTAGAAGTTTTATAGTTATGTTACAATTATGTAAAGCTCTTACATTTAAGTCAAGGATTCATTTTGAGTTAATTTTCTAATATGCTACAAAGTATGCATCAAAGTTAATCTGTTTTGTACATGCATATCCAATTGTTCCAGCACCACCTGTTGAAAGCAGAGGTGAATTTCCACTGAATTGCCTTGGCACCTTTGTTGAAAAACAATTGACCATATATGTGTAGGTTTACTTCTGGATTTTTCACTACGTTTTGGTCAGTGTTGCATAGCAAATGTTGGAGCAGACATCCTTGACTTCGTCCTGATCTTAGGGGGAAAGTGTTCAGTCTTTCATCATTAAGTATAATGTTAGATGTAGGTTTTTCATGGACATTCTTTATCCAGGTTTACTAAGTTCTCTTGTATTTCTAGTTTACTGAACATTTTTGTTGGGACTAGATGTTGGGTTTTGTCGAATGCCTTTTCTGCATATTTTAAAATTTGCGAATATGGTGAATTTCATTGATTTTCACATGCTGAATTCCTAGAATAAGCCCCATTCAGTGATGATGAAGTACCCTTTTAATACATTGTTGGATTTGGTTTGTTAAAATTTTGTTTAGAATTTTTGCACCTTTGTTTAGGAGGATTGTTTTCTTGTAAAATCTTTGTTTCGTTTTGGTATCAAAAGTCATGCTGGCTTCATAGCATTAGCTGGGAAATATTCCTTTCTTTTCAATTTTCTGGAAGAGTTTGTAGAGTTGGTGGTATTTCTTCTTTAAAAGTTTGATAAAATTCACTGGTGAAGCTACCTGGAAAATCTTCTTTGTAGAAAGATTTTAAACTATAAATCTAATTTCTTTAATTGATATAAGATTACTTATTTCTTCTTGAGAGCTTTGGTAGTTTTGTCCTTCAAAGAATTTGATAATTTCATCTAAGCTGTCAAATTTATTGACATACAGTTGTTCATAACACTCCCTTATTATTCTAGAACCTGTAGTGATTTCATCTCTCTTATTCCTGGATATTGGCAATTTGTCTTTTTGTCTCTTTTCCCTAATTAGTCTGAGTGGGGTTTATGGATTTTAAAGATTTTCTCAAAGGGCCAGCTGGACCATTCTCATGAGCATATAAATAGGCTCTTAGTATTCCCATCTTAAACAAGCACACAGACAAGCAAAGTCTCCTGATGATTTCTCCTCTCCAGCCCCTGCCCTGTCTCTCTTTCCCTTCACAGCAACTGCTTTGAAAGAGGGTCTGTCCTCTCTGTTTCTGGTTCCTCTTCTCCCATCATTCTTGGACGTCCCTAATTAGACTCTTGTCCCACTCACCCCAAATTGCTCTCATCATCACCAGTGACCGCTGCATTGCCAGGTCCTATGTCCCTGTGGCATTACTCAGCTCCTTGGCTTGTCTGCCACATGTGGCCAGTTGATCATTCTCTCCTCCTTGAAATGCCTTCTTGTTTTTCCTCCAAGACACCAACCTAACCTAGTTTTTCTCTTACTTCTGAGGCCCCCTCTTATGAGTCTCAGTTGTTGATTTCGCTTTCCCAACCTCAGCATTTGAGGGCCTCATCTGTCTTTTCTATCCACAATCCCTGGTTGACCTCCTCCAGCCTGGAATTTGAGGTCCTATCCACCACTCTAGCCTCAGCCCTGGGTCCCTGCTCTAGTCAGCAGGTCACCAGGGCTGACTCGGTTCATTCGTAGTTCACACGATTCCATCTGTCCTCTCACAGGAAGATCTAGCTCCCAACACTTTCACATCCTCCCCCGCCTTCCCATCTCCTCTGAGGCTCATTTCAATTTTGTGTGTGGAGGGACTTCTTTTATGACAACCCATTTTGCAGGAGAGAAAGATAAAGGTCAGACTAGCTTAGTAAGTTGCAGGCCAAGAGGCCCTGCCAGCAATCCCAGAGCCTGGCTCCTTCCAAGCTCTTGCCTTGCCTACCACCTTCCTGGGGCCTGAGAAGCACCTGGAAATATTATGGGGCCACTGGCTCTGGCACAAGGTCCTGGCTTTCTATAGCTTGTGACACCTTGGAGGGAGCCTGATTTGCAGTCCTGAGAGCCCAGGCAGAAGGCACAAGTGTTCCTAGCAAGAAAATGAGCAGAGTTGACTTGGGGGCATGTGGTCGCTAGGTGGCGCAGCTGACCCACTGCTTGGCACCCAGCACTCAGCAACTCCACCCTCTCCACTCCCTAGAGCCTGGGCACCTGCTTGGGTGGCAGCAGGAGTCTGCCTTCCACCCCGTACCCCAAAAAGAGCAGACCACAAGGTGAGGGGACCTAAAATACTATAGGTCCTGATTATAGTAGGCGCTCAATAAATAATTGTTGACTAAAAGAGTGATCATTTTGTGAAGCTGGGATAGATGAGACTTTCCTACTCCCATTTCATAGGCTGGGAAACAGGCCAGATACTAACAATAGGGGTAGCAACCAAGGTTACTGTTATTGGCTCTCATTCGGTCACTATGTACCAGGCATTTGCTTAGCACATTTCATTCTTCATCCCATTTAGTCATCACAGCAAAAAGGCAGGGCCTTTATGATTTGCATTTGGCAAGTAAGGACATAGAGGCTTAGAGATCAGCTGACTTATTCAGGTCATACAGTTAGTGGAATAAATGGAAGAACCAGGATTTGAACTACTCTGCCTGCATCTGAGTAGCTGAGTAGGATCAGGGCCACCTGTTGGCCCAGTGCTGCCTCCTTCCCCCACCAATAGGATCTGAGGTGAAGTCTCCCAGCAGTGCCTCCACCTGGGCATCATGTGGCCACCAGAGGGAGGCTTTAGACAGCTGCAGAGGGCCCTGGACTGAGGCTGGGGAGGGTGGCCACGACTTAGATGCCAGAATGAGAAGTGGGAGTGCTAGGGCTCTGGAGGGCAGGTTCTTCGTCTGCAAAAGCAAGAGGATGATCCCCAGTTGGTCGGGTCTCTGTGAGGAGGACATGGGATCATGCATGGAAAGTTCTTAGCTTCCGCAAGGGCTCAGCACCCACCCCTCCCCCAGCACTTGCCCTTGCACTGAACAGGCTATATTAACAGGTCATGATAATAAACCGCAATCACAGGTATCCATTTCACTGATTTGTTTGTGTATGGTCAGTCTCCCCCACTGGGGCGTGGGATCGTGACCTGCTTTCTGCTCTGCTGTCTCCCGAGAGATGAGGCTGCGGTGCCTGAGACATAAGGGGTGCTGACTAAGCAGGTGCCAACCCAGGGAACGGAAGTGGCCTGGCACTGTGGCCCCTGCACTGTCTGGGCCCCCAGGACTCAGTGGGCTCACTGGATCCCATGTGTGAGCCCCAGAGGGCCAGGCTCAGTGTGCTGGACTCCTTATAGGCTGTGGTCAAACCTTTGTCCCTCTCTGGCCTCTACCTTTTCCTCTCCAGAAGGGGCATCTAAGGCTTTCCAGGTGTAATGGCTCAGGGAGTGGCTGTGCCAGATGTACGGGTGCCCTTTAATGCCACCTGTTACCTCGCTGGTGGCTGCACTGTCCCTTCCTCTCACTGCTCCTGTGTCTTCTCCTCCATCTGCCAAAGTCAGCATGCCAGGGCTGCCCCCAGTCCCAATATCCAGTGGAAACACCCGGAGAAATCACACAAATAGAAAATATCCACATCAAGCTTGAGAAGCTAAGCCTGCGCTTGAGGCAGTACTTGGAGCAGTTCTAGCAGAAGCCCACACCGACACCATCAGCAAGGAGCTGCCGGGGGCTCGGCCTCCTCAAGGGGGATTTTATGACTGGCCTTAGCTGCCCTCCTGAGTCTGACAAGGGCTCCACTGGGGAACCTCTGGGCAAGTCGGTGGAGGGCCCCTCAGCATCATCTGGGCCTTACTGGCAGCAAAAGTGGGTCTCAGAAACCAAGTCCCATGAGAGAAGCCACCTGGACAGAGAGTGGGCAGTGAGAGCAGGACACAGGTTCCACCACAGAGCAGCAGAGACACCCAGAGGCTCCTGGCCCATGGTGCCTGGGGGATCAGAAGGACTCATACCCGGAAGGGGAATGGGCCTGTGGAGAATGTTACCTTGGCCAGGACCCGGCTGGCACCACATACCCCAATATCCCTGCCTTGGCTCTGTGAGGAGGGCTCTGCCAGGGTTTGAGGGGCCTGCGTGGGAGCCAGGGCAACCCATGCATACAAGGGCCTGTGGAAATAACTCTCCGTTAGAGGAGCCACCAGGAGGAAAACTGGGCCCATAGGAAAGGGGGCAGTTACAGGGAAAGGAGAACAAGAGGGCGAGGATTGCATCTTACGATCACTGTAGCTCCTGCACCTCCCAAGACACGTAGTAGGTGCTCAATAAGTCTTTGTTGACTGGACACACAACTCGGAGTACAACCTTCCTCAACTGAACATTGTATTGGCAAAGACAGAATATGTGTACTTCAGGCTCTATGTAAGGTGCAAGAGAGTACTTCTATTAGATAAGAGCAATCCGTGGTAGGAGACAGTGATAAAAAATACAGTAACTGACTTCAATTTGCATTGAACGCAACAAATAGCAGACCTGAAAATGTAAAAATCAAATGCAAGATATCAAAGGGCCAGATGGAGAAATGTGCAAAGGATGCAAAGGAAAAGGTTATGGACAGCGCATCACTGAGAACACACAAGGACAAGGGTCACGGAAGTCTCACCCGAGTGCCTGCCATACCCTCCCTCTACCAACACCCCCACCACCCTAGAATAAAGGAAACAGAGGAACAAATAGAAGTTGTTAAAGAAGTAAACTCTTGATTTTTTTTTTCCCTTTTTTTGAGACAGAATCTCGCTCTGTCACTCAGGCTGGAGTGCAGTGATATGATCTCGGCTCACTGCAATCTCCACCTTGTGGGTTCAAGCAATTATTTTGCCTCAGCCTCCTGAGTAGCTAGGACTACAGGCACGCGCCACCACGCCCAGCTAATTTTTGTATTTTTAGTAGAGATGAGGTTTCACCATATTGGCTAGGCTGGTCTCGAACTCCTGACCTTGTGATTCACCTGTCTTGGCCTCCCAAACTGCTGGGATTACAGGCGTGAGCCACCACGCCCAGCCATAAACTCTTGATTTTAAAAAGTAAAAGAACTCGTAAAACTAACAATGTGCAACTCCTATGGGGCAGTCCTTCCCAATGTCTTCAATGCTTATAGAGAAACATAATATCTATGAGTTCCCTGGGTAAAGGGAGGAGGCACCCAGGCCCTGGGCTTGGGGGATTAGAAACTCAACTACCTGTAGCCCACTCACTGCCCGCAGATGAGCCCTAGAGACACTCACATAGGTGCTCTAGGAGACCGTCACGAGGGTGCCTGTTGCAGCACTGTTTGTAATAGTGAAAAATGGGAGGACTGTGGTATGTTCCCGTGTGGAATATTATACAGCACTTTAAATGAAGGAACTAAAATTCCATGTATCCATGCTCAAGAACACAATGCTGAGGAGATAAGCTAGTTGCATAATGATACATAGGGCTGGGCGCTGTGGCCCATGCCTGTAATCCCAGCACTTTGGGAGGCTGAGGCAGGTGGATTGCTTAAGCCCAGGAGCTTAAGCCCAGTCTGGGCAATGGGAGACCCTGTCTCTACAAATAATAATAATAATAAAACTAGCTGGCCATGGTGGGCTGCGACTTTAGTCCCATGTACTTGGGAGGTTGAGGTGGGAGGATCTCCTGAGCCCAGGAAGTCAAGGCTGTAGTGAGCTGTGATCGCACTATCGTACTCCAGCCTAGGTGACAGGGAGACCCTGTCTCAAAAAAAAAAAAAAAAAAAAAAAAAAAAATATATATATATATATATATATATATAGCTTCTGCATGTCTGTAAGAAGAAAAGTAAAAAAAAACTGGAAAGAGATATATCAAATTCATGAGACTCTCTAAGGGGAAAAGGAAATGCGCCTGTGGATCAAATGATATTCGACTTTGTAGGAACAGCTTTATTTATTTTCTTTAAAAATCAGAAGCAAAAATGTTCAAATGTGAATATTTGTTCATTTGGGATATCCATAGATGGAAATGTATGTTATTCTCAGTAGCTTTCTCTACTTTTTGGTGATTTTTAAAAAATTGTGCTAAATATATTAATACATAACATAAAATTTACCATTGTAACCTTTTTTTTTTTTTTTTTTTTTTTGAGACGGAGTCTTGCTCTGTCACCCAGGCTGGAGTGCAGTGGCCGGATCTCAGCTCACTGCAAGCTCCGCCTCCCGGGTTTACGCCGTTCTCCTGCCTCAGCCTCCCGAGTAGCTGGGACTACAGGCGCCTGCCACCTCGCCCGGCTAGTTTTTTTGTATTTTTTAGTAGAGACGGGGTTTCACCGTGTTAGCCGGGATCGTCTCTCGATCTCCTGGCCTCGTGATCCGCCCGTCTCGGCCTCCCAAAGTGCTGGGATTACAGGCTTGAGCCACCGCGCCCGGCCAAACCTTTTCTTTTTGAGAGTTTTGCTCTGGTTGCCCAGGCTGGAGTGCAATGGCGCAATCTCGGCTCACCGCAACCTCTGCCTCCTGGGTTCAAGTGGTTCTCCTGCCTCAGCCTCCCAAGTAGCTGGGATTACAGGCGTGTGCCACCACACCTGGCTAATTTTGTATTTTTAGTAGAGATGGGGTTTCTCTGTGTTGGTCAGGCTGGTCTTGAATTCCTGACCTCAGGTGATCTGCCCGCTTTGGCCTCCCAAAGTGCTGGGATTATACGCATAAGCCACTGCCCCCAGCCCCATTTTAACAATTTTTAAGTGTACAATCCAGTGCCATTTAGTGTATTCACCATGTAGCGCAACCATTGCCCCTATACATTTCCGTAACATTGTCTTCATCATAAACGGAAGCTCTGTACCCATTAAGCCATACATCCCCACTTCCCTCTCCCTCAGTCCTTGTAATCTCTATTCTATTTTCTGTCTCTATGATTTTGCCTCTTCTAGGCTCCACACAAGAATGGAATCATATGATATTTGTCCTTTTATGCCTGGCTTATTTCACTTAGCATAATGTTTTCAAGATTCACCCATGTTATAGCATGTGTCAGAATTTCATTACTTTTTATGGCTGAAGAATATTTCTGGATGAGTTGGTGGCTCACACCTGTAATCTCAGCACTTTCAGAGACAGAAGCAGGTCATTTGAGCCCAGGAGTTTGAGACTGGCCTGGGCAACATAGGGAGACCCCCATCTCTACAAAAAATACAAAAATTAGCCAGGCATGGTGGCACATGCCTGTAGTCCTAGCTACTCCAGAGGCTGAGGTGGGAGGATCACTTGAACCCGGGAGGTGGAGGTTGTAGTGAGCCGAGACTGCACCACTGCACTCCTGCCTAGGCAATAGAGCAAGACCTTGTCTCAAAAAAAAAAAAAAAAAAAAAAAAAAAAAAAAAAAAAATTCCATTGTATGCATATACCACATTATGTTTATCCATTTATCTATTGATGAACATTTGGGTTATTTCTACATTTTGGTCATTATGAACAATGCTGCCATGAACGTTGATTTACAAATACCTGTTTGAGTTTCCACTTTTGATTCTTTTTGGGAGTATATATCTAGAAGTGGAGGTGCTGGTCATATGGTAATTCTATCTTTAGCTTTTTGAAGAACTGCTGAGCTGTTTTCCACAGTGGTTGCACTGTTTTACATTTGTACCCACAATGCCTAAGAATTCCAGTTTCTTCACACCCGTGCCAACACCTGTTATTTTCCGTTTTTTTTTTTTGACAATAGCTGTGATAGGTAATTTCATGTGTCAACCTGACTGGGCTGAAGGCTGCCCAGATAGCTGATAAAACATTATTTCTGAGCATGTCTGTGAGTTTGTCGCAGAAGAGATTAGCATTTGAATCAGTAGACTGAGTAAAGAAGATCTCCTTCCTCAATGTGGGCAGGCATCATCCAATTCTTTGAGTGCCTGAATAAAACAAAAAGGCAGAGGAGATAAGGCGTGGTGGCTCACGCCTGTAATCCCAGCACTTTGGGAGGCTGAGGCGGGCAGATCATGTGAGGTCAGGAGCTTAAGACCAGCCTGGCGAACATGGCGAAACCCTGTCTCTACTGAAAATACAAAAATTAGCCAGGCGTGGTTGCAGTGAGCCGAGATCACACCACTGCACTCCGGCCTGGGCAACAGAGCAAGACTTTGTGTCAAAATAAATAAATAAATAAATAAATAAATAATAAATAAATAAATAAATAAAGCAGAGAAAGGGCAAATTCGTTTTCCCTGCTTGAGCTGAGACATCATCTTTTTCTGCACCTGGACATTGGTGCTCCCAGTTCTTGGCCTTTAAGACTTAGAGCAGGACTTACAACATTAGCTCCCTGCTTCTCAGGCCTTCAGACTCAGACTGAATTACATCACCAGCTTTCTGGTTCTTCAGCTTGCAGATGGCAGACTGGGGACTTCTTGGCCTCCATAATGACATGAACCAATTCCTGTAATAGATCTCCTTTAATGTATATCTCTCTATATGTTATTGGTTCTGTTTCTCTAGAGAACCCTTATACAACAGCCAGCCTAATGGATGTGAAGTGGTATCTCCTAGTTTTGATTTGCATTTCTCTAATGACTTCATGATGTTGAGCATCTTTTCATGTGCTTATTGGCCATTTGTATATCTTCTTTGGAGAAAAGCTAATTTGGGGCCAGGCATGGTGGTTCACACCTATAATCCCAGCACTTTGAGGGGCTGAGGTGAGCAAATAGTTTGAACCTAGGAGTTTGAAATCAGCTGGACAAATGGCAAAACCCTGTCTCTACTAAAAATACAAAAAAAATTAGCTGGGTGTGGTGGCAATGCCTGTCATCCTGGCTACTGGGGAGGCTGAGGTAGGAGGATCACTTGAGCCTGGGGAGGTCAAGGCTGCAATGAGCAGTGAGCGCAGTGGCACGATCCTGCAACAGTACTCCAGCCTGGGCAACAGAGCAAGACCCTGTCTTAAAAAAAAAAAAAAAAAGTAAATTTAAGTCTTTTGTCCATTTTTGAACCAGATTGCTTTTTTTTTTTTAATTGTAGGAGTGCTTTACATATTCTAGGTATCAGTCACTTATCAGTTTTATCAGGAGTCTCCAACCCCCAGGCTACGGACAGGTACTGGTCTGTGGCCTATTAGGAACCAGGCCGCACAGCAGGAGGTGAGCAGCGGGTGAGCGAGCATTTCCACCTGAGCTCTGCCTCCTGTCAGATCAGTGGTGGCATTTGATTCTCACAGGAATGCAAACCCTATTGTGAGCTGTGCATTCAAGAGATCTAGGTTGCATGCTCCTTATGAGACTCTAATGCCTGTTTCATCCCGAAACTATCACCCTCCACCCCGCCCCCATTCATGGAAAAATTGTCTTCCATGAAACTGGTCCCTGGTGCCATAAAGGGTGGGGACCGCTGAGATATATGATTGGCAGATATTTTCTCCCATTCTGCAGGTTGTCTTTTCATTTGCTTGATAGTGTCCTATCACAAAATTTAAAACAAAAGTTTTAAATTTTGATGAAGTCCAATTTATCTATTTTTTTTTTGGTCACCTGTGCTTTTGATGTCATATCCCAGAAACCATCACCAAATCCAATGTCAGGAAGCTTTTCTCCTGTGTTTTCGTCTAAGAGTTTTATAGTTTTAGCTCTTACATTTAGGTCTTTGATCCATTTTGAGTTTTGTGTATATCCAATTTTTGTATATGGGGTAAGGCAATGGTTCTTTGCATGTGGATATCCAGTTTTCCCACCATTTATTTAAAAGACTGTCCTTTTTCTGTTGAATGGTCTTGGCACCGTTTTGTTTTGTTTGTTTGTTATTTGCCTTTCCCTTTTAATCCTTTTTCTGCTCCAACTCTCAAAAAATTGCCCCAAAAATCCCAGTAATGAAACAAAAGGGAACTCAAAGAGCCAAAGCAAACCAGCCCAAGAGTAGCAGACTCCCTCCCACAGGGAACAAAGTCTGGATGCTGGGGTCTCCACCCCAAGCCTGGTAGTAAAAGACGTAAAGAATAAGGTCGTTCTGGAGGCTAGCAGTAACCCAGCCCAGAGGGGCTTTCTGCAAGAGGGCACCCCTAACAGGGCCAGACTGTGTAAGAAGTGGTACTTGTTGGCCTTGTCAAAGAGCTCCTTCCCACAGGCATGTGGGAATTGGGTGTCATGTATCTGATAGGAAGCCAAGCCAAAGGCCCCAGCACTGGACGAGGAACTCACGCCAGTGGAAAGCTGCTCCTGGCCCAGCCATGGCTGTGGATCGTCAGACGCTGGATGAACAAACATCCTTGACACCCTTTTGGAAACTCATTGTCCATAAAAATAAGTATTATTTCTGGGCTCTGTACTTTAGTCAGTTGGTCTGTATATCTGTCCTTAGGCCAATACCAAATGGTTTTGATTACTGTAGCTTTGTAGTAAGTTTTGAAATTAGGAAGTATGAGCCGTCCAACTTTATTCCTCTTTGCCCAGATTGGATTGGCTATTTGGGGTCCTTTTTCTATACTTTTAGACTTGTCAAAAGAAAGGGGATGGGGTGAATGTGTAGACTCAGGATTCACTCTGTATTCAGCAAAAATTTAAAGAAGGAAATCTACAACTAGATATATATTGACAAATATTTTAACATAAACATCTCTGTTTTATGATGTTTCAGAGATAAAGAATTATCTCAGAATATAAGCAGAAAATAAAGGTTACACACAAATTAACAAAATTAGTGTGGCCTTCAGTCCTGATGGTTCAGTATTAAGAGATTTAGTTTTAGTGTATCCATAGATCAAATCCGGCTGGGCACGGTGGCTCACACCTGTAATCGCAACACTTTGTGAGGCTGAGGCAGGTAGATCACTGGAGGCCAATAGTTCAAGACCAGCCTGGCTAACATGGTGAAATCCTGTCTCTACTAACAATACAAAAATTACCTGGGCGTGGTGACGTGCCTGAAATCCCAGCTACTCAGGGGGCTGAGGAATGAGAATTGCTTGAGCCCAGGAGGTGGAGGTTGCAGTGAGCTGAGATTGCACCATTGCACTGCAACTTGGGTGACATAGTGAGACTCTGTCTAAAAAAAAAAAAAAAAAAAAAGAAAAGAAAAAAAATCAAATGCAATACCCATTTCTAGAAAAACTCCTTCTTTGTGAAGAACACAAAACACCCATAAGTCCATATGTGCCAAACTGTGCCGCAGTTAAGTAAGCACAATAACATATTTTAAAGCTACAAACAGAACTTACAAAGTAGATTAAAAAAAAAAAAAAAGGAAAACTACAATCATAGTGGGTAATGTAAACATAAATTTCAGAATTCCACAATTCAGTAGACAAAAAAAAAAAAAAAAAAAACCAACAAAAAAAAAAACACACACACACACACAAGGAAATTGGGGGTTGAATAATTAAAATAACAAGATTTTATATATATATATATGCATTTTTTTTTTGATATGAAGTCTCACTCTTGTCACCCAGGCTGGAGTGCAATGGCGCAATCTTGACTCACAGCAACCTCCGCCTCCTGGGTTCAAGTTATTCTCCTGCTTCAGCCTCCCAAGTAGCTGAGATTACAGGCACCTGCCACCACACCCCACTAATTTTTGTGTTTTTAGTAGAGACAGGGTTTCACCATGTTGTCCAGGCTGGTCTCAAACTCCTAACCTCAGGCGACCCACCTGCCTCAGCCTCCCAAAGTGCTGGGATTACAGGCGTGAGCCATGGCGCCCGGCCTATATGCATCTTTTTTTAAAAGGGACAAGTCTAGCTCTGTTGTCCAGGCTGGTCATGAAGTCCTGGCCTCAAGTGATCGTCCTACCTCAGCCTCCCAAAGTGCTGGGATTATAGGCGTGAATAAACACTATTAAATAACCTCTGAATTTTTAGAGTTCATAAAATGTGAAATTTAAAATTATCAAAAGGAGAGCAAATTATATAAAACTTACAGGATGCATTTAAAACTCTTCACAAGAGAAAATATATAGATATAAAGATTTTTATTATTTAGAATAAAAGACTTAAACCAGACTCACGCCTGTAATCCCAGTACTTTGGTGCAACTGAGGTGAGAGATTGCTTGAGCTCAGGAGTTCAAGATCAGCCTTGGCAACATAGCAAGACCCTCATCTCTTTAAAAAAAGTAAAAAAGAAGAAGACTTTAAACCAAGTTAATTAAGTATTCAACCTGGCCAGGCACAGTGGCTCATGCCTGTAATCCCAGTACTTTGGGAGGCCGAGACCAGCAGATCACCTGAGGCCAGGAGTTCGAGACCAGCCTGGCCAACATGGTGAAACCCTGTCTCTACTAAAAATACAAAAATTAGCCAGGCATGGTGGCAGGCCCCTATAATCCCAGCTACCCAGAAGGCTGAGACAGGAGACTAACTTGAACCTGGGAGGCAGAGGCTGCAGTGAGCTGAGATTGCACCACTGCACTCCATCCTGGGCAACAGAGCAAGACTCTGTCTCAAAAAAAAAAAAAAAAAATAGTCAACCTAAGATAAAGATACACAGATGATTAACACTGATGAACAATATTAAGCTCCTATCTGATGTATCTGAAGAAAAGAATAATAATAAAAGGAATAAAATAGACAAGACAATTAAGGAATATCTAAAAGATAAACATTGAAATAAATAAGTAAAAAGAAATATTGGTGAAAAAATTTAATAAAGCAAAACTGTATCTTCTATAAAAGATAAAACATTCACCCCAGACAAGCCTGGATAAGATTGAAAGAGTAGAAAAGAAGCTAAAATATACAATATTAGGAAGAAGAGATATGATATAACCACAGATATTGAAGAGATGAAAAGAATTATAGGTGAGTATAATGTGCAATTCTATAACAGTAAGTATGTTATAGAACAGTAAGTAACTACTTACTTCTATAACAGTAAGTAGTTTTGAAAAAACTAGAGAAGTGAATCATTTTCTAGAAGACTATGTTACCAAAACTAATTTTAAAAAATCTCAAATAGGTCTATAACCATATACAAGATTAAAATGTGATTAAAAATCTATGACTTTGTACAATTCAATAATAAAAAGAAAAATAACTCAATTAAAAATTGGGCAAAGAACCTGAAAAGATATTTTCCCAAGGAAGATAAACAAATTGCCAGATTGTCAACATCATCAGAGAAATGCAAATTAAAACCACGATGAAATGCCACTTCATATCCACTAGGATGGCTAGAATGAAAAAGCCAGATAGCTGGGCACCATGGCTCATGCCTGTAATCCCAGCACTTTCGGAGGTCGAGGTAGGCAAATGGCCTGTGCCCAGGAGTTCAAGACCAGCAAGGCAATATAGTGAGACTCTGTCTCTACAAAAATAAAAATTAGCCTGGCATAGTCATGTGTGCCTGTAGTCCCCACTACTCAGAAGGCTGAGATGGGAGGATTGTTGGAGCCTGGGAGGTTGAGGCTGCTGTGAGCCATGATTATATCACTGCACCATCTGGGTTACAGAGTGAGACCCTGTCTCAAAAAAGAAAAAAACAAAAGCCAGATTATAACAAGCATTGGTGAGAATATGGAGAAATTGGAACCTTTGTATATTGCAGTTGGGAATGTAAAATAGCGCAGCCACTCTGAAAAACAGTCTGGCAGTTACTCATATGATTAAATATAGAGTTTCCATATGACACAGCAATTTTATTCCTAGGTATATGCCTAAGAGAAACGAAAACATATGTTCACAGAAAAATTTGTATACAAATGTTTATGGCAACATTATTCATGGTGGTCAAAAACCAGAAACAACCCAAATGTTCATCAATGAACAAATGGATAAATAAGTTGTGTTATGTCCATACAGTGGAATGTTATTTGGCCACAAACGGTGCTGAAATTCTAATACATGCTAGAGCATTGGATGAACCTTTAAACAGGGGTGTTCAAACCTTTGGCTTCCCTAGGCCACATTGGAAGAAGAAGAATTGTCTTGGGCCACACATAAAATACACTAACATTAGTGATAGCTGATGAGCTAAAAAATTTAAGAAAGTTGGCCGGGCACGGTGGCTCACGCTTGTAATCCCAGCACTTTGGGAGGCCGAGAGAGGTGGATCGCCTGAGGTCGGGAGTTTGAGACTAGCCTAACCAACATGGAGAAACCCTGTCTCTATTAAATATACAAAATTAGCCGGGTGTGGTGGTGCATGCCTCTAATTCCAGCTACTTGGGAGGCTGAGGTAGGAGAATCACTTGAACCCAGGAGGCGGAGGTTGTAGTGAGCCGAGATCATACCGTTGGACTCTAGCCTGGAACAACAGCGAAACTCAGTCTCAAAAAAAAAAACATTTAAAGTTTAGGAATTTGTGTTGGGCCACATTTAAAGCCATCCTGGGCCACATGCAACCTTTTATCCATGGGTCAGACAAGCTTGCTTTAGGACATTACGCTAAATGGAATAACCCAATTGTAAAAGACCACAGAACTATGTGTTTAGATTCATATGAAATGTGTAGCATAAGAGTTTATGGAGACAGAAAGTAGATTCATGATTGCTTGGGACTGCGTGTGGGGGTAGGAAAATTAGGGGGTGACGCTAAAGGATATGGAGCTGCTTTTTGAGGTGATGAAAATGTTGTAATTTACTTTGATGATAGTTGTATATATCTGAATATACTAAAAACCATTGTGTTGTGGGATCTTTGGGGTGTCACTTTTCTGGCTGGAAACCTGTGTGGCCAGTGGTGCCTTTGCCCAAGTTTTGCTTGGGCTCACTTGGCCTGGCACACTGCACTCACGCTATCTGCCTGGATTCCATGCCTGTCAAGGGCAAATCAGGTGTGGAGCAGCGAGGAGTATGTGAGCGAGCATGGGGTCCGGCCACTGTGCACAGTTGGACACACTGGCTGCTGCCGCAGGGCAGGCAGCTCCAGGTGCTGTCTTTCCGTAATGCTGCGGCTGGACCAGGTACACTGCAAGCAGCTTCCCTGGCTGGCATTAGGGAATGCAGTGTCACCTGGAAGCTTGGAGACACTAGGCACTGCAGGACCCCAAAGAGAGTTACACAGCTCTGACTGGGGAACTGCCAGGTCTGGGGTCCCCCAAGGGCAGCAACTCTTCTCTCCTCTTCGCCCACAACATGGTCATGGGCAAGGGGCCCAGCCTGTTGGTGTTACAGTTTCAGCCCTGTTGGTGTTATAGCTCTTTTAGGGAGGCAGCTCTTCTCTCCTCTTCACCCACAACATGGCAGGCAAGGGGCCTGCCTTGTTGGTGTTACAGTTTCAGCCCTGTTGGTGTTACAGCTCTTTTAGCCCCACCATTCAGTGGGTCTCAAGTTCTTGTCCTGTGACCAGGAAGAATGAAATATGCAGACAAGTGGAGGACGAGCAAGGTGAAGAGGAGCTTTACTGAGCAATGGAACAGCTCACAGAAGGCCCACAGAGGATAGCTACTTTCCGCAGGCGGGGTTTCCTGATGATGGTGCCCTGATGAGAGTGTTGAGCCGCTAGCAGAGAGGAGACCCTGGAGTGGACCACCCCTCTCTGCAGCTGGTCACCCGGACCATCTCATGCTCAGCTCTGGCTGAGCCTGGGGCTTTTATGGGCCTCAGAGGGGAGGAAGTACATGCTGATTTGTCCATGGGCAGTGATGGGCAGGCCTGGAAAAGGCACCAGAAGTTCCCACTCCAGTCGGTGGGACTGGCAACCCAGCCCCCAGCTTTCAGACCCTCCCTAGCCTGAAGGTGGGGCCTCACGGGGAATCCACCCCTTTCTGCCCAGGAATCTGTCTGCTGTTCATAGTGCCCTGGGTCTGCCAGACTTTTCTCCAAGATTGGAGTGGGTGCCAACAGCAGGGAGAAGCCAGGCAGTGGGAGCAGGAACTTCTGAGCCTGCAAAGGAAGGGGGGCCTTCCTGGGTTCCCAAGAGTACAGTGATACCTGAGTCTGCATCCACTATTTGGGTGGCTGCAGTGGCACCTGGAGAGCTCCCACCCCAACTCAGAAGGGGCAGGGCTCCCACTTGTTTTTGGCTTCCACTGGCTCCATGGAGGTGCAACTCCATGGCATGTCCCTGCTGCAGCCGGTGTGATGGCAGCTGGCCCAGCCATCTGAAGTGGCCACTGCCATCAATTGCACAGTACATTTTAAATAGGTGAATTGTATGGCATATGAATTATATTTCAATTAAACTGTTAGAAAATCCACGACTTAGAAATATATCAAGTCTGGATGATTTTACAGTTGACTGTAGTATTAATAAGGTAATGCTAACTTCTATAACTTCCCTCCTTATATCTCAGGGGCTTAGCACAATGGAAGTTTACTTTGTACTCACATAAAGACCAAAACAATGTTTCTCATTGTTAGGTGACAATCTCCCAATTGTATTTCAAGATTCCATGTTACTTCCATCCTATGTGTCTACTTTCTTTATTTTTTAAGTAAGTTTACTTTATTTCAATCATTTTTGGGGAACAGGTGGTTTTTGGTTACATGGATTAATTCTTTAGTGATTTCTCAGATTTTGGTGTACCCTTCATACAAGCAGTGTACACTGTACCCAATGTGTTGTCTTTTATTCCTCACCACTCCCACCCTTACCCAGCAAGTCCCCAAAGTTCATTATCATTCTTATGCCTTTGCATCCTCATAGCTTAGCTCCCACTTTTAAGTGAGAACACACAGCATTTCATTTTCCTTTCCTGAGTTATTTCACTTAGAATAATGGTCTCCAACTCCATCCAGGTTGCTGCAAATGCCATTATTTAATTCTTTTTTATGGAGGAGTAATATTCCATGATGTGTGTGTGTGTGTTTATATATATGTATATCACATTTTCTTTATCCACTCATTGGATGATGGATGTCTACTATCTTTAACAGGTGGTTCCAAGGTCATTGCAAAAGAAGGTGCAAGGAGGATGGAAAATTGAAGGTTCCTGTGCCCCAGGTCTGGAAAGGATCTGCTTCTGCCCTGTTCAATTAGCCAGAACTCAGTCACATGGTACCCTAACAACAAGCAAGGCTGAGAACCGTAGTCTAGTGTGGGCCCAGGAGATAGAAGAAATGCCGAGTCCTTATCAAATTTTAACAAATGGAAACTTTGTTATTCTTATTATTCCAGATGGTTGAAAAACATTGCTAGACACTTTATAAAGCAAACATGACCTTAACAAAATCTGATGAATAAGTTCCCAGAACATTATAGACCTAAAGTCTGTAAAATGGCCTAAAAAATTATAGACCAATTTCACTTAAGAATATAGATGTGGCTGGGTGTGGTGGCTCATGCCTGTAATCCCAGCAGTTTGGGAGTTGGAGGCAGGTGGATCATTTGAGGTCAGGAGTTCGAGAGCAGCCTGGCCAACACAGTGAGACTCCATCTCTACTAAAAATATGAAAATTAGCCAGGGGTGGTGGTGCGTGCCTGTAATCCCAGCTATTTGGGAGGCTGAGGCTGACAATGAAAATCTCTTGAGCCTGGGAGGCAGAGGTTGCAGTGCCCAGCCTAGGCGACAGAGTGAGACTCTCTTTCTCTCTCTCTCTCTCTCTCTCTCTCTCTATATATATATATATATATATATGCAAACATTCTCAGTGCACACAATTTAAAAGTAGGAAATCTGTCAACATAAATGAAGGATACTTTAAAGACAAAGATCACATAATTCTGTCAATAAATGCTAAAAATACTACTTACAAAATTCCAAAGTGATCTCTTCTAACAACTCTAACATAGGAATACGAAGATTATAACTAGACATGATTAAGGCTGGGGTTGGAATAAAAACTGCTCGAAACAGGAAAAATAAAGATGAAGTAAAGAGCTGATCTAGGTAAAAATGGGGCAAGGGAAACAGAACTAGGAAATCTGAGCAAGCAAGCCACTATATTTTTAACACTATATAAACACAACAGAAGAGACTTATGTAGTCATAGAAAATATCTTGACTATTCCTTTTTCTAAAAGTTCAGGAAAACTAATTTCACATAAAAATAAACAGGAAATACTGAGGTCAAATCTTATTCAAAAGTATTATAGGCTGGGTGTGGTGGCTCGTGCCTGTAATACCAGCACTTTGGGAGGCCAAGGCGATTGGATCTCTTGAGCACAGCAGTTTGAGACCAGCCTGGGCAACATGGCAAAACTCCGTCTCTACTAAAAATACAAAAACTACCTGTGCGTGGTGGTGGGTGCCTGTAGTCCCAGCTACTCAGGAGGCTGAGGTGGGAGGATCACCTGAGTCTGGGAGGTCAAGTCTGTGGTGGGACGTGATTGTGCCACTGCACTCCAGCCTGGGTGACACAGTGAGACTGTCTCAAAAAACAAACAACCCCAAAGTATTGTAAGAAAAAAGAGAATAAGGAGGAGGAGAATATTACTACAGAAAGATATACCTGCACAAAAAGTCAATAAATGTGATACACCGCATAAGCAGAATTAAAAACAAAAATCACACGATTATCTCAATAGATGCAGAAAAAGCATTCAACAAAATCCAGCGTCACTTTACAATTAAAACTCTCAACAAAATCGGCATACAAGGGACTTACCTCAATGTAACAAAAGCCATCTATGACAAACCAAGAACTCAATCTCTTTTACAATAGCTGCAAACAAACAAACAAACAAACAAAACAACTTAGGAATATTAACCAAGGAGGTGAAAGACCTCTACAAGGAAAACTAAAAAACACTGCTGAAAGAAATCATAGATGACACAAACAAATGGAAACACATCCCATGCTCATGGATGGGCAGAATCAATATTGTGAAAATGACCATACTGCCAAAAGCAATCTACAAATTCAATGCAGCTCCCCTCAAAATACCACCATCATTCTTCACAGTTAGAAAAAGCAATTCTAAAATTGTTTTTAGAATTGTTTTTAGAATGTGGAACCAAAAAAGAGCCCACATAGCCAAAGCAAGACTAAGCAAAAAGCACATATCTGGAGGCATCACACTACCTGATTTCAAACTATACTATAAGGCCGTAGTCACCAAAACAGCATGGTGCTTGTATAAAAATAGGCACATACACCAATGGAACATAATAGAGAACCCAGAAATAAACCCAGATACGTACAGCCAACTGATATTTGACAAAGCAAACAAAAACATAAAGTGGGGAAAGGACATCCTTTTCAACGAATGGTGCTGGGATAATTGGCAAGCCACATGTAGGAGAATGAAACTGGATCTTCATCTCTCACCTTATACAAAAATCAACTCAAGATGGATTAAGGATTTAAATCTAAGACTTGAAACTATAAAAATTCTAGAAGATAACATTGGACAAACCCTTATAGACACTGGCTTAGGCAAGGATTTCATGACCAAGAACCTAAAAGTCAATGCAAAACCAAAGATAAATAGCTGGGACTTAATTAAACTAAAGAGCTTTTGCACAGCGAAGGAACAGGCAACAGAGTAAACAGACAACCCACAGAGTGGGAGAAAATCTTCATAATCTATACATCTGACAAAGGACTAATATCCAGAATCTACAATGAACTCAAACAAAGCATCAAGAATAAAACAAACAATCCCATCAAAAAGTGGCCTAACGACATGAATAAGTTCTCAAAAGAAGGTATACAAATGCCCAACAAACATATGAGAAAATGCTCAACGTCACCAACAATCAGGGAAATGCAAATCAAATCGCAATGTGATACCACCTTAGTCCTGCAAGAATGGCCATAATCAAAAAATAGAAAAAACAGTAGATGCTGGTGTGGATGTGGTGATCAGGGAACACTCCTCCACTGCTGGTGGGAATGTAAACTAGTACAACCACTATGGAAAACAGTGTGGAGATTCCTTAAAGAACTAAAAGTAGAACTACCATTTGATCCAGCAATCCCACTACTGGGTATCTATGCAGAGGAAAAATAGTCATTGTACGAAAAAGATACTTGCTGATGCATGTTTATAGCAACACAATTTGCAATTGCAATTGTGAATCATGGAACCAACTCAAATGCCCATCAATCAATGAGTGGATAAAGAAACTGTGACATACATATACATATATATCTCCTATATATATATATGCGATGCCTAAGCCATCATATATGTATGTGATATATATATAGGATATATATATGTGATATACATATATATATATATATATGATGGAATACTACTCAGCCACTAAAAGGAATGAGTTAACGGCATTCACAGCAACCTGAATGAGATTGGAGACTATTATTCTAAGTGAAGTAACTCAGGAATGGAAACCCAAATGTCGTTTGTTCTCACTGACATGTGGGAGCCAAGCTATGAGGACACAAAGGCATAAGAATGATACAATGGGCTTTGGTGGCTTGCGGGGAAGGGAGGGAGCGGGCAAGGGATAAAAGATTACAAATAGGGTGCAGTGTATACTGCTGGGGTGATGGGTGCACCAAAATCTCACAAATCACCACCAAAGAACTTACTCATGTAACAAAACACAATCCATACCCCAATAACCTATGGAAAAATAAAAAATATAGAAAAAAGAAAATCAAACCCAAGGAGGGGGTCATGGGAACTCCAATTTATAGTCAACTGGTCAGAAGCACAGGTAAAACAACCTAGGGCTTGTGATTGGCATCAAAAGTGGGGAGCAGTCTTTGCATACCGAGTGCTCAACCTGTGTTATCTGATGCTGTATCAAGGTAGACAGTGTCAGAATTGAATTAGTGGACACCCAGATGGCATCTGCTGCAGAATTGATTGCTTTTTTGGTGTTTTGGGAAAACCCACAGACATTTGGTCATAGATGTATTCTGTATTAAATGTGGCATGACAGCAGAGGAAAAACAGTTTGTGTTTTCCACACAGTACTCTAGGAAAATTACTAGGCTTTGAAGAAAAAGAAAAATTCTCTGGTCATCTAGGCAAAAAAAAATCCCTTAAGTTAGAAGGGAAAGAAAATTGGATTATTATCATACTTTTAGGCAGTAATACTTCATGCCAGAAGAAAATGGAGTAACATATTTAAGATCTTCAGTGAAAGAAAGTGTAAAGCAAGGATTTTATATCCAGCAAAGCTGACTTTTAAGTACAAAAGCAGAGACAAACTGTTACCAACATGTACGAGCTCAGGAAACGTTGTTTCCATTGCCCCTTCCTGTGGAATCTACTAGAGGAGCTTCAGACAACCAGAAAGAATAGTGAGACACCAGCGTAAAGAATCATGGTGAATGTTGACATATAAATACTTGTAGAATGTAATGGTTATATGATCTGATTGTGTAATTATGGTACAATCCCCCAAAATAATGGGGGCACAAGGAGAAGGAAAGAGCTTATCAAAAATATTTTAAAACATTTTCAGGAATCATGTTGGTGGTGATAGTATTAGTATGACTACTCTGATACTGTTGTGTGTACAATGTGGAATAAAGCAAATGAGTGTTTATGAGATTTCTAGTCAGTTGATCCTCTGTGTATTGATAACCAGAACTCTTGGCACGGAAGAAAGAAGATACAGATCTAATATAGTAGAGGTTAAATAAAAACTCTATAATATAATATTGGGCCAGATGTAAAATATGGGCTCATGCCTATAATCCCTGAACTTTGGGAGGCTGAGGTGGGAGGATTGTCTGAGGCCAGGAGTTTGAGACCAGCCTGGGCAACATAGTGAGACCCTGTATCTAAAAAAAAAAAAAAAAAAAAAAAAAAAAAAAAAAAAAAAGGCAGGGTATGGTGGTACACACCTGTGGTCCTAGCTGCTTGGGAGGCTGAGTGTTGGAGGATTGCTTGGGCTCAGGGGTTCGAGGCTGCAGTGAGCTGTGTTCATGCCAGTGCATTCCAGGTTGGGTGACAGGGTGAGATTCTGTCTCAGAAAACAAACAGCAAAACTCCAAATTCTAATATTGAATTTGAATTGGAAAACCCAGTATGAACTGTTGAGGTATTTTATCTTAAAATATTTATATATTTTATTTCTATTTTCTAGTTCTGTTGATCAAAAACATCTGGGCATAATGACCACCCAAATGCAGTGAGCATTCCTACGACCCAGATTATAGCACTGAAATACCCTTTCCTATGAAAAATAAACGAGGATTTTAGAGAGATACTGTGAGGTGAATCTGGAATATCTTGTCATACTGGATAGAGAGGAACTTCTTAAGCCACAAAGGTTGTGTCAAAAGGACCCAGGAGTCAACTTGAAGAGGCTTCCAGTAGCCAAAATGGGACAATGTGAGCTTCAGTGAGGAAAATAATTATAATGGACTGAAATCTATCAAATGCTTAACCCATGAGTTCATAATTATACTAAAAAAATAAAACCCACAAACCAATTTGTCTTTTTTGGAGGGTGACAGAGAAGAAATACGTTGTCTTAGATCCTGGTAATTAAAGGGAAAGAATCAAGCATTTATGCCGCTTCTGTTATATGAATGGTACCATGGAGTAACCAAATAATAAACACCTTATAAAATCATTCTAGCTAAGAAATAGAATATCTGGTGTGATTTGAAGGTTTTCACCTCCAGTGTCTAGGGCCAGCTTTCTGCCCCTGGCACCCACACCCAATTCTCAGAGGCTATGGTTCCATTTATTTCTATGCATCCTGGCCCTCACTCTCATCTGATACATGCCCTTACATTCAGGAGATGCTCATAAATCCTCCCTAGAGTGATGTGAACCCAGTCCAGAGTGAGGCTTGGTAGATGTATGGCTTTGCGGGATAGAGAGCCTGCTCGCTGTCCATCCCTCATCTCAAAGAAGAGCTGCAGAGATTTTTCTCCCAACTCTCTCCCACTGTCCCAGGGGTTGTGGGGGCAAATCCTGTGCCTGTTTCTAAAACCCAGACCCAAAGGAGTTCAGAAATTGCAGGGATGGAGCATCTTCAAACTTGAACCTACTTAGAAGGAGGGAAGGCCAGAGGTCACTTAGTTCATCCCATTGCCACCAATTCATGTACAGGATTGAGGAAGCCACCTTTTTGGGAATAAAAATGTTTGACATCCTGTCATGAAGCCCTGGGCCAGGGGGACTCAGTGAACAGGTTCTATTTGACATTTGACTGTAACCTATTCCTTCCTGACTCCAGCCCCAGATCAATTGCTACCTCAATTATAAAAATTCTTGCCCCTGACCGCAGAAGAGTGAATTAGAGCATGTGAATGACTCCATGGGAGCCATCTCAAGGTTCTGATCCAGCATCTGACCAGCATTATATTGTCATGTAAGAGTCATGCATGCTCACTGACCATTCCTTCAGATAGTATTTTTTTGCCATCTACCAGGTACCGGACACTATGCTAGGCATTGAGATACAGACAGATGAAGAAATGGTGCCTGTCCCCAAGGATTTCATAGCCTACTGGGGTAAAGAGATGGTACAGTGGGTGTATTCGTCTGCTAGGGCTGCCATTTCAAAATATCAGATTGGGGTCTTAAACAACAAACGTTTATTTTCTCCCAGTTTTGGAGACTGGAAGTCTCGGGGTTGGTTTCTCCTGAGGTCTCTATCCTTGGCTTACAAACAGCCACCATCTTGCTGTACACACCATCTCTGTACACACCCATTCCTGGTGTCTCTCTCTTCTTACAAGAACACCAGTCCTGGCCGGGTGTGGTGGCTCGCGCCTGTAATCTCAACACATTGAGAGGACGAGGTGGGTGGATGACTTGAGGTCAGGAGTTTGAGACCAGCCTGACCAACATGGCGAAACTCCATCTCTACTAAAAATACAAAATTAGCCAGGCGTGGTGGCAACACCTGTGATCCCAGCTACTTGGCAGGCTGAGGCACGAGAATCACTTGAATCCAGGAAGCAGAAGTTACAGTGAGCCAAGATCGTGCCACTGCACTCCAGCCTTGGCAAGAAGAATGAAACTACATCTTGGAAAACAAAACAAAACAAAACAAAACACCAGTCCTATTTGATTAGGGCCCCACCCTTATGACCTCATTTAACCCTAATTACTCCTTAAAGGCCCTGTCTCCAAATACAGTCACATTAGGGATTAGGGTTTCAACATATTAATTTGTTGCGGTGGGGAGTGGTAGTTGGGAATTCAATCCTTAACAGTGGGTTTTAAGAATTATAATAAAGTCAGGACCAGGCTGCAGGGCAAGAGCACCAACAGAGACTCAGATAACACATGCCTAAATAGTTAGGGGTTATAAATCAAGCTATCAAACTTGCAATATTCTCCTACCTACTCAAAGATGCCTTCATAAAGACCTGAGACTGGCTCCAGGTCCCAGCTCCCAGCCCAAGGCCACCTCACTTCTTTTTCCACTTCTAGTTCCTCTCCATTGAGGAGCCCTGAATGCATGTACGTGGAGGCCCCAGCTTGCATGTCCAGTCTCTGTTTCCACCTTCCCCAAAGAACTGTCCCTCAAGCCTGGGGGAGTACACATTGGTCAAGCAGTCTGTCTTCTGAAGAATGGACCCAGGGAAGAGATCCACAGAGGCCCTGGAAATGGGCAGGGAATTCTGGGACCATGGGTACCCAAGTGTGTCATGTAGAGAAGAGACAGACTCCCAGTGGGCACGTCCCCTAGGTCCAGGGCTTCTTGCCCTGAAGGGAGATGTTCAGCCAGAAGAAGACATGGGGAAGGGGCTTTGTTACCAACGAGGGCTGTCTTGAATAAAGGCATGGATGTATTGTAGTGGGGTAGAGAGGGGCATCTTAGGAAAATTCATCAAAAAGGGACCCCAGACCCACGAGTGGGCAGTTTTCATGGGGAGTAGCCCTGCAGTGTTGCAAACACTGAAGGTGTGAGAAGCAGCACAGTACATTCAGGACTCTGCAGCGACCATGACATAGGCGTAAGAAGAGAGCCTGGGATGAGCTGGAGCCCTGGGTGGGGCTAAGTCATGCCATGGAGCTTGGACATGAGAAGAATGGGAGCTGCCAATGAGTGTTGGAGCAGGAGAGAGGCTTGGTCAGGCCTGTGTTGTCCATCCCTCTGCTAGCTGTCAGGAGATAGTTAGAGAAGGGCAAGGCAGGAGGCGGAGAGACCAGTGGGAGTGTATTCCCATCCTAGGGCTGCTGTAACAAAGCACAGCTGCTCCTCTACTTACCATAAAGCCACACCCCTGTGAACCCATGGTAAGTTAAAAATATTGGAAGCTAAAGAGGCATGGAATATGCCTAACCTACCGAACATCATAGCTTAGCCTACCCTATCTTAAACGTGCTCAGAACACTTACATTAGCCCACTGCTGGGTAAAATCATCCGGCAACACAGTACACTGCAGAGACTCTGTTGTTCACCCTCATGACCATGTGGCTGACTGGGAGCTGGGCTGCAGCATTGTGGAAGGACCCTGTCTGAGAGGTGAGGACCCTTCCTCCCAGGTATGGCACCGCGTATGGCTGGCCTGGGAAAAGATCAAAAGATAATATTTGAAGTATGATTTCTACTGAATGTGCATTGCATTTGCAACATCGTAAAGTTGAAAAATCATTAAGTGAAATATCATAAGTCAGGGACCATCTGTGCTGAAAACTGGGTGGCTTAGAACAACAGAAACTGATCATCTCACAATTATGGAGGCCTGAAGTCTGAGATCAAGGTGTCAGCAGGGCCAGGCTCCCTTGTTCCTGCCCTCTCTCCTAGGTTCTGGTAGTTGGCTTGTGGCAGCAGAAATCTATAATCTTCACATGGCATTTTCCCTTTTTATAAGGACACCAGTCGTCTTGGATTAGAGGCCTGTCCTGCTCCACAATGACCTCATCCTAACTCATTACATCTGCAATGACCCTATTTCCAAATAAGAACACATTCTGAGGTTCTGAGAAGTCAGGACACCAGCATATGAACTTCTGGGAAGAACGTGATTCAATCCATAACAGGAAGCTCTGGAAAGAGTCCTGACACGATCTGATGGAGGCCCAAACTAAGGAAGTGGAGGCGTGGATCCTGAGGGTGGGGACTGGGCATTGGCTTAGTTCAGGCTGCTATAACAATATACCATAGGTTGGGGGCCTTAAGCAACAGACATTTATTTCTCACAGTCCTGGAGGCTGGAAGTCTGAGATCGAGACCTGCATGGTTGAGTTCTTGTGAGGGCCCTCAGGCCAGTTGCAGACAGCCATCTTCTCACTCTAACTTCATGGGGTAGAGAGGAAGCCCTGGAGTCTCTTCTTATAAGGGCACTAATCCCATTGTGAGGACCCCAGCTTCATGACCTCATCATAACCTAATCACCTTCCAGAGGCCCCACCACCAAATACCATCACAGTGAGTGTTAGAGCTTCAACCAAATACCATCACAGTGAGTGTTAGAGCTTCAACCAAATACTGTCACAGTGAGTGTTAGAGCTTCAACCAAATACCATCACAGTGAGTGTTAGAGCTTCAACCAAATACCACCACAGTGAGTGTTAAAGCTTCAACACAGGAGTGGAGGGGGGACACACAATTCATTCCCTAACAGGAATGGATTTGAAAGTTACTGATACGGGGTTTGCCTGGTTTGGTGATGGCTGAATATGGGTTGGAGAAGGAGGTGAGAGGTGAGGACCCTGTCTGAGAGGTGAGGACCCTTCCTCCTAGGACCCTGGCTTTTCTGAGGGCATGAGTAGTGGCACTTCTGATATGCAGAGGGCTGACAGAGGAGCAGGGGGTTTGTTTGAAGATGTTGAGTGGTTTTAGGCCCAGGCTCTGGAGCCGGACTCCTGGGTGTGAATCCCACCATCCCCACTTACTAGCTACAGTGGCCTTGGGTAGTCCCTTAACTTCTTGATGCCTTGAGGGGAAGTAACAGCACCTGGGGTCACAGGAGTGTGGGACTCCACGGAGGGTGATAATCCACATAAAGTGCATCGCCCAGCCTGGCTCACAGTCAGCACTCAGTGAGGTCACTCATGACCTTTACGATGATTGACTAGAGGCTCCATAAGCAGCTGGCATGAAAGGAATTCTGGTTTGAGAGATCATGACCAGCCTGAGAGTTATTTTCCCACCTCCAGTTCCTTCCTGTGTGTTGAGAGCTTGCATGCACGTGTAGATGCCGCAGCCTGTGTGTCCAAGCTCTGTCCACAGCTCCCTGCTAAGAGCTAGATTAACTTACCCTGCAGTAGTGTGCAGTATGAGGGAAAAGGAAGCCATTCCTGGTGAGAAGCTTGAGGGAGGACTAGTCAGAGAGAGTGTGAAGACATGAAAGAAGGAACAGAGAGATTCCCAATGAAGGGAGATAGCTAGAGAAGAGCAAGGCATTGGGAGCCTCCAATATTGAAGAGACTGCGAGTCAAATGAAGGCTGAAAAGTCCTAAATTTAGTTCATAGAGGTCCTTGGTGACATTAGCAAGGACAGTCCCTTGGAGACGGAGGGCAGTTCATAGAGTAGGAGCCAGGCCTGGGGGCTTGAAGGCCTCTGTGAGATGGAATGGAAAACCAAATATTATATGTTCTCACTTATAGGTTGGAGATAAGCTATGAGGGCACAAAGGCATAAGAATGATATAATGGACTTTGGGGACTTCGGGGGAAGGGTGGGAGGGGGCGAGGGATAAAAGACTACACACTGGGTACAGTGTGCACTGCTCAGGCCACGGCTACACCAAAATCTCAGAAACTACCACTAAAGAACTCATTCACATAACAAAAAAAAAAAAAAAAAAAAGAAGAAGAAGAAGAAGAAGGTCCAGCCCCTGCAGGATTAAGGAATAGAAAATTCAAAGGAAAAGGAAAAGGAACAGGGCTCAAACCAGACAGTGTCTCTCTCATGCTGAAGAAGTCTCCAGAAATTAGTTTGGGGCTGATTCCACGGGGAGAGGAGCTCAGATTCCTTCTATTATGTTGCTCCCAAAGGAATAACCTGTCTCCAGATTTACCTCAAGACCAATACAGCTGCTCCTGCTCCAGCCATCGTGTTCATGTTCCAGCTAGTAAGAAGATGGGAAAGAGTGTACAACACCCTCGTTTTAAAGAAAAGACCCAGAAACACAGAGATCACTTTTACTTGTCTCAAATAGGCTAGAGCTTAGCCCTCAGCCACACTTTGCTGCAGGGGGATGCTGGAAAATGTAGTCTTTTTTTTCTTTTCGAGACAGAGTCTCGCTGTCACCCAGGCTGCCATAGCCACCTGAATAGCTGGGATTACAGGCGTGCACCATGATGCCCAGTTATTTTTTGTATATTTAGTAGAGATGGGGTTTCACCATGTTGGCCAGGCTGGTCTCGAACTCCTGATCTCAGGTGATCTGCCTGCCTCGGCCCCTCGAAGTGCCAAGGCGGGTGGATCACGAGGTCAGGAGATCTAGACCATTCTGGCTAACATGGTGAAACCCCATCTCTACAAAAAAAATTTTTTTTAAAAATTAGCCGGGAATGGTGGCAGGCACCTGTAGTCCTGGCTACTCAGGAGGCTGAGGCAGGAGAATGGCGTGAACCCGGGAGGCGGAGCTGACAGTTGAGCCAAGATCGTGCCACTGCACTCCAACCTGGGCGACAGAGTGAGACTCTGTCTCAAAAAAAAAAAAAAAAAAAAGTGCTGGGATTACAGGCATGAGCCACCATGCCCGGCCAAATGTAGTCTTTATTTTGGTGCCCATGCACAGCTTAAAATCCTCCCAAGATGAAAAAGAGGAGGAGGGTATTGGGAAATAGTCATTTGGCCACCACTTGTAGGCAAGGGGGCATGAAAATGAGGGGATTTCAATCAGAAAACTTCTATTTTTTTCTCCATGAATTACGAGGTGAGGTCCCCAGCGACAAAATGTGGTGGGAGGGTTGAATGTGGCACCTGAAGTTTTCGATTCTCACTGAGGGGAAGGGGAAGCCAGCTGCCCTAAGTGGTGCTGGAGGCCTGGCTGAGAGTGAAGTCTTTGTGTCTGTTCTATGGAGGATTTACCCCAACATGCTCACATGCTGGAGGGCGGAGCTGCTACAAGGTGGACTCTCTGAGATGGGGTCTGGGGATCAGGGCATGTGGTTAGAGATGTTCAGGAAATGGACCTTGGGGTCTGGGCTCTGTAGGGAAAGCAGTGTGACCAGGAGGGAGGGGCAAGGTCTTGGAGAAGGTGAGGAAGGTCAATGGGGATGTGTCCTGAGTTCAGGAGGAGAACTATGGGGCGAGGAGGCTGCAGCTGGTAGGAAGTCTCCAGCATCTGCAACATCAGAGTGGATGGCCCCGGGTGGTGCCAGCCTCCAGGGTGTGGGCTGCTGAAATGAAGTAAAGGAGAACGTCCCCAGAGGAACAGAGGTGCCAGGTGAATTTTCCTCAGGATGTGGAAGTTTCCCAGAATGATGGCAGATGGAGGGGAAGGAGTCAGTGTGATACACGGGCTGCTGTTCTTATAAATATAGGGATATTGCCATGTCAATCAGACTGTGACCATGACTGATCACTGGGGGCAGTTCATACTGGAGAGAATATACAGGAAGGGTTTGGGGGTTTCAGTGGGAGGAGGGTAAGTTAGAGGCGGAGGAGGGCAGACCAAGAGAGGCCAGGGGAGGCAGAGGCTTGCAGTTGTGCTCTGGTGGTGAGAGGACCAGGAGATAAGATTAGTTGGCTCCAAGGTTCCAGTGGCACTCTTAAGTAAAGTGGTTTTGAATCCCAGCAGTTATAGTCCAGTCTTCACTCACAGCCCCTGCTTCCAACTACAATAACACACTACATCTTTCCTCAGAAAGTTCTTCCTTGTGCTGAGTCCCACCTATCTCCTGGTAACTTCCTGCCCCATTCCTCCATGCACTGGGGAGCTGAATTCCATCTGTGCAGTGGTGGCTCCCCAGCTGCTCACAGATGAAGAAGGAGTTCCCTTGAGTCCTCAGTTCTGCACAGACATGGATTTGTGCCTTTGCTCTTTAACTGGGCTGTGACCAGAGCAAAGACATGTGGGAACTCTCCTGGCCCTCATTTTAAATGTCAATGCCATCCGAAATTGCATTTGCTTTTTAAGCAGTGTATTAGTCCATTCTCATGCTGCTAATAAAGACATACCCAACACTGGGTAACTTATAAAGGAAAGAGACTTAATTGACTCACAGTTCTGCAGGGCTGGGGAGGCTTTAGAAAACTTACAATCATGATGGAAGGGGAAGCAAACACATCCTTCTTCACATGATGGCAGGAAAGAGAAGAATGAGCAAAGGGGGCCAGTGTTGGGTGAAGCCTGTTATAAAACCATCAGATCTTTTTTTTTTTAAGTTTTTGTTTTTAAATTATACTTTAAGTTCTAGGATACATGTGCACAACATGCAAGTTTGTTACATATGCATACATGTGCCATGTTGGTGTGCTCTACCCATTAACTCATCATTTACATTAGGTATATCTCCTAATGCTATCCCTCCCCCCTCCCCCCACCCCACAACAGGCCCCGGTGTGTGATGTTCCCCTTCCTGTGTCCAAGTGTTCTCATTGTTCAATTCCCACCTATGAGTGAGAACATGAGAAAACCATCAGATCTTGTGAGAGCTCACTTACTATCACGAGAACAGCATGGAGGTAACTATGATTCAATCACCTCCCACCAGGTCCCTCCCATGACACATGGGGATTATTGGAACTACAATTCAAAATGAGATTTGGGTGTGAACACAGCCAAACCATATGATTTTGCCCCTGGCCCCTCCCAAACCTCGTATCTTTGCATTTCAAAACATGATCATGCCTTTCCAATGGTTCCCCAAAGTCTTAACTCATTCCAGCATTAACTCAAAAGTCCAAGTCCAAAGTCTCATCTGAGACAAGACAAGTCCCTTCTACCTATGAGCCTGTAAAATCAAAAGCAAGTAGTTGCTTCCTATATACAATGGCGGTACAGGCATTTAGTAAATACACCCATTCTATATGGGAGAAATTGGCCAAAACGAAGGAGCTACATGCAAGTTCGGAATCCAATAGGGCAGTCATTGAAACTTAAAGTTCCAAAATGATCTCCTTTGACTCCATGTCTCACATCCAGGTCATGCCAATGCAAGAGGTGGGCTCCCACAGCCTTGGGCAACTCCACCCCTGTGGCTTTGTGGAGTACAGTTCCCTTCATGACTGCTTTCACGGGCTGGTGTTGAGTGTCTGTGGCTTTTCCATGTGCACAATGCAAGCTGTCAGTGGATCTACCATTCTGGGGTCTGGAGGATGATGGCCCTCTTCTCACAGCTCCACCGGGCAGTGCCCCAGTGGGGACTCCATGCAGGGGCTCCATCGCCACTTTTCCCTTCCTCAGTGCTCTAGCAGAGGTTCTCCATGAAGCCTCCACTCCTGCAGCAGACTTTTGCCTGGACATCCAGGCGTTTCCATACATCCTCTCAAATTTAGGTGGAGGTTCCCAAACCTCAATTCTTGACCTCTGTGCACCTGCAGGCTCAACACCTGTAAGCTGCCAAAGCTTGGGACTTGCATCTTCTGAAACAATTGCCTAAGCTATACACTGGCCCCTTTTAGCCATGACTGGAACTGAAGCAGCAGGGATGCACTGGCCCCCAAAGCCATTTTTCCCTCCTAAGCCTCTGGGCCTGTGATGGGAGGGGCTGCTGTGAAGACATTCACATGCAGACATTCATGAAGACATTCCCTGGAGACATTTTTCCCATTGTCTTGGTGATTAACGTTCGGTTCCTCGTTACTTATGCAAATTTCTGCAATGGGCTTGAATTTCTCCCCAGAAAATGGGTTTTTCTTTTCTATCTCATTGTCAGGCTGCAAATTTTCTAAACTTTTATGCTCTGCTTCCTTTTGAACACTTTGGTGCTTAGAAATTTCTTCTGCCAGATACCCTAAATTATCTCTCTCATATTCAAAGTTCCACAGATCTCTAAGGCAGGGGCAAAATGCCACCAGTCTCCTTGCATAGCAAGGGTGGCCTTTACTCCAGTTTCCAACAAATTCCTTATCTCCATGTGAGACCACCTCAGCCTGTACTTCATTGTCCACATCACTATTGGCATTTTGGTCAAAGTCATTCAACAGGTCTCTAGGAAGTTCCAAACTTTCCCACATTTCCCTGTCTTCTTCTGAGCCTTCCAGACTGTTCCAACCTCTGCCTGTTACCTAGTTCCAAAGTTGCTTCCACATTTTGGGGTATATTTATACTAGTACGTCACTCCTGGTACCAATTTACTGTATTAGTTTGTTCTCATGCTGCTAATAAAGACATATCTGACACTGGGTAATTTATGAAGGAAAGAGGTTTAATTGACTCACAGTTCTGCAGGGCTAGGGAGGCCTCAGGAAACTTACAATCGTGACGGAAGGGGAAGCAAATACATCGTTTTTCACCTGGCAGCAGGAAGGAGAAGAATGAGCAAAGGGGGCCAGTGTTGGGGTAGTCCCTCATAAAACCATCAGATCTCATGAGAACTCACTATCATGAGAACAGTATGGAGGTAACCGCCCCCATGATTCAGTTACCTCCCACTGGGTCCCTCCCATGTCATGTGGGGATTATGGGAACTACAATTCAAGATGAGATTTGGGTGGAGACACAGCCAAGCCATATCGAGCAGTAAACCTAACAATTAAGGTACACAGGCTTTGGAATGAGACAGACCTGGGTTTGAAAGTCTTGGCCACTATCAGCTGTGCAATTTTGAGTAAATATTCAACCTCTCTGGACCAAAGTTTCCACATTTGGATAGCGGGGGTAGAGGTGGGTTATTTATCTTTCTCCCTTTAGGGCAAGTCTTTCATGGTTGGAGATACACATCACTGCCTTTCCATCCCATTTGCCCCCATTTCTTTGCTTTGCCTAGAAGGCCACAAGGAAAGACTCCTGAAGATGTCTGAATACTAGGAACCCCAAGGACCAGAAGAATGCATTCACCTGTGGTTCAAGCCAAGTATGGGTAGTGCCAAGATGGTTTCTGATTTGGTCTGTACCATGTACAGTGATTCTGAAGTGGGATCAAGACATCCTTTCTCCTGCCCCAGCATCAGCCCTTTACAGTCTATCTCGGTCTGCTTTTCAAGTACCCCTAATATCTTGGAACTTCCCCATGGTGAAAAGTCTCCTTCCTCCCCTTCCTGACCCCATACCTGTGCCCAATGCCCAAAGAACATTTGGAAGGATGCTCTTAAACTCAAATTCCTCCATTGTTTATTTGCTGAGATAAGGTGAGGTGACAACCGCAGTCCAAGGGGACTACTAGCAGCCTCAGAACCCAGTCACCCAGCCCTAGCCTTGTCAGGGCCATTCCTGGGCTGGGCACACTGGTAGGTGGGGAGGGAAGGGCAGCATTGTCAGAGAAGACAGGCCAAGCTGCAGCTGCCCTACTGGGAGGCTGGGAAGCCTGAATAGCTTCACAGCACTGGGCCCTGCTTGCTGAATGGGGGCTTGGCTCCTCCCTGGCGGTGGTCTGGAATAGATGACATTTTCATTGCAAGCTAACAAGGGGAGAAATCCAATTACTTCACAAAGAGGCTCCTGAAGGGGCCTCACAGCCTGGAGAAAGAAGGGGAGGAGAAGAGGGGGAGAGGGAAGGAAGAAGGGGACTCTGTGTGTGTGTGTGTGTGTGTGTGTGTGTGTGTGTGTGTGTGTGTGTGTAGGGAGGCTCCCACCCAGACCAGGAAAGGAACAAAGCCCTCAGGCCTCCAGGACATGGCCTCCTGCATGCAGGCAGGGAGATGGAAATGGTGGGCTTTTAATTGATTTCCAATGGGTCAGAGGGTCTGCCTGGAAACTCCAGGTCTCTGAGAGCTCCAGGCAATCAGGCTTCCCCGCTGTGGAACAACCTGAGTGGTGCATAAGATGCCCCAGCCCTGGTCTCTCTGCCTCATCAGACTAAGGTTTCCCTGACCTGAGTCATCAAAGACCCATTATACACTTTTTTACTTTTGTTGCATCCACCTAAACTATTAATCCCTTTTTAAAACATTTATTTAAAGTGTATTATTTAAGCTTAGTATTTTGGAAGTTTATATCCTAACTGCAAGTAGAAAAAGTAGAAGCTAATTCTAAATAGAAATACAATTCAAATAACCCAATGTTGTTGAACCTCAGGGAGCTGAAAGCCTCTTGGGCTCTCTGGAGTGGCGGGTGGGAGTGGTGAGGTGGTGGGGTTAGCAAATGATTGCAATCCGGATTTCTCCCAGGTCTAATCCAGGAGGAAGAGGATTGAAAAGGGAACACTTCTCTCCTGCAGCCGTTCAAAAGCTGCTCCAGGCAAGGCTGTGCCTCCAGGCCTTCCACTCCTGCCCCCATGGCAGTGGGTGTGGTGGCTTCATGGCCTGGCTGCCCTTAACTTTGGTTGCTCAACAGCTAGCTTAGTCCTCTCTTTTCCTCTTCCGGAAAAGAGAGGCAAAGTGAGGATCTATTGTGTACTGGATAGACCTACTTTCTGTGAGTTGTGGGGTGGTCACTGGAGTCCCAGAAAGTGTGAGGGGCCTGGGGGAGGTGGAGGACAATGGCAGTTCCAGGGCCACAAGCGTGTCCAGTCTCCCGCTCTCCCCCCCTTCGACATGGGAGGAAGGGCTACGGACCCCATCCAGGAGGAAATTAGCATTCGCTTCTTCTGGCTCAGCCAGAGCAAATCGGCCTTCAAAAGCCAGCAGCCTGGAGGCCACACAGCGCGCCCCTTTGTGGCTCCCACGCCGTCACCCCTCCCTCTCCCCCAGCCGACTGAACTCCCCAGCCCCGAAGAGAGCAAATGGGAGTCTCCTGAGGCACAAGGACCTGGGGTGGGGTCGGGGGATAGGGGGTTGTCAGGATTTACTCTTCCTCAATGCCCTCTCCAAATAGGGGGTGCTGCCTGCTTCTCCTGTTCTGAGGCTTTTTGGTGAGCTTTGGTCCCAAAGGAGTTTAGGCCCCAAGGATGGCACAGTGCTAGTCTTCATTCCCCCTGCACCCCTGGGAGATTCAGGCCCAGTGGGAAGGCTGAGGGAGGGGCAGTGCTTGCTAGAAAGTGTGGCTCAGGTTAAGCCCCACCCACTCAGATCTGTGTCCAAAAGTGGACGAGGACCACCCTGGGCTCTGGGGACTTCCTGCTCCCCTCTGATCTCCCCAGGCCATTTCTGTTCTCAGAATGCTGGAGGAGAGGAGATTAGGGAAATGCGGGTCTGATCCAGATACTCAGGGGCACCCCTAAGTCCTCAGTGGGCTTGCCAGTCAAGTCAGTTGCCTGGGAGGGAGGCCGAGGGGAAGGGCTAAGGTGAGGATGATCTGCACAGTCAGACGCAGTCAAGGAAGCTTAAAGAAGGTGAAGAGAGAATAATCATAGCCAACAAAAGCAGGCACCAGGATTTCCTAAACACCTAAGGGATTAACTGCTTTACCCTCCACTACTCTAGGAGGTAGCTGAGGCTGGGTAACTTGCTTAAAAATCCCAGGTAGGCTGGGTGCGGTGGCTCACGCCTGTAATCCCAGCACTTTGGGAGGCTGAGGCAGGTGAATCATGAGGTCAGGAGTTCGAGACCAGCCTGGCCAACATGGTGAAACCCCGTCTCTACTAGAAATACAAAAAATTAGCTGGGCGTAGTGGTGGGCACCTGTAATCCCAGCTACTCAGGAGGCTGAGGCAGGAGAATTGCTTGAACCTGGGAGGTCGAGGTTGCCATGAGCTGAGATGGTGCCACTACACTCCAGCCTGGGTGACAGAGTGAGACTCCATCTCAAACAAAACAAAACAAATAAACAAATAAACAAACAAAAATCCCAGCAGCGGGTGGCCGAGTTTACCTTGTATTTACTTGCTATCTACCCATTCCTAGTCCATATTCTTCACCTGCTTGTGGCATTTGGCTTTGTTGAGACTCAATCTTTTGGCTTCCAGAACTCCACTCTCTTCCTGGACTCTTCTAACCTCTCTGATCATTCTATGTGCATCTTCCTAGGGGCCCACCCAGGGCCTCTGCTGCCAGGGCACAAAGAGAGAGCCCGCATAGTCTCTAGATTCCAGATACCCTCTGGAGTAGTGCAGTTTGGCAGTGTTGGCCCTACCCCTTGAATGTGCCTCGGGTTTATTCCTTGGCCTTCTCATCTGTAACCAGACTCATTGTTTTAACATTATCTCCTCCCTGATGACTCCCAAACTTTTGTCTCCATCCTTGACAAATCCCATGGCCTATGAGACACATTCACCTGGATATCTCAACTCCAAAACACAAGAGGCCATCAACTGAACTCATGCTTCCTCCAAATCTTCTCCCACAGGAATTTCTGTCCTAGGCATCCAAGGTGGAAACTCTTGGGTTCTCATTGATTCAACTCTGCCCTGACACCCTCATCTCCCTTTCCAACCAAACACTTCCCCTGCCCCATTGTTTTGCCAACTGAACATCCAGTCACCAAGGTAATTCTGCCTCTGAAATCTCTCCTGCATCAGCCTCCTTCCTCATCCACTAAGTCTCCGTCATCTCATACTTTGACTATTTGACATAGACCCCTAACAAATGTCACTGCTCAGTCTTTCTGCTGCAGACAAAGAGCCCTTCAAACCCAGTCTCAGCACAAAAATCTCCCTGCTTAAAGAGTTCTGTGAGGCCGGGCATGGTGGCTCACACCTGTAATCCCAGCACTTTGGGAGGCTGATGCGGGCGGATCACATGAGGTCAGGAGTTCAAGACCAGCCTAACCAACATGGTGAAACCCCATTAAAATACAGAAATTAAAAATTTAAATATAAAATTAAAAATACAAAAATTAACCGGGTGTGGAATTACATGCCTGTAATCCCAGCTACTCAGGAGACTGAGGCAGGAGAATCTCTTGACTCCAGGAGATGGAAGTTGCAGTAAGCTGAGATGGCACCACTGCACTCCAGCCTGGAACAGAGAGAGACTCCATCTCAAAAAAAAAAAAAAGTTCTGTGTCTTCCCTTAACAAAACTCCTATCACTTGCTCTTCATCTTCCATGTGCTATGCACCCTATACCCCACTATAGGCACTGATCTAAACATTCCTTGTCTTTTCATATTTACTCATTCACATGTCCCATAATTTTTTACTTGATATCATCTATGAGGCAGGCCCTGTGCTCACCGCTGGGAGAGATAAACGTGAATCAGACCCTGGCCCTCCTCTCTGGAGGATGAAGTCTAGTCTTCATGTTGTTGCTATTCTGCCATTTTGATGTACCCTTTTCCATCAGAAAATGTCTACTGTCATAAATAGGAGGTCTTATATTTTTCCCACACACCAGTGCATCATTTTGTGTATGCACTCCTTGGAGTATATACAGTGCACTTTGAAGACATCTGGACTAAGACCCAGAAACAGGAAGTAAACAGTCAGAGTTTTTTGGTTGAAAGTGACAGAAAACCAACTCAAACAAGTAGGAAAGGGAATTTATTGGTTCACATAAGCAGGAAGTGCAGAGGTAGAGTTGACCTTAGAGACTCCAAGAACACATCACCTGTCACTCTCTCTGTCCCGCTCCTCAGGCCTTCTACCTTGATGTCTTCTACTGAAGTGATGGGTGAAGAGTAGATGGTAGATCTGGTGGCAGAAAGCTATGAGCTTATATCAATCCAGCCTAGTGATGCCCCTGGAAAAATATGTTATTTCCTAGCATTCATCTAAAAATCTTAAGAAAGGGTTGTCATTGGCCCAATTTGGATAGTGTATTCATTCCTGAATCAGTAACTGAGAGAAGGGGATGAAGAGCTCTGAATGGATAGGCTTGAATCACATACTCATCCCTGTGGTCTGGAGGGCACTGTGACTGGCAGCTGAAGAAGAACCATATGGAATTGGGGAGGAACAGTTCTCCAAAGGAAGGTGAGTGCTGTAATCAGAAGAGGGGAAAGGATCGGGGGCAGACAAACACAAAAAATGCCACTACAGACAGTGTGGAGGCAAAACTAGACTCCTGATCCTTGATTCTTTCCATTGCATTACAGTGTTGTAGCTAGATGATCAAACCACATATCCTTCAGAAGACAGGTATGATCCTAAGATGGTCCAGTCCTCATTATTGTGCAGGAGCTGCAAAGGTAGAACATTTCCTTACTCCTGATGTTTCTTTCTAGACTTCAGTCTGTTGAGGAGACAAAGAAGAGAATTCAGGAGGTTGAGGCAGCTAGGGTTTGCATGTAGTGGAAATATTTTTACAGAGAAAGTTTCAGAAACATGCATAGAGCTCTCTTGAGTTCCCGTGAAGCTAACTAAAAAAAAAAAATCCAGGGAAAGGACAATTACTTGGGAGAAGTAAGATAAAAAGATTCTTGGAGTTCACACAGGTTGGGGAATCATTTGAGGTTCTACTAACCAGGATGGAGAGACATTGCTTAATGTATGAGGCATTTATATATTTGATGAAAGATTCTAGAAGGGTCATATTTCACTGGTGGGGCTAAACTAGCTCTAGAGCAAAGGTTACTGAAGTTCCATTTTTTTAAGAGCTTGAAAACAAGTTTTAAAAATATTATACTTGTCTTTTAATGGCCTCCAGGACAAAATGCAACCCCTCTTTAATGGAATGCAATAAAATCAAGCACTCAATGATGTAAATTTGCATTACCCAGCATCTAATCAAGAATGACTAGAAATACACAGAATTAGAAATATGTTACCCATAATTAGATGTGGAGGCTAAAGCAACTCCATCTTGGATGCTAATCTGCCATGTTGACTTCTGATTAACCCTGTTCTGGGAATGCCTCTAATATTTCTACTTTATCTACTGTTATCATACATGTTGCCCATAGGTCAAAACAACCTTGATCATAAATTCTTCTCTCAGGCAGACTAACACAGCCTTCTTGCCTTTCCCTGAGGAGTTGACTTCAACCGTCTTATACACTCCTTCCCTGTGGTATATAAACCCCGGGTCTGGGGTAGGGTAACAGTGTGAGGACCCACCATCTTGTCTTACCACCATCTGAAACATGGCTTCTGTTCATAAGTCCCTATTAAATTTTTCTTTCTTATAAACTCTTTGTCAGCCTCTTTCTTTGGGTTCTCAGCTTCCTTGGCCTTTGGGGGGAGGTTTGCACAGATCTGCTCACTTACAGAACACTAGGAGAAAAAGCAATCAATGAAAATACATCTGGAAATAACAGATACTAAAATCATTCTTACAAATATGCCCAACAATTTAGAGAAAAGTATGAATATAATGAGGAAATAAATTGAAGATAAGAAGACTCAAACAGAACTCCTAAGGAAGGAAAAATATAGTGTTTGAAATGAAAATGTTACCAGATAGGATGAAAAACTAATTAAATACTGCAAAAGAAAAGATAAGTGAACTTGAAGACACCAGTTTAGAAACTATCTCAAACGAAGTGCAGAGAGAAAAAAAGAGTGAGATAAAAACCAGTATCGTTGACCTATGGGACAATGTCAAGCAGTCCAACAGACATAACACTGGAGTCACAAAAGGGGATGGGGGGGTAGAAAAAACATTTTGAAAAAATAATGGGCAAATATTTTCCAAATTTGATGACAGCTATAAATCCAGATCAAAGAAGCTCAAGGAACCCCAAGCATGATAAATAAAAATAAAATCACACCAGGGAGCATTACATTCAAATTGCTGAAAGCCAGTGATAAAGATAAAATCTTAAAAGCAGTCAGAGGAAAATTAAGAAAAGACATTATGTACCCAGGAACAAAGATAACAATGACAGCAGACTTCTCATCAGAAACTATGCAAGCTGGAAGACAATGAAACATCTTTAAATGCTGAAAGAAGAAAACCCCAAAAACCTATTAACCTAGAATTATATTCACAGTGAAAATACCTTTCAAAAATGAAGATGAAATAAAGATTTTTTAAAAATGCCAGCTAGAAGTAGTAGAATTTGTTGCCAGCAGACTTGCTCTATAAGAAACATTAAAGGAAATTCTTTAGGAGAAGGAAAATGATATCAGGTAGAAACTTGGATCTACACAAAGGAGTGAAGAAAGCAGGAAATGACAGAGATGTGGGTAAATGTAAAATATGTTGATTGTGTAAAGTAAAAGTAATAATGATATATTTGGCAGTTTATAATACATGTAGAAAGTATATAACAACAGCACAAAGGATAAGAGGGAAAAATGGAAGCATCATGTTGTAAGGTTCTTAAAGTATACATGAAATATATAATATATTATTATAATCTTATTTGATGGTATACTGTGATAAGTTAAGCAAGTATATTGTAAGCCCTAGAGCAACACTAAGAGAGTAATGAAGAGGCATAGCTACTAAGCCAATAGTAGAGATAAAATGAAATCTTGATGTTTCCTTCTGTGTGTAGGGGACCCCATTGGTATAACACACCGGGCCTCTCCCTGCTCTCTCTTTCATTCTGCTCCAGCAAATATTGAGTGGCTTATCTGCTTGGTGAGTTTGGCAGGAGCGGTCCAGGCAACTGGGTAGCTCAGCCCCATCCTTGGGTACAAGCTACCGGCAATGTAAACACATTTCTTCTCTGCCCTTGTGAGCAGGAGAGGCTAGTGATGGTCCAGTGTTGCCTATGACCTGTGGGCATGTCTGACTAATTCTAGGTTTCCATGTTTAGCAGTCTGCTTGCCTGCAACCATGAGCCATGTTCTTCAAAGTCAGCCTCATTGGTAGTAAATGTGATATTTGCTCTCTATCTGCCTTGCTTCTTTGTCTGATTTCTTAATTGGTTTAGAAATCAGTATTTATGGAGATACTTCCCCCACCACAATGGCTGGCTTGACTGCCAGCTCCTGGATAGGAAAAGGATACTGGACTCCTCTCCTACCTGCCATATGTGATTGACCATGGGAGCTTGAGTATGGGGTCCTGGAATGGGGAGGGATTGATGCTAAGATAAGGTAAAGAGAAATATTAATGCACAGGTGCCCTGTGAAGTATGCTGGACCTCTGGGCTCAGAAAGGACCAAGGGAGCCTCAGGTGAGCCCAGTGGGGAGGGTCAGCCTCAGTTTTCCTCCTCTCACTCCCCTGCTCAGAATCTACAATATCTCTGCCCCCCTCAGCCAGGCAAGTTATGGCAATGGCACAGCCTGGGGGAAGAAGATCTGGATTCCTTGCCTAGAAGGGCCACTAATTTTCTATGTGAGCCTGAGTTATGCTCCTTCCCACCCCCACCTCCACATTCTAGCCTCAGTTTCCCCATCTAGAACAAAGAAATTATGCTAAATAATATCTTGTAGTGGTTCCTTCTGGTGTTTATGGTTTCCTTACCTAGATCAGACTCCAGCCTAGGGCTATGTACAGGCTTACTTCGTTTGGCACAAGCTGTGTTCTTTTTTTTTTTTTTTTTCCAGTTATTTGCTGACATTGGGAAGATATAACACACAAATCTGAATTTCCAGTTTCTCTTGAATTCTAAGTCTTAATTGCTACATAGAAATAATAAGCTGGATTCAAGTGGTTTTTGAGCCCTTTAGGGGCATGGGGCCTGTCGAGGTGACCACAACCCTCCCTGGGCCACTGCCACTCATGCACGTTGCTTGCTTGTCCTGAATGACTTGCACTGGGGTCTCTGCACAGACAGTGGGGAAGCTGCAACATGAGCCCGGGTCTCTGGGAACTTAGGCCAGTGTGACTTCTGCTATATTCTGTGACCAGTCAAGTTCTCTCCGGATAGGCGAAGAGAAAAGAGAGACAATATTTCAAAGCTGCCTGAGTTTATTCTAAGGGAAGCTGGACCTAGGATGGGGGATGAGATAAAGAACTTCATGGGTGCAGCAGGTCTCTGGTGTTGTGTGGGAAACACAAGCAGAATCAGAAGTTGCCCTGGCCTCTCCCTGGGTCCTCTTTTTCCCACCCCCAACTAGTGGCTGAGCCAAGAGGTTGGAGCTAAAGCCCCTCCCCCACTGGCAACTTTACTGATCCCTCCCCTAAACTTTCACTCCAGTGGTTAAATCATTGTCAGAGACACAAGGTCAGGCTACCAGCTGGCTGCCCCATGCAGAGGAGGCCAGTGGTGGTGTTAGCGCATGGGTGAGCCTGCGGGACAACCTGTTTTGCATCTCCATGGCCTGGAATCCCACATTACACAGCCCCAGTTGTACTCCACAGGGTTTCTAGCCCAAAGTGATGCTGAGAAGTAATCTCAGCTCTGCTGACACCTGGCCCAAGGAAGGCTCAAGGGTTCTGGGGTCAGACAGACCTGGAGTTGAGTCCTGACTGCCTATCAGCAGTGTCAATCAAGGTCAACTGAATGCTTGGTGCCTCAGTTTTTTCATCTGTCAAATAAAACAATAAAATCCTACCTCATTGAGATGTTGTAAGGATGTGATGACAGAAGGAGTGTAGAGTGGCAGCACTTGGTAGGCTCTCAGTAATTGTCCATTTTCTTTCCTCCCCTTGGCTCCTAGGGACCTGGTCCTGGGAGTCCTGGGAGTCCTGGGTCTTAGTGTCCTATAGGCAGGGAAGATTGTCTAGAAATCAAACATGAAAATATAAAGCTATACTTCAGCTTTTAGGATGGCAATGAGAAAGTAGCTTCTACTTTTTAATGATGAAATCTCTTAGACTAATCATAATTTACTAAGGATGCAGCCCACTCAGTCCCCACAGCCATCGTGTGAGAATGATATAACTATGGTCCCCACTTGCGGATGGGAAAACTGAGGGGCAGAATGGCTCAGTGAGTTGCTCATGGTCACAAAGCTAATAAGTATTGGAGGTTGCTGCTGTTGTCGGTTTAGATCTGGTCATGGAGCAAGGCTTTGCCCTTTTGAAGACTCAACTCACATGGTAGGGAGTTGTCCCCGCAACCCATCCCCACTTTGGGAAGTGGAGCACTTTTTCCTGGCCCTTTCTCACCTGGAGTACTCATGATGAATAGTCATATCCTTCTCCTTTTTCAAAGCTAGTACACATTTTGCCACCTCTGGGAAGTCTTCCCTGTTTTAATCTCCAACAAAGATTTTTCCTTCTTCACCCTGACTTCTATGCTGCTCCCAGGGCACCCACCTCCCAGGAGCATGGGGCTCCTTGTCTGCCAACCCAGCAACTCCTATCCCTGGGTGGAAGGCTGGATGACACACGCCTGGAGGGTGGGTGCCATGCTACATTGGCCTCCATTCCAACCTCCAGCCACGGAGTGCCCTCCTCCTACCCCTTCTTCCTCACCCCCGTCCAGGATACACAGTCCACAGGCTTCCATAACACAAGTACAATCCTCTAGCAGTATGTAGCAAAAGCCTTAAATAGCACATAGCCTCTGACCTAACAGTTCTACTTTGAGGACATTTTTCGAAAGAAATAATGAAAAGGCCGGGCACAGTAGCTCTTGCCTGTAACCCCAGCACTTTGGGAGGTTGAGGTAAGTGGATCGCCTGAGGTCAGGAGTTTGAGACCAGCCTGGACAATATGGTGAAACCCCATCTCTACTAAAAAAATACAAAAATTAGCTGGGAGTGGTGGCACACACCTGTAATCCCAGCTACTCTGGAGGCTGAGGCAGGAGGATCACTTGAACCCGGGAGGTGGAGGTTGCAGTGAGCTGAGATCGTACCGCTGCACTCCAGCCTGAGTGACAGAGCAAGACTTGGTCTCAAGAAGAAAAAAAAGATATATGTATAAAAATGCTCATCTCGGCCGGGCGCGGTGGCTCAAGCCTGTAATCCCAGCACTTTGGGAGGCCGAGACGGGCGGATCACGAGGTCAGGAGATCGAGACCATCCTGGCTAACATGGTGAAACCCCGTCTCTACTAAAATATACAAAAAACTAGCCGGGCGAGGTGGCGGGCGCCTGTAGTCCCAGCTACTCGGGAGGCTGAGGCAGGAGAATGGCGTGAACCCGGGAGGCGGAGCTTGCAGTGAGCTGAGATCCGGCCACTGCACTCCAGCCTGGGCGGCAGAGCAAGACTCCGTCTCAAAAAAAAAAAAAAAAAAAAAAAAAAAATGCTCATCTCAGTCTTACCAATAAAGGGCAAAAATTGAACACAACCTAAGTAGCCAGTAGGGGATTTTTGGTTAAATACAATACTTTGCTTCAGTACACAGAATATATGTAGTGATTAAAATGAGGAAGTAGATCTGTGTTTCATTAGCACCAAAAAAGGTTCATAAGATATTAAGGGCAAAAAGATTGTAAGACAAAAAGCATAGACTGACCTCTCTCTCTCTCTCTCTCTGTCTCTCTCTCTCTCTGTCTGTCTCTTCATATGTGTATGTGTGTGTGTAGATAGATACATAGAGAGATATATAATATCTACCAAATATAAACAATGGTTCTCTCTGGGTGGTAGGATTAACAAGTGATTTTAAATCTTTTACTAATCTATACTTTCTGCAGTGAAATTGAAGAAATAAGGAAAATATTTATTTTAAAGCTGGATGCCACAAGTTGGGCTCTAGGCATTTCTAGGTAGCACTCCCCCACCTCTGTGGGAGACCCAGTGAGGGTAGGGGAGTCTGGGGAGGTGGGGTGGGCAGCAGGGGCATCAGGCTTGGTTCCTGCCCTGGGTTGGGCACTCACTCTCCATGAGGGACCTTGTTAGGCCAGGTGACTGTCCCACCCCAGCCTGCACCTGCTCCGTTAATCTTCCATGTCCCAGCCAGGTCGACAGAGCCCACTGTGTCTATTGATCTAAGAGGAGGATGTGAGGGCCCAGGAGGGGTTCCTGCTCCATGCCTGTACCTGCCGTTGCTCAGCAGCTGGGGCCTGGGGCAGGAGCGCTTGAGGGGGGTCGAGTTTGTCAGGGCTGATAGATGAGCTGCTGCAGGAAGTGGGAAGGCTGCTCTCTCCTGCCACTTCTCGCCACCTCCCTGGTCCAGGCTGTTCCTGGCAGCGTTAGTCCCTCAGGCAGGACGGCTAACAAAAGAAGCTGAGTTCTTCCTGCAAATGTCCATGAACCACCTGTAGACCCCTCCCCCAGCACACATCCGCAGTACCAAAAGTGTTCTCATTTTAACCTCCCCTGAGCCCAGGAACAGAGGCAAATCAGATACTAACTTTGTCATAGATGAGAAAGGGAAAGCAATTAACATAGAATTAAAATAGCAACATAGGTTTATATTTTATTGATATTGAAAGATGTTCAGAATATCTGAAGTGAAATAAGAATAGTATGGCAAAAGTATAGTTTGGTTTTTTTCATATCTGGAAAGATATCTACCAAATGTTAACAGCAAGTGAGCTGGGATTTGACCAGATCTTTGGGCTCAGATTCCATGCTCATTTCACCATCTCTTGTTCCCTCTTCATCCTGAGATTCTTCCCTCCTTAAAAGCTCCTCCACCTCCAGGTAGCCTCCTGGGACTCCTTCTTCTGTTGTGGCTTGGACCACCTCACTCATTGTAGAAACCTTCTTCCCTCACAAGTACTGAGGCTGGGAGCTCTGCCTGAGGTAGCAAAGCTGCATCTACTTTGAAATGTGTACTTAGGAGAGTCCCCCAGCTGATATAATAGAGTCCTTGCCCCTACCCCGTTATACAAGGCCTCTCTCCTTCCCATTATCTGGCATGGTCCTGATGGCACAGAGTCCAAGACACGAGGCTTACGCATGTCATTCTCAAGGAAGGTTCACGGTCTGCACCTAGATTCCATTTACTCTTCTTTTGCACACAGTCCCACTGAGCTTGGCTAACTCGCTCCCCAGGCCATACGTGATGAGGGTCAGCACATTAGAAAGTGGGTGACCTGCTGCCAGAGCCGGGCAAGCTAGAGTAGACAAGGACAGCAGAAAGAGGAGCTCAGGCACCACAGCAGTTTGGGGCATGTGACGAAGAGATGAGCACATCTCAGGAGATCCAGGGGTGCACGGAATTGGGCCAAATACAACATTTGTGATAGCTCCCTAATCACCCAGGCAGGCAGACACAAGGAGCTAACACTTGCTGAGCTTTTATTATTTGCTACACACTTGAGGATGGCATGTGCTCTGTTTAAGCAGGTAAGAAATCATGCAATACTTTTAAGAGAGTGTGTTCATTCAGTGGACCACCGGAACAAGTTACTACATACAGGGTGGCTTAAAACAACAGAAATGTATTCTCTCGCAATTCTAGAGGCCAGAGGTCAGAAATCCTGGAGGTGGCAGGACAGCACTTCCTCCAAAGCCTACAGGACAGACTCCTTCCTTGTTCCTTCCAGTTTCTGGTGGCTACCTAACTCCCGTCTCTGCCTGTCTTCACATGGCCTTCAATGCGTCTCATGTCTGTTTATTCTTCTCTTTTCTTATATGGACTAGTTTGTGGATTTAGAGCCTCACCTAATCCAGGACGATCTCATCTTGAGATCCTCAACTTAATCATATCTGCAAAGACCCTTTTTCTAAACACGGTCACATTTACAGTGTCCCGGTGGATATTTCGATTGGAGGGCCACTCTTCATCTCACCGCAGAAAGATTCGTATCTAAAATGGTACAAATCTTTACTTGTACATTTTTGAAATGTACCACCTTAATATTGAACTGATTAAACCGCAGTTTGAACTAAATGTTTCTATAAAGAAGTGCGCATTTCCCAAGCAGGCCAGGTGTGTGGGACCTGGATCTACTTGAATTCCCAGAGTCCCCACCACAGATCAGGGTACATAGAGTAACTCAGCAAATTCCAAGGTGATTGGCTCCTTCAATTTCTTTTACATTCCTTTCTCAAACTCCACATGGTACAGTGGGAAACTGGAGAGAAATGAGGAAAGATCATTAGCTTTTCAGTTGGGAGGCAGGAGTTCAAATCCCCTTTCTGTTCCTTGTTCACTCACTTCTCAGCCTCTGAGCACCTCTCCCAGGCCCTTCACATCCACAACTCCCCCGTGAGGCTTTCACCAGTGCAAAGTGTTCCACATCAAAAAAGCTATCCCTTCCATTCCACCAAAGGCATTAAAAAAGAAAATTGAAGTACCACTGTAACTGGGCACAGTGGCTCACACCTGTAATCCCAGCACTTTGGGAGGTCAAGGCGGGTGGATCACCTGAGGTCAGGAGTTTGAGACCAGCCTGGTCAACATGGCGAAACCCCGTCTCTACTAAAAACACAAAAATTAGCCGGGTGTGGTTGGGGGTGCCTGTAATCCCAGCTACTCGGGAGGCTGAGGCAGAAGATTTGCTTGAACCACTGCACTGCAGCCTGGGCGACAGAGCGAGACTCCATCTGAAAAAACAAAAAACAAAACAAAAATTGAAGTACCACTATATTCATTAATTAAAGCTTTTAAGTGATGACATTTCCCTCTAACTTGAAAATAATACAAGCTCAGTGCAAAAAACTAACAAAATGTAGAAGTGAGAGGAAATCCTGCGATTGCACCGCTTAGTTAATGAATGTTTTTCAAGGTGTTTTTCCTAAGCATAAACATGCCTGTATCTTTTGTACAAATGGTTTCATTCCATACCTCTAAAAGAATGTTTATCCTCTTTTATCCATAATTTTTAGTTATTTTCTGGTGGAATGATTTGCATGTTACCTTGTCTGTCATCTTGTTTAAAATCCAGTTTGTTTTTTCCACTAAGCAACATGTTGTGAACATTTCCCATGTCAGTAAGCATTATTTTACAGCACAGTTTTCTACGGGTATCGTAGCCTATTGTGTGATACATAGAATAATATCTGTTCTGCAGGGTTGAACACTTCCCTTTGTATCTAATTTTTTTCCCATTATAAAAGATAATGTTATGAATACCTTTGTTGAGACATGTTAATGCAATTTCTGATAATTTCCTCAGGAGGATTGTCTGGGTCAACAAATTTGGCTATTTTAAGGCATAAGATAATACTGAAAACAAAGACTGGATCAATTTCTAAAACACTTAAAGTAATATGTGGGTGTGATAAAAATTTTAAAAGTACAGAAGATCACTAATCAAGACCAAGACAACATCATCAGTAACAACAGCTAACAGTCACTGATGGCTTCATGCAGTCTCCTCCTTTTATATTTTATATAGTATATACACTTATCATATATTATATTATAGATTCTATACTTAATCTTTATAGCTATCATTTGAGGGAGGTACTATAATTATTCCCATTTCACAAATGACATTGGGGTTCAATCACTAAGCTGGTAGGTGGCAGATTTGTCAGCTGAATTCCAGGAGCCTGACTCTGAAGCCCACGCTGTTGAGCGCTACAATCTACTAGGGAGGGAAGCAGCTCTCAGGCCTCCTGGAAAGGTCTGGGCAGAGGAGAGACAGGAGCTGCAGGCAGGAAGATTAGGCAATGGCGAGTGGCTGGCCCTGGAGGGAGAGGTGGTGGGGAGGCTCCAGGCAGGACCCCCTGTGTGGCTGGGGAACAGTGCCCTTCAAGAGGCAGGACAGAGGCGGGATCCACAGGCATTGCAGAGGACAGTACACAGGCAGGCGAGGTGAGGGTGGCACCAGGGTTCCAGCTTGGGCAGGTGGGTGCCTGGTAGCCCCTTTCACACATGTTGCAGAGGAGAGGCCCAGCCCCGTGGGGGTATGCTCTTGAACCCGGCCTATGCCTCCTTCTGAGGCCAAGGTGGCTCCATGCTCAACCCCCCTCCCTTTGCTAGCACAGGGTCAGAGATGCTCACTGAGGTCTTTGGGAACGAGATCCTGTCTCCCTCCCTCCTGTTTCATGTTGTCACAGATTAGATGCCCATCGCCACCACCCTGCCCTTGTTGGGGTTGGGGGGCTGAGGTTTCCTGATCTACTTTCCTTGCCCCTAAAGAAAGGGGGCTCACCTCACCTCTCTCCTTTGCCCCAAGTGTTGATTGTTCTCACAAGAGGCAGTGACTGAAAAGGGGTCTGCCTGCCAGATACACACCTCTTTCTACCTCCCCTCCCTTCCTCTGGGCCCAGAGTCTCAGTCATTATTTCCTAGGCCTACAGCAAAGCCATGGCCCATAAGATGTCCAGTAAGAGACCCAAAGAGCAGGGGGCAGCCTGGCCCCCACATTCCTTCAGTTCAGTTTTATTAAAAATACCACCGCCACCACTGAACACCTACCACTTGCTAAGTATTCAAGGGACACAGCGATGTCCTAGACATGTCCCCTGCTTTCAAACCACGACTCTAGACCCAGACAACTAGAGTCCTACCGGGGAATAGAGTCTGTGTCAAGGGGACAGAGGTGTGGCCAACCATTCTAAGTGGGGGAGTCCAGGCTGAGCCCCTGGCACACTTGGGGCTGGACCCTGCTCTGCTACTATCTCTGTTGTGACCCTGGGCCAGTCTCTTCCCCTCTCTGGCCTTCAGCCTCCACAGCTGTGAAACCAAAGAATGGGACTCAGTGGTCCCTGAGGCCGTTTCCAGCCTGGGCTTGAGGGAGTTTTGTTCCTGGAGTCCTTTGGAGCTGTTGCTGGGTTTTTGCGACCACTTTTTAAAAGCAGTGAGTGAGAAGAGGCCGGGTGGGGGTGGAGAGCACGGGAACTGTAAAGAAATTCTCAGACTGGTCTGCTGCTTTTTGTGTGTGGACCAGGGACTGGAAAGTGCTGGGGGGAGGGCGGGAGTAGAAGGCCAGGGATGGAGTGAGGAGGGGGAGAGGAGGGTGCCTGGAGGGGACAGAAGAATGAAATAAAGGCAATCCAACAAAAGGAAGTGAAAAGTGAATGACAGGTTTGAGGCTGCAGGCCCTAGGCCGGCTAGGCCTTTAGGGGGAAGAATGGAGACAAATGAGCTGGATTTTCATGCTTGGTGGACATGAATGAAGGAGCATCTTTTAAAACCCTATCAGGAACTCTTTGGATTGTCATTAGATCTGGAGAGGGGAAAAGATGGAGGGAGGAGATTGCTGAATTTGGCCCCTGGGTGTGAAAAGCTCCCAGATTCTTCGCTGGTGACTGGGGGGCTTCATGCTCTCTCCTTGCCAGAGCTAGGCACACCTGGGCCCCTGAAAGCTTTCGGTAGATTATTTGTCATTCTGAGGGCCCTTGAAATTCAGTGGTGGTTTCCTCCTGCTCTTGGTGGGTGACCCCACACTGGAGCTACAAGGAAGTGGGGGCTGGGAGTGGGCTGGGGGAAGCTCCAGGATTCTGGCTCCTTGGAGGGTGACCAACCATCTGGGTTTGCCAGGGACACGGGACTTGCAGTGCTAACACCGGAAAAGTCTGGGACAAACTAAGATGACTGGTCACCATACTTTTGGGTGGGGGCTGGTAGGGACAAGAGGGGAGGGAGGTGAGTTGCTCAAGGCTGGTCCCACTAAGCCCTGGGGTTAGGCTGGTACCAGAGCCTTGGTCCTGGCCTCCAGCAGGCATCTGGAATACAGGCTGAGAGGATGTTTGTTTTACGTAAAACAAACAAACAAACAAAAAAAACCAAAACATCGGCCGGGCGTGGTGGCTCACGCCTGTAATCCCAGCACTTTGGGAGGCCAAGGCGGGTGGATCATGAGGTCAGGAGATCGAGACCATCCTGGCTAACATGGTGAAACTCCGTCTCTACTAAAAATAACAACAACAACAACAAAAAAACTTAGCCGGGCGTGGTGGCGGGCGCCTGTGGTCCCAGCTACACGGGAGGCTGAGGCAGGAGAATGGCGTGAACCCGGGAGGCGGAGCTTGCAGTGAGCTGAGATCCGGCCACTGCACTCCAGCCTGGGCGACACAGCGAGACTCCATCTCAAAAAAATAAAAATAAAAAAAGACAATTTGAGACTTTTGCCTATGGCTGGATATTAGATCATGTTTCAGAATTTCTCATGCATTGTGAAAATAGTTTGGTGGTTATGTTTCTAAAAATATTCTTATCATTTAAAAATGGACACTGAAGAATTTACCAGTGGGATGATAGATACCCGGGATACACTTTAAAATTTTCCACCAAAAAAAAAGTCTGTGCAGGTTTGGGGTGGAGGCAAACTGATGAAATGAGGTTGATCATGAATTGATGGTTGCAGAAGCTAAGGGATCGTACATGAAGACACATTATTCTATTCTCTCTGCTTTTGTCTATGTTTGGAAGTATCCAAAAATCCAAACTCAAAAAACGAAGAAAAGAAAAGGGGAGCCTATCAGTGATGCAAAGTAGCAGTGGTTAAAAGCACTGGCTCTGGGTCAGGACAGCGTGGGTTCAAGTCTAACTCCACCTCTTACTGGGTAACTGACAGCATGTTATTTAACCAATATCAGTGTCATCATGTGTAAAATGCAAATAATAATTATAATAATTAGTCTATGATCTCAGAGACTAACAAATGGAAAGCACTAGCAGTGCGCTTAGACATAGTAAACCCTCAATAAAAATTAGTTGTCATTAAGATAGGTGATTTGTGGGGAGGACATGCCGTTTCAGCCCGGAGATCCCTTCAGAGCTTGGATCCTGGGAGTGTGGGTGATTTCCTGGAATAAACCTCTCCTGAAGAGGTCAGTTACTGGGACTCAGGCCTCACCTACACAGTGTACCCAGGCAGGCTGCCTCCCTTCCCATGCCTACAGCCTGCAAAGAGCCCTCTGCCTGCCCCTGTTTTCTGTTCTCAGTCTGATGCGTTTTGCAGAGTTTTCTCCCTACCTCCTCTAGGAAGTCTCAGTGCTGTGCTTATACCTTCATGCCTTTGCTTGACCAGTTTTCCTCTGGTCTCTGTTAGTCAACCAGGAACTGCAAGGGGGCAGGTCACAGGATGAGCACACGGAAACTCAGGCATGTGCTGGTTCACATATAGTGACAGCACACACACAGAAACAAGTGCACACACATGTACAACCCTCAGGCAGGTATGTCAATATCTGCTAACAAATGGGACCAGAGGTTAGAAAGAGGTTAGAAAGCCTGAGATGCAAGAGCAGCAGAAGTGGGGACTTGGCTTTGTTCACTCTGGGGTTCATGGTGCAGAACTGAGTATACTATGAGCAGTGGATGCCAGGGGCTGTCAGCAACTGAAGCCAGGTTCACTGCTGAGGTCTGTGTTGTCAGAATTCAGTGCCAGTAGAGGGGATGATGATGAGGTAGAGGGCCTTCATTTCAGGGGACTGCACCAAGAGATCTGGACACTGGAGGTCAAGAGCTGACCTCCTGCCAGGATGACAGTCATTCCTGGTGGTGCAATGGTCACAAGAATGGAAATCTTAAAAGCCACCATTTATTCTGCACAGGTGCTGGCACTTGCCTTGTGTTTCTTTGTTTAATCTTGACAATTACTCTATGAGAAATTGTGTCCCTTTATAGTTAAGGAAACTGAGCCTCAAAGACATTAGGCCATTGGCTGAATGTCACACATCTGAGAAGGGGCAAGGCTTGGATTTGAACCCCAGGCTGTCTGTCTGACTTTGGATTCAATACTATCAGCTACAGCATTATATATGCAATTTTGCTAAGTAAAAAAAAGATACTGGGGACGGATTTACTGTGGAAATTACATGCTATCTGGAATTTGTTTCAAAATAATTCATGAAGAAAGTGCCGGTGAAAAAGGGTGAGGATGTAGGTGAAATATAATTGGCTCTGAGTAGATAATTCTTGAATCTGGGTGATGAACATCTGAGAATTCATTGTGCTCTTCTCTCTACTTTTGAAATTTTCCATAATACATTTGACTTGCTCTGAGTTCTACCATGGGTGACCTTGAACATGTTGCTGAACCTCTGTATGCCTCTAGTTCCTCACTAGACTTGGCTCCATCTGTCCCTATTGCAAGATTGCAATGCTGCTCAATCTATGCCCAGGGAATAAAGGGTGTAACAACACCTGGATCTGCTGAGACGTGGGTTCCCCTATTTCTAAGGGCAGCCATAGACCCCTTTTAACTAAAGATCTTTCTTTTGCCTCCCACTTCCCAGAAAGAAAAGGTCAGAGACCAAAAGGCCTGTGCATTTGGTCTGTGTCTGAACTCCAGGGATGGAACATAAAACTGTGTGTGTGTGTGTGTGTGGTGTGTGTGTGTGTGTGTGGTGGGGGAATGTGCAGTGTGCTGCTCACTCCACCTGTGTGGGTCTCCTTTTCTCCCCTTCCAAGTCGCCACCTGTTCATTTCTCGTTCAAAAGGGCCCTGGGGGCCCCAGGCAGAAGGGTGGTGCCCAGACCCTGGGGGAGGCAAATGAGGCTCTGGGCCTCCCAAACACTGGGGATGATAAATGGGGTCCGAGTCTTTCAGGCTTCATTATAGAGTCGCCATGGGTTTGCCCAAACCATGGCAACCGATTCAAGCAATGATTAACCTAATAAAGCAGAGGCAAAGGGGAAAAAGATGCATTCAAGACCCCAAGTCAGGCCCTGGTTCTCTAGAGGCAGTAAATTTCCCTTCAGTGGGTGCGGTGTTCAGGCCCCAGACATCCTAAATCTATGCCTCTGGGAGTGGGGGCAGGGAGCCTGTGAAAGCCTGTGTGAATGGATATCAGGGATCAGCTGGGGTGGCTCAAATGCACACATAGCAGTCCCCTGGGCCCTTCTTGGAAGCCAACCCAGTACTGGGGACAGGAAGACATGTGCTTTAGCCCCAGGAGTCAAATTACCTGGGCTTTCTTTTTTTGAACTCTGGTATATTTGACCCTGAGGAGGTAGTGATGTGTGTATGCGTGTGCGTGCATGTGTGCGTGCGTGCTTGTGTGTGTGTGTACATGTGTCTATCTGTCTGCCTGTCTCTGGGGTGTGGAAAGCAGGTAGCAAAGATTTCTATGTTTGATCTCAGCCAGAAGGCCGAGAAGCAATTGGAAGCAAAGGTTTCTGTTACTGCCAATGTGATGGCAGCCTGTAAAACACCCACCATGATCTCTGCCTCCTGGTATTCATGTCTCTGGCTTGGATGTCCCCCCTTCACACCTTGGTTGCTTACATTGAGGGAAGCCGGTTGTCATGTTGTGAGCCACCCTATGGAGAGGCCAACATGGCAAGGAGCTGAAGGATGTCTCTGGCCAAAAGCCAGTGAGGAACTGGGACCCTCACTGCAACAGCCTTTGAGGAATTGAATTCTGCCAACAACCACACGAGTGGGCTTGGAAGTGGCTCCTATGCTAGTCAAGCCATCAGGTAAGACCACATTCCTAACTGATCCCTTGACGGCAACCTTATGAGACGCCTGAACCAGCTAAGCCACACCTGGATTCCTGAACCACAGAAGCCACACATAATCAATGTTTCTTGGTTTAAGGAGCTAAGTTTTGGATAATTTGTTATGCAACGATAGGTAACTGGTACAACAGAGGCAGTGTAGCTGGTGATGATGTTAGGAGAGCAGGAGCCTCAGTTCATCTCCATAATGATCAGGTTTGGGTGCTTGGGCAAGTCCCAACATACTTGCCTGCTTAATTTGGGAAGGTCAGTCTGGCTCATGCTTTCTTCGCTAGTCATCTGTAGGAGTAAGACAGAGACGAGACGGGTGCTATAATGAGTCTGCCTCATCTTCATCTCATGAAATCCTGTGAGGTTAGTGTGGTTTTCTCCATTTTTGTAGCTGGAGAAATGACAGCTACAGTAAGTCACTTGCAGAGGCTAAGCAACTTGCCCAAGGTAATAGAATATGAAGTACTGGAGTTGAGATAGATCTCAAGCCTCATGCCCTTTCCACTGACTCAGGAGGGATCTGAGTTTCTCAGGAGGAATCAACTACACATGAACTACGGGCATTGTTACCATAGATCTCAGAAACAATGATACAGTACTGTTGTGATAATCTGTTATCACTTAGTCATATGGGACATCTTCTGAAATAGATTTATAGGCAGTCAAGGATAGGTTATTTTTGTGCAGAGGAGGATATGAAGCAGGAGGGTTAGTGGGCCTCTATATGACTCATTCATCCATTCATTTATTCAACAAATATTCCTTGGTCTTTATGTGCTAGCCAATCTGGGGAGGGAAAAGATTTCTAAACAAATAATTGCAATGCCTTTTATTCATTTATTAATAGTCAATTCACTCACTCATTAATTCATTCTAAAAACATGTGGCATTTGGGCTGGGCGCAGTGGCTCACACCTGTAACCCCAACATTTTGGGAGGCTGAGGTGGGTGGATTGCTTGAGTCCAGGAGTTTGAGACCAGCCTGGGCAACACGGTGAAACCCCATCTCTACTAAAAATACAAAAAATTAGCTGGCTGTGATGGTGCACACCTGTAGTCTCAGCTACTCAGGAGGCTGAGGTGGGAGAATCACCTGAGCTCGGGAGGTTGAGGTTGCAGTGAGCTGTGATCACATCACTGCACTCCAGCCTGGGCAACTGGAGTGAGACCCTGTCTCAAAAAACTAAAAAAATAAAATAAAATAAAATATGGGGGATTTAGACAAAAATGGGTAATCAGTGTTCTGCTCATTGGAGACATGAAGACGAACATAGTCTCTGCCCTTGAGGAGATCTCACAGATCAATGAGGAGTGCATATAAACCATCACTACACTACCTGGAAAATGCTACAATATTCACATGCACGGGGTATTATGGGAGCAGGGAGCAAGGAGGAAGGCGTAGTGCAGAGAAAACTCCCAGGCAGAGGTGATATCCATTTTGGAGGTTGGGGAAGGAAAACAAGAGAGAAGGTTCAGACAGACAGAACAGTGTGTGTGGGGGGTGGGGGAAAAAGCATTGAAGGGGTACCTGAGCGTGTATAAAGGGAAAACTTCAAGCAAGTCATCACTCCTGGAGGGTAACTATCAGGGCAAATGAGGCATTGTGAGAAAGAGACTGGTGTGGCAGGACTCTGGCCTAAGCATACCTGACTTTTGATGATAAAAACAAATAATAATAGCATATGTAATCCAATTTAATCTAGACCACGATGCTGTGGTAGAGTCTGCCCATTGCCTGCCAGAATCCATTCTTCACTTCTTCTAGGCACATAGTCCCTCTTCCAGCTAGATGAGGCCACGTGATCATATTCTCTTTGTGAAATGTGAGCAGAGGTGATGTGTGCTACCTCTGAGCGTAAGTTTTAAGACTGTAGGTAAGCCTCCTCCATGCCTTATTTCCCTTTTCCACTGGCTGGGACTTATGGCAATGCAGCTTCAACCATTTGGTTGGCAAGGATCTGGGAGCTGGTGGAGGAAGAAGATGAAAGGATCTTAGTCCCAGAATGGTGTCATGGAACAGAGCTCCCCACCTACCTAGAATATTCACCTCAGGTTGAATTATTTGAGAGTCTCTGCTATAGCAACCTAGCTTTAATCTTACTAGAACCTTAAAAGGCAATATTGCTATCCCCATTTTATAGATAAAGAAACGGAAATAAAGATAAAGGAATTTGTGCATGTTTATACTGATTGTTAGTGAATCAGTTGGAAATTGAGGCCTTATTCATATAAATTCGCAGCTCACACTATATAATTCTTCCCAGTTAGAACATGAACTTTATCCTACGGAATGATTGGAAACCATTTGAAGATCAAACAGGAGAGTTATAATGTTATATTCACATATTAGATGGGAACTCTGACAGCTGCATGGAGGGTACAATGATGAGTGTCAAGATTAGAGGTGGGGCCAGATGTGGTGGCTCATGCCTGTAATCTCAGCACTTTGGGAGGCCAAGGTGGGAGGATCACTTGAGCCCAGGAGTTCAAGACAAGACTGGCCAACATAGTGGGACCCCGTCTCTACAAAAATTGTTTTTAAAAATTAGCTGTGTGGTGGCATATGCCTGTGATCCCAGCTACTTGGGAGGCTGATGTGGGAGGATCACTTGAGCCCAGAAGATCAAGGCTGCAGGGAGCCATGATCATACCACAGTATGCTGGCCTGGGAGACAGAGTGAGACCCTATCTCAAAAAAAAAAAAAAAAAAAAAAAAAAAAGACTAGAAGTAGAGGGATCAGTTAGGTAGTCTCTGCAGATAAGGGATAAAAGCCTGAACTATGGCAGTGGTCATAAGGAAGCAAAGGAGGAGCCATGTTCAAGAAAAAGTGAGAAAGAAAACCAGCAGGACTTGAGGGTTAACTAGATATGGGTAGTGAGAGACCAAGATGAACCCCAGATTTCTAGTATGAAGGATGTTACTTAGTGAGATCAGGAAAAGGGGACAGCATTAGCTTGGGGAACCAGGAGAGGATTCCCATTTTGGACTTCTCATTTGGGGTGCCCTAGGGACATCTGGACATTTGATCTTAGGGCTCAGGAAGGGTAAGTTTACCAGGAAGGGATGGGTGACTCTTGGCCTTTCTCCTAGTTTACAATACACAGGGGTGCAGAGAAAATTCAAATTCATGCAAAAGCCCTTTCCTCTCCAAAATGGGGGAAAATGAGAAGATTTTTCTTTTTTTGAGACAGGGCCACACTCTGTTGCCCAGGCTGTAGTACAGTGGTATAATTTCGGCTCTCTGCAACCTCCACCTCCTGGGTTCCAGCAAGTCTTATGTCTCAGCCACCTGAGTAGCTGGGATTGCAGGTGTGCTCTACCATGCCTGGCCAATTTTTTTTTTTTTTTTTTTTTTTTTTTTTTTAGTAGAGATGGGATTTTTCTGGCTACTTTTTTTATTTTTAGTAGAGATGGGATTTTGCTATGTTGGCCAGGCTAGTCTCGAGCTCCTGGCTTCAAGTGATCTGCCCACCTCTGCCTCCCAAAGTGCTGGATTACACGCATGAGACACTGTGCTCAGCTGAGAAAGAGAAGAATTTGAGGCAAATAAAGATGCTAATTATAGTAAATACCATTTATGGAAGCTTAGAAGGCTGGACAAACGTGTTTAATCAGTACAATAGCCCAATTATGTGGCTACTATTTATTGTCCCATCTTCATAAATGAGGAAAATAGTTCTTAGGAGAGACAACGGGGTTTAATTGAAAACCACGAGGTGTGGCAGCACTGGGACTTGAACCTATGTCTGTGGGGTTCTAAAATCATATCTCTTAACTACTTTGATCTCCTGTGTATGCATCTGGAGGATTTCCTTTGGGCTTTGTTCTTGGAATAACTAAAGCATGTAACCCAAACAATGAGAGCCCTGTTGAGGGCAAAGTTCCAAACCAGTTCTCCCAGCTAGGGCTGCCTCAGCTTAAACTTCAAAAGTTGTTCACCTCAGGCCTCTCAGATGCTGTCAGAAAGTCCTAAGCTAGTTACTTAATTCTAGCTCCGTAATTTATAAGGGCAGGAGTCCTAAGGTGCACAGAGAGAAAGGCAAGTCAGTAGCAACAGAGACCTTGCTTTCCTCTTCTCACTAGGGAAACCTGACAGTCCTCTGGGTCTGCATGTCCACAGGAGCCTCCCTAGGACTACGGACTGGAATCGTGGGCAGAGGGGGTTGATAGGTGGTTTTCAGTAAGAGAACTCCTCACTCCCAGACGCACCTCTCGCGCTGGATCCGCGTGGTCATTTCAGCACCATGGTCAGGGGCGCGCAGCCGCATTTCAGGATCTCAGAGCAATTGCTAGACAGGCTCAGCTAGACAGGCGTCGGCTCCATCGGCCTTGGCCCACTGATCCCAGAAGCAGAGGCAGCAGACAGGAGCCTGGAACTTCGTCAGGGGTACAGGGAGGCCAAAGCTCAGGGACCCCTGGACCTTATAAGACCCCAAGGACCCGGTTCTAGTCAAAGGACATATTACTATAGATTGATTCGCCATCTACCAGCTCCTATCTACTCCTATCTACCAGCACAGAGGAAAGAGTTCCAAACTGCCAGCTTAGAACCAGGGCATCAGTCCTAGTTTGTTGCAATAACTCGCTTAGTGATTGAGGGCCTTGGGCGAGTCATCTTCTCTGTTTCCATGGATGTGACCACACTGCCTTGCCCTCCTCATTGGCTGTAGGAGGGTACCGGAGATAAAGCGTCTAGCCTCAAGTCACTCACTGCTCACTTGGCCCTTGGAAGACAGAACAGCCAGGTAAAGTTAGCAGAGTCACAACCCCCCCGACCCCATCCCTCCGCTTCCTCACACACTTTTGTGGAAATCTGTCTGCAGGTATTTTTAAAGGGGGCAGATGAAAAGGCACACAGCAGAGAGTATTCCTTACATAAATGTAATTACAATGTACCCAGCGGTTGTTCTGTGCCACATTCTCAGGTGAATCCCCCAGACCCTCCCCACACACTGTCTCTAGTCTCAGGGTCTGAAGGGTTTTTTTTTTTTTTTTTTTTTTTTTTTCACAGTTTCCAGTCTTGAGGGGACTGTGGTGCCGTTCACCTTGTGTCAGTCTTGTGGTAGGCACCCAGAAACCCAGCGAAAGGGTATTAGGAACTCCTTCCAACTTCTCTTGTGGATTAGCTGAGGCAAGGAGACTTGTCCAAGGTCACACGGCCCGGTAGTCCGCAAGGGAGAGAAGGGACGGTGTGCGCCTGTGGGGTCGCGTGCGCCACGGGCCCCGCCTACCTTTGTGCCAGCCCAGCGGCCTGGCTCCCAGACATTAGCATTCCAATGGCCCCGGGACGCTTTGTCCTCTGACTGAGGCCGGCTGGGAGTGGGGTGGGATGGGGGCAGGGCACCATAAATCTACCTGCTTGTGTGCCAGCGCGGCTTGACTGGAGGGAGACGCAAGATTCATGTGCTGTTTTTCTGGAAGCCAGTCTTGGGCTCAGACAAAAGCAGAAGACGGGGGGAAGAGCCATTCGACCCGAGAGTCTTTCCTGCCCGGATTTCGGACACTGTTGGTTTCAGACCGCAGCAGGCTCCGCAGCCGAAGAAGCGCTGGCTGACGGTGAAGAGGCAGGGTCCGGGCAGAGACCGCTAGCAGCGCGGTTTTAAAAGCCCCAGGACTCGGCCGGGCGCGGTGGCTCAAGCCTGTAATCCCAGCACTTTGGGAGGCCGAGATGGGCGGATCACGAGGTCAGGAGATCGAGACCATCCTGGCTAACACGGTGAAACCCCATCTCTACTAAAAAATACAAAAACTAGCCGGGCGCGGTGGCGGGCGCCTGTAGTCCCAGCTACTCGGGAGGCTGAGGCAGGAGAATGGCGTGAACCCGGGAGGCGGAGCTTGCAGTGAGCTGAGATCCGGCCACTGCACTCCAGCCTGGGCGGCAGAGCGAGACTCCGTCTCAAAAAAAAAAAAAAAAAAAAAAAAAAAAAAAAAAAAAAAAAAAAAAAAAAAGCCCCAGGACTCAAAACGCTGCAAGAGGTGGAAGGCGCGGGGGCGGTGGTGCAAAGCTATTTGGACAGGCCATCCCTAGAAATGTTTCCTAGTTCTTCTTGCTGAGGGGTTCTTTGGAAAGAGGCATGGGCGAGCTTTCCCACCGCAGCGTGATTTTACACACTTAGACGGAGCTCATCCAGCACCGAACCCTAAACTTTGCCCCCCTGATTCAGAGAAACCCTAAACCCTCCTCCGCCTTCTCCCGACTTGGAGAGTGGAGCTGACAGTTTCGGGGGTCTAATTCGCCCCAACCCAAGGTGGCGGCCCAGCAGCTGAGTTGGTTAACCCGAACGTGCGTGTTTTAATTTGTGGGGCGGAGGACTAGTCTGTGTGTGTTGGGTGACTAATGGCTCCTTAATGAGCACCCTCAAAAGCAGGAGAAGGACTGGGCTGTGGGGGAGAACGCAGCTCACCCGGTTGCCTCCTGGAGAACCTTAACCCAGCAAACGCTCCTCCAGCTTCTGGGGGCCGTTTGTACCCAGAGAGTCCCCTGCCTAGATGATGAACACTACTTCACACAGCGTTTCACAGGAAAAAGAATCTTTCCACTTGAGGAATTCCTCTCCAAACCTTTAGTCCTGGCCCAAATGCCACCTCCTCCTGCAAGCTTCCGGCACTCCAGCCCCAAGGTGACAGTTTGATGTTCCATCCTGCGGCTCATACCTCCCCCAACCACCAATATTTCTTGGGCCTTGAGTGATTGTGTCTATATCCTTGCTACTGTCCTGAGAGGATAAAGAGACCTTCTTGATTTTTATGTCTGCCCACCCCGTACCCCCAACGCCCAGCAAATCACAGGTGTTTGCTTGCTTTGTGCAACTCCCAAGCTGCTGACACCTGTCCCCAGGCGGTGCCCCAGGTGGAAAGTTGGCTATTGCAGAGGTCATCAATAACCCATTAATCTCCTCCTCCCAGATTAAAGCCACAAAATGAAACAACACCTTCGTTCATTCGTTTGTTTGCTGTGTCCCTCTTCCCGCCCCCAAATCCTGCGGCTGATAACTGAGACAAGTCTCCTCTGAGCTAACTTTACAGATTTATGGTAGAGAAGGGAAAATTTCCATTTGAATTGGGTAGGGCATAGGAGAGAAAGAGATGCAAGAGGCATTAACCCCTGAGAAGACATCACCTTTGCACTCTAATGTGCTGGAAAAGCAACCTCTCCACCAGCTCCGGGGGTCTGGCAGCACCACACCCGTCCTGGGTTGGCCCACTTCTTCCCAGGACACCCCTGGCCAATTCAAGGAGGTCTCTGGTGTTCAACTAGCAGGTAGGGTGCCTGTCCTCCACTTTCCTATTCCCAAGCAGCAGGCGAACTCTGTGGATCCTTACAGCTTAGACCATATTCTCTGAGGTCCTAGGGTCCCTGAAGTCATGTAGGGGTGTTCTACTGGCACTCCTGGGACAGATTTCAGTGCCCATGCTGCACCAGTCCTTCCACCTTGCCAGTAAGAGAGATGGTGTGGCTGGAAACCTTGAACAGTTTCTTGATAAATTTTCAATCAAGGCTGCCAGGTAATGAGGGAGGGGGTGTTGCTGGAGATTCCAGTCAGACACTCCACCTTCTTTGCTCCTGGCTGCTCAGCTCAACAAGTTCAAGACACAGCCACCTCAGTGCCTGAGTAAAATATGCTCAGGGGATGTGCTAGGCCTCTAAGCACCTTGGGAAAATTCCTAGGATGCCCAGCCCAGCTGTGTTTCCAAGGACTCTGAGTCTGCAATTGAATTATTACTGTCTGCCTTCCCCGAGTGCAACCAACAGTTGCTCTAGAGCTAGGCTGGTGGAGTTGGGGAAAGGGCCAGCAAGTGAGAGTCAGTAGTCCTAGCTGGAGGCTTGTCTTTCTTCTAAACCGCTCTTTGAAATAAGAGGATTCATTGCCCTACATAGAAAAAAGGGGGCTGGACCAATAATTACTTATAAGACTTCCAGCTCTCCAAACCCAATCTGCCCTGGCTCTAGTTCAGACCTCTAGAAAGAGTGTCATCCCTCTCCTTGGACAGAGGTGCTCTTCCTCAGCTGTAGTGACTGTAGCTCTCCTCTCCCCAACGCACAATGAAGTCACCTTGCCAAGGTTTCCTGAAGGTCCATTTTTTTTTAATTGGCTTAAAATCTCACCCAGCAATCCCTAAATAATCTAATATACAAAATATAGACTTTTCCTTGCTGTGAAATCTCATTAATAAATACAAATGTGTAAAACGGCGCGGGGGGGGGCATATAATTTACTGTACCAAACTCGATTTCAAAAGACATCATATAATTTACAAACCGATTAAAAAAACAAAACAAAACAAAAAACATGCGCGGTGCTCCAGGCACCTGCAGCGCAGCTCACGTTTCAGGCGCAGCTCGCAGGGAGGCTGGGGAGGTGCTCCCTGGCCGGGCTGGGCTTTCCCAGTTCATAGCCTGGTCTTCCGCCCCGGGAGGGCAATGGCTCCGAAAAGTGCACGAGGAGAAGGCAGAGGGTCGCCTTCGTGGCTTTAAGGCAGAGTGAGGCGCCCTGAAACCCCGGACCTGATTGAGAGTAGAGAAGATCGGCAGCGTCTTTGGAGCAGGGCAAGGGGAGCAAGCGCTGAGAGACCAAACATTGGATTGAATCACATTGGAGGAGGGGTGGTAAGAGACTGAGAGACAGACAGACTTGAGTGAGGGTAGGGCGACCCGAGACGGTAGGCGGCTCCGGCCGGGTAGTGCTACCATTCTCGTACTCTTAGAATGAGATTATGGCGTGGTGGCAGGGAGGAGGCCTAAAATGAGCGAAGTTTGCAATGCCCACTTCGCGCGGGCAGCAAGGGCTGCGTGAGTTGGCGCGGCTCGGAGGGCCGGGGAATGAACCCAGCCTGCAGCCCCCGCGGAGGCCTGGGCCAGCCAGGGGTCAGCCAGTGAGAAGCAGAAGGAACAAGTGCTTTTGAGGGTCGCCGCCATCGGCCACCCTCTAGGGCTCCGGCTCCCTCCCTCTCCCTTACCCTTGGCACCCACAGCCCAGCGACAGGCAGGTCCCTTCACAGAAAATCTGAGAAAGCCAGAGTGCTTGGGCGCAAGCAGGCGGAAGAGGTGGCCCCCCGCAGGCCGGGGCGCTCCTCCAGCGACGCGGCGGGGCTAAGGCTGCCAGCCTGGGAGACTGGGGAGTAGAGGGACCCCCAGTCCCCGGGGGATCCGCCTTCTGGGCTGCCCAGCTCCCCGCAGTGCGGCGCCGGCGACTCCAACGCGTAGAAGCTGTGGTCCGCTATGCGCAGCGTTTGAGTCAGTGCCCAGATGTAGTTGTGGGCGAAGCGCAGCGTTTCGATCTTGGTGAGCTTCGCGTCATCTGGGAAGGTGGGCAGGACACCGCGCAGCGCGTCCAGCGCCGAGTTGAGGTTGTGCATTCGATTGCGCTCGCGGTCGTTGGCCTTCTTGCGCCGACTCCGTCGCTGCTTGCTTAGTGCCAACTCGCTCTTAGGCCGGCTGCGTCCCGCGCGCCGTGCCCGGAGCTTCCTTGGCGCCCCTCGGCAGCCTCCCCCTTCCGCCTCCGCGCAGCTCCCCCGTGTGCGAGTGGGGCTGGGCGGAGCGGACGTGGGGCAGGTCACTTCGTCGTCCAAGGCTCTGGGGAAGGACCGCTCCGTCTCACCGGTCACTTGGACAGTGGACGCACCCGAGGGATGAGGCGTCATCCTACGGCGGGGTCAGAGGGAAGGGTAAGCTTGAGTCTGTCACTGGGCGCAGTCCGCGATTCCAAGGCTAGGTGGAAAAAAACAAAAAGAGCCATCCTCCCAGCCCCCGCCGGGTCAGAGGATCCCTCTTTCCCCTGCCCGTCCCTCGGCGGCCTCCAAATGTTACCTTTCTACCGGCGCAAAAGAATAGAGAGCGATGAGCAGCTAGGCCGTGGGGAGCTGAGCGGGCTTCTGGTCGCCAAGTTCAGCTGAGCTGCAGGCGCCCCAGCCTGGGAGTTGCCCCAGCCCAAAGGAGAAAAGAAGAGAGAATGGGGTCCCGGGCCTCTGTCGCGCTCTCTCTCGCGGCGCGGAGGTGAGACCGCGGCGATTTCCTGAGCAGCAAGTCGTGTGCCCCTTGGCACGCTTTATCTGCTTGGCCCGGGCCAGGAGCGTGCCTGCCCGGCTGCTGCCCGCGCCACCGGCCAATCAGCTCCAGGGCCCTGGGGCCGCGCCACGCGAGCCCGCTCCTCCCCCGCAGGGCACAGCTGGATTCCGGACAAAGGGCCGGGGTCGGGGGAGGGGAGCGCCGCTCTGTTTGCTCTCTCGCCGCGGGCTGGGTCCCAGCAACTCTCAGTTCCTCAAAGAGCCTCGCCCAGTGAGAAGGGCCTCGTGTGGCTCTCGTCTGGCCACCCCAGACCGCTTTGCTCCTAGCCTATCTTTACTTAGCATCTGTCCTGGAGGGGACTTTGATGCCTCTAGTGTACAATGCCCACACGTTACACATGGGGAAATTTAGGCTTAGTGAGGGAGATGGCTTGTCCGAAATCGCATAGCAAGATAGTGGCGGAGACAACCAGGAGCTCGTTGTTCTGACTAGCAGCCTGGAGAAGGGTCCAGGAATTCTAAAGTACGCCCTGCTCTCCTGGTGTTTCACTGCCTCTCTTCATCCTGGAAGACAAGGGCCATCACTGAGAGAGCTCCTGCCTATGTCCCTTCCATTCACAGACCTTCTATTGGGGGTGTCCGAGCCTCTGCCACACCCTGAAATGCTACCTCATCCTCCCCAGAGGCGCTTAAAACCCCATCCCCATAGATCTCGCTCCAGAGGCAGCGGGTGACTGTGGGGGGGACCCCTCAAGGGGACATTCCATTACTACAAGCCTACTACAGCTTGTGGATAGTATCCCAGCATTCTGTCTAGGAACCGTGACAGGAAGAGTTCTGGGAAGTGTAAGGAGGGGAGGAAGGAACCAGGAGTTCACAGTGAGCTCTTGCGTCTTTTTTTTTTTTTAAACAAACAGACAAAAAAAACAAAAACAAAAACAAAAAACCCAAAAAACAAAAAAACAAAAACAAACAGAAAAACACCAAAACCAAAACCAAAAACAAAACAGGGTCTCCTTCTGTCACCCAGGCTGGACTGCAGTGGTGCAATCACGGCTCACTGCAGCCTCGATCTCCTAGGTTCAAGTTATCCTCCCACTTCAGCCTTCTGAGTAGCTGAGACTACAGGTGTGCGCCACTGTGCTCGGCTAATTTATTTTGTATGGCAGGGGCGGTCTTGCTTTGTTGCCCAGGATGGTCTCGAACTCCTGGGCTCAAGCGTTCCTTTCACTTCAGTCTCCCAAAGCGCTGGGAAGCAGAGCCGCGGCGCCCCTCCCCCTTGTGTCTTTTGAACCATCACGGTGTGCAGGCACTGGGAGAAGCAGATAAACTTTTTCTCCCCTTAGTCCTTCGGTCCAATCACAGACAGACAGCGGCTGCCAGCAGTCACCTGCTCCAGCCCCCTGCCTCGGCATCACTCGGGCATCGCACAGTGAGCACAAGGTAGGGACTCCCCAAGCCCCTGGGGTTGCCCCTGGTAGCGCTCTCTGGAAACCTTTCCAAAGGGAGTCTGAACTCATCATCCCTCCTTTCTTCCCCAGCCCCTCCTCTTGTCCCCGCCTGGGACATCCCGTGGTCTTCTGCTTCCGGTCACTCAGGGTGAGGGGTTGCAGCTTCCGCTTCTCTCTCTTGACCCGATCGTGCCTGGAGGAAGAAGCCGAGGCCGGGGGGGTTAAGTATCCGGGTTTAAGTCTCCTTAGGCGAGGAAGGCTTCACTTTCCAGCGGATCCAGATATCCTGAGTCTCCCGGAAACTGCAGGAGGGGACAGGACTCGACTTCGAGACTGTAGGGTGGGGTGAGGGGATGAGGTAGGTCTGTGAGTCTGCCCTAGTGATAGCCTCTTACCGCCCAGGCTGCTTGGGGGCAAATTTTCCTCCAAGGAAGAGGGTGATGTGCTCAGGAACCAGGGAGAGGGGTGCTCTAGGACTGGGTGGGGGTGTGGCGCAGTCCTGCCAATCTTAGAAGGTGCTCTGTGAGCAGAGGCTCCTTCCCTTGCTGTAGGGAAATGAAGCCTGAGACCAGGGTCAGAATCAACAAAGGGACCATATGGGACTGTCGGGGTAGCATTTTGCTGCAGCTCCTCCCTTAGGTCACCACTGGCTAGGAACTTGTCTTCTCCTCAAAAGAATGGGAATTCCAGGCCTTCTTTAAAGATGAAAAAGTCAAGGCCCAGAGAGGGGGAGTGACTCTCTCAAGGTCACACAGCAAGTTCTATCAGAACCACACAGAAGTCGTATCTTCACACTCCTAGTCCCAGATTTTCCCTTTGAACCAGCAACCCCTCCTTGATTTGGGGGAAAACATTTTTTTTTTCAAGGCAAAACAACAGATCCCAAAATGCAGAAAATAGAGGAAGTCCTGAGTCTGGGGGTCAGATCAGAAAAGAAGTAATGGTCCCATTTTCCAGGCAAGGGGAGCCAGCATCCATTCAAGCTGCTGCTGCCCCTGCTGCTGCCACTGCTGCTGCTGCTGCTTCTGCTGCTGCTGCTGCTGCTTCTTCTTCTTCTTCTTCTTCTTCTTCTTCTTCTTCTTCTTCTTCTTCTTCTTCTTCTTCTTCTTCTTCTTCTTCTTCTTCTTCTTCTTCTTCTTCTTCTTCTCCTTCTCCTTCTCCTTCTCCTTCTCCTTCTCCTCCTCCTCCTCCTCCTCCTCCTCCTCCTCCTCTTCCTCCTCTTCCTCCTCCAAACTTGTCTGCCTCATACCCCAGCCTTACTTGATTTATTTACTTGCAAATCAGAAACTGGGAGAGAACCAACTTGCAGCTTTTGGGCCTGGGAGAGAAAATCCAAACCATGCTTCTCTAGGTTCTCCTGACCTGGCTAAGCTCCATGGAGGGAACCCTGGCCATGAGCGATCCAAGTACTGCTCTTGTTTCCCAGAGGCCTGTGGATGACTCTCATCTGGCAGTGGACCTCAGATGGGGGTAGGTGGACCTCAGATAGAGGTGGGTTTCACTCTGGCCAGGGCCTGCCTGGAGTGGCTAATGGATACTGAGGAGGTTGGCAGGGTGAGCTTCCCATGCCAGGAAAGACTCTGGGGATTCTTTCAAGCTTTCTTGATAGGTAGAGAATTCTGGGATCTGCTTGGAATTCTTATCCAGCCTCCCCCAAACCCCTCCGGCTCAGGGCCCTCCAGGGCTTGCAGTTCTCCATCACTCCTGCTTTGCGCAAAAAGCAGCCAAGGCCAGGAGCGCGCGGTGGCTGGGGGCAACCGCCTTCTTGAGGGATGCAAGGACTTCCCGCAGCCTTCTTCCAGCCAGGAGGCCAGGGCCGGAGGTCAAGGAGTCTTAGAGGATTAGAGATTGAGGATTCATGCCCTCTGTCTCAGCTGCAGGGGAGGCATAGACCCCTCTCCAAAGTTAATTCCTGTGCCTTTGGCTGCTGAGGCGCAGGCGGTAATGACTCCGTGCGCACCGGCAATGTTTGTGAAATCGCTCTTCCCGCAGAGAGCAGAGTCTGTTCCTGCAGCTCCTGGTCATCCACCGCCCCTAAGACCTCCAGGACTCCCGCACCCCTACACCTCCTGAGATCTAAGTTTGCCTGGAGGCTGAGGGGGTCCCGGAGAGAGGCGGTAGCCAGAGGCCTGAAGACAGCGGGCACATTGGAAAAGAAGGAAGGCAGCGGCCAGCCTTCTTGCCTTCTTGTCGGCGGGGGTAGTTTTAGCATTGCCTGGGGGCTCTTTGAGAGTTGTGCAGGGAGGGAGGGGGGCCATGGGAAGCTGAATAGCTAATGACTTGCCAGAGGAGGGGGATTCTTTCTCTCGCCTTCAGCTCAGCAGTGAAAGAGGGGAAGACAAAAATCTGGCGAGCGAGCTGCCCGGGCCGAGACTGGCCACTTCAAACAGCCCTTCAAACAAAAGGAGACGACGAAAAGAAAGCCCCACCTGTCTCCAGTGTTTGCTAAAATAATAATAAATAGATTTCGTTTAATAAATAATTACAAGAGATTGTAAAGTGGAGTGCTTTGGAAAACATCTACCGCGGGAGTCCGTGCAGCCAGCCGTCACCTGCTCCTAAGGCGAACAACTTTATTGTTAAGCCACCCCCAACTAGTTCGCCTCTGATAAACTCTCCCTCATTTTCACAATGACTGTTTACTCATAGTTAGCACAATATTACCTTTGCCGTGATAAACCCGGAGGGGGGAGACCTGGCCCCTGGCCCCTGGGCACACCTGTCCCAGAAGCTGACACATGGATTTGGCACAGAGCAGGCCTCCCCCCGGGGGCCCTGCCCCCGTGTACATTGGCCCAATTGCCACTCATTTATAACAGGTTGGCTGCAAGGCCTATCTCGGTCCTATTTGTCTTCTTTTATTGAAAGCATATGGTCTCCAGGGGCTCACCAGACCCATATTTCATCTGCCAGGAGCTGGAGCGCTTCCGCAGTCTGGTGCTGCTCAGCGCGCAGCTCCCCACCCAACGGCTGCTGCGCCAGCTGAGGGGATGGTGGAGGCAGGGTGGGGAGAGATAAGGCGCACTCCTCACCCACTTTCGGAGAGAAGCCGTTCCCTCAGAGACTCCCCCTCCCCAGGCCCAGGGACCTCGTGCGCTCTTGAAAGGGTGGCCGGTTCTTTTTCTTGGGTAGGTGACAGGGCGCCATATGCCACCCCCCAGGGCGCACGAGGGAGCTCTGGCCCAGGGAGTCTTTGAACAAAGGGAAGAGAGGGCCCGGGCACTCAGGAAAGCCCGAGGTCTTTATTTCCAGATCCCCCCTCCCTGCTCAGGGCCGCCTCCCCTAGGCGTCCGCAGCTCGCGCGCGGCGCCTGGAAACAAAGTGTCCACATTATCCCCGCCGGCGGCTGAGACCGTCAATGCGTGAAAAGGTGCATTGCGCACCAAGACACCTGTTGAAGCGGCGCCTCTTCTCAGCGCCCCTCTCTGCTCTGCGCTCGGTCAGGAGCCGCGCAGGGAGCGGGGGGTGGGAGGAGGGAGAGATACTGTGATTTGTGGCGACATATGTTGAGCAGATCGGTGTGTACTCTTCACAGGGACACATGCACCCTCGCTCCCATACACAGCCCGCGAGAAGGAGCAGCTGCTCTCCTCACCTTCTCCCAACATAATACCTGGGCCAGGCGCTTTGGCCTCGCCTTTTGAGAGTTTAGCTCTCCTCCACCCCGCTGTCTTCCACCCCCACCCACTGCCCCAATCTTGGCAGCTTCGCTGTAGGACTTTATTGTCAAATTTAACAAATGCACATTTGTTCCCAGCGCCTGGCCCCAAACACACACACACACGTACACACACGCAGGCATCCACAGAAAACGCGACTGATGACACAGATGCAGAGCGCGAGATGCCCATATGTCCGACTCTGCGCCCATCCCGGCTGGGGAAACGAACAGGCTGTGTGATTTTCCCTCCCCAGGAAGAAATAAACAACGGAACCCGGCGGGGGAGGGGAGGCCACCTCCAGGCGGCTCCAGTTTGGAGCTCTTGCCCTTTGGCGCGGTGCGCCGCCGCACAGTGCTGGCAGCCACCAGAGCGCAGGGCTGCGGAGGAAGAGCGCGGCCAAAAGGAAGCTGGGACAGGGGCTCCTGGACGGAGCGGAGAGGGTTGGAAAGTCTGGGGGTGCCCGCTGGGCATCGCCTGACCTCCGGGCTCCTGAACTCTCGGGTGGTGAAGACTCTCCTGTCCTCCCGGGATTCCCAGGAGTTGTCGTCCACCTGAGGCGCACTAGGGGCGGGCGGGTAGACCGGGAGGAGTCCGCTTGGCAGCTTCTCTGGCCTGCTTGTCTCCTTAGCAGGTTGCATGAAAGTTTCCAGATGCGAGCCTCGGTGGCAAAACTTGACGGGAAGAGCAGTAGATGTGCGTGAGGATTGGGGGCGGGGTGGGGAAGGCGGCCTGGCTCTGCGGCTGCTCCTTTGCCACTGCAAGCATATGTTTCCTCTGGGCCTGTTTATCCTCTGTTAAAGGAGAGATCTGTGAGGGAAACGCTTGGTAAATTCCTCTTCAACTTTGCAAAATTTGGAAATTTTGGACGTCAGTGGGCCTTCTGCTGTGAATGGAGGAAACCCAGAGAGAGTGTCACTCCCCTTCCCCAAAAAACACATACACAGACACACAGACACACACACACAGACACAGACACACAGACACACACACACAGACACAGACACACACACAATTTCCTTGGGTCTGAGTTTCTGGCCAATTGGCCTTTCACCAGCAATTGAAGGGCTGGGGCAATGATGGTAGTGGAGAAAGATAGGTTTGGCACTGGGGGTTTAGAAAGCCATCCTCTGCCGCCTCCATCTTTTTTAACTCTTGGGGCACAAGCAACTCTTGGGCCACTGTGACACTCAGCAACAGGTCAGGCATGCTTGCTGACAGCAGACTTTCAGACCTTCCTATCTTCAGGTGCTGGGATGGAGCTGGGGAGCTGGTTTGTGGGTGTGTGGCTACTGAGCTTCTTTCTCCTCCAAGCCGGTCTCTGGAAAAATGAAAATGTGCCCCACCCACCATTTGTGTGAGCTCGGATGCTCTTCTCATTCCCTAAATAGGGGCAGTCTCCCTCAGCCATACACGCATTGTCTTTACTTTCTGTGTGTGAATTGATTTCACTGAGTGTGGTACTTTCCCATATCCATCAGCCTAGGGCAGGGGACAGTCTCCTTTGGGAATTCCTCTGTAGAAGTCAGGCTTGAGATGGCAGATGAGCTCTCTGCCTGGCCGGTCCTCTTTTCCCCAACCCTGGTGCCTCCCCTGATGCCCATGGTGATTCTGTTTAGGCAGCACCAGTGAGAACCAAAGGGTTTCTGAATTGCTGGTTTGGGGTGAGAGTGGGAAGAATCTACCCACCTCAGTTCTTTAGGTCACCATGGATGAGATAGATACTCACCCACACATCCAGTTCCAGTTATCAGGTTGGGAAGGTAGGAAGGGGACAGGGATGGTAGGTGAGGAGAGTCCAGAATTAATTCTAGATTAACCCAGTGGAAAGGCAATAGAGTACAAGGCAGTGCCGTTTTCCACGCAGTACTTAGTTACACTCATGTTCATGTAGAATTTTGAAGGTGGTGCATCACCCCCTCACACACTCACGTAATCTGCAAGGGAGCCAGAAAAAGATTTTTATTGTTTATTTTGTGTATTTAGTTTTTCTTTCTGACTTTTATTTTAGGTTCAAGGGGTACATGTGCAGGTTTGTTACATGGGTAAATTGTGTGTCTCAGGGGATTGGTATACAGATAACTTTGTCACCCAGATAATCAGCATAATGCCTAAGAGGTAGTTTTTCAGTCTTCATCCTCTCCCCGCCCTCCACCCTCAAATAAGCCCCAGTGCATATTGTTCCCTTCCTTGTGTCCATGTGTACTCAATGTTTAGCTCCCACTTAAAAGTAAGGACATGCAGTATTTGGTTTTCTGTTCCTACATTAATTTGCTTAGGACAATGGCCTCCAGCTCCATCCATGTTCCTGCAAAAGGCATGACATCATTTTTTATAGCTGTGTAGTATTCCATGGTGTATATGTACCACATTTTCTTTATCTAGTCCACCATTGAGGGGCACTTAGGTTGAGTTCATGTATTCACTATTGTGAACAGTGCTGCGATGAACATATGCATGTGCCTTTATGGTAGAACGACTTACATTCCTTTGGGTACATATCCAGTAGTGGGACTGCTGGGTCAAATGGTAGTTCTGTTTTAAGTTCTTTGAGAACTCTCCAGACTGCTTTCCACAGCAGTGGAACTAATTTACATTGCTACCAGCAGTATGTGAGCGTTCTCTTTTCTCTGTGATCTTGCTAGTATCTGTTATTTTTTTTTTTGACTCAGAAAGGGATTTTTATTTTTTTATTTTTGAGACAGTTTCACTTCATCACCCAGGCTGGAGTGCAGTGGTGAGATCTTGGCTCACTGCAACCTCTGCCTCCTGGGTTCAAGCGATTCTCGTGCCTCAGCCTCCTGAGTAGCTGGAATTACAGGGATGCACTACCACACCAGGCTACTTTTTAAATTTTCTTTTCAGTAGAGATGGGATTTTGCCATGTTGGCCAGGCTGGGCTTGAACTCCTGACCTCAAGTGATCCACCCACCTTGGCCTCCCAAAGTGCTGAGATTACAGGCATGAGCCACTGCGCCTGGCCAGAAAGGGATTTTTAAATTTCCATTTTCTACCAGAGCACACTGAGGCTCAAGGTCACGAAGCCACGACTGAAACTCAGCTTCCGTTGTGTCCACTCCAGCTAGCTGGCAAAGAATCTTCCTTTTGTCATCCTGCTGCCCCCTTACCCACTGCCCACACTCCAGATTTACCCTCTGTCACCCTTTGGAGCTCTTCAGAGGTGGGCTAGTCCCAGTAGGGGCTTTGCAGGGGGCAAGGAATTGAACGGTTTGGGAGCAATAAATAATAGAGACTTTTCCTTCCTCTCCCTGTGGCGTCCTCACCTCCCTTTACTCTCTGCCAGTGCTGAAGGGGCAGGCCCCCCCCCCCAATGACGCAGAGAGCGAGGTAAAAATTTTATTGAAAATTCTTACATTTTGTGCCCTGTGCACCCCATCTGCTCCACTCCAGTCCCAGCCCTGCTGTGGGTACAATAAGCCTCGTGTTTCTCCTTCTTTAGACTTTAAAGCAGGTGGTCCCAACTTTTTAAAATTCTGTAGCCCTATCAGAAAACTACTTTGGGCACACCCTTCAAAATGTGTTAGCTATTCATGATTCTTACTATATTTAATGTACAATATAAAACATAGGCAAAGTATGATATATTTATAAATTACAGATGTACTTTTGTGCTAGGAAATATAAAGTAGTGGAGAAGAGGATGGGGTTTTGACCCAGACAGGCTGGGTTCCAATTCAGACTTCTCCACCCAGTAGCTGCATAACCTTGGTCTGTTGGCTCAGGCTCTCTGAGGCACCTTCATTTTTTCACCTATAAAAGGGGCCAATTTAATAGGTCCCTACCTCTAGGCCTTAAATGACCTAATTTGTGTAAAGTGATCAGCAACAGCAGGTAGTGTGTTCAATCATGTATGAACAAATATGATATGCATGTTATAAAATATACCCCTAAGAGTCCAGGCATGGTGGCTCATGCCTATAATCCCAGCACTTTGGGAGGCAGGAGGATTACTTGAGGTCAGGGATTCAAGACCAGCCTGACCAACGTGGTGAAGCCTACTCTCTTCTAAAAATAAAAAAATTGGCTGGGCATGGTGGTGCATGCTTGTAATCCCAGCTACTTAGGAGGCTGAGGCACCTACTTGGGAGGCTGGGGCAGGAGGATTGCTTGGACCTGGGAGGCGGAGGTTTCAGTGAGCCAAGATTACACCACTGCACTCCAGCCTGGGCGACAGAGCCAGACTCCATCTCAAAAAAAAACCCCAAAAAACCCAAAAAAAACCAAAAAAACTATATATATATATATATCCCTAAGAAATTTGTGCTTAGGAAATAAAAATAAGTGTAACTAGAAGTATTAATATGTGGCTGTTCCTGTGCTGCCTACTTTCATGCAGCCCACTTCAGAGCCTGCAATCTTAAGTGACCACTCTAACAGTATCATCCATGGTTATGACGCAGGTTTATATTTGGATGGCATTTTCTCACCCTTTGTTTCTTATCAAATCAGTGAGGTAGCATCATGAGAGATCAGCCTCCCATTTTGCAGATGAGGAAACTGAGGCTTCAGAGGGGTGATGTGACTCACCCAGGGGCACTCAGTTTGTATAATATCATGGAGTGGGAATAAGAATAGATCTTCTGACCTCAAGTCCACTCTGGCTCTGTGTTATACTGCAGGTCCCACTTGTGAGCTTGTTGGAAAACAAACCCAACTGAGGCTCCTTGCTGAACAACTACTAAAGAAGGAGGTGCTGGGCTTATGAATGAGGCCAGCTGGTGGTGTGTGCCCATGGCTCAGTCACTCTTTTCCACTAGAAACCAGAGCAGGCTTGGAGGCTCCCTGGCATGTGACCTTATTTGGTAGGTGGGATACACTTTGCAGATGCTAGTGCAGAGGGCAGCACTTTTTCGCAGAGCTTCAAGTCTACACAGGAAACTACAAATCAAATTCCTGTCAATACAATTGCCCAGACACCAAGATGGCCCATGTCAATTAGGCACACCTTACCTCTGTCCCATAAATGTTTATGAAGGATCATTATGACAGTGTGGTGGCCAGCTGTTCCTCTTAGAGATTAGACCCAGGGGAAGTGGTTTGAATTAGAAAAGCAGGGATTTGGGATATTTATGACCATGTCTTTCCTAGCAGATAAACACTGAGAGTCCTCTTTGGATGAAATTGAAGCCTCTCTGTAAGGACCTCCTATTCTCTGGCCTGGAACAGCTGTACAGCCTGCACAGGAGGGCCTGTCTTCCCTGTCTTGGGGATGACTTCATCCCCAAGAATTATAGAAACCTTGTGTGCCTGCTAGCCCAGAGTAGCCCCTCTTGTAACCCAGAAGTCTGAAAATTTTAAAAATGCCCCCAGTGACTTTGATATGAAGGCAGGGTTGAGGCCAGGCCATAGATGAGTAGATTATAAACTTTGGATAGAGTTACTACAGGCAAAGCTGCAAGAACCAAGGCTGGCAGGAGGAATATTGGGGCTCTTGATCCTTACTCCAGTTCCATGGAACTGGAGACTGCTTCTCTGTTAAGTGAAGAGCAGCATAAGGAGTGATCAAGAACACCAACTCCAATCAGGCAGGTGGATTTGAATCCAGGCTGTATATGAATCTTATTCTCCTGTGATGTTGGACAAATGACTTAATTTCTCTGGCCTCACTTCTTTTATCAATAACATGGAGAAAATAATAGTACTAATTCCTAGGGTTGTTCTAGGATTATATGAGCTAATACATGAATAATACTTAGAATGCTTAGCTCATGGGAAGGGCAATGCTTTATTGAGGGTTACTATTTGCTGGCTACTGGGTCAGTGATAGGGATGAGCAAAGCATCCATAATCCCTTACAGGGCAACAGATTTGTGGAGTCATACATTAACAAAGCAATCATACATGTAGATGATGACACTCTGATGACAGCTATGAGTGAAAAGCTTTAGGGTGCAATGAGAGCTTACAGTAGGAGGATGCAGGGGTCAGGAAAGGTGCTCTAGAAAGGGGATTAACCTACATAAAGGCCTGAAGCAGGAAGGATCATGGCACATTTGGTAAAGTAAAATGGCTTAGTAAAATGGCTTTGTGTAGGGAGCACAGAGAACAAGAGAGAGAGGTTCACGATGAAGCTGGATACACTGGTAGCACTGGGTCCTGCAGAGTTTTGTGAGTATTTACTCTGAGAGCAACAGGAACATGACGTGGTTTTGAGCTAGGGATGACATGTTCACAATGAACATTTATGAAGAGACCAGGGTATATGTGAAGAGCAGGTTGGCATGAAGAGAGGGGAAGCCAAGAGGCCTACCCAGGTGAGAGAGGATGGGGCCTGACCAGGGTAAGGGCAATGGGAATGGAGATAAGTGGGTGGATTTATGTGCAAGAGGGAGAGTGGGCAGGTCTGGTGATAGCGTATGAGGCATTAGAGAGGGGATAGTACAAATGGTGCCTGTGGAGGCTAAAGCAACTTCATCTTGGACGCCAATCCACCATGCTGATTTCTGATATAATCCCAGTTCTGGGAATGCCTCTAAGATTTCTACTTTCACATACTTACTGTAAATCCTGCCCTTAGGTCAAAACAACCTTGATGTTATGATAAACAGATACCATAAATTCTGCCCGTAGGCAAATTCCCTATGGTATATAAACTCTGGTCTGGGATAACAGTGCGGGGATCTACCATCTCATCTCATGGCTGGCCAAGATGGGCTTCTGTTCATAAGTACCCATTAAATGTTTCTGAGAAACTGGATCTGTCAGCTTCTTTCTTTGGTCCCTCAGCTTCCTCATCCTTTGGGGGTAGATTTCCATGGCCCTGCTCACTGCAGATCAGTGCCTTTCAATGAGATGGAGGTCTCTGGAAGACACATGTTTGGCACCTTTGAGACATTCAAGTGGAGATTTTGAGTGGACTCTTGGCTACATAGCTCTTGGTGGAGGTCTGGGCTGAAGACATACATCTGTGAGCCATTTGGGTAGAGTCAGTGTTTGGGTGTAGATAAGATGGCTTATGAAAAGAGCATGGAGTGAAACAAGAAGGGCCTAGGAATTAGTCTCAGGTACTCCACCCTCTAAAGGCAAAAGAGAGGAGTAGGAGCTGGGTAAGGAGACTAAGAGGGAGACCAGGGGGCTATGCTATCCCGAAGTCCAAGGGAAGGATCCCTTAATTCTACCTGGAGCAAGTTAACATGTACAAATGAGCTTGGGGGAGAGTTGAATGTTTCATATAGGTGTAAGAAAGCCTTGGCATTACGAATGTGTTGCTGAATACGTGTTCTAAAAGCAGTAGAGGACTCTGCAAATATATGAGATGTAGACTACTACATACCTGGGGTTAGGGTTGAGAACCTAAAGTGAAAGGCAGGGAGACTATATCAAATTCCTCCTTGAATTTGTTTCTTAGTCAGTCCTTAATGGTCATTCTTTATGCCCTAGGGGATACCACAGGGTATTAAAGTATGGAAAGAGCAGATAAGAGAAAAAAATGAAGACAGGAGGAAATGGTCCTGAAATGTTAAAATAAGAAGTTTGCTTCAATGCTGCGTCTTAGGGAAAAAGCTGTCTCCACTTTTGCAGAGGCCGTCCTAGGCATTCCAGCTCCAACATGAATCTTCTGTCTTAGAATGCTCACACCGCATTGTGTGGGATCAAGGGGCTCATTTCATAGTAAAGGAGGTAAGGAAGTAGACACATGATCATGGAATCTACTGGTCATTTCACATATGGCACTGTTAAGAAATTGCTGGTCTGACGGAGCCTTGGAATGATTGAAGGTACCACTGAGTCAGAAAGGATCTTCTAGGACACTTCATGGGCTCTAAATCAACACACTTTATATGGCATTGTGTACTCAGTACAGAACACCTACGTCTAACAATCAAAAGTTTGGAAGTCGGAGTAGCTCCACTTTCCATTACTGAGTCTTAATGACCCTCTTGGGGAATTTGGCTGCCTGTTCCCACCACTCTGGGCATGGAGACTCTATGATTCCAAAGGGGCAATGCTCTACCAAAAGATAAAGCCAGAGGCAGGTGTCCACTGAACTACAAGTTAAGGCTGTAATATTAGTAGGTCAAGCTCTCTGAAGCAAGAAGTTGAGTCACCATCTTGGCATGAGTAATTGATCTTGATCCCCAGAAGGGTGTAGGACTGCTGCTACACAGTGTAGACAGGGAGTAGTACTAGGTTTGTTACCCAGATGATCCACTGGGAGCATCACAGAACCCCCTTGCCCAATTTTGGTGGTAAATGAACTAGTGCAATGAACTAGTGCAGGTGAGTATAGCATAGTGATGACAGCTCAGACTTCCCAGGGATGAGGATTTGGGTCATGCCATCAGGTAAGCCACTATGACCAGCAGAGATGCTATCCATGGGTGAAGGAAATCTAGAATGTATAGAAAAAGAGAGAGAGATTAGGTGTGTTGGTTGGAGTCTGAGACCAAATACAGCAGGGGGTATTGTTTTCTTCTAGGTGGTGCCTTCATTTTCCAAGTTTTCCCCCAGGAAAGAAAGCCTTCCAGAATTCTAGAGAAGTTGCACTCTGAACTTATACAAAGACGTGAATCCAAGATTTGAGCACACAAGGGGGAGGACTGTAGTGGATGCTGTGATGCTCCATCCTTCATTTGGTAATGAAGGACTTACTTCCTGATATGGTATGACTGTGTCTCCACTCAAAATCTCATCTTGAATTCTAATCCCCCAAATCTCCATAATCCCCACATATGAAAGGAGAGAACATGTAGAGGTAATTGAATCAGGGGATGGTCTCCCCCATGCTGTTCTCATGATAGGGAGTGCGTTCTCACAAGATCTGATGGTTTTATAAGTGTTTGGTAGTTCCTCTTGCATTCATTCTCCCTCCTGCCGCCTTGTGAAGAAGGTGCCTTGCTTCCCCTTCATCTTCTGCCATGATTGTAAGTTTCCTGAGGTCCCCCCAGCCATGTGGAACAGTGGGTCAATTAAACCTTTTCCCTTTCTAAATTACCTTGTCTCAGGCAGTTCTTTACAGCAGTGTGAGAATAGACTAATACATTCCCTCAGATGCTAGGAGTGCCTTCAGCTCTCAGTCCTCTTCAGAAGTGGCCTCACCCTAATATAGTTGCCTGACTCAAGGTCATGCTCCTTTCTTGGGGCAACCTGCCTATGATGTCTAGTCAACATAGGGTGTGCAAGTTCATCCCTGTTACTCCAACTTGGAACAACATCAAGGGCCATCCTAGCTTCAGAGCTCCCTTCCAGTAAACTGAGTCCTCTGTTGAGACAATGTCTCAGCCCAACTTCTCCCTCTTCCCAATCCTGCTTTCTTTCTTTCCTTTACCACTTGTAGGTGTTGATCCTAAGAGAACTCTCTCCTAAACTTCCTGCATAGTAATCTCTACCTCAGTTTGCTTGCTGGGGAAATTGACTTGAGATATTGCTTTACAGATTTAGTGTTTTGGAGATAATAACAGAATCACAGAACTCATAGAGCTGGAAGAAATCATAAGAATTATCTAGTAATGGCTCAACCATCCATCTTATAAAGGAAGACCCCAAAGTTCAAGACAGGACTGCAACTTTCCCAAAGTTAGAGGATAGGTTTAATCATTCCCTACTAATCACTAGGCTTAGGTTGTAAGTGGGTTGGTTTACTGCTTTAACCTACTATGACACCTTTGAAATCTTGGTTTAATACATGAGCCAGCAAACCATGGCCTAGCATATGTTTTCCTATGGAAAGTTTTATTGAAATACAACTATGCTCATTCATTTAGGATCTATGATAAAAGAGTTCAGCAGTCACACCAGAGAAACTTTATGGCCTCCAGTACCTGACATATTTACCAATTCACACTTTATAAAAAAAAGTTTCCTGACTACTGTTCTAACAGATGAATTGGTCAAGGTCCAATCAAGAAAACAGAAAGTACTCTAGTATTTCAGCTGAAAGAATTTAACATGGGGAATTGGTTAAGCAGGTGTTGGAAGTCAGAAAAAGCAAAAAGATTACACCAAGGAGACACAGAGTAATAACTACAGAAAGCAGTTGTGACCTCTGAGCTGGGGGAACAAAGAGAAGGGTTGGACTATTAGAACCTAGAAGCTTGGAGCAGGGCTTCTGTGAAGCCAGAGCTCAGACCCCTGATGAGGTCATCGTCAGCTCATGCTGATGCCAATTAGGGGGTTCGATGAGACTGGTGCTGAGATTGCCAAAGGAAGTGGGAAACTTCTTATCCAGAATCAATTTCTGGCCATGCTGACAAATGCTGACAGGAAATACCTGCAAACAGAGAAGAGCAAGTCCCTTCTCACCGCTTCCTGACTCCCAGTCTCCCTCTAGTGTCCCCTATATGGTCAAAAGTTTACAGGAAGTCAGCAGGCAAAGCAATTAGCAAACGAAAGGCTGGAGTTTGCATGGACAGTCCCAGCAGAGCAGAGGATAGAAGAAGCTGAGGAACAAAAGTGCAATTACCTGCCCCATGGGCAAAATTCACATTAGAGCCATCAGTTAGTTGATGTCTCAAGCTCTTCCCAGGACTGGCATTGGAGAAGCATGAGCAGAGTCCCGGGAAAGATAAGCCTATGCCCTGTAGATTTGTTCTGCACAGGCCCTGGAGGTTCTCTCCTATTTGTGGATGAGTTCCAGGAAGAAGAGCCTAATGATCGTAATTGAGTTAAGGAAGTGCTTTGGGCCTATTAGGACAAGCCTATGTCCTAGTAGAGAAACATTCTCTTCCACTCCAGGAGAAGTCTTGCTAGATGTGTCTGCTTTCTTTATAGCTCAGATTAGTCTTATAAGCGAGTCTCGTTAGCTCTGATTTGTCTGACTGGGGTTGTGTGTCCATCTCTGAATCAATCTCTAGGGCAGAGGAATGAGATGCTTTGAAGGCCTAGCCTGGGTCTGATGCTCTGTCCCTGAAATACTTTGTATGAGGGTTGCGGTTGGTGGTGGAAAATGAGGGGTTCATTTCACCTGAACTCCATGGACTCATAATGGGGAAGGAGTTCTCCTAAAATCAAGTCACAAAATTTCTCTACCGGAGGGGACTGTCTGTGGCCTAATGGAGGTATGAACATCATGTGGTGAGAACCCAGTGAGGACTAGGCTGGGAAGACAGCTCAAATCACTGTTCTGCTGGCAGCTGGGCAGCTGGTAGCATGTAGGTTATAATAGGATGCAGCCAGAAAGTCCAGGTGGGCCTGGCTGACCCAGAATTCAGACAGACTCATAATGGTAAAGCAGCTAATTGGGTGATCTGAATGTCAGGCAAGATTTAGGAGTTGGGGTAGAGCTAGGTGGCCGTGTGTGTGTGTGTGTGTGTGTGTGTGTGTGTCAGAGACTAGAGCTGAAATGGAGTCTGGGGTGGAGGAGCAAGACAGGATCCCAGTCTTCAGGATGACTTTGGAAAGGTGAACCCCAGCATGGTACAAGGGGAAGGGATGCTGACCTGGGAGCCCAGATGTCAGACTTGAGTACACTTGGTGACTCAGCTGCTGGCCATTTGAAGAGGGATTATAAGAAGAGGAAGAGGAGCCAGATTAGGAGCAGAAGGCCCTCCAGAGTTGGGGTAGAAAGAAAACATGGCTGGATTTTCATGAGCTGCGCTGGGTGTGCTGTAATGCAAGTGGCTGGCTGTAATGTTGGCTGCTAACTGTACAGTTAGTGCTATTGGTTGAACAAAAAAGCTAATAGTTTCAATGATTACTAATATAGGGATAAGTGGGATAGGTGTGCCTTGTGATAGGAAGTGGGCTAAAAATTAGTTTTAAAGCAAAAGCCAGTAATTACTGCTCCTGCCCACAGAAGGATAGCTATTCCTAAATTTATTGACTGTTGAGTAGTTGGTGTGAATGAGTGGGGTAGAAGACCTAGAAGGTTAGTTGAGCCAATAAAAAGAATAAGGGAAATTAATATAAGGGATCAGGTTCATCCCTTGATATTATGTATTCTTATTATTTGTTTCAATATAAGTTGAAATAGTCACTGTTGAATGGAAGTCAGTCAATTTTTTACCAAGCAGTGGGGATGGGGAATAAAATAATTAAGGTCACTATGGGTAGGTCTAGTATTGTTGGAGTAATGAAAGAGGTGAATACATTTTTGTTCATTTTAGTTCCCAAGGGGTTTTGTGTTTTTGTGTTTCAAATGTTTTTAGTGCAGGGTTCATAGGATAAATAAATTTTGAGATTTTTAATTGAAATAAGATAAATTAGGTTATGATCATGGATAAAATAGTAATAAATCATGTGGATGTATCTAGTCGGGCATCTAACTGTAGGGGAATTTAAAATCCTCAGTCTTCAACTTAAAAGGTTAATGCTAATTAGCTTTACAGTGATATTATAGTATAGATGCTGATCAGCTTTTGAAATATTTTAGGGGAACTAATTCGAGAACAACAGATATGAAGCTGTGGTTGGACCTGCAGATTTCTGAGGACTGGCCGTAGTAAAGGCCTAGTCATGTGGATGTTAAGGTTGCTTGATTTAAGTGCCTAGGGACTGCATCTGTTTTGAGACCCAATAATGGGACAGCTCATAAGTGTAGAACATCTTCTGATGAAATTAGTATGCGAATGGGGATTTCTACTGGGAGAACTACTCAATTATCAACTTCAAGGAGCTGTAGTTCCCTGGTTTTAGGTCTGTTGTAGGGATCATATAGTTAGCAAAGCTTAAGCCTTTGTAACCTGTGTACTCATAACTTCAGTATCATTGATATCCTATGGTTTTGACAGTGAGAGAGGGGTTATTGATTTCATCCATCATATAAAGGATGCGTAGAGATGGGAGGGCGATTAAGATTAGGATAATAGTGGGTAAGGTAGCTCATACAGTTTCTACTTCTTGGGCATCTATGGTGCTAGTATGCATTAGTTTTGTTGTTAATAAGAGAGAAATAATATAGAGAACTAGGGAGCTGATGAGGAAAATGATTATGAGAGTGTGGTCATAAAAATGGAGTAGTTCTTCTATAACAGGAGATGTAGTATCTTGGAGACCTAGTTGAAATGGATGAGCCATGAAGATATATAGGATTCTAACCTTTAAATTAACTTAGACAAAGTTATGTAATTGTTTTACTAATATTCATGGAGAAAGTCATAGAAGTTATAAAGGTGGCTTGAAACCAGTTTTGGGGGTTTGACTCCTTCCTTTCTCGCTTGGGCTTTTATGTAGGCTGGCTCTTCGAATGTATGATAGGGTGGTGGGCAGTCATAAAGTCACTCTCAGTTTGTAGTAGGGAGTTTGACTATTAGTACTTCTCGTTTTGAAGCAAAAGCTTCTCAGATTATGAAGATTATTAGTATTACTGCTATTAGTGAGATAAATGAGACTATGGATGAGATAATATTTCATGCAGTATATGCATCAGGGTAATTAGCCTATTGTTGAGACATTCCTGACAGTCCGAGGACATGTTATGGGAAGAAAGGTAGGTTTACACCTACAAATATAATAGTAAAATGAATTTTGGCTCAGGTTTGGTTAAGTGTATAACCTGAAAACACAGGGAATCCATGGACGAAGGCTCCCGTAATGGTGAATACTGCTCCTATTAATAAAATGTAGTGGAAATGTGCTACAACATATCATATAGAACAATGTCTAATGATGAATTGGCTAATACAGTAACAGTTAACCCTCTTACTATAAAAAGGAAAATGAACCCTAGTGCTCAGAGCATTGCAGGGGATCATTTGATGTTACCACCATGCAGTGTGGCTAATGAGCTAAAGACTTTGACACCAGTGGGAATAGCAATAATTATGGTGGCAGATGTGAAGTATGATGGGTATCAACATCTATGCACACTGGAAATATGTGATGGACTCAGACGATAAACCCTAGGAATGCCATGGACATTATGGCTCACACTATGCCCATATAACCCAACGGTTCTTTTTTCTCAGGGTAGTAGGTTACAATATGGGAAATTATTCCAAAACCTGGTAGAATAAGGATATAGACTTCTGGATGCCAAAAAATCAGAACAAGTATTGATATAAGAGAGTGTCACCTCCACCAGCAGGGTCAAAGAAAGTGGAGGTTGTGGTCAGGTAATAGCATGGTGATGCCAGCAGCTAGAACTGGAAGAGATAAAAGTAATAGGGCTGCTGTGATAAGGATTGATCAAATGAAGAGGGGTGTTTGATATTGAGATATATCTGGGGATTTTATGTTAATAATTGTGGTAATGAAATTAATAGTGCCTAGAATAGAGGATACACCTGCTAAGTGGAGTGAAAAAATGGTCAAGTCAACAGAGGCTCCTGCATGTTCCAGGTTCCCTGCTAAGGGAGGGTAGACTGTTCAACCGGTCTTGGCAAACTGACTATTGAGGATGCAAATAGGAGTAGAAAAGATGGGAGAAGAAGTCAGAAGCTTATATTATTTATTCAGAGAAATGCCATGTCTGGCACACCAATTATTAGGGGGACTAGTTAGTTGCTGAAACCCTCAATTATAATGGGCATAACTATGAAGAAAGTTGTAACAAATGTGTGGGCAGAGACAATAACATTATAAGTCTGATCATCTCCTGTTAGGGTCCCTGGTTGAGCCAGTTCTGCTTGGATTAGAAGACTTAAGGCAGTACTTACTATCCCAGTTCAGGCACCAAACAGTAAATATAATGTTCCGATGTCTTTATTGTTGAAAACAGTCAACGATAGATGAACATACGTATAACGGTAAAAAGGCTGAGCAAACATTGGACTGTAAATCTAAAGACAGATGTTGAGCCATCTTTTTAGCAGCCCTGAGGTGATATTTCATGTTGACTTGCAAATTCAAAGGAACAGCTTTAATCCTGCCTGGGCTTCTCCTGCCTTTTCCCCGCTCAACAGCGGGAGAAGTAGATTGAAGCCAGTTGATTAGCTGTTAACTAAATTTTCATGGGTTTAGGTCCCACCAATCTAGTAAGGATAATTTAGCTTAAGTAAAGCAATTTATTTGCATACAGTTAATGTAGGACAGAGTCTTGCAGTCCTTAAAGTTTATTTACAGAAATTAAGTATAGTCCACTTACTAAGGGCTTTGAAGGTTCTTGGTTTAATTTAACCTAAATTTCTAGGTTATATCTAGGAATAGTGGGGAGATGGGTAGGAGGAGAGCAGAGGAGGTAATGAGTAGGGGCAAGATATGTGTGTGTGTGTATATATATTTTGGACGGAGTTTTGCCCCTGTTTCCGAGGCTGTAGTGCAGTGGCATGATTTCAGCTCCCTCCACCTCTGCCTCCCAGGTTCAAGTGATTCTCCTGCCTCAGTCTCCCAAGTAGCTGAGATTACAGGCACACCCACCATGCCCAGCTAATTTTGGCATTTTTAGTAGAGATGGGGTTTCACCATGTCAGTCAGTCTGATCTCCAACACCTGACCTCAGGTGATCTGCCTGCCTCGGCCCCCCAGAATGCTGGGATTACAGGTGTGAGCCACCACGCCAGGCCACAGTATATGTTTTGTATTCTCAAATTGTCATTTTATCTTTATATTATTAGATGTAGGGAATAGTGCTAGGGATGTAGATTAGGCACATATAAAAGTACAGATTGAATAAGGCTATGGTGGCTATAGTAGTGGGTATAATAAGGCTATTGTTTTTTGTAAATTCTTGAATAATAGCCCCTTTGAGTAGGAACCCTGTTAATGGCAGTAAGCCTCCTGAGGATAAAGGATAAGTAGGATTATGGATATTAGTCATGGTAACTTATTTCAGGCATAGGATAGTGATAGAGTTGTAGTGCTTGTGCTTGAACTAAGTATTATAAATATAGCTACTGTCAGGATAAGATAAATAATTAGGTTTAGGATAGTAATGTTTGGGTTACACGCTAAGATTGCAATTATTCAGCCCATGTGAGCAATTGATAGGCTAAAATTTTTCACAGATGTGTTTAGTTGAGCCCTCCTCAGCCACCTAATAGAATAGACAACATTATGGCCGCTAGTAAAATGTTTGGGTTTATTGAGGAAAAAATTTGAAATATAATGGAAATAGGGGTTAGTTTTTGTCACGTGACATTTTGTCTCAGATGTCAATGAGATTCCTTTAGTTACTTCTGGGCCTCAAAAGTGGAAAGGAGATATGTCTAATTTTATTGATAAGGCCTTTATTATTAAGGATACTACTTGAATGATTGAGCTTATGATTGTTCATCATCAGGAGTACAGTATATTGGTAATGACCCCTACTATCAGGATTATGGATGCAGGTGCTTGTGTGAGGAAATACTTGGTAGCTGCTTCTGTGGAGTGGGGGCTTCTTTTTTAAATTAAAATCGGGATAATGGCTCGTATATTTACTTCTAGGCCCATTCAGATGAGAAGTCAGTGTGAGCCTATTACTGTGATGAGAGCCCCTATAAGGATAGTGAAAGATGGCCGGATGCAGTGGCTACGCCTATAATTCCAGCACTTTGGGAGGCCAAGACGGTGGATTCAAGTCAGGAGTTCAAGACCAGCCTGGCCAACATGACAAAACTCTGTCTCTACTAAAAATACAAAAATTAGCTGGGCATGGTGGCACAGGCCTGTACTCCCAGGTACTCGGGAGGCTGAGGTTGGAGAAACACTTGAGCCCAGGAGGCGGAGGTTGCAGTGAACCGAGATCATGTCACTGCACTCCAGCCTCGGTGACAGAGCGATACTCCATCTCAAAAAGAAAAAAAAAAAGATAGTGAAAGAGATAATAAGTTGGGTTAGAGGATTAATTAGTGCAGAAAGGGTATAAACCAACATTTTTGGGGTATGGACCCCATAGCTTATTTAGCTGACCTTACTGCAGGATATGGTGTATTATGTAGCATGGAGAATTTTGGATTCTCAGGGGTAGGTTCAACTCCTATAATTCTAGAAATAAGAGGATTTAAACCTCTATTATTTATTCTAGCAATGTAACTCTTTTACCAGACATATTTCTTAAGTCTGAGGTGGAATACTAGATATGAGGATAGGCATAGAGATATGTCATATGCAAAGTGCTAATGTGAGTGGTAAGAAGTTTTTTCATAGAAGATGCATTAGCTGATCATAACGGAATCAGGGGTACAATACTTGAATTCATAAAAAGAAGGTTGTTAAAAAGAGGGTTTTGGTGATGAAATTTATGGTGCAGTGTTCTGGTTTATAAATATCATATAGTGCTCCTAGAGAACTAATAGTGATTAGGGCACTTATTATAATGATATTTATATATTCTGCTGTAAAGGACAGGGCAAATGGACCTGCAGCATATTCAATATTAAAACCCAAAACTAACTCTGACTCCCCCTCTGTTAAGTAAAATGGGGCTCTGTTAGTCTCTGCTAGTGTGGCGATGAACCATATTATGGCTAGAGGTCATGGTGGTAGGAGTAGTCAGATAACTCTTGTGTTATGATGAGTGTAGGCAAATTAAATGTGCCACTTATCAAGAGGGTTGACAAGAGAATGATAGCTAGGGTAACTTCATATGAATTTTTTTTGAGCTATTGCCCATTGTGCACCAATTAGTGCATATTTTGAATTGGGTGCCCATCCCAACACAGGATTGAGTAGACGGCTAGGCTTGATGTGGCTAGTATGAATAAGAGACCTATATTAAGATTAAGTAAGGGCTATGGTATGGGGAGAGGAATTCATATAAGGAGTGTGATATATAGGGGTAGGGTTGGAGCAATAACGTAGAGAGGAATGCCGGATGCTAATTGTCGTAGAGGTTCTTTAATATAAAATTTTATTTCATCTGTAAAGGATTGATGTAGTTCATACAGACCTACAATGTTAGGTCCTTTGCATAGTTGGATATAGACTAAAATTTTTCATTCAATGAGTGTAAGGAAGGCTATGGTGATGAGAGTGGGGATAACGAGTAGAAGAAGGTTAATTATAGGCATATTGTTAAGAAGAGAGCCAAGCCCTCTTCTCTTCTGCCAGAATATATAGTGATTTCCCAGATGTCTCTAGAAGAGTCTGGCCCTGTTTTTCCTCAGATTCCCTTTTTGCCTTTTCCTGCTTCTGCTCTGAGTTGCAGGGAACCAACCCCATGGTCTGTGTTTCCCAAGTTCTTAGGAGAACTGGTTTCTGGCTGGAATCAACAAAAGGGAGACACTGGTGGATATGAAAGGGTAGGAAGAAGAGAGAAACCAGAATATTTCTTCTCTTTCCCCTCTGCCTAAGGCAACATCTCTAGCAGCAAATCTGCCTATTACATTTTTATTTCTCTTCCATGGCTCCAGTCTTTCACCATGAAATATATTGTAAGCTGTAAGTTTTTCATTGATTTCTTTATCAGATTGAGGAACTTCCCTTCAATTGATAGTTCACTTAGAGTTTTAATCATGAATGGATTTTGAATTTTGTCAAATGCTTTTAGTGCTTCTGTTGCAATGTGTATTTTTTCCTCCTTTATTCTTTAATGTGGCCAATTGTATTGATTTTTTTTTTTTTTAAATAAGATGGAATCTTGCTATGCTTCCCAGGCTGGAGTACAGTGTCTATTCACAGGCATGATCATAGTCCACTGTAACCTTGAACTCCTGGCCTTAAGCAATCCTCCTGCCTTGGCCCCCTGTGTAGCTGGGACTACAGGGATATGCCACCAGGCCTGGATTTGATATATTGTTTTTAAATGTTACACTAACCTTGAGTTGCTTAGATAAACACCAGTTGGCCATGATATATTACCCTTTTAACACATTGCTGTAATTGATTTGCTATTTTGTTAAGAGCTTTTATATTCAGGAAAGATACGGGTTTATAATTTTCTTTCCTCATGTAGTCTGTCAGGTTTTGTTATTAGAATTTTTCTGGCCATGTACAAATGAAGTTATTGCCTCTCAGCTCCAACTCCACCTTTCTTTACCTGGTCTGTGGGAAGGGAGATGGGCCATGTGACTATTTCTCCTTTGTCAACTGGCACCATATGAAGTCTTATTAGTAAAGGGTGTTAAGGGACACTGGAGGAGTAAAGGATCTCCTTTTCCTGTAGTGTGAATATTCTTCAGTGATTGGCTAGTTTAGCATGGTGCCTGTCTTACCCTGTTTTGTGCTTCTATAACAGAGTACCTGAGATGGATAATTTGTAAAAAGCAGAAATTTATTCTTTCACAGTTCTGAAGTCTGAGAAGTCTAAGATCAAGGCACCAGCAGTTTAGGGCCCAGTCTCTCTGCTTCTAAGATGGCACCTTGAGTGCTGTTTCGTCCAGAGGAGAAGAATGGCATTCCCTCACATGGCAGAAGAGCAGAAGAGAGAACCCACGCTCACAAGCTCTTTTTATAGCAGCATTAATTCATTCCTGAGGGTAGAGCCCTCATGACCTAAGCACTTCCCAAAGGCCATACCTCCCAATACCATTGCGTTGGAGATCAAGTTTCAACATGACATTTGGAGGGGACAAAAGCATTCAAACCATAGCAGTGGCTTCTCCAGCTCTGTAGTCCTGCAGTATGTGACAGCTAGCTGGGTATAGCAGACTGGGTACCTTCTCAGGTGGCTTCACAGTAAAATGCTGCAGATGAGGCACCTCCCATGAATGGCCACCCCATCAACCCATTTAGCAACTCTGCAGCAAGATCTGAGGCACAGCACCTCACTGTGGACTTAGCATCCTAAAGGGCATATTTCCATTAAGTCACACCAGCATGGCATCTCAGGCACCCCAGTGACCCATACCATGCCCTCTTCAATGAGTTCTGAATCTCAGTCCAGGAAGGAGGAATCTTTTTTGGTTACTCTTAGCTCAGCCCTAGGGATAGTGGCTGCTACTTATATTTGCTACCCCTATCTTCTTTAGGGACCTCTTTAACTCTTACTCTAAAATTCCCTGTTATTCCAATCTCCAGTTAGTATTTCTTTATATTGGGCCAGATGCAGTGGCTCTCGCCTGTAATCCCAGCATTTTGGGAGGCTGAGGTGGGAGGATTGCTTGAACCCAGGAGTTCAAGACCAACCTGGGCAACAAAGAGGGACCCCATCTTTATAGAAAATTTAAAAAATTAGCCAGGCATGGTGGCTCACACCTGTAGCCCCAGCTACTTGGCAGGCTGAGGTCGGAGGATTGCTTGTACCCAGGAGGTCGGGGCTGCAGTGAGAAATAATCATGCCATTGCACTCCAGCCTGGGTGACAGAGCAAAACCTGACCTTTTTTGGTTTGATATGAATTTTTTAAAAAGTTTTTTTCTAGTTCTGCGAAGAAGGTCATTGGTAGTTTTATAGGAATAACATTGAATCTGTAAATTGCTTTGGCAGTATGACCATTTTAATGATATTGATTCTTCCAATACATAAGCATGAAACGTTTTACCATTTGTTTGTGTCATCTCTGATTTCTTTGAGCAATGTTTTGTAATTCTGATTGTAGAGATCTTTCACTTCCCTGGTTAGCTGTATTCCTAGGTATTTTAGCCTTTTTGTGGCAATTGTGAATGGTATTGCATTCTTGATTCGGCTTTTGGCTTGGTTGTTGTTGGTGTATAGGAATACTAGTGATTTTTGTACATTGACTTTGTATCCTGAAACTTTGCTAAAGTTGTTTATCAGCTGAAGAAGCTTTTGGGCTGAGACCATGTGGTTTTCTAGATATGGAATCACGTCATCTGCAAACAGGGATAGTTTGACTTCCTCTCTTCCTTTTTGGATACCTTTATTTTTCTCTCTTGCCTGATTGCTCTGGCCAGAACTTCCAATCCTATGTTGAACAAGAGTGGTGAGAGGGGGCATCTTTGTCTTGTGCTGGTTTTCAAAAGGAATGCTTCCAGCTTTTGACCATGCAGTATGATATTGGCTGTGGGTTTGTTATAGCTGGCTCTGGTTATTTTGAGGTATGTCCCTTCAAAACCTAGTTTATTGGGAGTTTTTAACATGAAGAAATGTTGAATTTTGTCAAAAGCCTTTTCTATGTCAATTAATATAATAATGTGATTTTTTTTTTTCTTTTTTGAGACAGAGTTTCACTCTTGTCACCCATACTGGAGTGCAGTGGCGCAGTCTTGGCTCACCGCAACCTCTACTTCCCGGGTTCAAGTGATTCTCCTGCCTCAGCCTCCCTAGTAGCTGGAATTACAGGTGCCTGCCACAAAGCTCAGCTAATTTTTGTATTTTTTAGTAGAGACGGGGTTGCACCATGTTGACCAGGCTGGTCTCGAACTCCTGACCTCAGGTGATCTGCCCACCTTAGCCTCCCAAAGTGCTGGGATTACAGGTGTGAGCCACCACTTCTGGCCTAATCATGTGATTTTTGTCTTTGGTTCTGTTTATGTGATGAATCACATTTATTGATTTGCATGTGTTGAACCAACCTTGCATCCCAGGGATAAAGCCTACTTGAACATGGTGAATTAGCTTTTTGATGTGCTGCTGGATTCTGTTTGCAAGTTTTTTTTTTTTTTTTGAGTATTTTTGCAGCAATGTTCATCAAGGATATTAGCCTGAAGTTTTCTTTTTTTTGTTGTGTCTCCACCAGATTTTGGTATCAGGATAATGCTGGCCTCACAGAATGAGTTGGAGAGGAGTTCCTCCTCATCAACTTTTTTGAATAATTTCAGTAGGAATGATGCCAGCTTTTCTTTATACATCCCGTAGAATTTGGCTGTGAATGTATCTGATCCTGAGCTTTTTTTGGTTGGTAGGCTATTTAGTACTGATTCAATTTTGGTGCTCATTATTGGTCTGTTCAGGGAATTAATTTCTTCCTGATTCAGTCTTGGGAGGGTGTATATGTCCAAGAATTTATCAATTTCTTCTAGGTTTTCTAGTTTGTGTGCATAGAGGTGTTCACAGTAATCTCTGATGGATATTTGTATTTCTGCGGGATCAGTGGAAATATCCCCTTTGTTGTTTATGATTGTTTATTTGGAACATCTCTCTTCTTTATTAGTCTAGCTAGCAGCCTATCTATCTTATTAATTGTTTCAAAAAGCCAACTCCTGGATTTATTGATGTTTTTGAATGATTTTTCGTGTCTCAATCTCCTTCAGTTCACCTCTGATTTTGGTTATTTCCTGTCTTCTGCTAGTTTTGGGGTTGGTTTGCTCTTGCTTCTCTAGTTCTTTTAGTTGTGATACTAGGTTGTTAATTTGAGGTCTTTCTAATATTTTATTGTAGGCATTTAATGCTATAAATTTCCATATTAAAACTGCCTTAGTTGTGTCACAGAGATTCAGGTATGTTGTATCTTTGTTCTCATCAGTTTTAAAGAATTTCATTTCTGCCTCAATTTTATTATTTATCCCAAAGTCATTCAGGAACAGGCTGTTTAATTTTCATGTAATTGCATGGTTTTGAGTGATTTTGTTGTTTTAGTCTTGATTTCTACTTTTATTGAGCTGTGGTGTGAGAGTGTATTTGATATGATTTTGGTTCTTTTGCATTTGCTGAGGATTGTTTTATGTCTGGTTGTGCAGTCAATTTTAGAGTATGTGTCATATAGTAATGAGAAGAATGCATATTCTGTTGTTTTGCAGTGGAGGGTTCTGTAGAGGTCTATCAGATCCGTTTGGTCCAATGTTGAATTCAGGTCCTGAATATTTTTGTTAATTTTCTGCCTCAATAATCTGTCTAATACTGTCAGTGGAGTGTTGAAGTCTGCCACTACTATTGTGTGGGAGTCTAAGTGTTTCGTAAGTCTCTAAGAACTTGCTTTATGAATCTGAGTGTTCCTGTATTGGGCACATATTACTCACATTTTCGATTCTTTCTTGGGATAGTTTAGTTAATTGCGTTTTTAAGTTTCCATTTTATCTAAGTTATCAAGTTTGTTGGTATAAAGTTGTTCACAACATTTTCTTATTATTTCTTTAAAGTGTGTAGGATCTCTAGTGATACCACCCACCTATTTCATTTCAGATATTGGTAAATTGTACTATCTCTCTTCTTGGTAAGTCTAGCTAGGAGTTTACTAATTTTATTAATCTTTTCAAGGAACGAATGTTTGGCCTTATTCATTTTCCCTTCTGTTTGTCTCTTTCCATTTAATCAAATTCTGCTCTTAATTATTACTTTCTCTTCTACTTACTTTGGGTTGTTCTTCTATTTACTTACTTCTCTAGCTTGCTAGGGCAGAAACCTAGATAATTGATTATTTTATGATTTAGGCATCAAATGCGTACATTTCCTTCTAAGCTCTGTTTTATCTGCATACTACAAATTTAGATATGTTGTGTTTCATCATTTATTTCAAATTTTTTTCTCATTTCTTTGATGATTTTTTTCTGTGACTCATGGGTTATATAAAAGCATGTTATTTAAATCCAAATTACTTGTCTATCCCCCTAGACATCTTATTGTTACTAGTTTCTAATTCAATTCCTTTGTGACCAGGGAACGTAACTCTGTACATTTGTAACTTTTTTTTTTTTTTTTTTTATGCATAAATTTGTTTTTTTTTTTTATTTTTATTTTTATTTTTTAATTTATTTATTATTATTATACTTTAAGTTGTAGGGTACATGTGCATAATGTGCAGGTTTGTTACATATGTATACTTGTGCCATGTTGCTGTGCTGCACCCATCAACTCGTCATTTACATCAGGTATAACTCCCAATGCAATCCCTCCCCCCTCCCCCCTCCCCATGATAGGCCCCGGTGTGTGATGTTCCCCTTCCTGAGTCCGAGTGATCTCATTGTTCAGTTCCCACCTATGAGTGAGAACATGCGGTGTTTGGTTTTCTGTTCTTGTGATAGTTTGCTAAGAATGATGGATTCCAGCTGCATCCAAGTCCCTACAAAGGACTCAAACTCATCCTTTTTTATGGCTGCATAGTATTCCATGGTGTATATGTGCCACATTTTCTTAATCCAATCTGTCACTGATGGACATTTGGGTTGATTCCAAGTCTTTGCTATTGTGAATAGTGCTGCAATAAACATACGTGTGCATGTGTCTTTATAGCAGCATAATTTATAATCCTTTGGGTATATACCCAGTAATGGGATGGCTGGGTCATATGGTACATCTAGTTCTAGATCCTTGAGGAATCGCCATACTGTTTTCCATAATGGTTGAACTAGTTTACAATCCCACCAACAGTGTAAAAGTGTTCCTATTTCTCCACATCCTCTCCAGCACCTGTTGTTTCCTGACTTTTTAATGATTGCCATTCTAACTGGTGTGAGATGGTATCTCATTGTGGTTTTGATTTGCATTTCTCTGATGGCCAGTGATGATGAGCATTTTTTCATGTGTCTGTTGGCTGTATGAATGTCTTCTTTTGAGAAATGTCTGTTCATGTCCTTTGCCCACTTTTTGATGGGGTTGTTTGTTTTTTTCTTGTAAATTTGTTTGAGTTCTTTGTAGGTTCTGGATATTAGCCCTTTGTCAGATGAGTAGATTGCAAAAATTTTCTCCCATTCTGTAGGTTGCCTGTTCACTCTGATGGTAGTGTCTTTTGCTGTGCAGAAGCTCTTTAGTTTAATGAGATCCCATTTGTCAATTTTGGCTTTTGCTGCCGTTGCTTTTGGTGTTTTAGACATGAAATCTTTGCCCATGCCTATGTCCTGAATGGTACTACCTAGGTTTTCCTCTAGGATTTTTATGGTATTAGGTCTAACATTTAAGTCTCTAATCCATCTTGAATTAATTTTCGTATAAGGAGTAAGGAAAGGATCCAGTTTCAGCTTTCTACTTATGGCTAGCCAATTTTCCCAGCACCATTTATTAAATAGGGAATCCTTTCCCCATTTCTTGTTTCTCTCAGGTTTGTCAAAGATCAGATGGCTGTAGATGTGTGGTATTATTTCTGAGGACTCTGTTCTGTTCCATTGGTCTATATCTCTGTTTTGGTACCAGTACCATGCTGTTTTGGTTACTGTAGCCTTGTAGTATAGTTTGAAGTCAGGTAGCGTGATGCCTCCAGCTTTGTTCTTTTGACTTAGGATTGTCTTGGAGATGCGGGCTCTTTTTTGGTTCCATATGAACTTTAAAGCAGTTTTTTCCAATTCTGTGAAGAAACTCATTGGTAGCTTGATGGGGATGGCATTGAATCTATAAATTACCTTGGGCAGTATGGCCATTTTCACGATATTGATTCTTCCTATCCATGAGCATGGTATGTTCTTCCATTTGTTTGTGTCCTCTTTGATTTCACTGAGCAGTGGTTTGTAGTTCTCCTTGAAGAGGTCCTTTACATCCCTTGTAAGTTGGATTCCTAGGTATTTTATTCTCTTTGAAGCAATTGTGAATGGAAGTTCATTCCTGATTTGGCTCTCTGTTTGTCTGTTACTGGTGTATAAGAATGCTTGTGATTTTTGCACATTAATTTTGTATCCTGAGACTTTGCTGAAGTTGCTTATCAGCTTAAGGAGATTTTGGGCTGAGACAATGGGGTTTTCTAAATATACAATCATGTCATCTGCAAACAGGGACAATTTGACTTCTTCTTTTCCTAACTGAATACCCTTGATTTCTTTCTCTTGCCTGATTGCCCTAGCCAGAACTTCCAACACTATGTTGAATAGGAGTGGTGAGAGAGGGCATCCCTGTCTTGTGCCAGTTTTCAAAGGGAATTTTTCCAGTTTTTGCCCATTCAGTATGATATTGGCTGTGGGTTTGTCATAAATAGCTCTTATTATTTTGAGGTACGTTCCATCAATACCAAATTTATTGAGCGTTTTTAGCATGAAGGGCTGTTGAATTTTGTCAAAAGCCTTTTCTGCATCAATTGAGATAATCATGTGGTTCTTGTCTTTGGTTCTGTTTATATGCTGGATTATGTTTATTGATTTGTGAATGTTGAACCAGCCTTGCATCCCAGGGATGAAGCCCACTTGATCATGGTGGATAAGCTTTTTGATGTGTTGCTGAATCCGGTTTGCCAGTATTTTATTGAGGATTTTTGCATCGATGTTCATCAGGGATATTGGTCTAAAATTCTCTTTTTTTTTGTTGTGTCTCTGCCAGGCTTTGGTATCAGGATGATGTTGGCCTCATAAAATGAGTTAGGGAGGATTCCCTCTTTTTCTATTGATTGGAATAGTTTCAGAAGGAATGGTACCAACTCCTCCTTGTACCTCTGGTAGAATTCAGCTGTGAATCCATCTGGTCCTGGACTTTTTTTGGTTGGTAGGCTATTAATTGTTGCCTCAATTTCAGAGCCTGCTATTGGTCTATTCAGGGATTCAACTTCTTCCTGGTTTAGTCTTGGAAGAGTGTAAGTGTCCAGGAAATTATCCATTTCTTCTAGATTTTCCAGTTTATTTGCGTAGAGGTGTTTATAGTATTCTCTGATGGTAGTTTGTATTTCTGTGGGGTCGGTGGTGATATCCCCTTGATCATTTTTAATTGCGTCGATTTGATTCTTCTCTCTTTTCTTCTTTATTAGTCTGGCTAGTGGTCTGTCAATTTTGTTGATCTTTTCAAAAAACCAACTCCTGGATTCATTGATTTTTTGGAGGGTTTTTTGTGTCTCTATCTCCTTCAGTTCTGCTCTGATCTTAGTTATTTCTTGCCTTCTGCTAGCTTTCGAATGTGTTTGCTCTTGCTTCTCTAGTTCTTTTAATTGTGATGTTAGAGTGTCAATTTTAGATCTTTCCTGCTTTCTCTTGTGGGCATTTAGTGCTATAAATTTCCCTCTACACACTGCTTTAAATGTGTCCCAGAGATTCTGGTATGTTGTATCTTTGTTCTCATTGGTTTCAAAGAACATCTTTATTTCTGCCTTCATTTCGTTATGTACCCAGTAGTCATTCAGGAGCAGGTTGTTCAGTTTCCATGTAGTTGAGCGGTTTTGAGTGAGTTTCTTAGTCCTGAGTTCTAGTTTGATTGCACTGTGGTCTGAGAGACAGTTTGTTATAATTTCTGTTCTTGTACATTTGCTGAGGAGTGCTTTACTTCCAATTACGTGGTCAATTTTGGAGTAAGTATGATGTGGTGCTGAGAAGAATGTATATTCTGTTGATTTGGGGTGGAGAGTTCTATAGATGTCTATTAGGTCTGCTTGCTGCAGAGATGAGTTCAATTCCTGGATATCCTTGTTAACTTTCTGTCTCGTTGATCTGTCTAATATTGACAGTGGAGTGTTGAAGTCTCCCATTATTATTGTATGGGAGTCTAAGTCTCTTTGTAAGTCTCTAAGGACTTGCTTTATGAATCTGGGTGCTCCTGTATTGGGTGCATATATATTTAGGATAGTTAGCTCTTCCTGTTGAATTGATCCCTTTACCATTATGTAATGGCCTTCTTTGTCTCTTTTGATCTTTGATGGTTTAAAGTCTGTTTTATCAGAGACTAGTATTGCAACCCCTGCTTTTTTTTGTTCTCCATTTGCTTGGTAAATCTTCCTCCATCCCTTTATTTTGAGCCTATGTATGTCTCTGCGTGTGAGATGGGTCTCCTGAATACAGCAGACTGATGGGTCTTGACTCTTTATCCAGTTTGCCAGTCTGTGTCTTTTAATTGGAGCATTTAGTCCATTTACATTTAAGGTTAATATTGTTATGTGTGAACTTGATCCTGCCATTATGATATTAACTGGTTATTTTGCTCATTAGTTGATGCAGTTTCTTCCTAGCCTCAATGGTCTTTACATTTTGGCATGTTTTTGCAATGGCTGGTACCGGTTGTTCCTTTCCATGTTTACATTTGTAACTTTTTGAAAACTTAAAATGTAAAGCCTAAAATATAGTATTTCTTGAATATTTCATATGCACTTGAAATTAATCTATATTTTGTGAAGTGTAGCATTCTGCAAATGTCAGCCGGGTCAAATTGGTTGATACTGTTGTTCAGATCTTCTATATCCTTATTTTTGGGGAGTCTACTTCTATCAATTACTGAGAAAGGGGTGTTAAGATCTCCAGCGATAATTGTGAACTTGTCTATTTCTTTGTTTAGTTCTGTTGGTTTGACTTCATAAATGTTGAAGTTATAGTATTAGATTCATACATCTTAGGAATATTTTTTTTTGAGACAGGGCCTTGCTCTGTAACCCAGGCTGGAGTGCAGCGGCACAGTCACAGCTCACTGCAGCCACAACCTCCCAGGCTCAAGTGATCTTCCCACTTCGGCCTCTCCAGCAGCTGGGACTCAGGTGTGTGCCATCATGCCTGGCTAATTTTTGTATTTTTTGTAGAGATGGTGTTTCACCATGTTGTCCAGGCTGGTCTCCCCAACTCCTGGACTCAAGCAATCCACTTGCCTCAGCCTCCCAAACTGCTGGGATTACAAGTGTGAGCCACTGTGCCTGGCCCATTTTAGGAACTGTTATAATTTATTAATAAATTGTTCCTTTTGGTCTTATAAAATGGCACCCTTTATCTCATCTCTTGAGAGCTCTGTCTTAAAGTTTACATTGTCTCACATTAATATAGTCACACCACATTTCTTACATTTAGTGTTTACATTGTATATCTTTTTCCATCATTTTATTTCCCACCTATTTTGTGTTTTTGTATTTAAATTATCAGTTTTTTTTTTTTTTTTTAAGACCGAGTCTTTCTCTGTAACCCAGGCTAGAGTGCAGTGGTGCGATCTCGGTTCATTGCAACCTCTGCCTCCCAGGTTCAAGCGATTCTTCTGCCTCAGCCTCCCTAGTAGGTGGTACTACAGGTGGGTGCCACCATGCTCAGCTAATTTTTTTATTTTTAGTAGAGACAGGGTTGTACCATGTTGGCCAGGATGGTCTCTATCTCCTGACCTCGTGATCTGCCCGCCTCAGCCTCCCAAAGTGCTGGGATTACAGGCGTGAGCCACTGCGCCCGGCCTAAATTATCTTTCTTATAGATAACATAGAGTTGGGCTTTGCTTTTTTAATTTACTGTCTTATGACAATATCTGCCTTTTAATTAGAGTGTATAATATACTTATGTAAACTAATTATTGCATGATGATTAGATGTAAGTTTACCATGTTGCTATTTGTTTTTCATTTATTTCTTCAATTTTTGTTTCTCGGTTGCTCCTATTCTGCCTTCTTTTAGGTAAATGAAATATTTTTTAGTATTCCATCTCATTTTCTCTGTTGGTTTCTTAACTGTATGCCTTTTGCATTATTTTTATTACTTTCTTTAAAAGTATGCCCTTTTCCTGAGCTCTTCACCCATTGTGTTATGTTTGTGGCTATATTTTACTTCTACATGTGTTATAAACCAACTTTAAATTATTATCATTTTTATTAACTTACTTTTTGTTTAAACAGCCTATTTTTTAAGGAAGTTATAAAAATAGTATGATTTTAAATATTTGCCTACTTATTTACCCTTTTTGGGTCTCTTGATTTTTTTCAATAGATCTGAGTTCTCATCTGGCATCATTTTACTTTAGTCTGAAGAACTTCCTTTAGCATTTCTTATAGTCCAGGTCCATCAGAGACATATGATCTCAGAATTCATTTATTTGACAATAGTTTTTATTTTACACTCAACTTAAAGAATGTGTTTGGTGAGTAGAGTATTTTTGGTTCACATTTTAATTTTTCTCTTTTAGCTCCTTTATGATGTCATTCCATTGTCTTCTGGCATCTATTGTTTCTGATGAAAAGTCACATACCATTCATATAATTGATTCTCTATATGTAATGTATCTTTTCTCTGGTCGCTTTTAGGATTTTTGCTTGATCTTTGATTGTGAGTAGTTTGACCATGATGTGCCTAGGTGTTTTTCTTTATATACCCTATTTGGATTCTTCTGAGCTTCTTTGATCAGCAAGTCAGTGTTATTCATTAAATTTTGGGGAAAATTTTGGTTTTTATTTCTTTAAATATTTTTTTCTGCCTCAACATCACTCTCTTCAGATTCAATAGGAATATGGGAAGAGATACCAGAGACCTCATTCTCTCTGCCATGTGAGAACACAATGAGAAGGCAGCCATCTGTAAGACGGGAAGAGAGCTTTCACCAGGAGGTGAACTGGCCAGAACATTGATTTTGCACTTCCCAGCCTCCAGAACTGTGAGAGAAGATTTATGTTTTCTAATCTACCCAGTTTGTTATATTTTGTTATAAAAGTCTGAGCAGACTAAGATAGGTTATAATCCAATACTGGATTATTTATTTTATTGCCCAAATTGTTTCAATCTGCCTATGACATGGAAGCTCCCAACTTCCAGTTGTCCCACATTTTGGGACTGAACCCATATACATCTTACATGTATTGACTGATATCTTATGCCTTCCCAAAATGTATAAAACCAAGTTGTAGCCCAACCATCTTGGGCACACGTTCTCAAGATCTCCTGGGGCTGTGTCACAGGACATAGGTCCCTCACATTTGACCCAGAATAAATCTCTTCAAATATTTTACAGAGTTTGACTCTTTTTATTGACACCAGTAGTAGCCCACTTCCCATTTTGACAACCAAAGATGTTTTCTTCTTCAAGGAAGCCTTGGCTCTGCTTTTGAGGTCTTTTAACTGACTGAGGCAGGGTCATCTATATTACCTAGGATAATCTCTCTTGCCTAAAGTCAACTGATTAAGAACTTTAATCACATCTACAAGACATCTTCACAATAGTATTTAGTGCTTGAATAATGTCTAGCCAGCTGACATATAAAATTGCCCATCACAAGAAGTGTTCATTTTTCTGACTCAAAGAAATGGTAGTACTAATCCCCTGTCAGTAATTTGTTTGGTCATGGCCATGTCATGAAAGTCTGGTCAATGATGTAGAGGGGGAATTTTGTTGAGGAAATTATGGAGCAGGTTTGCTCTTTTACAAGGAGACTCTAGGAAGAGATTGTTTCTTATTCTTCTGTTTGTTAATCTTCTGTTGGTTACTGTGTCTGGATGTTTAAAACAGGAATGACTGTGGCCAACTATAGCCTGAAACCATAACTGACACATTAAGGATGAAGAGTGGAAAGATACAAAGAATACAAGCCCTTGATCAAATCACTGAAGGCACCATCCCTGGAGCTTTCCTTACCTTTTTAGGTGAACAACACATTTTCGTTGTTGCTTAAGCTACTTTATAGTAGGTTCTCTGTCATTTGTAGCAGCAGAAATGATTTCTCCTGACACACAGGCTCTGCCCACATTGTGGAAAAGACGGCCACCACCAGCAGCACAAGCTTGTTTCTTTTAGTTTGTTTTCTTTTTACGTTAGATTAGCAACCCCAGTGGAAAAGGACACTTTTTCTCTTAAGTGTCAGCAACAGTCCCAGGAAGGCACCCATTGGCCCAGCTTAGGTCACATGTCCATCTCTGAACCAGCACCATAGCTGGAAGAATGGAGTACGCTGTTGGGTCAGACCTGGTCCACATGGCCACCTCTGGGGCTAGGTGTGGGATTAGCTCTACCAGGACTATATGGATCATCAGTGGAGGATGGCTTATTTCCTGAGGGAAAATTGGCATGCTGACATCAGAAAGGACAGGGGGAACGTATGCCTGGCAGGCTAAAGCAACAGGTGACCTCTCAAACATCCTTCACAGGCTGGCCTCAACTTGTCGCTTCATAGGGATTTCTTATTGTCCTCCGTAACTATTGCTCCAGAACAAACTCTTCTACCCACAGGCAGCTCAATTCAACAGATTTGGAAAAAAACTCCTGCCATGTAGTGGATAGATCCGAATATTCAAAGGGGAAGACAACACACCTCTTGATTTTGGTGAGCTCTCTGTCTTTTGACATCACCTCCCTGCATGGATGAGTTTCCCTCCTCCAAACACAGAAGTACTTCCTTGCCAGTGCTTTAAGTCCTACTGTAATCCCAGCTTCTTTCCGGACTCTGTGCTCATGAAGCCCTTCTTACGGCTTGCTTTGAGCCAGTCATTCATCACGTGTTGTGGACTGAATGTTTGTGTTCCTCTAAAATTTGTATCTTGAAGCCCAGCCCCTGGTGCGATGGTATTTGGAGATGGAGTCTTTGGGAGGTAATCAAGATTAGATTAGGCCATGAAGGTAGGGCCCTCATGATGACATTATTATCCTTATAAGAAGACACACTACAAAGCTCACTTTCTCTGCCTCCCACCTTGTGCACAAATAAGAGTTCATGTGAGCACACAGACAAATGGTGGCCACCTTCAAGCCAAGAGACGAAGACTCAGAATGAAGCCTACTTTGCCAGCTCTTGGTCTTGGACTTCCAGGCCTCCAGACTGTGAGGAATAATTTCTGTTGTTAAATCAAGCTAGTCTATGGTATTTTGTTATGACAGCCTGAGAAGACTAAGACAGTTGGTCTTATTTTATGGGAGTATGAGACCCCAACGCTTGACTGAAAGCTCCCTTTGTATAATTCCATTAATTCTTCAGTTTCTGGCAGGGGGCCACTAACAGGGGCCAAACAGTTGTGAGAACCCTGGGGCCAGAGCTGAGATTTGAACCCATATTCTTTTTGTCCTAGCAGGCTGGTTATGCAGAATCAGTTCCGAAATCCCTTCCTCCTTATGAAGTCTTGTGTCACATAAGCAATTTGTTTGATACATTTATTGTTATGTAGAGAATGTGTAGATCACTTTATTCACTTGTATTTTGAAATACACACCCATACCTAAGAATGCATGGAATGTGAATGTATAGTTGAAGAATAATAAAGCAAACATTTACATAGCTCCATTATGTTAAGACAGAACATCATCAGTACCTGTTGGTCCACTCCAATCACATTCCCTTCTTATGTGTTTTTATTTCTATTTTGATAGAATATATGTATTCTATATATAGATATAATTATATATTATATATTCATAAATAATGTGTCCTTTTCATCTGGAAAACTGAGTAGCAAGCACAAAACTAGCAGCACAAGAAAAGAACAATGCTATCACTCTTAGGTGAGAGCTCTGAGAATAAGATGGGCTGGGTCATGGTCTAATTTCAGCTTCATTGTGAATTTACCAAAGTCCTCCTGGGAGAGGTCAGTGGGCCAGGACATGGCACATTCTTGGAAGTGCTGTGTTCTTCACAGTTGGGGTGTTTGGCAAGGCCCTAGTATTGGCTGAGTCTGTGCATCCGGCAGGAATGTGATCAAAGGAACTGTTCTGTGTTTTATGCTTCTCAGCTCCACATGCCCACCCCCGGCTCCCAAGAGTCTGTCCAATCAGGACACTTCGGAGGTTACCTCAAGGTCCTCAGCTGAACCAGGCATAGAGTGTGGAGGGGAGAAAGAAACTTCATCATGGTAGAGAAAAGCCATGTTTAAAAAGGAATTTGGGACAGATGCATCAGGGCATGTTCAAGTTAAAAAAAGAGTATGATGGCCGAAGGATCCTGGTAATGACATGTCCAACTTTTGAGACACATGACTTTGATCTGATCAGCTGCCTCCTCCACCTGGTGCACTGCAGTTATCCTAGCACCTCCCTCAACCATTGTCAAAGGGGTTATCTTTGTCTCTTTCCTCCGTTGGATCTCTTGCTTCCCACTTATACAATGTATAATCAATAAGGGGCAGCCAATGACAGTAACGGAGGACTATTGTTTCAGAATAATGTTCCCACTGAGGTAAAATATATGGACAATATATAAAAACAATATGTAACTTCTAGTTGGAAAAGATGGGATACACTTATCTTTCCATGCTCCTCTTCACTAAGTACAACTGTCAGCCCTAGAAATAATGCAGGAGACAACCAAAGGAGAACTGCAAAAGGGAGAAGGAAGGCAAACTAGTTGGTATATTCGCTTCCTAGGGCTGCCAGAACAAAGCAACACAAACGGGGTGGCTTAAAACAACAGAAGTGTATTAACTCACAGTTTTGGAGACTAGAAGTCCAAAATCAAGGTGTCAGCAAGGTTAGTTCCTTCTGGAGGTTCTGAGGGAGAATCCGTTTCATGCCTCTCTCCTAGCTTCTGCTGGTAGTTGCCAGCAATGCTTGGCATTCCTTGGCTTCTAGATGCATCACTCTAATCTCTGCCTTTATGGTTACATGGTGTTCTCTCTCTCTCTCTCTCTCTCTCTGTGTGTGTGTGTGTGTGTGTATGTGTCTGTGTCCAGAAATATCCCTCTTATCAGGTCACTACTCATTGGATTAAAGCCCACCCTAATCCAGTACTATCTTATCTGAACTAGTTACATTTGAAAGACCTTTTGCTCCAAATAAACCACAAGCTAGCTGGTGTGGTGGTGCACACCTGTAGTCCCAGCTACCTGGGAGGCTGAGATTGGGAGGAATTTTTGAGCCCAGGAGTTCAAGTGTTCGAGTTCAGCCTGGGCAACATAGTGAGACCCTATATCTAAAAAAATTAAATTGAGTTCAAATAAGATAACATTTTGAGGTTCCAGATGGACATGAATTTTGGGGAGACATTATTCAACAGTCAGGGACCCAGGACTGGAGGAACGACATAACAGCAGGGTGCTTTACAAACCTCTACCTAACAGAAGAAGAAAGGAAAGACTCAGAGTCCTTTCTTTCCTGGTAGGACCTGAGAGTCTGTTCTCCCACCTAGAGATAATGGGTGGCCCAGAGTAATTGCAAGGAGAATCTGGCCCCACACAACAAATGCCAAGCTCAGGAAACTTTTCAGTACTGGGAACTTGAGATTCTCTTCCTTCATTCAGAGTCACCAGGCAATTAGGCAGCACCAGCAAGGGGTATCCTGCCACAACAGAGTCCATTCTGGAAGCAGTAACAGTGCCTCACAGAAAGGAGAAATCCTGACACAACAATGCCAAGCTCAGGAAGTGCTTTTTATAATCACAGGCCAGAGGCCTCCCTCCTTTACCTATAGGCAGTGGGTGGCCCAGCCTGGGGAATTTCCTTCACTCTCTGAATCAGCATCAACAGGGACACGTGGAGCCCTGTAGCACAAGATAAACCAAACAAGCAAACCAAATAGCACCACATAGGCTATTTGAGCCAGTGAAAATTAGATGGTTATTAAAAATACAGCCCACAAAAGTAGACCAGAACCTGCATGCTAAATCTAAACAGGATGACTGCATATTAAAATAAAAATTCAAACAGGAACCAAAGGCTCTTACCTAACAGTCAAAATGTCCAGTATAGAATTGGAAACCATCCACCACATCAAGAACCAGAAAAATTGTAGTTTAAATGAGAAAAGAAAATCAAATGATACTAACACCAAGATCAATCAGATGTTGGAATGATCTGATAAGAATTTTTAAACAACCATCATAAAAATGATTCAACAAGAATTTATAAATTCTCTTGAAATAAATCTCAGGAAAAATGTAGAAGCAAATGAATATTATAGAACTAAAAAATATTACAATTGAAATAAAAAGCTCACTGGATTTAAGAGTGGAGTGAGGAATACAAAGGATAAAATCAGTAATTTTAAGAACAGTTCAATAGAATTTACACAATCTGAGTGATAGAGGTAAAATAGAAGAAAAAAAGGAGGCCGGGTATGGTGGCTCACGCCTGTAATCCCAGCATTTTGGGAGGCCGAGGCGGGTGGATCACGAGGTCAGGAGATCGAGACCATCCTGGGTAACACGATGAAACCTCCTCTCTACTAAAAATACAAAAAATTAGCCGGGCATGGTGGTGGGCACCTGTAGTCCCAGCTACTCAGGAGACTGAGGCAGGACAATGGCATGAACCCAGGAGGCGGAGGTTGCAGTGACCTGAGATGGTGCCACTGCACTCCAGCCTGGGTGACAGAGCGAGACTCCATCTCGAAAAGAAAAAAAAAAGTAAACATAACATTGTAAAACTTGTAGAAAAAATTATAAAATTTCTTCAGGATGTAAGGATAGAAAAAGAGCTTTTAGACCTGATGCCAAAAGCGAGGCCTATAAGAGAAAAAAATGGATAAATTGGACTTTACCAGAATTCAAAACCTGTTCTCTGTTAAAGACTCTGCTAAAAGGATGAAAAGACAAGATATGGAGTGGGGAAAGTATTTGCAAAGCATACATCCAACAGAGGACTAATATCTAGAATATATACAGAACTCTCAAAACTAAACAGTAAAAATCCAAACAATTCAATTAGAAAATGAAGACTTAGATTTACACAAAAACTTGTACATGAATCTTTTTAATAACTTTATTCCTAATAACCTAAACTGGAAACAGCACAGTTGTCATTTAATGGATAAATGGTTAAATAAACTGTGGTACATCCATACCATGAAATAATACTTAGCAGTGAAAAGGAATAAACTATTGATAGGCACAACAACCTAAATGAATTTGCATAGAATTATACTGGGTACAAAAGCCAATTCCAAATGGTTACATATTATACAATTCCATTTATATCATACTCTTGCAATAATAAAATAATAGAAATGGAAAACAGATTAGTGGTTGACAAGGATTAAAGATGAGCTATGACTGTAAAAAGGCAATATGAGAAGCACTGTGGTGATGAAAGTGTCCTTTATCCTGATGATGTCAATGTCAGTATTCCAGTGTGATATTGTACTGTAGTTCTGCAAAATGTTACCACTGGAAGAAACTGGGTAAAGAGTGTAATGGATTGCTATGTATTATTTCTTACAATAGAATATAAATTTAAAGTTGTCTTAAAAAGTAAAACTTAATTTAAAAACACAACATCTGCTTGAATTTACCAGGGAACCAGCAAGGTAGTTACAGTAAACTGTAAGATGACTACAAATTCATCCCATACATATCCTTCTACAGTGTGACATAGCTGTACCTGCCACTGAGAGATGCATCCCTTGAACTGGGATGAAGAGTTTATTTCTCCATCTCTTGAAATGAATGTGAGCCAGATGCAGTAGCTTGCACCGGTAATCCTAGCACTTTGGGAGGCTCAGGTGGGAGGATTGCTTGAGGCCAGGAGTTTGAGATCAGCCTGGGTGACAGAGAAAGGCCCCATCTCTACAAATATTTTTTTAAAATCGAAAAAAAGAAACTGATGTGTATTGACCAATGGGACATTAACAAATATGATTCAAGCAGAAGTTTTAAAAGCACTTCTTCAGAAACAAGGAAAGGATGTCCCCTCTCACCACTGCTTTTCAACATCATACTGGAAGTCCTAGCTAAAGCCATAAAAAAAGGAAAAAAGGTATACAGATTATGAAGGACGAAAGAAAACTCCTTGTTGCATATGACTTGATCATTTATGTGGAAAATCTGAAAGAACTGATCAAAAAACCCCTCCTGGAAATAATAAACCATTATAGCAAGGTTGTAGGATACAAGGTCAACATACAAAATTCAATCACTCTCCTATATACCAGCAATGAACAAGTAGAATTTAAAATTAAAAACACAACATCATGTACATTAGCATACCCCAAAATAAAATACTCAGGTGAAAATCTAACAAAATGTGTGTAAGATCTGTATGAGGAAAACTACAAAACTCTTGTGAAAGAAATCAAAGAACTAAATACATTGAGAGATATCCCATGTTCATAGATAGGAAGACTCAATATTTCAAGATATCAGCTTTCCCAATGTGATTCAACACAATCTCAATATAAATCCCAGCAAGTTGTTTTGTGGTTATTGACAAACTCATTCTAAAGTTTACATGGGTAGGCAAAAGACTCAGAATAGCCAACACAATATTGAAGGAGAATTAAAAAGTTCAAGGACTAACACCACCTGACTCCAAGACTTATTATAAAACTACAGTAATCAAGACAGTGTGGTATTGGTGAAAGAACAGACAAGTGGATCAATGAAACAGAATAAAGAGTGCAGAAATAGACCCACATAAATATAATCAACTGATCTTTGACAAAAGAGCAAAAGCAGTACAACAGAGAAAAGAGAGTCTTTTCAACAAATGGTGCTAGAACAACCAGACATTCACAGGCAAAAAAAAACAAAAAACAAAACAAAACAAAACCTTGACACAAATCTTACAACGTTCGCAAAAATTAACTCAAAGTGGATCACAGACTTAAATGCAAAACACAATTTCATAAAAATACTAGAAGATAACATAGGAGAAAATCTAGATGACCTTGGATTTGAAGATGACTTTTTAGATGCAACACTAAGGCATGATCCATGAAAGAAAGAATTGATAAGCTTGACTTCTTTAAAATTAAAAAGTTTTGCTCTGTGAAAGACGCTATCAAGAGAATGAAAAGATATGCCACAAACTGGGACCAAACATTTGCAAAAGATGTATTTGATGAAGGGCTGTTATCCAAAATATACAAAGAACTCTTGAAACTCCACAATAAGAAAACAAACAACTCAATTTAAAAATGGGCCAAACACTTTAACACATACCTCACCAAAGATATACAGATGGCAAAGAAGCACATGAAAACAAGCTCCACATCACATCATCAGTAACGTGCAAATTCAAATAGCAATGAGATACCACTATACATCTATTAGAATGCTCAAAATCCAGAAAACTGACAACTCTAAATACTGGCAAGGAAGATTTGGAACAACAGGGACTCTCATCCATTGCTGGTGAGAAAGCAAGCTAGTACAGCCACTTCAGAAAACAGTTTGTCAGTTTCTCGCAAAACTAAATATACACTTAACATACAATCTAGCAAGCACACTCCTTGGTATTTATTTAAAAATGTCAAAAACTTGTGTCCACACAAAAACCTGCATGTGGATGTTTACAGCAGTTGTATTCATACTTGCCAAAATTTGGAAGCAACCTAGATGTACTTCAGTAGGTGAATGGAGTGAATGGATAAATAAACTGTGGTACATTCAGACAATCGATATTATTTAGTGCTAAAAAGAAATGAGTTATCAGCCAGATGTGGTGGCTTATGCCTTTAATTCCAGCAGTTTGGAAGGCTGAGGCAGGAGGATCACTTGAAGCCAGAAGTTCCAGACCAGCCTGGGCAATATAGTGAGACCTCCTCTACGAAAAAAGAAAGAAAGGGAAGGAAGGAAGGAAGGAAGGAAGGAAGGAAGGAAGGAAGGAAGGAAGGAAGGGCGGGAAGGGAGGGTATTATCAAGCCATGAAAAGACAAGGAGGAAATTTGAATGCATATTTCTAATAAAATATGAAAGAAGCCAAACTGAAAATGCTACATACTGTATGATTCCAATTATATGATATTCTGGAAAAGACAAAACTGTGGAGACATTAAAAAGATTACTGGTGGCCGGGCACAGTGGCTCATGCCTGTAATCCCAGCACTTTGGGAGGCTGAGGTGAGTGGATCACTTGAGGTCAGAAGTTTGAGACCAGCCTGGCCACCATGGTGAAACCCCATCTCTACTAAAAATACAAAAATTAGCCAGGCGTGGTGGTGGGCACCTTTAATCCCAGCTATCCAGGAGGCTGAGGCAGGAGAATTGCTTGAACCCAGGAGGCGGAGGTTGTGGTGAGCTGAGATCATGCCACTGCACTCACTGCACTCACTGCACTCACACTGCACTGCAACAGAGCGAGACTCCATCTCAAAAAAAAAAAAAAAAAAAGTGAGAACAGTGAAACTACACTTGCATGATACTTCAGTGATATGTACACGTCATTACATATTTGTCCCTACCCATAGAATGTACTAAGGGAGGAGACCACCCCTCATATTGTCTTATGCCCAATTTCTGCCTCCAAAGAAAGAAAAAGTGAAAACTAAAAGGCAGAAAAGAAATCCACAAGCAGACAGTCCAGCGCCACACCCTGGGCCTGGTAGTTAAAGATCGACCCCTGACCTAATCCTTTATGTTATCTACAGGTTACAGATATTGAATAGAAAAGCATATGAATGTGAAAAGCACATGATATCCTGTTTTGTTCCAATCTAATTACAGGTGCATACAGCCCCTAGTCACGTACCCCCTACTTGCTCAATTGATCACGACCCTCTCATGATCACCCTCTTAGAGTTGTGAGCCCTTAAAAGGGACAGGAATTACTCAATCGGGGAGCTTGGCTCTTGAGACAGGAGTCTTGCTAATGCCCCTGGCCGAATAATCCCCTTCCTTCTTTAACTCGGTGTCTGAGGAGTTTTGTCTGTGGCTCGTCCTGCTACATTTCTTGGTTCCCTGATCGGGAAGTGAGGTGAATGGCAGATGGTTGAGGCAGCTCCTTAGGTGGCTTAAGCCTGCCCTGTGGAACATCCCTGCAGGGGACTCCGACCAGCCTGAGTGATGTGGATCCTGAGAGCGCTCCTGGGTAGGCATTTGCCCTGGTGGGACACCTCACCAGAGCAGTGTGTGGCAGACCCCCATGGAGGATCAACGCAGTGGCTGAACACCGGGAAGGAACTGGTACTTGGAGTCCAGACATCTGAAACTTGGTAAGACTAGTCTTGAGAACTTGCCAACTCCATTTGAGTGGAAGCGTGACCTGATCACTCATGGCATGCCTTGTTGGCACTTTAGATTGGTTTTGGTTTTGGTTTTGACTTGGTTTGAATTGCTTGACAAGACTGGTCTTGGGAACTTGCCCACTCCATTTGAGTGATCACCCATGGTGTGGCTTTATTGGCACTTTGGTTTTGGTTTTGACTTGGTTTAAAATGCTTGACAGGACTGGTCTTAAGAACTTGCCTACTCTGTTTGAGTGGAAGCGTGGCCTGATCACCCACGGTGTGCCTGTACCAGCACTTTGATTTTTGTTTTTGACTTGACTTGGATTGCTTGATACTTTGGTTTTGGTTTTGACCTGTCTTGGATTTCTGGATACTCTGATTTTGGTTTTGATTTTGGTTTGGTGTAAAATACAAAAGTGTGTGTGTGTATGCCCTTTTTACCCGTTCTTTGTTTTGTGGTGTGCGTGTGGTGTGAGCATGGTGTTTTGTCTCGAGGAAAAATGGGTGAGGCACAAAGTAAGCCCACCCACTAGGAACTATGTTGAAAAATTTCAAAAAAAGGATTTAAGGGAGACTATGGAGTATATGACACCAGGAAAACTTAAAACTTTGTGTAAGATAGACTGGCCAGCATTAGAGGTAGGTTGGCCATTAGAGGCAAGCCTGGACAGGTCCTCTGTTTCAAAGGTATGGCACAAGGTAACCTGTAAGCCAGGGCATCCAGACCAGCTCCTGTACCTAGACACTTGGTTACAGCTGGTTTTAGACTCCCTGGCCCCAACACACAGTGGTTGAGAGAACAGCAGCATAAGTGGCTGGCAGAGGCAAGGAAAGACCAGCAGAGAGAGAGAAAGGAAAGAGACAGAGAGGAAAAGAGGCAAAAAGAGAGAGGAAGAGATAGAGAGGAAGAGACACACAAAGAGGAAGTCAAGGAGAGACAGAGAGGGAGAAAAGAAGAGAGAGGCAGAGAGAGAGACAGAGGCAAAAGGAAAGTCAAAGAGAGAGAGGCAAAGTCAAAAAAGAAAGGAAGGAAGGAAGGAAAGAAGGAAAGAAAGAAAGAAAGAAAGAAAGAAAGAAAGAAAGAAAGAAAGAAAGAAAGAAAGAAAGAAAGAAAGAAAGAAAAAGAAAATTTAATATTAACCACTGAAAATTCCCTTAACCCAGCAGGTTTCCTAACAGGGGATCTAAATCTTAATTACCATATGAAGGTCTGACCAGACCTAGGAGAAACTCCCTTCAGGACAGGATGATCGATGGTTCCTCCCAGCTAATTGGAAAAAAAAAAGAAAAAAAAAGCCATCTATACCAATTCCAATTTAGACAAAAGAAGGTCTTAATAGCAAAGGATAATTAAAATCCCAAACTTACAATGTTTTCAAAAAGGTAAAGTTTGCTAAAAGTTAACAGTGTAACATATATTATAGTAACTTTTATTCTTGTGGCCTTAGACAGTCTAGTCCACAGTTTGCTTTGGAAAAGAATGGTTATCATCTCGAAAAAAAAAAAGGCGGGGGGGAAACGGGGGGTGAAGGTGGAATTTATTTAAAAAGATTTATATGGTAAATTCTTGTCCAGAAATAAATTAACTGGTTGTTTAAAGAAAGAATGTTTGTAATAAGTCAGGAAGTTAAGGCTTGTCGAAAAATTGCCTGTAAAAGTCATGAAAGAAAAAAAGGTTATAAAAAAAGTGTGTTAAAAAAAGAATGTATGCAAAAAATGTTGTATAATTTAAAAGTAACTAGGCCTCCTGAATGTAAAACTATTGGGAAAAAAACAGTTTACGTGCAAGGTGTATAAGAAAAGTAAAATATACCTTTAGGAAAAGGATTATAAGGAAGCATAAGAATGTACATTTTTACCTACATTAAAAAGTTAAAAAAATTATTGTTTTGAAGGTTTAAGCAAGCTTTAAAACGTTAATTGTAAAGAAAATTCTGTGAGTAAACATATTTAGCTAAAGTTAAAGAAGTATCATCCAGTTTTTCTGTGAACTGGACATTAAAGTAAAAGTATAACAGGTTTTTCTTACAGCACCAACCTGCTCTTTAGCAAAAATTATAAAAGGTTAAAAAGAGTCTATAAAATCTTACCTTATAGCCAAATATTAAAAATCAGATAAACATGTCTACAAGGTTTTATTAAAATTAGGTTTAACATTAATAACACACTAATATAAAGATAAAATTTAGCTTATCTGGTATAAAAATCACACAAAAAGCATTATTAAATATAAAATAGTGCTTAGCTTTCTTTGGTCTAAAAACTAATAAAAATAGGTGCTAAAGGAAATTTCTCAGTAAAAAGTCACTAAGGACTATAAAGTCCACTGCCAAGGTCCTACATTTAAAACAAAAGGTCAATTTCTTAGAAATTATATACTTGGTTTACCTTCCACTTTCCTTTCTCTCAAAAACTAAAAGTCTTTTAGCACATGTACCACACCCCTAGAATTTCCGGTAAACCAGCACCAGCCTGAAGATCACGTTCTCATCAAAGGGTGGAAAGAAGGAAATCTCCAGCCAGCCTGGGAAGGACCCTACCTTGTGCTGCTAACCATCAAGGCTGCTGTTTGTACAGCAAAAAAGGATGGACACATCACACCCTGAGTCAAGAAAGCACCACTCCCTCCAGAGTTGTGGGCCATAGTCCCAGAGGAAAACCCTATCAAACTAAAGCTAAGAAAAATCTAACTCTTTTCATCTATTCTCTTACTCTTTCTTCTTTCCGTGCTCTGTTACTGACCATCTACTTATTAACATAACCAAGTCAATTTCGCCTCAAGCTATTGCATTTAATGCTTGCCTTGTTATATACCCTGTGGGGACTTGCCAAGTCAAAGACAGCTTTCTACTTCGGAAAAGTACTTCTCTCCCTCCTGACTCTCCTCAGACTGGGCATTAGTAAACTAGGACCATTTAATCCGGGGAGATTTCAATAAAGACCCCAGTGCCAACCAGGAGTCTTGCCCCCCGATGTAGAGCTTTTATACCATAATTGGTCCAGCGTTCTGTGGACCACTAAAGAGCAAGGATGAACTGCCCCAACCGGTTTTTGTAATTTCCTAAAATCATACATTCATTTTACTAGAGGATCATAGAAGTTAAAGACTTAAAACAAACTTTAGCAATTAAGTCCGGATACCAAGATGCAAATGCCTGGATAAAATGGATCAAATATTCCATCTGCACGTTAAACAAAAGCAATTGTTATGCTTGTGCACATGGCAGACCAGAGGCCCAGATTGTCCCCTTTCCACTAAGGTGGTCCTCCAGTCGACCAGGCGTAGGCTGCTTGGTAGCTGTTTTCCAGGATTCTACAGCCTGGAGTAATAAGTCATGCCAAGCTCTCTCTGCTATATCCCAAAGTCTGGCACCTTGCGGGTCGGCCCCCGAGGGCCATCCAGCTTCTGTCTCCCAAGACTGAGTTCACTTCATGTCTCTCACAACAAGGAGGAAACTTAGCATTCCTTGGAGACCTGAAAGGGTGCAATGAGCTTAAGTATTTTTGAGAGCTTATCAGTCAGCCCTTGTTCATCTCTGAGCGGATGTGTGGTGGTATTGTGGTGGACCTTTACTAGGCACTCTGCTGAATAACTGGAGTGGCACTTGTGCTTTAGTCCATTGGCTGTCCCTTTCACCCTGGCATTTCATCACCCAGAAGGAAAAAAAACAAGACATCATAAAGCGAGAGAAGCCCCTTATAGGTCTTTCGACTCTCATATCTATTTAGACGCAACTGGAGTTCCACAAGGAATACCAGATCAATTTAAAGCTTGAAATAAAATAGGTGCAGAATTTAAGTCAATATTTTGGTAGGTGACAGTTAATAAAAATGTAGATTAGATAAACTACATCTATTACAACCAACAGCAATGAGCTTTTCATGAGTTAAAAGAAAAACTCATGTTGGTCCCAGCCCTGAGGCTACCTGACCTGACAAAACTCTTTACAGTCTATGTGTCAGAAAGAGAAAAAATGTCAGTTGGAGTTTTAACCCAGACTGTGAGGCCCTGGCCAAGGGCAGTGGCCTGTCTCTCAAAATAACTAGACAGGATTTCCAAAGGCTGACCCCCAGGTCTAAGGGCTCTAGCAGAACGGCCCTGTTAGCACAAGAAGCAGATAAACTAACCCTTAGGCAAAACCTGAATATAAAGGCCTCCCATACTGTGGTAATTTTAATGACCACCAAAGGACATCATTGGTTAACAAATGCTAGATTAACCAAGTACCAAAGCTTGCTATGTGCAAATCCCCACATAACCACTGAAGTTTACAACACCCTAAACCCCACCACCTTGCTCCCAGTATCAGAGAGCCCAGTTAAACATAACTGTGTAGAGGTGTTGGACTCAGTTTATTCTAGTAGGCCCGACCTCTGAGACCATCCTTAAACATCAGTAGACTGTGAGAGGTACGTGGACACAAGCAGCTTCGCCAGCCCCTGCAAAGTGACTCTGAAGAAGACGACAAGCCCTGCTCCAGTCACACCCGGAAGCTGACTGGTTCACGCACAGCTGAAGCATGAGAAAACTCATTTTCCTTAAAATTTGGACTTTTGCAGTGAGGACTTCAACTGACCTTCCTCAGACTGAGGACTGCTCCCAGTGTATACATCAAGTCACTGAGGTAGGACAAAAGGTTGCTACAGTCCTATTATTTTATGGTTATTATAAGTGTACTGGAACTCTAAAAAGACCTTGTTTGTATAATGTTATTCTATACAAGGTACGTAGCCCAGGAAATGACCAACCTGATGTATGTTATGCCCCATCTGAGCCTCCCATGACCACAGTTTTTAAAATAAGATTAAGGACTGAGGACTGGTAGGGGCTCATAAACGATACGAGTAAAGTGTTAGCCAAAACGGAAGAAAAAGGAGTGCCCAAACAAGTCACCTTAAAATGTGATGCCTGTGCTGTCATTAATAGTAATAAGTTAAGAATAATGTGTGGTTCTCTTAGTTAGAAAAGAGGCTATATGGCAGAAAATAAGTACATCTGTACTTATAAATTAGGACTGTGTGGAAATAAATGTAAATACTGGTCTTGTGTCATTTAGGCCACTTAGATTTAAAAAAAAATGAAAAGGATCCAGTCCACCTTCCGAAAGGAAAAAATGGCCCTTCCTGTACTAAAGGACAATGTAACCCCTTAGAGATAGTAATAACAAATCCCTTTGATCCTCGCTGGAAAAAGGAGGAGTGTGTGACCTTACGAATTGACAGGGCCGGACTGGATCCTCAAGTAAATATCTTGGTTCGAGGAGAAGTTTCCAAACATTCTCCTGAGCTAGTGTTTCAAACTTTCTATGATGAACTAAATGTGCCAGTGCCAGAAATTCCGGGAAAAGCAAGAAATTTGTTTTTGCAATTAACCGAGCATGTAGCCCAGTCTCTCAATGTCACTTCATGTTATGTATGTGGAGGAACTGTAAAAGGAGATCAATGGCCATGGCAAGCCCGAGAATTAGTACCTACAGACCCAGTTTCTGATGAATTCCTGGCTCAAAAGAATCACCCTGATAATTTCTGGGTCCTAAAAGCCTCAATTATTGGACAATATTGCATAGCTAGAGATGGAAAAGAATTTACTCACCCCGTAGGATGACTTAGTTGTCTGAGACAGAAACTGTATAATGGTACCACAAAAACAGTCACTTGGTAGAGTTCAAATCACACAGAGAGGAATCCATTTAGTAAATTCCCAAAGGTGCAAACCATGTGGACCCACCTGGAGTTCCACCGGGACTGGACAGTCCCCACTGGATTATACTGGACATGTAGGCATAGAGTTTATGCCAAATTACCTGACCAGTAGGCAGGTAGTTGTGTTATTGGCACTATTAAACCATCTTTCTTCCTACTGCCCATAAAAACAGGCGAACTCCTGGGCTTCCCTGTGTATGCTTCCCGTGAAAACAGAAGCATAGCTATAGGATATTGAAAAAATGATAAATGCCCCCCTGAGAGAATCATACAATATTATAGGCCTGCTACTTAGGCACAAGACAGCTCGTGGGGATACTGGACCTATTTACATGATCAACTGAATCATACAGTTACAAGCTGTCTTAAAAATAATCACTAATAAAACCAGCAGAGCCTTGACTATTCTGGCCCGGCAGGAAACTCAGATGAGAAAAGCTATCTATCAAAATAGATTAGCTCTTGACTACTTGCTAGCAGCTGAAGGAAAGGGCTGTAGGAAATTTAACCTTACTAATTGCTGCCTACACATAGATAATCAAGGGCAAGTAGTTGAAGACATAGTTCGAGATATGACAAAACTGGACACATGTGCCCGTGCAAGTGTGGCATGGATTTGATCCTGGGGCCATGTTTAGAAAATGTTTTCCAGTGCTAGGAGGATTTAAAACTCTTATAATAAGAGTTATAATAGTAATAGGAACTTACTTACTCTTCCCTTGTTTGCGACCTGTACTTCTTCAAATGATAAAAAGCTTCGTTGCTACCTTAGTTCACCAAAATGCTTCAGTACAAGTGTACTATATGAATCACTACCGATCTGTCTTGCAAGAAGACATGGGTAGTAAAAACGAAAGTGAGAACTCCCACTATTGAGTGAGAGTCTCAAAGAGGGGGGAATAAGGGCGGAGACCACTCCTCATACTGTCCTATGCCTAATTTCTGCCTCCAAAGAAAGAAAAAGTAAAAACTAAAAGACAGAAATGAAATCCACAAGCAGACAGCCCGGTGCCACACTCTGGGACTGGTAGTTAAAGATTGACCCCTGACCTAATCGATTATGTTATCTATAGATTACAGACATTGTGTAGAAAAGCACTGTGAAAACCCCTATCTTGTTTTGTTCCAATCTAATTACTGGTGCATGCAGCCCCCAGTCACGTACCCCCTGCTTGCTCAATTGATCACGACCCTCTCACGTTCACCCCCTTAGAGTTGTGAGCCCTTAAAAGGGACAGGAATTGCTCACTTGGGGAGCTCAGCTCTTGAGACAGGAGTCTTGCTGATGCACCCGGCCAAATAAACCCCTTCCTTCTTTAACTTGGTGTCTGAGGAGTTTTGTCTGCGGCTCATCCTGCTACAGTACAACCCTAAGAGTGAACCCTAATGTAACATATGGACTCTGGGTAATAGTGATGTGCCAATTTAGGCTCATCAACTGTAACAAATGCACCACTCTGGTGGGTGATGTTGGTAATGAGGGAGGCTGTGTATGTGTGGGGGAAGGGAGTATATGGGAAATCTCTGGACCTTCTGCTCAATTTTGCTAGGCAATTAAAGCTGCTCTAAAAAATAAAGTCTATTTTGAAAAAAGCATTTATTCTTTAGGAATTGCTGTTTTGGCTGAACTTAGAACTCTGAGACTATGATGTTCACAGGCCTGAACTAGTCTGCTGGAGTTCATGTGGAGGAGAAACAAAGCACCCTGGCCAACTGCCTGCAAACTTCCAGAGATGTCCATGAGTTAACTTCAATTGGTGGATTACCCTGAAATAAAGTCTGTGGGAAAGGCAGGTTAAATGCTCAACTTATTTATTTACCAGTGCTCAGAAAAATGAATTATTACCCTAGTATGGGGTATGTGTATTGGGTTAACTTAGCTAAGCTGGAACTATGTTTTCCAGAATTTCCTTCCCTGCAGAGTTCCAGGTTATTGTCCATCATGGTAGATATTTCGCACAAGACTTGGAATGCAGAAGTGAAGCAGCAGCCATATATAATTGTGTATGCTCAGAAGGTCAAGGCCAGGCACTGTGCAGCTTATGCACATTGTTGATATCTGCTGGCTAATTGTCCATGTGGGATAGAAGTCAGGCCTGCAGGTACTTCAGCTTCTCTGACTTCATGGTTAGACTGTGTTTAATTCCACAATGAAGGGTGCATGTCATCAACATCATTGGTGTTGATGGAGGCTTAGAGTTGGTGAGAGATTGATGTAGGCTTCTGCTCCTTTTCACAGGTTCCGATTTGTCTTTGCTCCCCCAACTTCATGTCCGTCTTACATTCCTGCCTGTCTTTGTCTTCAGGCGCCAGCAGCCGACTTAGAAGCAACAGCTTCACACAGATGGCATAACCAGCTCCCACAGTTGAGTAAGGTCAAAACCCTATGACAAATCTTTTATTTCAAATATCTCCTGGTGGTTATGCCTCTCTGATGACTCTAGAAGATACACCTAGCAACTTCCAAAGTAATCAGCGATTTACTTTAAAAAAATAATAACTTATTTACTTATAGATGAGACTTCCGATTTCAGCATTAACATGCGAAGGACTTGGAAGTCAATGCTGTATACTTAAAACAAGAAAAAAGCTAAACTGAAAAATCAGTGGCTTTTCTTAGATCCATCAGAGAATTGAGGTCACAGGGCAAACCACCACCCTGGAGAGACAGGTACATAGAGAGGAACAAGCAGAATTGGCTTATCTGAGCAGAAACTCCTGGATCAATGGTAGGTACACTTACATGGTAGTTTTGATGAATTGCTGGAGACTGAATGTGTATTAGTTTGAGAGTGAGACACTCCTGGGGGCCCAGGCCTAGGGGAGTCTCCACACTTTCATGGTTTTACTTTCAGTAACCTCACCAGGTTCTCAAGGTGAAGATCTAAGAGAAATCCCCTTCTGTCCAGTGTTCTTCACAACTAAGGCCTGCTCTTTAGGGGAGAGCCTTATATACCTCAGGGCAACTCCGGCCTCCTCCAGCCTTCCTGTCTCACCTAAGGGGAGAAAAAACAAAAAGCTAAGGAGCACTTCTGGCAGTCACAGGCCAGTGACTTATGCCCAGTAGAAGAGATTTGCTTGAGGTTACAGATTGCTTCCTCTCCTCTCACTTTACATCAACAGGACTCTAGTAACAGTGGATTGTAACTGCCAGAGCTATAAGACACAGACTGTATTTAAGAAGGAGTTCTTAGGGAAACCCAAAGATAACAGGAGAGGGGGAAAAATCCAACAAAGACACTACAGGGAATGGAAGCTTAAGGCGCCTACAGGTAGAGCAAACAGTAAACTTAGTTCAGCTCCTAGCTAAATTAACATAACATAACTCCTCACTCCAAAGGCCTATTTCCCTCCCTTCCTATGACTTGATACATCACATTGGCTTTCAAAAAAAAAAAAAATAATAATAATAACAAAGCATACTAAAAGGCAAGAAAAAAAAGCAATTTGAAAAGACAAGGCAATCATCAGAACCAGATTCAGATATGTACTCACAGATGAGTTTCAACCCAATGCAGTCATTATTGTTTCTAATGTCCACATTTTTCCATTTTTGGCCAGTGGAAGTCCTTTCAGGTTGGTTTCTCTGTTCTTTTGGCAGAGTCCTCATGGTAGCTTCCCTGCTACTCAGATTCACTTTGTATATTTCTTGTCCATGTATACAGCTAGATTTTTCTCTACAGAGCCCTCATTCCTCTTAGGAGGCAATGGTAATTAGAGTTCACAATCTGAGGGTTCAGGGTGTTTGTTGCCACTGAGTTGATTGTTACTTGTAGGCCTTTTCAGTTAGTATAAGAACAGAGGCTGCTTTTTATAATTATTTATTTTTATAGTTTTTTTAAAGGGAGAATACATCATGAGTCTCTACTGATAATTCCATTTTAATTTAGCATTCCATGCATTTTAGTTAAATTCTTTGAATTTATATTTGTACTTCTTTTCTCTTCTGCAAAAATCTTGACTACTAACTATATTAGCACAGTTACTTATTTGCTTTATCTCACTATGCATAATAATAATAATTAATAATTTCAAACTAACAAATCAATATTATTATTAAATAGGCTTACTAAATACAATTTAAGATATTTTTGAAGTTTTAAAAATCCTTATGACAAATTACTGTGTTTTAAAAGTCACTTGAACTAATTCTCTGTGGTTAAGCCCCAACCTTGATATGCAGTAGTCTCAGTCTGTTTTCTGTAGCTTATAACAGAATATCTAAACTGGGTAATTTATAAAGTAAAGGAATTTATTTCTTACAGCTCTGGAGGCCAAGAAGTCTAAGGTCAAGGAGAGGCATCTGCTGAGGTTCTTCTTGCTGGCAGGGACTCTCTGCAGAGTCACAAGGCAGCATAGGGTGTTACATGGCAATGGGCTGAGTGTGCCATCTCAGGTCTTTCTCTTATAAAGCCACCAGTTCCACTTCCACAATAACCCATTAATTCATTAACCTACTAATCCATTAATCCATGAACTGATTAATTCCATTGATGAAAACAGAACCTTCAAGACCCAATCACTTCTTAAGGGCCCCACTGCTCAATACTGCCACATTGGAGATTAAATTTCAACATGAGTTTTGGAGGACACAAATATTCAAACCATAGCAGTAAAGTTTATAGGATTCATTGGGTCTTTTATTTTTGATGTTACTTTTAATTTGAACATTTAATTTTGTTTTATAATTATGTAGGATGGCTCCAAAGTCAAAACTACAACAAGGTATTTTCAGAGAAGATTAATTTCCAATACTGTTTCCTCTGTCCTGTTATTGGAAACCATTTTCATTAGTTTTTGTTTTATCCTTTCTTTGTTAAAAATATAAGCAAATTTATTCATTTATTTCTTCTTGTTTGTACTTAAATTCTCCCTTTCTTAGATAAAAGGCACCATGCTATATACTGTTCTGTATTTTGCTTTTTTTCCCTTGTCGACCCTCATTCCATAGTTGTGTATCTATAACTGGATTCTGGGTGAACTGCACTTACCAAGACGCAAATAGGAAGCAGCTATATTGGTTCTCCCCACTTCCCCTCCAAACCAGCTCTTCTTTTATTCTTTGTTGCCCCTGGGTGAAATCTCCAGCTGTTCTCAGGTTATCCCAGTCACCAACAGGTAACAAGTGAATAGCATCTTTCCCCAAACATTAGAATGTTGAGTCCAGTGTGATATTAAAACTCCAACTTTATTTAGAGCTTTCCCTCTCCCTCAGCTCAGACCGACAGCAGATTGAGTACCCCGCCGTGGGACAAGTGTGTGGGTGGGAGGCATTATCAACTGCTCTCTTTTCCTTCCCCTGCCCGCCCTCCCAGCTGCTGGTTTATTCTTCAGAGTGGGAAGACACAGGATAGTTCTTGCTTAGCTGCTCTAGTTGTCACCGGGTGCTGGTGTTCTCTGGGTGTGGCCATTCCAAATGCTGATTGTCTCACTGTAGAGGTAGCTTTCTGGGGTCTTTGGAGACCATCTTATCACTAAGGATCACTTACCTATAGTTCCTTAGGCACAGATATTATCCCACTTGCTATTCCCATATAAGTCATCACTTAGCCCTTGGTATCTGGGGAGACACCTGGTCCCTTCACACTCTCAAGGTGACCCAGCCTCGTTTCCTTCTTCAGCCTCCACATATAAGCTAGGAACTTAGGGATCCTTTGCCCATCCAGATTCTGGAAGCAGTAGCTGTTCCCAGGGTAGCTGCATCTCTTCACTCCGCCAAACTAGGGCAGCTGCAATGCAGACTCTCTTAGACTTTTCAAATGTGAATTGAACACATCCAATTCACACATCTACATCCTTCAAATGCTAAGGAACATGTGTCAAAAACTCTCTATGTGGTTTTCCTGAAACTCCTTAACTTGGCTGGAGGTGCCAGAATGCCCAGCACGCTGCCAAATCTCTCCAAAAATTCTTCTTCACTGGACTCTTCCACATCTTCAAACATTTTTTTTTGTCTTTGTTTTTATGGCATGGAGGTGGGTGATGGACCAGTGTTGGCAGACCCAGTTTTGGCATTACAACCACACATATCCTGTAGAGGTTGTCTAGCATCCCACTTTAGAACTGGGGAATATGAGCTTCTGTCACTTTGTTCTGGGCCTTTGGGGCTGCTGCCAAAATTCTGAGGCTTAAGAAAAGCTGTCATTTCATTTTATTTTTTAATTTTTATTTTTCGCGATGAAGCCTCGCTTTGTTGCCCAGGCTGGAGTGCAGTAGCGTGATCTCGGCTCACTGCAACCTCTGCCTTCTGGGTTCAAGCTATTTTCCTGCCTCAGCCTGCCAAGTAGCTGAGACTATAGGGGCGTGCCACCACGGCTGGCTGATTTTTGTATTTTCAGTAGAGATGGGGGTTTCACCATGTTGGCCAGGCTGGTCTTTAACTCCTGACCTCAAGTAATCCGCCCACCTAGGCCTTCCAAAGGGCTGGGATTTCATATTCTGTTGTCTTTCTAATGAGTTGTGTTCTGAATGTAGCATTTGAGTTATTTTCTCATATTGCTGGTGGGAAAGACAAAGTGGCTCATTCCACAGCCCATAGTAATTGTTAAAACAGAGATTCTTAGCTCTGGTGTGTTTATCAGCCACCAAGACCCGGAACTGTGGGCTGTTCTGTTGCAAAAACTGTTTCTAAGCATTTACTGTGGCCCAACATTTTCCTATTGGAAAGATTCCAGTTCTTCTCTTCCTCCTGACTCCTGGGGCTGACAGGCAGCCTTCCCCTGCTGCAGGCAGCATCCCATGCTCCCAACTGGACACTCAACTTCTTCAAGCACAATGTGTGGTTAAGGGCATGTGTTTAGAGACAAACACCCTGGCTCTGCCTCTTTCTAGCTGTTACAGTTTCTGGGCAAGTCACTTAATTTTGTACTTTGAACCTTGTCATAAAATGGGTATATTAACACCATCCATTTTGCAGAATATGGTAAGGATTGGAGAGAGGTGTGTGTGTGATGCTTCGTCTGGGGCCTAGCACATAATAAATGCTCAGTGAATGGTAACATATCAGTCCAGCTAGCTAGGCCATGCTGCTGCAACAAACACAAAAATGCTTAACCTGAGGGATTTGACACACAAGGCTATTTTTCATGCCGTGCTGTCTGATGTGAGCTGGGTGGGCCTTTCTTCTTTGGGCTCTATCATCTAGAACACATGACCTCCATGGTCACTATATAAGGAAAAGAGAGAGCAGGGATCATAGGGGTTGTTTTTAAAGACAAAGTCTGGAAGTGGCTTATGCATCTGCCATCCTTTTTCTATTGGACAGAACTCAGTCACATGGCCCTGATCTTATTTTAAGGCAAATATGGTTTTCCTTTGTGCCCAGGAATAAGAAATGGTGTGGTGAACACATAGCATTGCCCACTTGCTATTCAGCAGGGAGACCCTTTTGGCCATTGGTTGTGGCAGACAGAAAGGGTTCTGGAAACACAAGATGATTGATTGACTTAGCTTTGGAGGGAGGGAGAGGCCACCTTCTCCCACCCTGACTCATGGTGGCACTCAGACCACCTGGAAGGCAGAAGTCTGGGCAGGTGGCAGCATTTTGGGGAACGGTCAGGCTCAGAAGGGCAGAGGTTCCCTGGGGGGCACATGGTGCCTACCACCTGGCCTGAGGCCTCATTTGACCCCCAGAGCTGGCTTCACTTCTGTGGCTTCCCAGGCAGGGCCAAGGTGGGACCTTGTGCTGTTGGAGATTCACATACTTGTTTCTGCAGTCAGCCTTGGTGTCACAGGCATCGTGCAGGCATGGGACTTTGCACTGTTGAGGATTCCACACTTGTTTCTGTGATCAGTGCCTTGTCACAGGCCTCCATCCTCCCTGAGGTTCCTCCATCCTAAGCCTCAGAGGCAGATCCTGTGTAGCTTAGGTCACTGGCTGGAGTCCTGCTGTCCCCACAGTGCCTGCAGGCTCCAAAACTTCCATGGCTTCCTATGGCCTACTGTTCAAGTCACAGACTGAGAATGTAAGAGCTGGGGTGATCTTGGAAATCCCTGAGTCCAGGGGTGTCTTTGGGTAGCTGAGGAAAGAAGTGCCCAGAGTCCTGGCTTTATTATGTATTTATGTTTCATATTCTGAAGAATGTTTTAGTCCATTCAGCTGCTATAATACAACACAATAAATTGGGTAGTATATAAACAACAGAAATTTATTTCTCACAGTTCTAGAGGCTGGGAAATCCAAGAGGAAAGCACCAGCAGGTTAGGTGTCTAGTGAGAGCCCTCTTCCTGTCTTATACAGGACACCTTCCGGCTGCATCCTCACATGGTGGAAGGGGTAAATGAGCTCCCTTGTGTCTCTCTTATAAAGGCACTTATTCCATTCATAAAAGTTTCACCCTAATGACCTAATCACCTCCCAAAGTCTCCAGCTCCAAATACCATTGTCTTGGGGATTAGGTTTTAATGTACACATTTTCGGGGACACAAACATTGAAACCATAGCACCCAAATAGTTCTCCAAACCTCCTCTTCTAACACTCCCCAAGATGATCTCCATCTTGCCAGGTCAACCTCTGTCATGGAACATGTCGTTTAGAGTCCCAGCCTCACACCTCTGCCAATGCTAATTCCATTGCCTGCAAGGGCACCCTGCCCTTGACTTACTTGGGTTTTGCAAGACTTTCTCATCTCCAGAGCTCACTCTTCATCTTGAGCTCCTGCAGCCTAGATGGGCCTGTGCTGTGGTCCTCTCTGATCGTCTAAATTTTCACTTGACTCTGAATGTCCTTATGGAATTGTGTTTCTGTCCTTGCACCATCAGGGCTCCAGGAGGGGAAGGGTCACTAGTAATAACAATGGGTTGAAGGTAACAGCAAACCACATCAGGCTTCATGTGCTTGATACTGTCGTCCTCATCAATTCCCATTGCAAACACAGAGGATGGGAATCATCACCCCCATGTTATAGATGAGGAAACAGGCTCAGAGGGATTGAGTTACTTGTACGAAGTGACCCAGTTGGTGAGCCGCAGAGCAAGCATCTGTATGGCAGTGTGACTGACCTTGAACTCACGCCCTTAATATTGGGCTGTCTGGTCTCATGGGTGGCTCCTCTTATGGTGGTGGCAGGTACTAGTGACTGTCTACTGTCCCAGACAGCCCCTTCTGAATAGCATGCATGGGGAAACTGAGGCCCACTGAAGGTCACGCTGCCTAAGCACCGAGCTGGGAGATAGAGGTAGCTCTGTCCTATCCCATGGACTTGCCTCACACTGGGGGTGGGGGCTTTGCTACCTTTCCTGGTCATTTTATTTCCTGCTCCAGCAGAAGGTGACCTGGGAGAGGCTGGGCTGGAGACACTATTGGTTCCTGTATGGCTTATGAACTGTCGACCCCCTTCTCCTGCCTTTCCCCTACAGACCATAGGTCCCAGCACCATTGAAATTTCATTCCCAAACCTCAGCCAGGCCCTAAACATATGTTCCACCCTGAAAGGAACAATAAAGCAAGCCTCCAGGCTTAATTAAGACCCCACAAAAAGCCCTTCTGGGCTGGCCTTATTCTCTGCTTTTGGTTGCTTTTTCACCAACACCACCCCCACTCTTCTGTTTCTGCCACTCCCTCTGTGGAAAGGATGAAAGGCGTTCGAGACACCTGGGCTCTTCCACACTCCTGGTCCTCTTTTCTTCCAGTCTGCCCTCCCTCCACTCTTCTAAGCCCTGAAGTAGGAGAGGAGGCTGCCTGGGTTCTGGTGCCAGGCTGCCCTATACCCTCAGGCCCAGCTGCAGAAACAGGCAGGCAGTGAGAGCCTGCCTGGCTTCCAGTGCTTGCAGGGCTGCCCTCCCTGGGCTGGGACTCTCTGGCTAAGTTGTGGGGTCAGCCTGGCCCAGGTCTGCAATCTGATCTGGATTTTGGAGGAAGATTCTGCAACAGGTGGCTGCACTGACTTTAAGGTGGAGCCCCAGTTCTGAGGGCTCTGTAGCTGCACCCTTGGGTCCAGGTCTATTGGCCTGTGAAGGGTTGTCAAAAGGCCAAGCATGGCACAGGGATGCAAGGAATTTTTATGTTGAATAAATATATGAAGTTTTACTTATTTAACAAAGCTCATGTACTGTGTACTGGATGCCTAAGACCTATTAATCCTCACATTAGGTATTGTCATCCCTGTTTTGCACATGAGACCATCAAGGGACAGAGAGATTAAGCAAACTGCACAAGATCACACAGCAAGTAGAGGATTTGAATACAAGTGAACTGGCCTCAGAGGCCACACACTTAATACCTGCCTAGGCTGCTTCTAATGGAAGAACAGACCCATCTGACCACCACCAGATAAACTGACTCCTTCCTCAATTCTGTTCCTCTGAATTCTTTGTGCAATTCAACAAATTATTATAAAGTGAAAGTCTGTGAAACCACTAGCCAGGTCAAGAAATTGAGCACCGCCAGCACTTCATAGTCTCCCTGCCCATCGTGTGCAAGCCCTTTTCTGGGCACAGCTTCTCCTGTCTGCTAGAGTTAACCATTACGTTTTCAGTAATAATTTCATTGCTTTTCTTTGTACTTTTACCACCCAGTGTGCATCCTTAGACAATATAATTTAATTTTACTTTCTTTTGATCTTTATATAAATGAAACCATGCAATAAAATTTATTTTGCTTTTGGCTTCTTTTGTTGAATATAATATTTTTCTATTCAACTATGGTATTGCATATAGTTGGTGTTCATAGCCTTTATTACTGTGTAGTATTATATTGTATACTATAACTTATCGATTTTACTCTGATAGACATTTGAATTGTTTTCTAGCTTCTATTATGAAAAATGCTTGTATACATGACATGGTGCACATGAGCATTCACTTTTGTGTCCTGGGTCATGAAGAATGCAAATATTCCCCCTTCGTAGGCAATTCCAAATGATTTTTCAAAGTGGTTGTACCAACTTACACATCCACTGGCAGCGTATGGAAACTCTCATTGCTATACCTCAGCACCAATACTTGGTGTTGTCAGACTTGGTAATTAGAGTCTATCTATCTGATGAGTGTGTGAAAGTATCTCATGAAGGTTTTAATTTGTATTTCTCTGATTGTTAATGATGCTGGGCACTTTTTCAAAACTTTATTGGCCATTTGGGTTTCTTCTTTTGTAATGTGTCTGATCAAATCTTTTGCCCACTATTTTACTGATTGTCTATTTTCTTATTCATTTTAGAGGCTCTCTGTATATTCTGGATATGAATCATTTGTGTCTATATGCATTGCAAAAAACCTTTTCTTGGATATGGAGCTTGCCTTTTTACTTAAAAAAGTCTTTTTTTTTTTTTTTTTTTTTTTTTTTTTGAGACGGAGTCTCGCTCTGTCACCCAGGCTGGAGTGCAGTGGCAGGATCTCAGCTCACTGCAAGCTCCGCCTCCCGGGTTCACGCCATTCTCCTGCCTCAGCCTCCCGAGTAGCTGAGACTACAGGCGCCTGCCACCTCGCCTGGCTAGCTTTTTGTTTTTTTTGGTAGAGATGGGGTTTCACCCTGTTAGCCAGGATGGTCTCGATCTCCTGACCTCGTGATCCGCCCATCTCGGCCTCCCAAAGTGCTGGGATTACAGGCTTGAGCCACCGGGCCCGGCCCAAAAGTCTTGATCAATGAGTTCTTAATGTAAATTTAATGTAATACAATTTATCAATCATTTTCTTTATAGTTGGCATTTCTTACAATGTGTTCAGAAAATGTCTCCTATTCTGAGGTCTAGAATATCTATATATTTATACATAAGATTTATATTCTAAATTCTTTATTGTTTTGCCTTCTGTATTTAGGCCAATGATCCAAGAATTTATTTTTGGTATACGTACAAATATACTAGGTAGGGATCCAATTTCATTTTATTTTCTTATAGGAATACACAATTATCACAGCACCATTTAGTTAAAAGATTCCTTTTTCTATGCTCTGAAATTCCACTTTGCCATAAATCTCAGTTTATGGGTTTGTTTCTAAACTCTACTGGTTGGTCATTTTGTTATTCCTGTACCTAGGTCACCATGTCTTATTCTCTTAATTTCTATAACCTTAAAATTGAATGTATGCTTCCAGGAAGATGGAGAAAATATACTTTTTTATATTCCTCCTCAGTACAACTAAAAACCCTGAACATTAGGTGTAAAACAAACATAAGAAGACTTTGAAAGATGGAGAGAAGAATGCAGGCAGTTTGAGGGCCTTGGAATCTGAAGAATGACACAACATGGGGTGAATTCCGTGAGTTTCCCTTCTGGCTCATATGTTCCAGATTAGCAGCTGAAGAAGCTAGCAACCTGGAAGCAGCCAAGAGTGTAGACAACAAAAGCCCCCTAAAAGCCACCTCTTTCTAGCCAAAGTACTAGGAAAGTACCTAGCAAGACTGAAAGCTTTCAGCCAATAGCTGCTTTACTCTAGCCAAACACCGCAGGAAAAACTCAAACCTGCAAAGACCAAGTGGCAAGCCTAGACTTACCCCCTTTTAAGGCATAACAAGCCATCCAGCACCCCTGCTGGAATGGTATCAGAGGCTGAATAGGAAGTCAGTACCTTTGTCTTCCTTATCTGGTAGTGCACCTCTCCCCCACCATGATGTCAGTGGAGACAGTTTGGGGAATAGGAACCACATACCACTTAGCAGTAATGAGGAGCACTCCCTCCCCATAACTTGGGTGCCAATGAGGCTGAGTGGGAAACCTGGGCTTCTACCTCCACAGATCATGAATGATGCAGTGTCTCTCCTTCCCCTGATGGAGCACTGACAGAAAAAGCTAGCTAAAAAACCAGAAAGTTTAATAAGAGCCAGAGTCTCATAATATAATGCAAAAATGTCCAGATTTCATTAGAAAATCACTTGTCAAAACTAAGAACTAGGAAGACATCAAATTGAATGAAAAATACATTAATAGATGGCAACACTGAAAGACAAAGGTGTTAAAATTATCTGACAAAGATTTTAAAGCAACCAAAATATAAATGTTTTATTGGGCAATTATCAACACGCTTGAAGTAGTGACAAAATAGAAAGCCTCAACAATAGAGCAGAAGATATAAAAAAGAACTAATGGAAAGGAGAAATGGAAAAGTATAATAATTCAAATAAAAGGCTGAGCAGATGATCTCAACAGCAGAATAGAATCAGTGGGCTGGAAGATATTTAATAGAACAATACAAATTGCCCAATCTGAACAAATAGAAAATAGACTAAAACCAACCAACCAACCAAACAAACAGAAAAACCCAGAGCCTCAGGGACCTGTAGGACTACAACAAAAGATTTAACATTTGTGTCATTGAAGACTCAGAAGGAGAGGAGGAGAGTGAGGCTAAAAAAGTAGTCGAAGAAAGAATGGCTGAAAACTTTCCAAATTTGGCAACAGATATAAATCTACTGATTCAAGAACAGACTGAGTCCCAAATAGGAAAACTCCAAGGAAATCCATCTGAAACACATCATAATTAAACTTCTGAAAAATCAAAGACAAATAAAATATCTTGAAAGCAGCCAGGGGAAAAAAATGACACCTTATCCTTAGGGGAAAACAATTCAAATAACAGCAGATTTTTCATTAGACACCATGGAGGCTAGAGGGAAATGGTACAATATTTTTCAGGGGTTGAAAGAAAGAACTGTCAACACTAGTGAAAATATCTAGTCAACACTAGAACTCTCACTCTAGTGAAAATATTCTTCATGAATGCAGAGTATATCAAGACAATCTCAGATGAAAGAAAATGAAAGTAATTTGTTACCAGACCTACCCTAAAACAAAAAGGCTAGAGGAAGTTCTCCAAATAGAAAGGAAACAATACGAGAAAGAACCTTAGAATAGTAGGAAGAAAAAAATAACATGGTAAGCAAAAATATGAGGAAGTACAATAAGTTTTCCTTTTCCTCTTGAATTTTAAAAATTATATTTGTCAGTTAAAGCAAAAACTATAACACTGATGTGGCTCAAAACACATGTAGAGAGAATCTTTCAGTCAATTACAGTATAGCGGGGAGAGCAAAGGAACATAAAGGGAAGCAGGTTCTTATATTTTACCCAAATGAATAAAACCTTGACCCCAGTGGACTGTGATAAGTTGTGCATATATTATACCCAGAGCAACTACTAAATAAGCTATACAAAGAGATATACTTAATAAAATACTATCGATAAATCAAGATGGAATTTTAAAAAGTGTTCAAGTAACCCACAGGAGCACAGGAATGAAAAACAAAACAAAACAAAAACAAAAACAGAGAAATGACAAACAGAACAAACAGAAACAATAAATTGGCAACTTAAGCCCTAATGTATCACTAATTACATTAAATGTAATGGTCTAAATAATCCAAATAAAAAGCAATCTGGCAGAGTGGATTAAAAACATGATCCACCTATATTCTGTGTATAAGAAATTCTCTTCGAATATAACAATTTAGGCAAGTTGAAAGTAAAATGATGGAAAAAGGTATATTATGCAAACATGAATTAAAGAAAAGCAGGAGTTCAGAGCAAGAAAAATTACCGGAGATGGAAAGAGACATTATGTATGATGAAACAATCAATCTACCAAGAAGACATATCAAAACTAAATGTGTATGTACCAAACAACAGAGCTGCAAAACATGTGAAGCAAAAACTGACAGGAGAAATAGACAAATGTATAATTATTGTTAGATATATCAATATGTCTCTTTCAACAACTGACAGAGCAATTAGTCAGAAAATCATAAAAAATATACAACACCATCAAACAATAGCACATAAACAAGATTTATGGGCTGGACATAGCAACTCACACTTATGATCCCAGCACTTTGGGAGGCTGAGGCAAGAGGATTGCTTCAGCCCAGGAGTTCAAGACCAGCTTGTGCAACATAACAAGAAACCATCTATATAAAAATTTTAAAAAATTAGCTGGGCATGGTGGCACGTACCTGTAGTCCCAGCTAACTGGGAAGCTAAGGCAGGAGGTCGAGGCTGCAGAGAGCTGTGATTGTGCCACTGCACTCCAGCCTTGATGACAGAGTCAGAACCTGAAAAAAAAAAAAAAAGAAAAGAAAAGAAAAGAAAAAGAAAGATTTATGGAACATTCCATCCAAAACCAGCAGAATGGATATCCTTTTCAACCTTCTATGAAACATTCATCAAGATAGACCATATCCTGGGCCCTAAAACAAACCTCAACAAACTTAAAAGAATTGAACTCATACAAAGTGTGTTCTCTGACCACAATGGAATTAAACTAGAATCAACAATGGAGAGATAACAGGAAATCTCCAACACTTGTAGACTAAACGACATCCTTTAACATAATCCATGGATCAAAGGGGAAGTAGCAAAAGAAATTTAAAAATACATTTAGCTAAATGAAAACGAAAATACATGTCAAAATGTGTGAGGCACAGCTAAGAGTGCTAACAGGGAAATTTATAGCACTAAATGTTTACATTGAAAAATCTCAAATCAATAATCTAAACTCCCAACTCAAGAACTTAGAAGAGGCCGGGCGCGGTGGCTCAAGCCTGTAATCCCAGCACTTTGGGAGGCCGAGACGGGCGGATCACGAGGTCAGGAGATCGAGACCATCCTGGCTAACACGGTGAAACCCCGTCTCTACTTAAAAAAATACAAAAAACTAGCCGGGCGAGGTGGCGGGCGCCTGTAGTCCCAGCTACTCGGGAGGCTGAGGCAGGAGAATGGCGTAAACCTGGGAGGCGGAGCTTGCAGTGAGCTGAGATCCGGCCACTGCACTCCAGCTCGGGTGACAGAGCGAGACTCCGTCTCAAAAAAAAAAAAAAAAAAAAAAAAAAAAGAACTTAGAAGAGCAAAATAAGCCCAAAGCAAGCAGAAGGAAAGAAATAATAAAGGTAAGAGCAGCAATCAATGAAATTGAAAACAGGAAAATAAAAACAGAAGAATCAGTGAAGCAGCGCTGGTTCTTTGAAAATATCTCAATAAGATTGACAAACCTCTAGCAAAAGTGAAAGACAAAAGATAGAAGACACAAGTACCAATATCTGGAATGACATAGGGCTATCACTGCAGACTCTGCAGCCTTCCTGCCCTGTAGCCATGTGACTCGTTCTTCACAATGGAATGTGAGGGAAGTAATATGTGCTACATCTATCATACTTTCTTTAAAAGAAATCACTAGCCCTCCATTTCTTCTTTCTCACCTTTCCATGAGCTGCATATGGCGAAGAAGTTGGTGAGGCAGTTTTGACCATGCAAATAAGGATGGCATCCTAGGGTGTAGGGGAGCAATAAGCTATAAAGAGTGGGTGTCCTTGGATAGCCTTGTGAAGCAGAGCTGCCCATCTACTTGACTGAGTCACTGTATATTTAATTCTTTTTGTTCTAGCAGCATAGTCTGTACTCAAGCTAATATATTATACCTAAGTGGGTTTATGTATTAGGGGACTTACATACTTACATATAACCAAGATATTGTGGGGCCACTCCAGTCTTCTGACCATGCAAGGTGTTTTCTGAGGCCTCTATCAATCCTCTGGTCCCCCATCATCTGTCCATGGATGAAGGCCATCACTGCACCACCCTTCATACCTGTCTACCTGACCCTTTCAAGTCTGGCAATTTTCCCACTATTCCCTTGTCACTGCTGGAGCACAAGAATCCTTTCACCACACCTCAGCCACAATGGACCCAAGGATTTCCACAAGGCCATATAAGGCCCTACCTGTCATACTCACTATCTGGCCATTCCCTTTCCCAAGCCTCATGCCCACCTTTGAGATCTAGCACACAACACCTATGCTCCTATCATTTCCTCATCTCCCAGTGTTTCTCTGAAGAGGCCCCTGACATACTGTCTTCACAGGCCTATGGAGGCACCAACAGTGGGCACTGGCAGGCTAGTGCTGCTTTTCTCCCACACCATTATCTGAGTAATAAACACAGGCATAGTGTCTGCCAGAGTCGGGGAAAGTGACAAGGGGAAATAGCAGGAGAAAGAGATAGATAAATATATTTAATATGACATCACCATTATCAACATGCCGTTCTTTTTTCAAGGCAGAAAGAGTTGTTTCCACCTGCAGAGTCAGACAAGGGGCCAGAGCACCTGACTTAAAAATTATGAATTCTGCTATGACCACATGTTGGGGTTAAGGCATGACCCAAAGCCCAATCTTGTGCTGATGGCATGGGGGAGGCGGGGGCACAATTGTAAAGAGGCTGCAGAGCTGAGATGAACTCAGGGCAGTCTGTTTGGTGGATGCACAAGCCTGGAATGCAGAGCCCAGGGACCTGCTTTCATTTGAACCCTGGCTCTGTTAGTGACCTTGGGATGGTCATCTACATTGTCTCTGAGCCTCAATTTTGCCTCGGTAAAAGGGGAACAATAATACCTACTCTTTCTATTTCATAATCCAAAAAAGAATGAAGTGGTCTCTGGGAAAACACTTCAGAAGTAAGGACTCTGCACACATTGGGTTTATTATTATTATTATTACATGAAACTATCACATTTGTGGATGAAGGGATTTAGATGTGGTGGAGCTGGCCTTCCAGCAGATATTCAGGCCCAAGCAAAGCAGGCCTTTGGGTGATCTACTCTGGGGAAAGCAAAGAGACCAGGTGGGCAGAGCTGAGGGAGGGAGGTGCTGAGAGTGTGCTGGGGCTAGAGATGGAGGGTTGTCAAAGCCTTGCCAATGAGTTGGGGGCTTGTTGGAGCAGACAGTAGGGACCATTGCAGGTTCTTGAGCAGTGGAGACATCTGAAGAAGGTGGAGAGATAGCAAAAGTGGCAGGTTACCTCCTTAGGCTGTTTTAGTTGGTAATAATAGGCTGTTTCTAAGTTCAGTCAAACACTATCACTCCCCATCCCAAAGCTGTTCTTGACTTCTCTGGAGGCACTTGCTTCTTCCTCTGGACTCTTATGGTTCTTTCCAGCTGGAGTGTATCTCTTTGGCAGCAGTTATACCAGCTCAAATCTTCCTGAAAACATCCATGATTTTCTGCCTGTATTCCCTGGTTGCTCAGCCCACAGAGGTTACCTCCTTCTTGGGGCTCCTGAGTTCTGTGACCTACTTATGGGGCTCTGTTCATGGAAGGCAGTGTCTCTTGGCCCTAGCTGCTCATTAGAAGACTGGGTTTTTAAAATGTCTCCATGCCCAGATTGTAACCCAGATCAACGACATTGTGATCTCTGGGGTGGGACCTAGGTATTGGGATGGTTTCTAAACATCTCAGGTAATTCCAATGTGCACATTGTGACTTGGGATCACAAGCCACCTGTGATAATCGGGCATCCTGCTTTATGATTACGGCTTTCATTCATGCACTTGGCATACCTGGAACACATTGGGATGCAGGGAGAAAGCACTAGGATTATAAATATAAGCCAAAATCCTATGCTTTTAAAATGTGCATGCTTTACAATTGACTTAATAGTAGAAGAGGTAATGATCATAACAGTCGGCAGCCCTTGAGCACTTACTGCGGCCAGGCTCTCATCCAAGCACTTGACACGAAAGTGCCAGAAAGCAGTCACACCAACATTTAAACACAGGATGACTCCAGCAGCCACCTTTTATCCATCATGCCAATCTGTTCTCAAAGTACGCATGTGTAATTTAGAAACAAACAAAAATCATAACATATAAAAAAGATACAGATACCAGGGTGACCCGTAAAACGTTTTTTTGCTGATAAGGTTTCATGATCAAATAATCAGACTACGGTGGCCGACTATGAGTCCTCCAGACCAGGTCTAAATCTCTCTCTTATTTTTGTTCCTTCTGCCCAGCAGCTAGCAGAATCGGGGTTTTAATAAATGCTCAATAAATATCTGCCCACTCCCAGAAACATTTATTAAATGATAATCACAGCTAACGTTTATCAACATTACCAGTGTGCCAGAGACATCATACTTAATCTTCACAGAGGTCCTGTAAGGCTATGATCACACCTGTTTTGCAACACTGAGCAGCTAAGTAACTTGCCAGAGTTCAGAACCTGAACCAAGACTGTGGGACTGCACAGTTCATTCTCCCTCACTGGTGAGCAGGTCCACAGGGAACAGCTTATGAAGGTGGTGGGGGAGGGGTGGATTTTAAAACATCAGGAAAGAGGCAGAGGTAGATCATTCACTCCCCGCAGGTGGCTCCTTCTGCCAAGAGTGACCTTACCTATCCTTACCTACCCTCCTGTCCCAGCTCAAACGCATCTTCTCCTGGAAGGCTATAGAGGGGTCTGCCCCATTCCTGCCTCATCTTCCCCGCTGAACTTGGAACTCCTCGAGGGCAGGGTTGGGTCCTACTCAAGGGGCATCCACAGAGCTGGCTCAGCAAGCGTACACTGGTCATCTGAGACTGCGCCCGCCCTTCCTCCCAGGCCAGTGCGCCTCCACCCCTTGGGTTTTTCCTCCGTGAACTCTGCTTCCTTTTCTTTCTTTTATCCCTCCTCCTTCTTCTCCTTCTTTTCCATGTGTCTTCTCCTCTCATCCTCTCTTCTCTCCATCCCAACCTCCCACTCCTTCCCACGCCCCACCTCCCCCAACCCCACCACCCCGCGCCGCCCCCAACCCTGGGCCGAGCAGGTGCAATTCCTCAGGCGGCCTACAGAGGGCGATGTGCCCCACCACTGGGCCGCGCCCCTCTGGCGCGCGCTTCCTGTGAGGTCAGGTGGGAGGAAACCGCCTGGAGCAGCCGGGAGTGGACGCCGCCGAGGCCGGGAGTCGCGCCTGCAGGTGAGTCGCCGCGCCGGGGAGGGAGCGCATCCCTCGCCGCAGCCTGGACCGGGACTTGGAGCCGGTGTCGGACTCCAGAGGCTGGGGTGGCGGCCTGGGCAGCGTCCCTCCCGCCCCCGGCCTGGAATGTCAGGTGCGCCGCGGGCCGGGCCCGCGGGTGGCCCACCCTGCGGGCCGCGCGATGACAAAGCACAAAGGGACTGCGTGCGACCACCATCTGCTCGGCTTGCGCCAGGGTCAGCGGGCTTCAGGAGGGGGACGCGCCTGGCCCGGGCTCCGGACTACGGGCGAGACAACAGGGGCTCCTGACCTTTTTTGGCATATATGTCACCAGTGCTATCTAGAACGTAGATGGACACTGAGGCTTATCTCCTGAGAACGAATGGCGTTTACCCAGACTCAAGGGGAGGAGTGGAGGGGCCCGCAGACCAGGTGTCCGCGGAGTGGAGCCTTTCGAGAGTCACCGCAGCAACCCCCCTCCCATATTTTGGGAAGGCTGGGCGCTGGGCCCATTAGCCAAGGTTGGACTGGTGTTTCCTGCGAAGTGAGGGACAGGTGAGGGGCGTGCCCTCTGCAGCAAAGGTATGCTTTTCTGAGCCAGCCCAGAGGTGCATGGTGGCTAGTGTGGTCTGCTGCTACCAGGCAGTGGTTGTAAAGTAACCCCCAAGTGACCCCCATCTCCCTGGGTGTTCCTGGGGAAGGCCCAGGTGGTGACATTGACTCCCTGGGGGAGCAACACACTCGACCCATTTTTTAGTGGAAGGGAAGTGGAACCCCATTGGGGATCCTGGTGCCCTGGACTCCCAGTTTAGTACCCAGAGAGGGCCCTAGAACCAGAGCTTCTGGCCTCCTGTTCTTTCTCTGCTGCCCATAGGTGTGATCCCGGGCAGGCCACTTAAGTCTCCCTGTGCCTCTGCCTGTGACACAGTGGCCGCGCTAGTACCCTCCACGGGGGAGTGTTGTGAGGCTTGAGTGAGGTGAGCCTTGCAGGATGAACTTTCCACGGGGCGTGGGCCACAGCAGGGGCTCAGTCCCAGTTGTGCTGTTGGCAGTGTAGTGATTGGCAATAAAACTTCCTTTGCCAAGGATCCTTTTGATAGTTTTCCTGGTGGACTCCATGTCTGAAATCTTTTTGCCTGGCAAACACCTTGCCTTTATTTCTCCCCTTTTTGTGAATCAGACATAGCATCTGCTCAGCGTGGGTCACCGCTGTGAGCATCACTGACCGCAAGCCTCCCTCAATTTCTGGTAAATTTTTTCCTTCAGGCTTTTTGAGGTCAGGGGAAGAATCCTCCATGGATCTTCATGAGTCTGGTCCCAGATCACTAACAGTTAAAGGTTTTGTGGTGGGGAGAACTTCTGCGCCACTTGGCTTCCATTAGCCTACCCACCCTGACCACACAATGCAGGTGCAGCCCATCAGGGACCCAGAGCGCCTGGGAGGATGGTGCGGATCTTGGCCAATGGGGAAATCGTGCAGGATGACGACCCCCGAGTGAGGACCACTACCCAGCCACCAAGAGGTAGCACTCCTCGACAGGTAAGTACTCATTTCCTGTGGAGTGGGACAGATGACCTCCTGTGTACTGGCTTACTCCTAGCTTCCAGGAGTCTCTCTTGCTGGTCACTAACCTTTTCTAGCCTGAAACCCTTTTTGCAGAGCGCTGGGTAAGACTTCGGGAAGATGCAGTGGCTTATTGTCTACCTCCCCAGATCTCCTTTCTCCAGGCAGCCTCCCCAGACTTCACACCCAAGAGCTCTCTCTCCTTTAACTTGGTTAGCAAATCTCACTGGAGCTGGCGTCTTTCTTTTAAGAGTGAGTTACATGACAGAGAAGCTGGAGAGGAAGTAGAGGAGATGAGCCCTGGGCACAGAATAATTATTTTAAAGGAGTGGCTGGGCGCGGTGGCTCACACCTGTAATCCTAGCAGTTTGGGAGGCTGAGGTGGGCGGATCACGAGGTCAGGAGTTTGAGACCAGCCTGACCAACATGGTGAAACCCCGTCTCTACTAAAAATACAAAATTAGCCAGGTGTGGTCATGCATGCTGTAATCCCAGCTACTCAGGAGGCTGAGGCAGAAGAATGGCTTCAACCCGGGAGGCAGAGGTTGCAGCGAGTCGAGATCGTGCCATTGCGCTCCAGCCTGGGCGACAGAGCGAGACTCCATCTCAAAAAAAAGAAAGGAGTGATGATAAATATTAAAAATGCCGGCCCTAGAGCCATGCCCTGTAGTCCAACCTGCCTCAACCATTTCCTCTCTCCTTTGTCCTGGGCCTGATGTAAGGAATATAGACTGGCATGTTTTGTGCTCTGAAAGCTTGTGACTTGGTTGTTGGGATTCTTATGAGTGGCATGGGGGATTGCTGAGAAAGGAGGGTGTGACCCTGGGTGGCTGTAGGAAGGGCAGGACGCAGCCTAGAGAGGTTGCCTCTTGGCTGGTGCCTCAACCCAAGGATTCATTCATCTGTCTCTGTCTTCATGTTCTAGAGCTTCCTCAACAGGGGCCATGGTGCTCCCCCAGGAGGTCCTGGCCCCCGCCAGCAGCAGGCAGGTGCCAGGCTGGGTGCTGCTCAGTCCCCCTTCAATGACCTCAACCGGCAGCTGGTGAACATGGGCTTTCCGCAGTGGCATCTCGGCAACCATGCTGTGGAGCCGGTGACCTCCATCCTGCTCCTCTTCCTGCTCATGATGCTTGGTGTTCGTGGCCTCCTCCTGGTGGGCCTTGTCTACCTGGTGTCCCACCTGAGTCAGCGGTGACCTCTGGGGGCTGATGCGGGTGGGCCTGTTGAGAGGGACTTGCTGGGCCTTGGTGTGAGAGCGGGCATATTGGGAGGGGATCTGGTGGTGCCTCGAAAGTGTGATCAGAGAGGGGACCACAGGTGTGTGTTTCCCCTTGTGGTAAGCATGAGGCAGAGGGAGACGTTAGTCCAGCATTTCCAAAGTGTGGGTAGATCCCTTGGCTCCCCTGACATATTCTGAGGTGGAATGGGGCTTGCATTAAGTAGCACAAAATCAGAGCAAGAACGTGATGCCCTTCCCAGTTGTCTCAATCCCTTTATGCCGAGAAGATCTCAGCTGGATGCCAACATGTTCCGATGCCTGTGGAAGACTTGCCGACGTCTCCTCTGCCTAGGGAGCAGGACTTAGGCTTAGGGCAGGTGGGGAAAATTCCAGACTTTTATAGCACTGTTTTTGTTTTAATGTTATATTTTTATTGGCTACCTATTGTTTAGGACAGGTGGTACTGGCATTCTATTTATTGTGACATTTTCAATAAATAGATTTAAGTAAAAATGACTCCATATAAAGAAATGTATAAATAACTGTACACCTGCACGCAGATCTGGAAAACATGGTAAAGAGGGATTGGGTTTGGGGAACAGGCAGCAGCAAGCATTTGACCTCAGAGGGTGGTTTCTAAGATTTTCTCAGTAGGATCGTAGAACTAGGAGAGAAAGTCTAGATGAGATCTGGCTTGGACCCCTTGCCTGATGTGTGGATAACTTCCAGCCTCACTCTGAGATGCCAGACATCATGGTCAGCTTTGTGGGGAGGGTTCCTGTGGCCAGAATGACTGGTGAGGCTGCAGGGTCGGGAGAGCCGGGGTGCAGGTCCGAGGTCTCCCTTGCTTAAGGAGACCTTCCTGACCAGAGGCTACTCAGCCTCTTTCACCCTCCAGAGGCTCCCATCACCCCTGGCTGCAGCGCATTCTCCTTAGAAAACAGTGCATATGGAACGAGGATGCCCTGCTTCTCTGGAGAGGAGGCCTTGAGTTTTGACATGTGAGCCCTGGGTCTGTGTGGAAGCCCTGCCTGGGGAGGCACTGGGTGGCTGAGGCTCCTGGCCACTGAGGGAGGAGGGTTATTTATAGGTTGGAGGGAGGCTGGTTGAGCCAAGGACTCCTGGCACCAGGTTTCTTATCCTTTTCTTGGGATCCGCTGGGTTTGGTTGTTTGCAGGGAGGAAGGCATGTTTTGGAGTTGCTGGGTCTGCGGGGGAGGATGGGAGCAAGAAGGAGCTTGAGGCCACCCCTCCATCTGAGAGCCTGCCATGCTGTCTGGAACAGAAGCTCCTCACCTGGGACCTGGACAAAGGGAGTTGGGGGCTCAGCCCTGCTGGTGTCTCAGCTGGTCCCCATGGCATCTCCTTCTGTCCTGATACTTCGGCCCACCCACTCGCCTGGCTCCAAGCCCCTGCAACTCCAGCCTGCCAGCCACAGGGAAGTTTCTGGCCATACCCCACTCTCCTAACTCCCTTCTCCCTCAGCTTCTCTTAGGGGTGGGTTTTCCCTTTCATTTTCCCCTTGCAAAGCTGCAGGACTCTGAAAAAATAAATGATGAGTGGAAAACCCCAATATATAAAATACCTTGAGGGGATATGAATCTGAGTCCTCACATTCAGGGCTGAGAACAATACCTTTTTCTAGAACTCAGTGTCCTTTCCCAAAGTCTAAGCCCGTTGAGAATTAGGGTCCGTTAGAGAAGGTAGGGGTGAGCAGGGCTTCCCTCTGCACCTGACTAGAAAGAGCGGGAGGAGAGGGGCCTCCCTGGCTTTAGGCAGCATGGTGGAGGTGGGCAGGGGCCACAGTGGGCAGAGATGGCTTCTCCTGAGGCTTGCTTGGTGCTTAGCCGGCCTAAGGGGCAGGGCTGGGGGCTGGAAGTCAGTTGGTGGGGACCAAGAGGCGGTGAAGGCTTGCCCTGTTTGTTGACTGAGCTCCAGGCCCCATAGAGCTGCTCTGGTTGGATTGGCCTCTTGGCCCTTCTCTGAGCCACCTGTGTTCTCTGCCTCACTTCCTAAGCCCAGTGTCTGAAAGGTACGCAGACAGAGGCAGCTTAGTGTGGGGAGGCGCCCCCTGGGGTCATGCAGCTTGCAGCTGGGAGTGGCCTGGGGCTGCGTACTTCCGGCCTGCCTGAAAGCGCTCAACGGGTCTCTCCCCTGCACCGACTGACTGAGGCCTCACAGGGGGTGGCTGTGCCCTGCACAGGCAGAGGCTAGGTCCTCTGGGAGGCCAGGTCAGAGCTGAGGGGCCTGAGTGAGCCTCTGCCTCGGTCTACTCAGCATCCTAATCAGAAGTTCACTGAGGGGGTGGGCTCTTCCTTGTCTGCCCACCGCCAGCTCTGCCCGCTGTGTGACAGGACCCCCACACTGAGCTGCCTGTCTTGTTCCAATCCTGCCCAAGAGGGCAGATTTCCAGGGAGGTTTCTGCTGATCCTCGAAGCCCTGCGTCTCCGTGGCAGGCTGGATTTCCAGCCCTGCTCCTGGGGAGAGCTGCTCCTACTCCCACCCATGTGAGCCAGCAGCTCAGATCCACTGGGCCTCCACAGCCTCTGTGGGGCTGAAGAGCGGAGTGCCCCACTGTGGGGAGTTGCTTTGACTCCTTGGTTGGGGCCACCCGGTGAGTAGAGCTGCTGGGGTCCGACTCGTCTGTTCTGCTCAATCTCGGGACCAGCCAGCCTCCTGGTCCCCTCCTCACATTCCAAGCCCTTGGCTCCCTAAGCTCCTCCCTCTCCATCCTCCAGCTAGTCCTGGAAGTGGGGACCATCATCTCCCTGAAGGGGACACCAAGCCTGAGATCAGGTGAAACAGTGGCTCTGGTTTTGCCAGTTCCCCCAAGCAACTGTCTCCCAGCTCCTGCCTCCCTCTGACTGGGGCCAGGATGGGGCCTTTTAGCATAGGTGGGGGCCGGGGATGTCGGGCTCCCTCTCTGGGGCCTTTCTAGCTCTATGGGTCTGAGGGGAAGCCCTGAGGCAGTGGCCAGGGCCTCTGTCCACTTGGATGCCTGAACTTGAGGACGGGAGGAAAGCTGCCCCTGCACTCTATGGCTCACCTGGTGGTACAGGAGGCCTGTTTGCAGGCCTGGCTCTGCTCTTTGTGGACAGTTCACATAGCGTCTTGAGCCTTGGTTTCCTCATCCCTGTGAAGGGATGACGATCTGGGCCCTGCCCACCTCTCAGAGCCTTTCAGGGGATCACCCAAAGCATGGTGGGTGAGAGGTGGGCAGAGGACCATGGAGAGGGGGACTGCGCCCACCCCCGAGCTGCCTCCACAGGTGCTGCACCATGGCCCACAGCTTCTGTACTGGCAACTTTGGCTCCAGAGTGGCCGCCTTGTCCCAGGCACCTGGGAGCCCTGACTGGGGCAGTGCTGGGCTTCTGAGAGCAGGGTTGCCCCTCCTGCAGCTGTTAGAGAAGAAACAGAGCCACTTCGCTGTGCTCCTAGAAGCTGAGGGGCTTGTTGCTGGTGTTGAGTGTCAGGACTGGATGATGTTTGTTGAGAGTGTATGGAGTGCCTGGCCCTGTGCTAAGCATTTATGTCATTTAATTGTCACTAGCACCTTATGACATAAGTACTGTCACTGTCATCTTTATTTCATGGCAGAGGACATGGCAGAGGGTTTATAACTTGCTGTAGGACCCAAAGCGAGCTGGGTGGAGCTAGGATTCAAACAGAGGCCCACAGCCCATGCTCTTGACCACTCCTCTGTTTTACCTCTGGCTGTACCCGCATCAGCGTCGTCTGGAAACCTGCTGCAGATGCAGATGCCCAGCTGCACTATCTGCTGAGACCTGCCTGCAGCCCCATGGGATCAGCTGTGTGGGGGCAGAGGGCACAGAGGTGGGTGCGAGGATACTGACTGCAGCTGCCCAGCTGGGTGGCCTCAGTGGCTTCCCAGCCGTGGGCCGCAGTCATGAAGATTTAGCTCTCTTCCCTGCATTCCCGAATGCATATTTTAATTGCAAAGTGACAAATCCAGTTATCTCTCAAAGGGTTGAGTGGGGGCAGGGGAGGGAGGCAGCAGAGCTCTGCTGCCAAAACTAGATAGAGAATCTGCAGCCTGTCCAGACAGTAGGACAAGCAAGCCTACCCCACCTGGTGCTGCCACCCAGTGCACAAAAGAGCAGCAAGAGAAAGTTCAAGAAGCAGGTAGAGGGAGAGCTTCAAAGAATTACAAAGGGGGTGTGTATGGAGGGGTGTGTGTGTGCCTCTGAGCCTCTGCTTTGAGACTGGGGGCAGAGCTGAAAGCAGATGGCTTTAGGGACTCAGAACTTGGAAGGAGAAGGGTGGAGCTGCTTGAGATGAAGCCGGAGGGCCACTGCCTCAAGTGCCCAGGCAGGTGGGGCACAGGGCTGGTTGCATTGGCCCTGTGGCCAGCTTCAGTCCCTCTGGTGGGCAGGGGCCCTGCTGGGGGCTGAATGCCTGCTTCCCATTCCTGGCTTCAGCTCTATTAACCAGAGATCTTGGCACGACCCAGCATCTCCCTAAACCTCCGTGTCCTCATCTGCACCTCCCAGGGTGAGAGAATCAAGTACATTAATTCATGGGAAGCACTTAGCCGTTTCTGGCACAGGTTAGTACTCAATGTTACTGTATTCACAGAGCAATGGTATTAGGACTCACTTAACATTTTTTTTTTTAATGGCGGCTCACATCTTAAATTACTGTTTTAAAAGGAAGCTTCATGTTACTATTGTAAATGGAAAGCCAGCACTACTTGCCGTTCACAGTAGGTATTCGTACACATGAATTCAGGACAGAAAAACGAATGATATTCCATTTTAGCTAGTCACTGCTGTTGTCCAAGCCCTTAGCCTGATGCCTGCTTTCTTTGTTAAAACAAAAGTCAGTTTATGAAGATTGGGAGTGGTACTGAAGCCTCACTGGCTCCTCACTGAGACATTCTCCTCAATGGATTCAGAGGACGGAAGAGAAACGAAAGAAGAATGACTTCCTCACCGTATGATTCGGTGCTGTGTTTGTAAATTGTTTATAATCGTCGTGTGCACCACTCCAAATTGTTTCACACCCTGGCAGGTAACAGTACCCCACAACTGTAGGAAACATGGTATGATCTTGAGCAAGCTATTTTAAAAGTCTCACTCTTTGTAAAGTAATGCATTTGTGTGGTTCAAAGATGATATAATATACAAATGTATATAGAGAAAAGCCTTTCTCCCTCCTCTGTCCCCATCCATCCACCCTTCCTCCACTCCACTATAACTACTGTTCTTAGTGTCTTCTAAGTACTTCCAGAATTTAGTTATGTAAATATGAGCAAACATGAATATACTATTTTTTCTTTTTTTAAAAAATACAAATAATAGAAAATTTGGCACGGTTTTCTCTGCCTTTTGCATTTTTCATTCAGCAATAATATATCCTGGAATGTTTTGTATGAGTACATGAAGAGCGTTTTCATCCTGTAGTATTTTGGTGTTTGAGTTGTCGACCCTCTCTTGGGCTCACCTGTACCATAGGGGATTGACTCAGTTGACCCTCAGGGCCTTGCAGCTCTGACCCTGAACCAACCCACGGGGTTTTTCTCTGAAATGTGGGGATCTTGACAGAACTGTCTCCCCTTTTCCAGGGCCCGAGGGGGGCTGTCACAACCTGATAGGGTTTCTCAGTCTCCTTTGCAGTTGGATAGGGTGCAATTTCTGCCCTCAACTGGCTCCCTGCAGTGGCCTCACCTGAACACTGCCTCCTGGCTCACACTGCACTCTGAGATGAGCTGAGAGGGCCTCTCCACAACCTCTGACAGGCAGGGAGTGACCCCCTTCTGGCCTCCTCCATTCTGGAAAAACAAACAGGCTGGGCTAGACTTCCACGAAGGCCGCTTTCAGCTCTGAGACTGACCCCTACCATGGAGGGCCTTGCCCTTAGTAGACACTTGATGGACTTTGCTGCTGCCTGGCTTGGCATTGCCAACGTCGCTGTCCCCATTTCCTCTAATACCCTATTTTCTTTCTTTTTTGAAATTCAATTTTTCAGTTCAGGGGTACGTGTGCAGGTTTATTGTATAGGTAAACTGGTGTCATGGGGGTTTGTTGTACAGATTATTTCATCACCCAGGTATTCAGCCTAGTACCCATTCATTATTTTTCCTGATCCTCTCCCTCCTCTCACACTCCACCCTCTGAAAGACCCCAGTGTATGTTGTTCCCTTTTATGTGTCCATGTAACAACCCATTTTCATGAACATCTGGATTAAGGAGGTTAAGAAAAGCCTTGAAGAGCGACCAGGACCACAGCTTTCCTTAGCTCTGAACTGGCTGATGAGCTCCCAATGCCCTTTTGCAGGGACCCCACCACCTTGGTGTGCAGACCCGAAAAGCTGTGGAAGTTGTCTCGTGGCGCCATCTGGTGGAATTTCTGGACAGGAGCAGGAACTCCCTCCGGCAAATAACACTACAAATGGATTCATCTGCCCTCCTGCTCCCGGCGAGTGCTCACCTCAGTCAGCCTGGGCTTGGGATTACCTTGTATTTTGGAAAGCTTTCTGGTGGAGAGCATGCACAATTCCATTATAATTTCTCATTCACTGTGGTTTCGTCCTGGGCTGAGCCTAGTGCCAGGAACATTCATAAGTTTTGTTTCATTTCATCTTCTCCCAAGCAAAGAAAAATAGATGTCCTTCCTAAAGTAATTTATATGTGGCCACACAGTTGGCAGGCAGCAGATCTGCAGCCTGCCTCACCAGCCTCCAGCAAACTGAATCTGGGAGCCCTAGGGAGGGCGGAAGATGGCTGTGGAACCTCAGGGAGAGGGTTTGTCACTGGGGTCCAGTCTTGAACCAGACCTTCCAGGATTTGAGTTTTCAGCCTAGGAGACAGAGTGAGAAGTTTTAGACTTGGTTATTTTGTAGCTCAGGGTTGCTGTGATCATGTTAGGTGACCCCAGTGGGAGGGGCTTGCTCACTGTTTAAGGCTGCACTCTCTCTAGGTGGGGGTGGCTACATCTAGCCCGGCCTCACCCAGTGCAGCACCCACCAACACCTCACAGTTGCCTGTCCTTACTCAGGGCCTCGTGCCGGGTGGTTCCTCTCGATGAACGTGATATTTGTGGCATGGGGTCCATTGCCTAGCTCTTGTCTTTTTCATTCGCGCAAGAAGCACGCGAATCAGACAGGCTCCCCACTTGGTAGCTGTGTGCCTTTGGGCAAGTTCCTTACTGTGCCTCATCTGTGAAATGGGGATGATGTGTCATCTAGGGTGGTGTTGAACTCCAAATGGAAGACGCATATGCAGTTCCTGGCGGGTAGCAGCATGTCATGGATGAGGGTTTGTATCAGATCACCTCCTGCAGGGCCCATTAGTGAAAATTGTCTGCCCTCAGTCAAGAAAACGTAAAATGCAATTTGCTTTTGAAATTCTGGGAGGAAAAAAAAGGAAAAATTTCCCAATATGTCTGCTTACCAGTATCGTGCAGTTAAGACATCTGCCTCTGAGGCATGGTCTGTGTGAGCGTGCTCGTCGGTCTATGAGAAGGTGTGTTTGTTTTTTCTTTTTTGCAGCTTTGAGCCCAACGAATCCTGAGAAATCACTTTCTTCTGATGAAGTGGCTAAAATCTGGACGCTGTCAGCAAGAGAACATACAAGCCAACCACAAGCGCCTGTGACAGGGTGTTCCTCTTCCTCTGATAGTGGTTCTCAACCCAGCCACACCACCAGTTCATCTGGGCAGCTTTAAAACATGCAGCCTGGGTTCCAGTTCCAGAGCCATGAGCCAGCCTTCCTCCAGGTGAGAGCCGCCCTGTCCCCGGGGAGCAGGGTTTGTGGCTCCTTCCCTCTCACATGCCAGACTGAGTTTCCGAGGGCGGGGATCATGCTCCGTTCTTTTTTGTATTCCCAGTCCCAGACAGAGGCCCTGGCCCTTTGTCAAAACTTGGGAACTGCTCTGCAAACTGCATGAGAAGGCATGAGTAGGCATGAGTCACCAGCCCAACTAAAGAGAGGAGGGGACCCCAAAAGCAGAGCCCATTCTTCCTGCCTTGACTGGGTTGGATCATGGCGACTTCTCTGTCACCTGTGCACTCAGGAACATTATTCTCAAGTTGTAAGTGCAGGCAGCTCTACCCCGCAGCACGTGTGGGATAAAGAAGGAGGGAAGAAAGAAAGGAGGGAGGAGGCGGGGAGGGAGGGAAGAATGAAAGAACCTAGGTCAGTAGTATAAATGTAGCCCTGAGCCGGGCGTCCCAAGGCTCCCCGTGACATCTGCCTGTATCCCAGCATCTCTTTTAAATGAAGAAGCAGCCTTCCTTGAAGACCCACCAGCTGGGAACTGCTGCCCACTCCCGAAGCCTGGGGAGGGCTTCTCTCTTCCTCCTCTGCTCCACTTGCTTCTCCTTGGAGTCAGGTGACAGGGCAGGCCCAGCCCAGGGTGCAAAGGGTGCAGTGACCCTGGGACACAGGGATGTCATGGGAGTGACTCATTGTGGCCTCGCAGCTCAGGAAGGGGATGCATGTGCTGTCTCCTTGCCTCTGCCTTATTCCAGGGAAGTTAGACTCTTGCCTTTTGCTCCCAAGCCCTTGAGAAACCAGGGCCGGATCTACTTGGGCTGTAACTACCAGTGCCCTGGTTATGCTGGAGTTAGAAACTCAAATGCCCTCAGGGACCAGATAGGTGCCAGAGAACCGTGTGAAGCAGCTGGGTCCCAGGCACCAGGGAGGGGTGTGGTCTGTGGAGGACTGGACGGGGCAGACCCTCCTAAAGGCTTCGTGGAGCTGCACAACACCTTGCGGGGTAAGGCCGCTGCCACTGCAGCAGGGATATTGGCGCTCCTCCTGGCTCAGAGCAGGCCCTGGGGTCTATGTACTGGCTCCTCCTCCCCCAGGAGCTGCGTGGCCTCAGGGAATTTAGCCCCTCCCCTAAGCCTCAGTTTTCTCTATAAATGGGGAAAATAATGTCCTCTCGTGGGGTTGACATGCAGGAAAAGGGGAAGTTTTATGTTCCTTACATATTTCATACTGATATGTTCTTGATATAGCACCTCTATTTGTTTTCTGTGCTGTGTCACAAATCACCAAAAATTTAGCAGCTTAAAACAACACACATTTAATATCTCACAGTTTCTGGGCATGGCTTAGCAAGTCCTCTGCAGAGCTGGCGACAGTGCCAGTCAGAGCTAGATTCTCATCTGGAGGCTTAACGGGGGAGGGTCCACTTCCAAGCCCCCTAGATTACTTATTGAAAGAATAAGCTGCACTTTCTTGCGGGTATAGGACTCATTGCAACTTGTTTCTTCACAGCTAGCAATGGAGAGAGACTCCAGAGCTAGCTCTAGGCATCGCCTCCCCTTTGCCGCATTCTGTTGGTTGGAAGCCATTCACAGGCCCCACTCACCTGGGGAGGGGATCACAGAAACGCATGAACACCAGAGGCTGGGATCATGGGGTCACGTTAAGTCCATCCACCATAGCTCCTGATAGCTTGATGGCCACGATTACAATTGATTGGGTGCCTACCATGTACCAGGCAGGGTGTAGAGGATTTCACATTTATTATCCCGTCTATTTAAGTTGTTGTATTGATAACCTAGACTCAGAAAGGCCAGGCAACTTACCTGAACTCACTCAGCTATTAAGTGGCGGGATTTAAACCCAGGTCCCTCTGCTCCCCGTGTCTTGGGTCTTCCTTGGACATTACACTCAAGGCCACGGTCAGCATCAAGCTGTCCCCGAGGAGTCCTCCAATACCTTAAGGTACTTGTTTCAGAAGTCACTTATCTCCCAGGGCCTGTTCAGTCAGGCCCTGTCCTTGGCTGCTGAGTCTCTGTCTGACCTTCCTTTGGCTCTGTCCTCAGATGTCTCAGAAATGGTTCAAGCTTCTTGTCCCTTGATTTGTCTGTCCAATGATTCTTCTGTCTCCTCTCAACTCCTTCCTGCTTAATCAGCTAATTCCACAAATAGCCACTGATACTCCCTTCTATAGGAAGACCCTGTGCTGGGTGCTGCCCTCCATCTTCCCCCAGGGTTCTTACAGTCTAATGAAGAGGCGGTGTGTGCAACACTAACTCCAGTTCAGCAGTTCAACGAAAACAACACCATCTTTAGACAATATAAAAGTCATTTTCTCTCTGTAAGTTAGGAATAGAGAATACAGAGGGGGCTTAGGTACCTTCACAAGGTTATCAGGAATGCAGGCCCCTCATCCAGCAGCTGTGCCTCATCGTTCAAGATGGCTGCAAAGCTCCAGCCATTGTGCTGTCATTCCCATCAGCAGGAAGAAGAAAGAGGCAAAGACAAATCATCCCTGACCACCCAGACGAGGTCAGCTTCCTATTCATATGCTCTCTTGGCACCTTTGCTTCCCCATCACAATGCAGAGAAACTCATTCTTTGTGTCCTTGTTTGATGTTTATTCACCACTCTCCCTTGCCTCCCACCAGGTTAGAAGCTCCAAGAAATCTGGCATCGTGTCTCTCTTCTTTGCTGTTCTAGTCCTGCGGTCCACCGCAGTGCTTGGCATGTGGTAGGTGCTCAATAAGTAGTTATTGATGGAAGGAACACTCAAGATTGCACTTTAAACGTGCTCTTAATATTGGGATGAGTCAGAGTTGGCCTGGCCCAAATCTGGAATCTTCTGAATTGAGTCTATGATGATGAGTGCTGCTAAGGGTTGTACATACATGACCTTGCTTAATCCTCAGCAGAACCCTCAGGGGAAGATTCTGCCATTTTCTTCAACTAGCAAATGAGAAGACGTCATGAGGTTATGGAACACTAAACAGGAAAGCTGTGATTTGAACTTGGCTCTCCAACTCAGAACCTCTATTTACTTACCTAGTGACTGTCCAGGACACCAGGGTGACCACAGTCCCCTCCAGGCCCCCCTCCTGCAGCCCTGGCTAGCTCCCTCGATTGCCAGCAGGCAGCTCAGTAGCCGTGTGTTCAGTCACAGTGCTGAGGAAGCATCATACACTTGGCCCCTTGTCCTGAAGTGGGGCTTCACCTGCAGAAAATGGAGGAAGGGCAGGAGGTGCCAGCATCAACTGGGAGAATGCCAGTTCTCCAGCGCTCCTCCTCCTCTAGCAGATTTCTAGGAGTCTTGTGGTCCAGGGGTTCTTTCAGACTACAGATGAAGGCTGGTGGGGCTGCCGTGCTCTCGGAGGAGGGTTGGAGCATGCCTTGCAGTGGGTGCTGTGTGTGCTGTGGTTTCCATTTCTGCCCACTTCTTGGCGGGCCCGCCTAATAAGGGGAAGGTGATGGGAAACTGATACCTGTCTGTGCTGGGCCCCCTTGAACCATGTGGGGCTTATAGAGACCCTGGGCCATGGAGAGGTTCTGAGGGCCACTGGAGGAGGGGTCCTAGCTTCTCCCCTCAGACTCCACAGAATACCCCAGGTAGGGACTAGATTCTGGCTGGAGTCAAGGTGCTCAGAGCTTTGCTGGGCAATTTGGTCTAAGCCTCTGTTGCACAGATGGGACACTGAAGGCCAGTGAGGCAACGGGCTTGCCAAGATCACACAGCCCGTCAGTGTCAGAGCTGGCGCTGGCTCTCTAAACTGGATGCGCTCTGTGGCTCCTTTGACTGAACAGTTCATCCGGCCCACAGGCCATTGGAGGGGCATTTGGTGGAGGGTCCTAGTTTGATGCCTGGCTTGAAGATCGGGTTCCTGGCTCTGCTGTGGAGGTCCTGCTGGGACCAGCCAGTTCTGATCATGGCTGCCAGAAGGTGGTGCTAGGCACCCAGTTGCCACTTAAGTTCAAGAAAAAGAGAATGGCAACCCGGGGTCTGGGTATAATTAGCGGAAGAAGCCGGTTTTGGAGCTCAGCTTCCAATCACCCTCCCGCCCTGGCACGCTTGTGTGTGGGCACCCAGGGGCAGGGGAGCAACTGGAGACTGCACATTGGGTTCCTCTGGTCCCAGATCCTTTGACAGGTTGCAGTATGGGCAGTGAATGGGCGCCCAGATGTGCTCCATTTACTCATCTTGACTAGATGATAACCAGAGATGGAATAAAAGCAGCCAGGATGGGTGGGTGCCTATCTCCAACAGCGAGACTCAGCCTGGGCTCCAGCTCAGGCCTTTCCACCTGGCTCAGCTCCCAGGTGCACCCCTTGCATGGCACAGAGCACTTCGTCCCCTGCTGGGGAAGGGCCAGAGAGCTCAGGGTGCCCCTGAGAGAGGCTGTCTCATTCTTGGGAACTTCCCCTCCTCCCTTCACATTTCCTGCTCTCTCTCCACCTCTCCTTCCTGTCCTCTCACCTCGCTCATCTCTCCTGCCCCTTCTTTTTCCTCATGCTCACCTCGTCCCAGTTCCCCCAGGGACCCTGCGGGTCTAGTCCCCACCCCCAACACCTCATCTGCAGAGGCAAACAGGGACCAATATCAGTGAATTTCTAGGATGTGGTTTCCATGGTGACGGTACATCTCCTGCCTCCTTGGTGCTCAGCCCTGGACAGGTTGCCGTGGAGACTCTCACCTCATTGAGGAGTGATTTGTGGGACTGTTTTTCTTCTTTACTTCATCTTCTTCTGTCCAGAAATTCTGCCAGGCCAGACAGCATTTTCCCCACTCCTGGCAAACCTGGGAGCCTTCTCCAAAGGGCTTCCCACCCAGGGTCACTGAGGCCTGGAAAGAATTTTATTTATATGAGGTATTCCTGATAACCTTCTCCGCCTTTCATAGGGTGCGTGAGTGGTCACCACAGAGAAACAGGCCAAAGCTGACCCGATGCCCACCTTTTCTGCCCACAGTGTCCTTCCACGCCCCTGACTTGTTCCATGCAGTCAATGCACGCCAACCCTGAGAGCTTCTGCTCGGTGGCCATTTTCCTTAAGCGTCTTTGGAGAAACAGTGACAGTGAGAGGGTAAGGTGGAAATAATGAGCACAGTGAATCCAGGCAAAAGAGGTAGGTTAGAAGGGGGAGAAGTACCAGAAAGGGAGGAATGAGAGGTGGGCAGACTGGGGGAGCTCGAAGGGAGAGGGAGAGGTGGAGGGTGAAAGTTGGTCACCAGAGAAAGCCAACCCGTGAGTCCGCAGCAGGAGTATTCCTCTGGTGTTAATGCCCTTTATAAATCACTCCGGAGCTCCAAACCCAAAACAGGCCTCTTCTTTCTCTGCCAAGTAGAAAATGTGTTCGCCGACATAAAAACATATTAAGTACATTGTGGCCCTCATTCCCCCCAAGTTGAAAGCCATTACAATAATTAATTAAGGCAGGAGATTAATTAAAGAGTCGTTTCCCCCCATTCTCTCCGAATAGATCAATCAGGAGGCGGGAGAACATGTGCTACTCGGCAGACAGAGAAGGGGGGCTGGAGGGGAGGCCGAGGGGCAGCAAGGCAGTTACAGACACAGCCAGAGACAAAGGACTTCCGTGCTGGGGGCTGGGGGCCGGGGCTGAGAGGAGCTGGCAAGGAGGCCCCCAGGAGGGAGAGCTTGCTCTGCTTCCAAGGACCTGTGATCTGACTTCCCTTCTTGGTGTTCGCAGCCTGAGGGTCGCTGTCACCATGGAAACAGGCCTGGGGGCAGGAGGAATATCAGCCCTCTGCTCCTGGACTCCTGGATTCCCCTCTGGGAGTGAGAGTTCCCAGTGAGCAGAGTTAAGGCCCCAGGAGGCGTTTCTGTGGAGTGGCATGAGGGGTGGTGGCCTCCCCACTCCAGTGCCAAGCCCAAAACCAACTCCACACGAGCATTGTCAGGCTGATGACAAGCCTGAAAGATTTGTTCCTCACATGTGCCACACTGCAGACAGGACAGGCTAGTATTAGCTCAGGCTGAGAATCATTAGTCTTTTAGGTAACTTTTCTCATTTTGCTAAATTTTGAGTTCTTAATGATTGCTTTCTCCCTTTCTCTCTCCCTCTCTTTCACTCTCTTTCTTATGCCTTTGGCTGATCTTTTTTCTAGCTGAATTTCATATTTCTAAGAAATGTTCATATCATGTAGTGTGTTTCATGTGTGCATAGTGGGTTTAACCCATTCCACCCTGTGTCTCTGTCTTGCTTACTTTTGAGCCTTCCAGAACTTTCCGATTGTTCAAAAGCACCGCTCTTGTGTTTCTATATTTTTTATGATCTTTTTCATATTTCTAATACACATTAGAAAGGGGTGGTGCTCCATAGATGATTCCCCATGATATCCCTGGTATCGTTTCCTCCTTTCTGTTGTTTTATTTTGGGTTTTTATATCTTTGTGCATGTGTGGACTTAGCAGGCGGTTAGCTCTTCTGTTGAGAGGAGATGGTTCAGCAGAGTTGGGTGATGAGGGAGCAGCTCATCCAGCATCTGCTCTGCCGCTTACAAAGTGTAACTCAGAATCACAAAGCAGCACACCTTTTACTCACTCTGTCATTATGAATGGGGGCTTAGTAGGCACCAGGCTTTGGAAACGCTTGGTGGACAAGACAGATGTGGTCCCTGCCTTCTGGGGGATGACAGTCTGGTGGGAGAGATAGACATCAAACAATAAATACACAAGAATATAGCCACAAATTGTGAAAAATACCACGCAGGCAAAACCTAGGTTCTTTGATAGAGAATAGCACATGCCTACTTTAGGCTGGGGGTCAGGAGGAGGTGACATTTACACTGCAGCAGAAGCCAGCCAGACAAAGTGAGCAGTGAAGAGTGACGGTCCCCAGCAGGAGTGGAGCCATCAGAAGCTGATGAAGCTTCAGCCTCGGGGCCCTTCAGTGCACTAGAGCCTCACAAGCCTTTGGGGGTGGCCCTAGCAATAATGGGTCCACATGGTCATATGTTTTTGTAAAAATTGCAAAAAGTTCTTTAACTGAAATCAGTTAAGAGCACTGACAAGTGGCTGGGTAGGGAACCACTGGGACCTGGCTGAGGAAATGCTGAGCTGGGGAGTCTATTTGGGTTTAGGGAGATGTATTTACATGCTTGTGGCACTTCCATGTATGGTCAAGGTCAAGGTCAAGGCCATCGTGGGGTGGGAATGGCTCCCAGGCACATTCTTCCTGCCCACTGTGCTGGGCAAGAAGGTGCAGTATTTGGGGTTGACCAGAGCAGGCCCTTTTGCTGGCGGGGAGTGTGGCAGGTGGGGCATGGAGCAGCATGTGGCTGGGAAGGTGCAGAGGCAGCTTCAGGGTCTGGAATATTGTTTTGAATTTAGTGAAGTTTGTGGAATTTGTCAGCTTTTTAAAACTTGTAATTTGTTTGGACTTTTCTCATTCTAAACAAGTTTTCACTTGTATGCCTAATTTTGCTTTTGAGTTTCTGAATTTCTGAATTCTGAATTCTGGGTTCCTTTTTTTTTTTTTTTTTTTTTTGGAGACAGGTCTCTCTCTGTCACCCAGACTGGAGTGCAGTGGTGTGATCTCAGCTCACTGCAGCCTTGACATCCTGGGCTCAAGTGATCCTCCTACCTCAGCCTCTTGAGTAGCTGGGACCACAGGCATATGCCACCACACCCAGCTAATTTTTGCATTTTTTGTGGGGATGGCATTTTGCCATGTTGCCCAGGCTGGTCTTAAACTCCTGAGCTCAAGCAGTCCCCCTGTCTTGGCCTCCCAAAGTGCTAGGATTATAGGTGTGAGCCACTGTGCTGGGCCCTGCATTTCATTTTTATGGAACCCGTGCCCTCCACCCTTCAGCAGGCATCTGGGCTCTGCCGCTGTCTGCTGAGCCTGTCTTCTCCTTTGTGGCTGAATGGTGCTCAAGGGGATGTCCTCAGGGCGGGATTGGCTGAGTCCCCAACCTGGAGGCTTCTGGGGCTGCTTCTAGGCATCACCATTTCCCTCACCTAGGGGAGGTGGGGCCAGGAGGCAGATAGAACAGGCCCTAGGCCCAGGACCAGGGCCAGCTGTTTCTCCTCGGACACTTAGAACTTTTCAGAACTGGCATTTTCAACCCTCTCTTCTCTTCCTCTACCCCCTGTCCTCAGGCTGCAGTGCCTTGAAGAATCCCATTTAAGAATCATTTGGGATTAAAGGATCACCTTCTCCAGTTGCTTTCTTTTTCTTTCTTTTTTTTTTTTTGAGACGGAGTCTTCTCTGTTGCCAGGTTGGAGTGCAATGGCGCTATCTCAGCTCACTGCAACCTCCACCTCCCAGGTTCAAGTGATTCTCCTGCCACAGCCTCCCGAGCAGCTGGGACTACAGGCGCCGGTCACCATGCCCAGCTAATTTTTGTATTTTTAGTAGAGATGAGGTTTCACCATGTTGGCCAGGATGGTGTTGATCTCCTGACCTCGTGATCCGCCTGCCTTGGCCTCCCAAAGTGCTGGGATTACAGGCATGAGCCACCGTGCCCGGCCGAGGTTTTCTTTTTTAAAATAGCCAGTGCTATCACTCAGTGTTTACACATAAAAATATGTAGGTGATATATCAGGTGGACAGAGCAAGATAAAAATACACACATACTTTTTATCCACAATACGTAAAATTATCCCAAAGGAATGTGTGTACACTGAGAAGCATGGGTGGGAATCCACAGTAGCATAGAAAGGCCTTGTGTGTGTGTGTTTAGAGTTGCTTGTGTTTTATGAGTACGTGTGTGTTTGTGTGTGTGTTGAGGGAAGCAGTCTGTGGGGATAAATGCAAAGTAGCCTAAAGAATTTTCCAAAGAAAAATGAAAGCCCTGACAGGCCTGGCTGTGGTGGCTTCTGAAGGGAGACCCAGGCCTGCTTGGACGAGGGGCTCAGCGGGAAACCTGACCCCACCAGGTGCCTTCAGCTGCCTCCCCTCAGGCCAAAGCCCCGACACACCACAAACCCACAGGACAAAGCCTGGAACTGAAACTGGTTTTGAAAAGTGGGGTTTGTACACAGTCCCGTGGAATGCAGCTTAGTCTCTCTCTGTCGCCCAGACTGGAGTGCAGCCCACACCCTTCACTGTCATTGGCTGTTGCCCAGTGCCGTGCTCTCCTATGAGTGAGGACAGGGTTGACGGGGGGATGTCCCTCTGCAGTTCTTGAAGTTCTGCCTGGCTGCCCCCACTGCCCTCCAATGACTCCTCTCCAGCCTGAGTTTCCTTTCCAGCCACGGTTGGAGCCCTGGAGCCCCAGAGATGCTCATCAAAAGCATGTGCAGTAGACCCCTTTGATTCTCCCTCGCCTTCTTGTTCAGAAGCCCCGTGTGTAAAGCAGACAGAAGCCGAGCTGCTGCAGCTTAGCTGAGTCTTTGAGGGATGAGGGTGGCTCTGGGGCAGTGGGTGTCTCAGTGTCACTCCTCTGCCCCACCCTCCACTCGAAGTCAGGAACACAGACCTTACTGCTGCTCACTGTGCTTTGCCCTGAACCCTGCCTGGAGTGCAAAATGTTTCCCCTCCTTCCACATCTCCCTGCGGCTCTTGCCCTTGGAAAGGCCTAGAAGGTGCAGAGGAGTGAGGCCACTTGCCAGGCATCCTGCAACTTTCTCCTCAAACTCCAGCTGCCTGGCTCCTAGGACACCAGTGCTAGCTTGCGGCCCCTTCCTTGGGGCTGTGACTGCCGTGTCCCTCCTTGTTTACGCTTTTCAAGTGGCAAGACAAAGATTGGTTGAAGAGTAAGTGGTGTCTACAGCTGCCTTGAAGAAGAGCAGGAGTGTGTCTCAGGGCTGCATGCTACTCAATTCTTAACAAGTTCTTGTGTTCTGGCCCTATTTCTACCGACCAGCCCTGGGGGTGGGGTGCAGTGGGGAGGGGAGGTTGAGGAATAGGAGCAGGAGGTTACACAGCTGGTCTGTGCAGGGAGGTCTTGGGAGTGGCCCCCTACAGTCTCTAGGTCCCTTTGGGCATGTGACTGAGCACTTCCTTGGTTGATGGGCTGGCTGAGGCCTAGGAGCCAGTCTAGGGTCCTTTCTGCCCTCACCACCCTAGAACAGGCCTGGTGAGGCTGGTGGGGTAGGGGTGAAGCTGTGGATCTCCGGCCACTATTGGAACCCTGTGGACTAGACAAAGAATGTAGCAAAGGAGACAGTGACATTTGGCCAACCCCCATCTGGAGAGTATGTGATGAGCTCATGCCCCCTGGGGTTTCTTCCACGGTGGGAAGAACTCTTTGATCCTTGCCTGAGGCTGTTTTTAGCCCCAGAGTCCAAGCTTGGGATGTGCCGAACTCCGGGTTTCCTGGGGCTGCCCCAGTGTCTCTGCTGCGTGGATGCCGTGATTGGGCTTGGGAGGAACCACATTTATGTCATCCGTCACCCCGGGGGAAGTGGGCATCTGGAGGAAGTTGCGAACCGCCGTCCCACCTCTGCCCGGAGCAGGAAGCACAGGCAGTGAGGCACCTACAAACCCGCTTCCTGGAGTCATACTTCATTTCCCAAATTAGGAAATCACGCAAGGAAAAGAATAAGCATCCATGTTTTAAAACAAACAGGAAGTTGTTATGGCCACTTTGGGCAGAGGGACGTCTATGTCATGGGAGTCCTGCGTGAGCAGCTTTGTCTGGGTTTTGCCATTGAACAAGCATTGACCGAATGCCTGTCAAGTACAGGGCCTGAGAAAAGTCCTGAGACTGGGGCATATAGTGGTCAATAAGTGGTGGTTCTTGCCGTCACCACGTTCATGGTCTAATGCGAGTGTGACAACAGTGCAGGGAAAGCAGGAAACAGGGCCCTTGGGGGCTCAGAGTCAGGGTGAGCAGCCCACCTGCTGGGGACCGGGGAAGGTACAGTGGGCTTTTCTGGCTGCCACCACCTGCCCCTCTGCTTTCCTCCCAGAGCACTGTTATTCCCTGAGGATCCACCTGTGCTGCACAGAGCCCTTATGCTGCGGAGGCAGCAAACTCTGCTCCAGCTTCCGGTAGAAATGGATCCCACTGGGTTCACACCAGCCAGCATATTCCATTCCTGGCCTCGGCCACTGGCTCCTGGGTGGATGTGTGGCTCAATCAGAGTGAATCTCGGGACATCTGCTTTGCCTGCTGAGAGGTTCTCCCTCTCGTCTCTTGTCTGTCTCTGATGTGAGAGATGAGCGTGTAGTCAAGGGAGATTCTAAAAGTCACCTTGAGACCACACAGGAAGCCAGCCTTATGATAAAGATAAAACTATGAAAAGCAGAGGTGAAACAATGAAACTACGTCCTTGGTGACATTTTTGAGCCACTGGGTCAAGCTGATAGCAGCGGTGGGCTGTTCGGAGTGGCTGCTACCATTGCGCTGGCTACGGCAGGGGGGTGCAGGTGGTGGCCGCGGGAGCAGATGTGGTAGTGGCAGTGGTGGCAGTGGGACTCCTGTGCCCTGCAACCCCTGTGTCCCCCATACCCGAGGCACATGACTGCACCTTTCTCACAGTTGCGTGGCTGGGCAGGACCCACTGCCAGGCCTGGAGCCTCTGCTGCTCCGGACTCTGGCTCTACCTCACCACTCTCACCCACCACTGCTGCAGGGAGGGTGCAGGGAGGAGGCAGACAGTCCCTGGAGCCCACTCCTGGGAGCCTCCCAGAGTCCACTGCCCTGGGGTCCACTGCGAGGAGGCCGGGCAGAGTCACCCGATGGTGGGGGAACAGCACAGTTAGAGGCAGAGGGGCCAGGAGAGAGGGGCCCTGAGGCAGAGCTGGGCCCAGGGTAGAGCTGGCAATTGCTCATTGTTCCATCGCTCCTTGGCCTCCCCGTGCTTTTGGGGGCCAGGAGCAGGCAAGAGTCCTGCCCTCCTGGGCATGGCTGCAGTCGCCCAACTGTGACTGCAGACCCAGACATCTCTGCACTCTCCGGGGCCTGGGAAGGCCCCCCTTACCCCTGCAGGTTTGAAGGTGTCTGCTTCCGCTGCCTGGCCTCTCCCCACTACCAGCACCCACTGTGATCTCAGAGTAAGGATGGGACCAAGCCTGGTGCCATCACAGCCCAGCTGGGTGTGCACACGCTCAGGGTAGTGCTGACATGCCAGCCCCCTGCCTCCTCAGCCCCCTCTGGACTTTGGGCACTGACAAGCATGAGAAGGAGGCTAAGGGGGTGTGAGGACAGCTCAGCACTGGCCTGCAGGCACCCCTTGGTATGAACAGCCTGGGTGCCCTGAACAGTGGCAGGAGGCAGACAGGCTCCTGGATGGAAGAGGGTAGGTCCCCAGTGAAGCCCCACGTTCAAGCTGGGGAGGGCCTGAAGCCGGGGGGCTGAGCCACCAGTCCTAAGAACCAGAGGGGCAAACTTGTGGTGCTTTTCCTTGGGCCCACCCATGGCTGCCCATGGATCTATCAGCACACATTTCCTCCCTTCTCAAGCTCATAAAAACCCCAGACTCAGTGAGACTCAACTAGAGGATGGAGAAAGGATGGGACAATCAGCTGCAGAGAGGAGCTACCCTTTCTGCTGAGAGTTGAAGAGATGATGGGACAGCCAGCGTTACAGCTATAGAGATAAGCTACCCTCTCTGCTGAGAGCTGAACACTTGTGTGGACACCCTGGCTACAGAGGGGAGTTGCTCACTGGGGGTCTCCTCTGAGCTATTCCGTTGCTCAATAAAGCTCCTCTTCATCTTGCTCACCTTCCACTTGTCTGTGTACCTCATTCTTCCTGGACACGGGACAAGAACTGAGGAGCTCTCAAGTGGCAAGGCTAAAAGACCTGTAACACAAACAGGGCTGAAACATGCCCCTTGCTCTCCAAGTTGTGGATGAAGAGAAGGAGAGAAGGGCTGTGGCCCTTTGGGGACCCCAAGCCTGGGAGCTCCCTGAGCCAGGGCTGTGACTTCCTCTTTGGGGCCCCACGGTTCCTGGCATCTCCAAGCTTCTAGGCACCACCACGTTCTGCAGTGTCATCTGGGGAAGCGGCTTGTGGTGCACCTGGTCCAGCCACAGCCTCCCAGAGAGCCGGCACCTGTGCCTGCTGGCACCTGGAACTGCCCACCCCACAGCAGCAGCTCATGTGTTTGACTGTGCACAGTGGCTGGACCCCACCCACACTCGTTCACACACCCCTCACTGCTCCACACCTGACTTGCAGTCTCCCTGGGAGGTGTGGGATCCAGGCTGGTAGTGCAAACTGTGCGAACTGAGTGCAGACTGCCAGGCTGAGTGGGCAGAACAAGCCCAATGGGCCTGAGTAAAACTGGGGCAAAGGCACCACCGGCCACAGAAGTTTCCAGCCAGAAAAGCAACACCCCAAGGATCCTGTAACAAAACCAGTCCTAACATTCACTTTACCTCTGAATTTTCCTGCTTATGTGAATAATATATTCCTTTTTTAATTTAAACCACTTTGAGATAGCTTTTGTTGTTGCTGCTGTTGTTATTTTGAACACAGACTCCTAAACGAAGTGGGCTCCTGCTCCGTGACCAAGCTGGCACTCGAGATGGATCTTGAAGCATATGCTCTATGCTTATGCAGCCCTCTGATTTAAGCCCTCATCCAATACATCTTCGCTGAGCAGTGACCGTATGCCCTGTCCTCAGCAGAATGCTGGGATACACAGATCAATGAGATGGTGTCCTATGATCCCTGCTGGAGAAGCTCATGCCTTACAGGGAATCCAGATGGGTATGCCCGTCACTGCTACAGGGACGCATGGAAGGCTCTGTGGCCCAGAGAGGAGGGGGCAGCCCCTCTGTGGGGAAGTCAGTGAGGACAGCCTGGGCCATATTGACTCCCCTCCCCCGACTTTCCTCCAAGAGCTGTCCCTCCCCCACTGCCAACTCTCACTCGGGGGAACCAGGCCTGGGCAATCAGAGCATTCCTCCCGTCTGGCACAGGGACTGACTCCAGGATTGCCCCTGACCCCAAGCCAGACGAATGAAAGTGTCATCTGGGCCTTGGCTGGAATCTTGGGGTTGGTGGGATGATAGGATGTTCGTAGCTGCTGGGGTCATCTTAGGGCTTCCTCCCAACCAGAGGAACTCAGGTCTTTGTGTGGTGGCTCTAAAAGAAACAAAAAAATTTGCTGCTGGAGGTTGTGATGTGCCCATCTCCATGAGTCCCAGAACTGTTGTATCTGGGAGCAAGAAGGGACCTCCAACTCTTCGGGTCTGGCCCACTCATGTTACTGGTGAGAAAGCAGAGGCCCATGCTCAGGTCCTCTTGGAAGCAGGGCAGAGGTGGGAAGGAATGCCAGCACCCACCTGCCCCACTCCCCACTCACCATACCCAGCACCTGTTCTTGTCCCTTCCAGCATCTCAGCATGAAGTTGTCCTCCTCTCTGAGGGGAGAGGTCTGCCTTTCTGGGCCTGCTGGAACTGTGGTGAAGACTGCCCAGAGCCTAGCGTGCCAGGCCCTGACCCTGCTGATCACTTTCCACAGACAGCGGGGTGGGGACGGGGGAACTCCTGAAGGGGGCGAGCTTAGCACACTGCTTGGCTCTGAGCAGGTGGGGTTCTGCAACTGAGCTCAAGGTTGCAGCTGTGCAGGCTGCTTCAGGTTGGGAGGGTCATGTATATACACATCCATCACCAGGAGGTGAGGGAGGAAGGGCTCCAGAAGCCTCACCTCCCTGCCGCGCTGGCCAGGGCCTTGGCACCGGTCAGGGGGATGGAAGTGTTCCGCGTTTCTCATGTGGTACTGTTGCAAGAAAGACACAAATTTAGATGTGTCTTTCTTAGTAGATGCCCAAACAGAGCTGGAGAAAGACCAGGCAGAGACTAGTGAATGGAAAGTAGAGGGCAGACGGGTGAGCAGCCGGCTTTCCCTCCCGAGAATGACCTTGTCTGCCACGCCTTTGGCTCCCAGCACTGACTGTGTGATCCGCAGGGCCCAGTGCAAATGCAAGATGCGGCCCCACTTGTCAAAAATTGTTCGGAATTTCAAAATGGCAATGGCAGAGCATTAAACCCAGAATGGGGCCAGGGCAACCGCAGTCACACCCATGAAACCTGCCCTGTCTGTGCCGTCTCTATGTGGGGAAGGGCTCTGGCTGCTTATTGGACTCTTTAGGAGCTGGCTCGGGGAAGTGCTTACGAGCCCAAGTCTCTGCAGCCAGACTGGGTTAGAACCACAAGACCTCAGGATTCCTTTGTCTGTAAGATGGAGATAAAAACAGGGTCATCGTGGGTATTTGGTGAGTCAGCATGTAAATTGCTCAGCCGAGTGCCTGGCCCATAGTCAGATTATGCCAAGGTTTGTTATTGTTATGGAGGTGAATATTTGTCTCCACCTTCCTGGCTCACATCTGGGCCTCCTCACCTGCCCCCTGCAGGCTCCAACTGCCTGCTAGGCACAGGAGAGTGGTCATGTTTAGAGGCCAAGCTGGGTCCTGGGACCCAGGCCCACCCAGCGCCCTCTCACCTTGTCTTCTGTCAAGAGCAGGCCAGCGTGAGCCAGGGCTGGCACAGCAGAATCCACTCCCCTGCTCCAGGAGTGCACAGCTGTGGTTGCTGGGAAGCCTGGCCTCGTGAACCCGATGGTCTGACCCCTCAGCCACTCTCCCTGGAGTGTGGAGGTGGGAAGGCCACCAGGGTCATCTGAGGGCCTGGATAGGGGAGCGGAGGGGAAGGCTGGGGCTGCCCTCTTCCCTGGGGCAGTGGCGCTAGGAGGGACAGTGTGCCAGGTTGAGCTGTGAGAGGGAGAGGTGGGGAGTGGAGGCCACCAGGTGGACTCCAAACCCTGGACTCCTAGCCCTGCTCTGCCCACTGGCTGATCCCCGGCCAGTCCTCAGTCATCCCTCTGGGGTGCTGTTGCCCCTCTGCCAAATGGGATGAAGACTCCTGAATGCAACAGAGATTCTCTGATGAGCAAAAATAGGAGAGAGAGCAAGAGTAGCGGGGTGGCGGTGGGGGGGTGGTGGGGAGAGAGAGGGAGAGAGAGAGAGAGAAACAAAAAAAGAGAGATGGGGAGGGAGGGGCATGAATACAGGCAAGCAGGGACCAGCGCAGATGTGCGTCTACCCAGGTGATTTATCCCATCCTCACAGGCATGCTGGCTTTAGGAGGGGAAGCTCTGGACCTGGTGCCTAGAAGTGCCTCCTATCCCTGGGTCTGGTCCCCCCAGGCCAGCAAGCATTGTTTTTAGGCTGGTTAGCTCACATCGAGATGAGGGAGGGTGTCTGGCACCTGCTGGGGGTCTCCGAGCTAGACACATCTACTGAGCTTGCCCTCAAAGGCCCACTTGGTGCTGACAAGCCATCTGGGTCTCAGCTGACCAGGATGACCTAATGTTCCACTGGGTCTGCTTCTCTGCCATCTTTCCAGGGATGGCCCTCAGCTGACCCTGGCTTCTGGGCCCCCAGACCCAGGCACCTTGAGGAAGAATAGCAAACAAGCCGGATTTCAGGAGGCACAGGGCCAGTGTATGACCTTGTAGTGTTTGCTTTTTTAAACTTAAAAATATACAATTTTAATTTTCATCATGAAGACAATTGTGTTCTTGGAACTTCCAGGCAGCCCCTGTCTTGGCCAGTTCCTCAATTAGGTGCCTCTCAAGAGGGAAAAAGCCAAAATACAATTACTTGAGGAACAATGGGCTGGGGCTATATTTAACACGGGGCCAGCCTGGGGGACCACATGCTCACCTCCTCCCTGGCTCCTCTCCCTCCTGTCTTAGCCTTCACCTTCCTGTCCCTCTGTCTGGGTTCCCTGGTCTCCCAGCTGCCCCACCTCACTGTCTCCAGCTGTCTGCACCCTGAAGCTGTTACTGATGGACAATCAGACAAGCCTCTCCCAGGACGGCTGCAAACTCCTTCCTCCCCAGATCCGCTGAGCAGCCTCGCGCCTCTGAGGTAGGTCACTTCTGAGTCAGAGATAGAAAAGTCAGTGTCACTGAGCAGAACCAGCGACTCTGGGGGTGGAGTTGTCTGAAAGAAAACCTTCCCAGCCTCCATCGGCCACCTTTGGATCTTAGAAACACTCTATCCCCAATACCCAGCTCCCTAACTCACAAGGGACACTCCCTGCCTTTGTCTTGGCTGATCCTCATTGTAATCGTGTGAGACAGGCCCATTTTACAGTGGAAAGCACTGAGGCTCTGAGAAGTTACATTAGTAGCAGAGTTACCACAATGCCAGGAGCTTTTCTGCCTGGACAAGTCAGTGCCTGGGGGTTTTGGTGCCAGGTGTGCATCACAGACAGGTGGCCACTGAGGTCTCAGTTGTCAGGTCTAATAAGTGTGATGTCCAGATGCTGGGGCAGGGGACAGCTTCTTCTTTTGTGGGCTTTTTATTAGCATGTGGTACCCATAGGAGTACCCTCCATGGAGAAGGGATGTGGTGCAACTCATTCAGACAAGGGTCATGCAAGGAGGATGGGAGAGGAGGGCTGGAGCAGGCAGCTCGGACGCCTCCTCAGAGAAGCCTCCTGGGACCACCCGGTGAGGTCAGAATATGCTCCTCTGGGTCTCCCACAGCACCACGGACCTTTCCTTCATTGCACTTATCATGGGCCCAACCTTATCCTTATGCCCATGGGTTTTCATTTTGTTTTGTTTTTTTACTCCCTGTGTCTTCAAACATACTGTGAGCGCCTTGAGGACAGGGATATGTCCTTCTGTGCACACCAGAAAAATTTCAAAGCTCTTCCTCTCAGATGACAAGGACTACTCTAAATCCAGAGACACTTCAAATGGGTGTTCATTGATCAACCACGCCAGCCTTTGTGGTCCTTTGGGCTGCCAGGGACATGTAGCATGAGGCACAAGGTTCTAGCCATAGGCCAGGCTTGCTACAAGCCTAGTGTCCTTTGTATATCCCATTGGAACTCCTGATTTCTTAGGGATCCTCTCTGCTCACAGATTGTGATTCTGGTTTGTGCATTTATTATTTTATTTTATTTTTTGAGATGGAGTTTCCCTCTTTTCGCTCAGGCTGGAGTGCAATGGCGTGATCTTGGCTCACTGCAACCTCCGCCTCCCGGATTCAAGCAATCCTCCTGACTCAGTCTCCCGAGTAGCTGGGATTACAGGCACCCACCACTACACTAGGCTAATTTTTTTTTTCTGTATTTTTGATAGAGACCAGGTTTCGCCATGTTGGCCAGGCTGGTCTCGAACTCCTGACCTCAGGTGATCTGCCCACCTCAGCCTCTCAAAGTGCTGGAATTACAGGCATAAGCCACTGTGCCCAGCCGTGATCCTGTTTTAAATGGCCCTTCCTTAAAGTGTTCCCGTCAAGGGCCTCCTTTTGACTGCATTAGCATCTTAAGTATTCCTTGAGGGTGGGAGATTAGGGGGAGGGTGTTGAGGGGAGGGTGGGTGGCGGACAAAGTGATGGGGAGGTTGTGGTGGGGTGGGAGGTTAATGGCAGCAATAGGGTGGACGGAAGTGTGGCTGCATCAGTGATGCTCTGCTAAAGAGAGATCAATTGGGAGATCCACCAGGTCAGACTAGGATCTATCGGTGATCAGCTGGCGAGATCTCCTGGCCAACGTGTTCATCTAAAGACCAAAGATGGGTTAAATGCCTAGCTTATGTCCTGTTCCCATGTGCTGTGTATCCCATAGTGGGTAAACCAGACCAGCAGGAATTAAAACCTGCAGTTAATATTCAACAGCTGGTAAAGAGAGGAGGATGCTGAGGCTTGCAGCTACCATTACCTCCCAGGGAGAAGTCATCAAAGGAGGGAACGGGGTGAGAAATGCACTCAAGAGCATCCAGAGATCCTATACTGCCCGGCTCTGGGGCTCCAATTCCAGCTTGTGGTGCCAACACATCCCAGTTCCTCCTCAGGGACAGCAGGAAGGGGCTCTGAGAACAGGCCACCATCGGTGCAAACAACTGAGAACCAGGAGAATCCCCCAGCCCTTAAATTCACATAGGCCAAAAGATAAATTTTAAGAGATTCAGCTGAACTTGCTCCAACCACAAACACTAGACAAATAATCTGAAGCACTCAACAAGCGTGAAATCCGGCCAGCTCTGCCCTGCCGGGTTCCTTGTAACTCGAGGAGCCAGCAGCAGCCATCCGTTGTGACTAAAAGCATCTGGGTCAGGAGAAACGTTGTTCAGTTCAGCTGGTGCAGACCCCCGAGAGCCCCTTCCCAAGTGCTTGGCTCCTTGAAGCTTCCCTGGCCTGGATCTAACAGTAACGTCTTGGATTTACAGTGCTTCTGGCTCCAGGGGGCTTTGTAGACATCATCTAATTGAGAGGAGAGGAGGGGTGGTGTTGTGGGGAGCAAGGATCCTCTTTTTTTTTTTTTTTTTGGGATGAAGTCTCACTCTGTTGCCCAAGCTGGAGTGCAGAGACACGATCTCCGCTCACTGCAACCTCCACCTCCTGGGTTCAAGTGATTTTACTGCCTAAGCCTCCCAAGTAGCTGGGACTACAGGCATGCACCACCACGCCCATGCCCCCAGCTAATTTTTGTATTTTTAGTAGCCGGGAGCGGTGGCTCACACTTGTAATCCCAACACTTTGGGAGGCCGAGCTGGGCAGATTACAAGGTCAGGAGTTCAAGACGAGCCTGGCCAACACAGTGAAACCTTGCCTTTTTTAAACTGGGAAGGCTGCTGGGCAGGAGACAGAGATGTCAGAAAGCCTGTGCCATGTGGCCCCCTGAGAGCCACACAAACACAGTCTCAGGGTGAAAGATCTTTACTGGGGCCTCCTGTGTACCAGCCCTGTGTTGGGAGCTCAGAAGCCTGAGGAGTTCAGAGGCATGGGGCACAGGCTCTGCTCCCCAGGAGCCCTTGACCTGGTACATATGAATGAGGCCCAGCCACAGGCCCTAGCTAGGGTAGACAGAGTGTGGTTAGAGGCCTGGACATGGGGTCCTGCCTGCTCTCTCCTGGCGGTCTACCTTACAGATTCCTGCTAACCCTTCTCTACTCTGCTTTCCTGGCTCTTCAGCCTGGCGCTGAAGCCATTTGATGTCCAGTGGCTGCAAAGGGTGTTTCCATCTTTCACTGTCAGCTGTTGCTTCTGAGCCCCTAGCATGTGCGGGAGGCCCTTACAACTGCAATCATGGTGCTCTATGGTGTTGGTGAGGGGCCTGGGGTCCCAGAGGAGCTGTGGTTTGCTAGACATCAGCTGGTGGGTGGGAGAGTGGGATTCAAACCCAGCCCATGCTCTTTTGATAACATCCTGAAAGAAAGCAGGGCATCCGACAAGGATGGACAGAAACTGGCTCTAGGAGAAGTGTACACATCTTTGGAGGCGCATGGGCTAAAGGAGTGTCCGGGACAGGAGGAGGATCATGTTTGGAAACAGAGCAAGGACAGAGCTGTCCATGTTGAAAGGACAGAAGGGAGGACAGATGACAGGGGCAGAGAGAGTCAGGGGAGGGAGAATGAGCTGGGGCCTGGAGAAGAGACAGGTCCTGGAGGCGGATAGGGTGGGCCCTGTAGATAAAGCTGGGACTGTGTCCAGTCTGCCAGGGATGTTCCAGTTGGCATGGGGACCCCATATTCTTATTACTTGCTTCCACTCCTCTTTTTGTGAAGCTGTTCTGGATGTACCGGCCTCATATGCCACCCCCACCTCCATGCCTAGCATAACTGCCTGCACAGACAGGCTGACTACAAATGAGCGTCAAATGATGGGGTCTCCAAGGATGCTCAGTGGCATGGAGCTTTGGAGGCCTGGCTGAGCACTCGAGTGAGAGGATGTTTGATTTTACTACTTGCACAGTGAAAGCCCAACACTCCCAGCTGGTCTGTGTGGCTTCATTTTCTATGTCAAAGAACCAGGATAACACAAGTAGCTATTATTTATTAACTATTTTCTATGCACTGAGCACTGGGCTGGAAACTTTACAAACTGCTTAATCTTCACAATGACTGTACAAGGTAGGCTCAGAGAGGTTAGGTAAGTTTCCTGAGGTCACACAGCTAGAACATTCTGACTATAATTTTAAGGTGATTTCCCCAAAAAGAGAACCCTTTCAAAAGACCCTGCCCCAGAGTAGCTGCTTGAAACATATTTGTTGACTCAAAAATTGAACTTAATTGAGTCTTCAAGGATGGGTGGGATTGCATTTGTTGAAACAGCAACAAGGAACCACGAGCTGTCCAGGCTGGAGGCCAGCATGAGAGAAGTCAGAGGGGAGGCCATGAGTGGGTGTAGGGGAGGCAGGAAGGAGAGCTGCTCACCAGTGGGAAGCCTCTGCTTTGGGGAGGGACAAGAGGGAAAGCTGGTGGCTCGTGGGGTGGGTGATACTGCTGCTGCTGAGTTTGGAATGCAGGACAATAGGGAACCATTGTAGGTTTTGGAGTGAGAGCAGATGAAACTGGTGTTGGATGTTGGCGCTAAAGGATATGGGGATGGATAGAGAAAGAACAGACTAGAAAAAGAGAAGCCAAAATGAGGCTAAGTCAGAGAAGAAAAGATAAACTAGAGTGAGAAAGAAAGAAAGAAGGAGCGCCATGAGGTCCCGGGAGAGGGAGACACACCGGTAAGTGATTAATTGCTACCATTTGTGCACCGTAATTCACCAAGCCCCCGCATATGTTATCTCATTTGATTTAGTCCTCAAACCCGGCCTATGAAGTCATAGTTCACTCCCACATATGGAGCCCTGCTGGATGCCAGGTGCTGTATGTACATTTCCTGTAGCCCTGTCAACAGCCACAAAGGATAAGTATGACCCTTTTACAGACCATGTACCTGCAGATTGGGCAGTTTAAGGAACTCACCCAACATAAAAGACCAGATCTATCTGGCTCTGTACCTAGGTCTGACCCACTGTTCCAGACTTGATCCCATTTACAGAGGAGGAAGCTGAGAGAAGTCCTAGATGCTGCAGGAGACTCGTGAGCATCTTGGTGGCGTCTGTTCCATTTGGCTCCATGCCCATGGCTTGTCTTGCTGAAACCCACTTCCACACTTTAGCCTTGGGGCTTGGATGCCACGTGGCCCTTTCACCTCACCCAAGCCCCTGGGCCATTTCTGCTGGTCTTGTGATTCCTCAAATGAATGCATCCCCTTAACGCTCTTGGAGGAAGCTCTTCCAGATTCCTCAAGTCAGCCCATAATAGAACCTTGGTGAGTATAGGTAGGTTCTTGAGAGGAGACAGACTGCAGACCAACTCTCGCCTTGCCAAATGGGGATCAGGGCTTGGCACTGTGAGGGTTGGAGGGCTCTTTATCAGGCTTCGGGCCTGGATGGGAAGCAAACTCCAGGGACATAAAGATATTCAAGGGGCCAGGGACTGGGCCTGGTCCAGGGAGAAGGTACGGGGAGGGCTGTTCACAGACCTGGTGCAGGCTCCAGGACTTAAGGGGCCATGCGCAGGACCCAGTGGTGGGTGCCCTGCCACCAGGATGGGCACTCCCTGTATCCAGCTCCACGCAGCCATAGTTCCAGAACCACTCACCGGCCCTCTCAGCTGCCTCTCTTGGTTGGAGGGTGGGGATTCTGAAGCTTTATGGGGCCTGCAGAAGGGAGAGGCCTGTCTGTGGGCTCCTGCCACCACAGGTGTCTTCTCAGTAGGGGAATGGAAAGCTCTGGGGGAAGAGGGTGCTAGGGGTGGCTAGGTCACCACACCACTGCCAAGTAGGCTAGCCTGCCCCGCCAGCTGGAGAGGCTTCCTAAATACCTGTTGACTGAGTAGCAGAAAGGGAGGCCAGTCTGAGTTAGAGTTTACCCTGGAGAGGGAATGCGTGAAAGGCATATTCAAACAAGACACTAGAAGTCCCTCCGGGACCTGCCCTAAGGAATAGAGAATGGCTGTCATTAGTATCTTATGAATGAATGTCGTAGGAAGGTAACCTGAGCCTTCCTTGGGTCAGAGTGCTTAAGGTCTGCTCTCCAAAGTGTCTCCGTGTCCCCCTGGAGCCTGCTTGTGAATCTCAGCAGAAAGCTTTGGTTGTCAGAGGCAAGCTTCAGCCTGGCTCTTCTGGAAGAGCTCCAGCTGCCCCCCGCCCTCGACACTGCCCCTTGCAGGATGAAGGTTTATATAAGGAATTGCTGGGTCCTGCTGTGTGTCTACATGTCATCCTGAGCTGCCAGGTTCCTGAAAATAGACAGATGTCCAATGTGCCAGGACCCTGGTCCTCCTGTCTGGGGCTCCCCTGGGGGTCCAGGTGAGCTGGGCCAATGAGGGCCAACCCTCCCGACCATTGCACCTCTCTGCGCAGCTAGGGTGCAAGCTGGGGGTGAGACAGAGTTAACTTGCAGGCCCCTGGCTGTAGGGATGGCGCCCAACCTACCCTGATGGACAGAATTCTATGTGTTGAAGGAAGGTTGGGCTAGAGTCTAACCTCCCACCTCTGCCCCTTGGCTTCTTCTTATCCCACTCTCCAGCCCGGTGACCTGGCCTAAGAGAATGCCTCTCAGGTATGTGGCCAGCAGGGACTGCATGTCCTGATGGCCTTGTGCTCATAATGGGAAGCCAGGCAGATGCAGAACCCCGGCTATGGGTTCTAATCCAACCCTGGATTCCATGAATGGACAAGGATGGTGGCAGGGTCTGCCAGCATGCTTGGTGGGATCTGCCATCCCCTGAGCCAGTGCCCCAAGAAGGTGGGAAGTAGCCTGCTTTCCTTTTCTGCCAAGGGCAAGCCCTTCCTTGACAAGGGTAACCCACAAGGCTCCATGGCATGCACGGGAGAGGGATGCAGGCATGCCGGGCTCTGCCTCTCAGAGCCCACTGGGCTTTCTAACGAGAAGTGGCTTAGGCCATTAGGAGGGATAGAAGGCTGGTGCTTTGACCAAGCTGGTGGTTCGGGGGCATCAAGAGTGGGACTTCCGTGCCCAGGCGCAGTGGCTCACACCTGTAATCCCAGCACTCTGGGAGGCCGAAACGGGCGGATCACGAGGTCAGGAGATCGAGACCATCCTGGTTAACACGGTGAAACCCCGTCTCTACTAAAAAATACAAAAAACTTGCCGAGTGAGGTGGCGGGCGCCTGTAGTCCCAGCTACTCGGGAGGCTGAGGCAGGAGAATGGCATAAACCCGGGAGGCGGAGCTTGCAGTGAGCTGAGATCCGGCCACTGCACCCCAGCCTGGGCGACAGAGCGAGACTCCGTCTCAAAAAAAAAAAAAAAAAAAAGAGTGGGACTTCCAAATCAATAGCCTGTGGGACAAAATGGTTTTTAATAGGCCCATGCAGTGTGGGTTTTTGTTTTGTTTTGTTTTGTTTTGTTTTGTTTTTGCTGTGCACTTTTGTTTTGAATTTTGAATTCGCTGTCGGCACTTAAATTTGAGAATCTTTTACATACAAATCTGGATTTCCAGGTTCTCTGGAAAAATCAGAAGACCTGGGCTGCAACTGAGTGGCAGGTGCCCCTCTGGAGCTCCTTGCCCATCAGCATCCCTCCAGCTCACTGCCTTAACTTTGGTCACTTGCCTGGCACTGGAGCCAGTGAGGCTGTGACCCTGGAACTGATGCTTTGGGCGGGGACAGTCCTCATGGGTGCTCTGTGGGGTCCGTTTTCTGGGGAAGGCTGGCCCAGGTACGTGATGGGTGGGGGTGGGTGTGTGCCTGATGACTGGGGTGGCAGAGGCAAGTGCCTTTGCAGCTAGGCCAGGGGAATTCACCTCTGTAGGGACTTAGGAGATCCCTACCCCCACCCACCTCATTCAGGAGGGTAAGGATTGGGAGGGTCATAGGTTTTTTCTGGGAAGGGGGCAGCTTTCCCCGAAGTGCTGAGCTCCTAAACTCCAGCCCGATTAGAGGCTAGAGGAGGAGGAGGAGGAGGAGGAGGAGGAGGAGGAGGAGGAGGGGGTCTTCCTCTAGTGTCAGGGCTCAAGGCCATGACCGGGAGCTCTGATCACCAAGGCCCCAGGGTGGCGAGGAAGCCCTGTCAGGAGCACATCCGAGGCCAAGTCAGCTGCTGCCTTCCCCATCTCTCCATCCCGCTGCCAACAACTCCACGGAGTCTCCTTTGGCAGAGCCTGAACCCAGGTTTTCTGTAGCCGCAGGTGGCTGGGCAGGGGTGAGGACAGCCTCAGGGCAGTTTGCAGAGTGCCCCTGGCTGCTGTAGTTTGACTGGGGAGCGGGAGAGGATCCTCTGTTAGGGCTGAAGGGACTCTCTCTTCTGACCCAGAGGATCCGCAGTCCCGTGTCCTATGCACCTGTTCTTGCTGGAAAGCCTTGGAAAGCAACACTGTGGAAGAGAGGAAGAGGGCCTCTGCCGTGTGGTGTGTGGGTGCGGATGTGGAATCCAGTTACCCACAGCCGTCGAGGGAGCAGCTTCGTGGCCTTAATCATTGGGAGGGATGACCCTGAGTGGCTCCTGTTCTGGGTGATGATGGTGTGGCAGACAGGGCACCCTCTGGGGGCCTCGCCAGAGGATTTCAATTGCCCTCCTGCCTGTGACTGCCGGCAAGTAGTTTAACCTTTGTCCAACAAGGAACATCAGAGTAGTTTTCTCACTAGGTTGTTGTGAGGCTCAAAGGAGATTATAAATAATGGCAGCCAATATTTGTTTTATTGATTACTGGCCATGAACCAGGCAGGAAGTCCCAGTCAGATCAAACATCTGCTCCTTAAGAAAAATGGTGTGTTAGTGCTGCGTGGTGAACACTGCTGAGCCAGGTGCGACCTTGGGGCCTCCAGAGGACCCGCACCAGGAGTGCAGCTGAGGCTGGGGGAGCCGTCGGATGTGGGGACCGGAGACCCTACAGACCTGCTCCATGCCCACACACTGCACAGGAACAGCCTGAAGGAGGCAGGAGAGAAGCACAGCATGAGGTTAGGGCACTGGCTGCTGGGAGCACCAGGGTTCGAACACCAGCCACGCCCCACACAGACCTCGGGCATGTTGCTCACTCTTTCCAAGCCTTGGTTTCCTCATCGATAAAATGGGCATGACAGTGGCATTTACATCGCAGCAGTGTGGTGACGCACAGTGAGACGACATCTGATGCATAACATTTTGAAATATCAACTGGTATTTTCCCATCTGGATTTCCTTCCCCACCCTTCTCAGGGTCTGCAGCCAGGCTCCTCGGCGGTGTGTTCCTTGGCTTCTGGGAAAGGACATGGCAGAAGAGGGCAAAGGGAAATGGAAGGAGCCTCTTCCTGAATTTTGTGTGCAAAAGCCTTGGCTTTAGGGGAAGCTGTAGGGCGGCAGATTGAGAACAAACATCCTGAATGAGTAAGAGCAGCCCTCCCGCCCAACCAACCAAAAAAGTGCTCCCTGAGGGGGAGGAGGGCAGTGAGGAGATGGGGAGCACCGGCTCACGACTGGAGCCTGGGGAAGGGTTGCAGTCCCACCTGAGGGCTACGTGTGAGAGCAGAGGACACTCATGCCTCCTGTCCTGGTGAGAGCCCTGAGGAGGCAGGCAGGCCCAGAGAAGGGAACAGAGCAGTGTGACGAGGTCATGGACCTTAGAGAGCCTCATTATGGGCTTTCCTCCCCCAACAGACTGTGGAAGCAGCAGATGGGTCCTGATGCAACCATGGCCCAGAAGAAGTGGAGAGACACCGCCCCCCCACCCTGCACCGCCCCCCACAAGACTGGAGGGTTCCTGAGACAGGATCACAGGGCAGTTCAATGGTGACCAAGTGGACTCACGACACTGAGGTCTCACTCAGTACCTTGTCACTCTGACAACCTCATGCCTACCCACAGAAACTCAGACAGCCTCCTGGGGAAAATGGCTTTAAGTTGAGTGGTCTGAGCTCAAGATTCGCCCACTACTGGCAGGGAATTCAAAATGAAAATAAGGCTGAGTCACAGAGAATGAAGACCGTCCTGTGTCTTGCACACTTGAATTTATGAACTGAGAGTTGTGCTGCTTACACATTCATGCAAAGGAGTTCGCACAGTGCTGGGCACCACCAGGTTCTGGCTGCTGTGTCCCATGTGGTTGGGATGCCGTGGTGGGCCCAGAGCCGGATGGGATGCTGAGCTGGGACTCTCTATCAGGTCCCGGTCACCTTCCCTGCTGAGGGCATCAGGTGGGTGGCTGTCCTTCCGAAAGGGTGTGTGAGCGGCCACTCGGCTTCTGGTGCTTCCCAAGCTGCCTGAGATCTGAATGTGACCATCCTCTCCTTCTCCCAACCACCTCCACAAGCATCTCTCTCCTTCTCCCTAGACCCTGAGACCTGGAGCTTTCAGCCTGATGTCTGGCACAGCCTCAGACGCAGTGATCATGGAGCATTCTCTGGGAAGATGGGCCTCAATTTTGTCCTGCCCTAGCCTGGAAAACACAGAGAACTCTGAAGATAGCCTAGCCTGAGTTCACCAGAGCCATGGGGAGGAGCCAGCCCAGGTGAGTGCCATTTCTGCTTCTGGAAGGGGCCTCAGCTCACCCTGCTCTCACTCTGGAGTCCTGGGAGGCCACGGCCACAGCCAGCAGGCATCCATCTTATCTGGGAAGGGGTAGCTCAATCGGGTCAACAGATAATCTCCCAGAACAGGACTCTGCCAAAGCCTCTAAAAAAAGCTGCTGGGGGGTTGAATATGGAGTTTTCTGTACCCACCTGGACCCCACCTGAGCGTCCTCACCTGAGAATCCAGGCTTCATTCTCATTCATGGGGCTGATCTGCCTGAAATGTCGTCATATTAGTCAGGGCTTTCCGGAGACACAGAGCCAACAGGATGTGTGCATATACAGAAGGAGGTTTCTTTTAAGGAAGTGGCACCTGTGATTATGGAGGCTGGCAAGTCCAAAACCTGTATGGGGAGTGGTCAGGAAAGGGTTGCTGCTGCTGCTGCTGCTGCAGTTCACGTCCAAAGGCTGCCAGGGGAGAGTCGGCATTGCAGCTTCAGTTTGAAAGCCGACTGCTGCAGAATTCTCTCTTGCTCCGAGAGATCAGTCTTTGCCTGACGGAATGAGGCCACCCCCATTAGGGAGGGCAATTTGCTGTATTCAAAGTCTATCAATTTAAATATTCAAACACACCCATTCAAATACACTCTCAGAGAAACATCCAGAAGAATGTTTGACCATATATCTGGGCACTGTGGCCCAGCCAAGTCGACACATACAATAACCATCACTGTCATGCATTCATCCAGTTTGGTTGAGATGGCTTGGGTGGGCCACCCAAGCCATCTCAAATAAGGGAAATTTATTGTAAAGACATGCAGAAATTTCATGAGAACCCAAAGATGGGCACCAAAGTGTCACCAGACATCACGGAACCATGAAGAGCACAGACCTTTATTTAATGGGTATGGGAAGCAGTGATAGGTGGGGAAAGCATGGGGTGGAACGGGGGATCTTTGATTTTGTCCCACCATCTCCCCGAGGCGAGGAGGAGTGGGTCAGCCCTTTGGACATCTCTTCAGCACACTCCGGAGCCGTAGAGCAGCAGCAGCGTGGGGGAAGGCCATAAGAGCAGCTGATTTGATACCCATGACTTGTGAGGGCATGGGGAGAGGAGAGGGCCCTTGCTGCGGGGTTGAGCATCAGAGACAGAGTGGAAAAAACCCAGCAGGAACTAGTCTGAGTCATCTCAGAGGAACGGTGAGGGAAAGGGATGGGAGAGTGAGAAGCACATGCTGTTCTCCACTTCCCCTACCAGGCTGTCTCCAGAGCTTCTAACAGACATTCACGTGTCCTTTCACATGACCTTGACAACTGCTCTACCATTTCACTAGGGAGGAAACTGAGGCTGGCGATGGGGGTGGGGGCAAGAGGGGAACTTGCCCAAAGGCGAACAGAAAGGTCAAAATAGGAATCTTTGCGCAAGCATTTGATTTCCAATTTCAGAGCTTTCCTGAGCCATACTCGGGGCTCTCTCTGCACAGTGGTGACCAGTGGTGAGTCAGGCTAATTTGGTTGGAATTATAGACAGCAGAGTTCACAACCAGCACCGGAGACACTTGCCAGCTGCATGTTCCAAGTCACCCCCAGCCTACCTGGTGTGCTCCATCTAGACGCTCTCTCACCAAGACTCATGCCAAACTCTCCTAACTGCCTTCACTCCTGGCCCCATAATCCACTCCCGGCAGAGCAGCCAGCATGGACTTTCTGCCCTTGCTTCATCTTTTTCCACTGGTTTCCAAAACTTTTTTTAGCATGGAGTTTACACACATCAGCCTGGCCCAAGTGACCTGGTCCTGGCTTCTGCTCTCATCTTTAACACTCCCCCTCACTCACCACATCACTCAGCATATTTGAGGCTGCAAGTGACAGAGAAGTGGATTCAACTAGCGTTATCACAAAGGAGACCATGTCATCTCCTGGAGCAAGACGTCTGGGGCAGGGCAGTGCCAGGGTTGCTTAGCTTAGACTCCACAGCATCAAAGATCCCGATATTGCGACTCTTTCCCCTGTCATCCTCAGCCCATCAAGATGGCCTCTTAGGCTGCCACAGTCCCAAGGCCACCTGTGGATGACAACATCCAGAGGCAGAAGAAAGCATTTCCTCCACGGTCTCTCTCCATCAGTCATGAAACCTCTTCCAGAAGCCTCCCTCAGAGTACTGCTCTGGCTCATTGGTCTGAATTGCAGCATGTGCCCAAGCCAGGAGGGAAGCTCTGTGATTAGCCTAGACCACTGAAGTTCATCCATGGGACTGCACAGGGGCTATGTGCCCACCATGGAAGAACATGGCTACCCAATAACTCAGTGAAACACAGGCTGTGCTAGCAAGAAGTGTTTGTGTTGGAGTAAGGAAGGGGACGGGTATTGGATGGGCAAATAATGGCACCTGTCACTCTCACTGTGATTCTGCCTCACCAACCTTTTCCCTCCCATCTGGAACATTCTTCCCTAACTTGATCCCTTGCTGGCTCCCTCTCTTTTAGGTATCAAAGAGGCCCTCCAGAGTCCTCAATCTGTGATAGCCCTCCACCTAGCTATTCTCTCACAAAGCACCTGGCTCTTCTCCTTCTGAGCACTCATCCCAAGGTAAAGTTACATTTTTATTTGTCCCCTGCACCAGATAGGAGCTCCCTGAGGTAGGATCGGGTCTACTTTTGCTCCTTCGGAATCCCAGGTTCCACCAGGGCATATGGTGCAAAGTAGTGCCTACATCTATATTTTGAGTGAATGGTTGCATGAATGAATGTCAGATGCTGTTTAGGCTTTTCAGAGAGTTTCTTTTAAAATTTTATTGATAACCCTTTGCCCTAGTTATTTTTATCCTCATTTCACAGATGGGACCACTGAGGCAGAGTGTCTTAGTTCATTTGAGCTGCTATAAGAAAATGCCCTCAAAAATAATGCTACACGTCTACAACCATCTGATTGTTGACAAACCTGACCATCTCACACCAGTTAGAATGGTGATCATTAAAAAGTCAGGAAACAACAAATGCTGGAGAGGATGTGGAGAAATAGGAACACTTTTATACTATTGATGGGAGTGTAAAGTAGTTCAATCATTGTGGATGACAGTGTGGCAATTCCTCAAGGACCTAGAACCAGAAATATCATTTGATCCAGCAACACCATTACTGGCTATATACCCAAAGGATTATAAATCAATCTACTATAAAGACACATGCACACCTATGTTTATTGCAGCACTGTTCACAATAGCAAAGACTTGGAACCAACCCAAATGCCCATCAATGATAGACTGGATAAAGAAAATGTGGCACATATACACCACGGAATAGTATGCAGCCATAAAAAAGTGTCCTTTGCAGGGACATGGATGAAGCTGAAAACCATCATTCTCAGCAAACTAACTCAGGAACAGAAATCCAAACACTACACGTTCTCACTCATAAGTGGGAGTTGAGCAATGAGAACATATGGGCACAGGGAGGGGAACATCACACACTGCAGTCTGTCAGGGGGTGGGGGGCTAGGGGACGGATAGCGTTAGGAGAAATACCTAATGTAGATGATGGGTTGATGGGTGCAGTAAACCACCATGGCATGTGTATACCTATGTAACAAACCCGCACGTTCTGCACATGTATCCCAGAACTTAAAGAATAATAATAATAATAAAAAGAGAATGCCATAGACCAGGTGGATGATACACAACCGAAATTTACTTCTCACAGTGCTGGAGGCTGGGAATTCCAAGATAAGGCAGTGGTATATTCGGTGTTTGGTGAGGACCTGCTTCCTCACAGATGGCCGTCTTCTCGCTGCGCCTTCACAAGGTAGAAGGGGCAGGGCAGCTCTCTCGGGTCCCTTTTATGAAGGTACTAATTCCATTCCTGAGGGCTCCACCCTCATGACCTAATCACCAAAAACCCCATCTCCCAATACCATCACACTGGGTGTTAGGATTTCAATACGTGAATTTTCAGGGATACATAGCACCGAGAAACACCGAAAGACTTATCTCGGGTGGCATGGATGGTAAGGAGCAGAATTAAAATTCACATTACTTCTTCTGATTTCAATTTCTGTGCCCATTTAACCAAAAACACTTCGGTTAAATGACCGATGACTTGACCCAGAGTGTATTAAGCTGGTTTACTGCAAACCAACACATTTAAAATTGGTTTCCCTCAGTATAATATACAGAGAAATGGATGAAGAATAAATTCTTGAGACTCAGCCCTGCTAGTGGGATGACCCTCCTGTACTTCCATGTGCTTCAACCCATGGTGACAATGACACACCCTGGTATCGCACTTGCCCAACCAACATGGCTGCAGATGTTGGTTTAGCATTGTCTGCATTGTTCTGGAGTGAAACGGGTATCAGGCTGTCACTATTCTCACACATTGTTAATAAGAAGCCTTTATCAAGGGGACATCTTCGGACTCTGTTTTTAACACCTTCTGAACCATGACTTGGAGCCAGCAGAGGAGGCCGTGGCTGCAAACTTCGGCACAACCATGAATGCTGCTGTTCAAGAAATTACGATTTACATCCATCCCAAGTTGTAAATGCTAGTCTTTTTTTCCATGAACCTCAAACAATTTTATCCATGAAGCTCCTTCCTCATAAAATCTGTGGAAGCCCAATGTATGCCTGGAGAAAGAGGGTGCCCTGGATCTGGAGGCTGGAGCAGCGGAGGGTAGGTGTGCTGAATAACTCCCCCTGGCCTCCCCTTTCTCTGTCCCCAGGGCTCTTCTAGGGTGATTCTAGGCTTCCTCAGAGCACGGTTGAAAACCCTTGCTCTCCTCCAACCCCTTCACTATAGAGACTGAAACAGAGCACCAAGAGAGTTAATGTCTTCCTTTGTCACATGGCTAGTACGTGGCAGAGAAGGCTTTGACTCTTGCTCCAGTGCTCCTTTGAAAGGAACCTGCAGACAACTCTTCAGGCAAAGGGCAGTCAAGACACATTTAAGAAGCAATGCTGGCCTGGCGCAATGGCTTACACCTGTAATTCTAGCACTTTGGGAGGCCGAGGCAGGCAGGTCACTTGAGCCAAGGAGTTCAAGACCAGCCTGGGCAACATGGCAAAACCATGTCCCTACAAAATATACAAAAATTAGCTGGGCATGGTGGTGCACACCTGTAATCCCAGCTACTAGGGAGGCTTACATGGGAGGATTGCTTGAGCCCAGGAGGCAAAATTTGCAGTGAGCTGAGATCACACCACTGCATGTTAGCCTGGGTGACAGAGTGAGACCCTGTCTCAAACAAACAAAAACAAACAAACAAAAAACAAAACAAAAACAAAGAAGCAGCAGTGTTAACCCCACTTCCGTTACTTTCCTGCTTTCCACTCATGAGCTCTTTGTAGCTTACTTTCGTAGGACTCAAAGGTGTTGGGCTGAGCCTGACATAGCAGAATGACTAGCAGATGATCACATTTGTTATATGGGTTCAGAGAAATTGAAAAAGACACCCAGTTCTCATTAAATGTGATCAGGCATATGAAGAGCTTAGCACAGAGGATGACATCAGCAGACGTCAGCTAGCGTTGGTATTGTCATTGTCCTGCTCTAAGCTTGCCTCTGTCATCTGTTCACATTGTGACTCTGAACATTCTCATCTCAGTTTCCTTGCCTGTAAAAGGATGACAATGACACCATCTTCTTGGGGCTATTTCAAGGACCAAAATAATGGATATACAACCCTTTTGAAAAATATGAGTAAGCTAGCATTATTATTACTTGGCAAATAATTGTTTTCTTCCAATTACACATCAAGTCAAGCGCAATTCACCTATCAGGTTTATGACTGTGATCATTCTTGATGGGAACTTGCATGTGAATTTCACGGCTCACACTTCAACCCAAGGGAGAACGCTTTATTGACTTGCAAGCTAACACCAGTGATCAGGGCAGAAAACTGAATTTCAAAAAAACCGAAGCTTGAATTTGGAAATTGGGGCATAAATAGGAGAATGTACCAAGCTGTGATTTCTTTAAAAGCTCACCAGAACCATAACTGAAATACAGGATTCTAGTTTTGTTTTGTTTTGTTTTTGAGACAGAGTCTTACTTTGTTGCCCAGGCTGGAGTGCAGTGGCACGATCTTGGCTCACTGCAACTTCTGCCTACCGTCTTCAAGTGATTCTCATGCCTCAACCTCCAGAGTAGCTGAGACTACAGGTGCACATCACCACACCCAGCTAATTTTTGAATTTTCAGTGGAGATGGGGTTTTACCATGTTGGCTAGGCTGGTCTGGAACTCCTGGCCTCAAGTGATCTGCCTGCCTTGGCCTCCCAAAGGATTCTAGTTTTTAATATCAATTTTGTCTTTGTGTTAAAGACAGGTTTGTGGCAAATCAATGAAAAAAATCAATATTGTCTTCTGATACCACACTATCCTCCTCATACTTTATTTTGTTTTCAATTTTAAGTTGCAGTTGAAGTCACTTGTTTACTTAAGAATCAGCCTCTCTGACTAAAAGTTAAAAGGCTTGAGTTCTAGTTTAATTACACCACCAACTAAGTGTCCTACCCTTTGTAAATTACATGTCTCCCTGGGCATCATATACTTCTCTCCTACACAATGGTGGTGTGTGGTGTAGTAGTGGTGGTAGTGGTCATGATAGTGGTTGGTTTGGTGCAGTGATGATGGTGTTGGTGTTGGCTTGTGTTGTGGTGGAGGTGTTGTTGCTGGTGGTGCAGGATGTAATGTAGGATGTAATGTAATAGGATGTAGTGGTGGTAAGCATGGTTCTGATGGCTGTGATGGTGGTGGACATGGTGATGATGGTTGTGGAATGAAATGGTGGTGGTGATGGTGGTCATGGTGGTGATGGTAGTGGTGGTAGAGGGGATGGAAATGGACAGAGAGCTAGTGGTCAAGGAGGGTTGGCCTAGGTGGTCTCTAGGTTCCTCTCAGGTCCACTATTCTATGTTCTTTGATTTCTGCTGCCATTTGTGTGGTCAGTGGGTTGTCCACTGGGGCGATCAGTGAAACGGAAGGGAAAGGAAAAGATTCAAAATTGGCATTGTTGAGAGTTTTCACCCACTTGAATTCTCTTTGTAAGATCTGTGTTTGGGGCACTAGGAGTCTTGTTCTCTAGTATTTGTGGAGTAGGAAAAAAGATTTGATCAGGGAGGTTATGTTTGGCCAAGAGTCCATCAGACTTTGATGGCTTCTACCAGCTCCCAGAATTGACATGAAAAGGATAGCGCTGTATTAGAATTTTGCTGTAAGAACATTTGAAATTGGGGAATATGTAAACCAGAGTCCCAAAAAGAAACAGATGGTGCACTAAATTAGGATAATTCAAGGAGGTTTAATTTGCAAAGGAATATAGAGTGTGGCCAGGGTAGAGGGGAACCATAATGGAAGGTACAGAAGCCTGGGCTAAAAAACAAGGGTTACCATCCTAGGCTTGCTTACAAGAGGGAGAGTGTATTAGGGTTCTCTAGCGAAACAGAGCCAATAGGATGTATATATAGGAAGAGATTTATATGAGGAATTTACTTACTCAAGGCTGAGAAGTCGGAGTTGCTGTCTGTGAGCTGGAGACCCAGGAAAACCAATGGTGTAATTCAGTCCCAAGTGCAAAGGCCTAAGAACCAGGGTTGCTGATGGTACTAATCCCCGTCCAAGGGCAGGAACTGATGTCCCAGCTCCAGCAGGCAAGTAGGAAGAAAAAAAGGGGCCAATTAATTCCTTCTTCCTCTACCTTTTGTTCTATTCAAGCTATCTGCAGATTGGATGGTGCCCACTCATGCTGGGGAGGACAGTCTACTGAGTCCACATATTCAAATGCTAATCTCATCTGGAAACCCTCTCATGGACACACCCAGAAACAATGCTTAGTCTGGGCACTTCCTGGCCTACTCAGGTTGATACATAAAATTGACCATCACGGATCCGTTACAAGCACTCAGGAGAGACGATATTTGTGTAGCAGAGGCTGCCTCAGGAGGAGACTCCTGTGGAGGGTCCCGGCCAGCAGAGGCAATGCTGCAGGGAGGGAGCCAGGTACCTGGGTCTCACTCTCTTCCCTTCTTTCGGTCTCCTGCCTGGGCTCACAATTGGCCAAACCCAAGCACAGTCAGGGCAGGGGAGTCTACTGAGGTGGTTCACACCCATTTGTCTCCTGGGCAGAGAGCAAGGTGGAGTGGGAAGGAGAGTGGACCTGGAAGGAGAACAGAAGGCACAGGATCCCATTGCCATTAATTCATCCACACAGCACATGGTTTTGAGCATCGATGTCCTGCTAACTAATGTTCTTGCATGCCAGCCCTCATGCAGTGTACGTGTGATGCATTTCTGTTGAATGTGTTGGGATGGCCTTTGAGTTTGGAGTAAATACCCAGCCTAGCCTCCCTCTGTCCCCAGTGAACATTCTCATCACCAACAGGGCCAGTACAAAAGGCTGCCCCCAACCTCCATGCCCCCTTTTCCTGACCAGCCCATTGTGCATCCCACCCTCTGCATAGCCAAGCTTTGTTCGAGGCTGACTTATTGAGGTGACTGTGCTGTAGCTTCCTGTGCATGGGAGCCAGGACCATTGGAGCTCTGTGTCCCATGCCTTGAAGTCTGCCTGGCACTTAATAAGTGCCAGTAACAGGAGACACTCGGTAGGTATTTGAGGAACGGATAGCAAATGCTTTTATTCTCCCACAAAAACATCATGCTTTCTTGTCTTCCTGTTTTTGGCCATATCCCCCTTTATCCTTCTCCTGTCTTCTTGCTATGTCTTTTGTCCAAGTACTGCTTTCCCAGGAAGACCTCACGGACACCAGCCCACAGCAACCAGCCCTTCCGTGGTGACAACAGTGGGTTCCAGTCCAGTGCCAGATCGTTTCCTAATTGTCCCCCATGTGTGCCACTCACCTCCTCGGCCAGTCATGAGCTGGGCTTGAAACCCAGGGCCATGAATTTAGGGGCCTCATCTTTTATTTCATTTGTTCCCAACACCCCACTGCCTGCCCTCAGAGTAGATGATGTGAGAACAATGATAATAATAATAGTGATCGTAATAATGAACCATCTGAGCCCATACAGAACCCTTTCCATTCCGTGACTTATTCCTTTCTTTCTCTTTGTTTGTTTTTTGAGATGGAGTCTTGCTCTGTCTCCCAGGCTGGAGTACAGTGGCACAATCTCAGTTCACTGCAACCTCTGCCATCTTCCTGCCTTATCCTCCTGAGCACCTGGGATTACAGGTGTGCCTCACCATGCCAGTCTACCGTTTGCATTTTTTGTAGAGATGGAGTTTCACCATGTTGGCCAGGCTGGTCTCAAACTCCTGGGTTCAAGCAATCCACCCACTTTGACCTCCCAGAATGCTGGGATTACAGGTGTGAGCCACTGCACCCGGCCTACATGAATTATTTATTTTAATTCTCACAACAACCCCATGAGGAGGGCCATACGTTGGCATCCCCACTTTAGGGATGTGTAAATTGAGGTTCAAAGAGGTTTTCAGTTGCATCTCACAGCTGGTAGGCAGAGAAGTCTGGTTTAACCCTAAAACCCGCTCTTGTTACCATGACATCAACTATTTCCACACCTCTGCTCTTTAGTATTCTCTCACTCTTCATCCCTCCCCTCCCCAACTCAGCATCTAGAACAGTCCTGGGCACCTAGAAGGTGCTTAAATAACACCTGTAGATTCATTGCTAGGTGAGGTATCCCGTGATTGATCAATGACCCTAGCCTTTCTGTTAACACCGAGAGGTACAGGAAAACCTTTGCAGCCAGGCCTCATCTCCAGAAGTCAAGCAAGTTACCCTCCAATAGCCTGGCAGCCCCTCTGTCTTCCCAGATTGGGGCTCTGGCTGCCTTTCCAGCCATCCCAGGACATTGCTCCGGACAATCGCCTTTTGCTTCCAGCGCAGGAATAGCCTGCAGAAAACCCTCCTTCGAGCCCTCCGAATCAGAGCGACAGGGGCCCATAAAGTCCAGGTTATGAAGTGTCACAGTGTCTGAAACAACTGCTTCTTTATTGCGTAAGCACACACCAGGAATCCGTTCATTTCTGGGCAGCGGCTGACGGAAAAAGAGAAAGATTTTCCATGTATTTATTATGTGAAACATAAGATACAGGGGATATGAATGGCGATATGTAATTAGACATAAAATGAGCCAGACTTGAGGAATTGCCAAAAATCTGTGGCAGGATAATGAAAGTGCTTTGAGTGGTATCACTTATTTCACAATCTGTCATTGCAATCGACGGCCTCAGTAACCTGTTGAATGCCGCAGAAACACAGAGCTGGGAGTTCGTTTTGGGGGAGTTGCCTCCCAGGCACCATCTTTGATTAGTTCCTGTGTCTTTTCTAAGGCAAAGACATATTCATCTTGGAGCCCTGGTGGCAAAGGAGCTGGATAAAGAGAGGGTGGGTGTGGAGGAGACGAGGCCCATCCCAGGCAGAGGGTAGGTGGGAGCCTGTGTTGATTCCCCCAGCTGGACTGGGCTGCACTGCTGTCTTTCATATCACACCAGCTAAGAGAGGTGAGAGCAGGGGCACCACTGCGGCTTCTAGTTCCAGCTCTATGGCAGTCTCCCTTTGCAACCTTCCCAGACCACTGGAATTCCTTGGGCCTCACTTACCAACTCTGCAGAACAGGAAGATCGACCCAAGAACCTCCACATGCAAGGATGCGTGCCAGGTGAGTGGGGGCCACAGTGAGAAGACCCTGATGTCCTGGCCTCTTTCCTAATAATCCTATCCAGCTTGTCAATCATCTCTGAGGGTGTATGTCAAGCCTTTCAAATTAAAAACATGGGCTGGGCGTGGTGGCTCATGCCTGTAATCCCAGCACTTTGGGAGGCTGAGGCGGTCGAACCACTTGAGGTCAGGAGTTTGAGACCAGCCTGGCCAACATGGTGAAACCCCATCTCTATTAAAAATACAAAAAAATAGCCGAGAGTGGTGGTGGGCACCTGTAAATCCCAGCTACTCAGGAGGCTGAGGCTAGAGAATCACTTGAACCCGGGAGGTGGAGGTTGCAGTGAGCCAAGATTGTGCCATTGCACTCCAGCCTGGGTGACAAGAGTGAAAACTCTGTCTCAAAACAAAACAAAACAAAACAAACAAACAAAAACATGCTAGAGCTGATCCTTGTGGTAGTTTACTTTTAAATTAAGTTTGAAGGTCTGCTACACATACACCTGGCACTTAGCAGGTACCCAAGTTCTTCCTTCTTGCGGATAACTGCTCACCAACTCTTGTCCATCTTGCTTCCTTAAGCTCCTCCACATTTGTCTCCAACACCACCTTTGCTTCTGCAACTGCCCTGGCTCAGTCTCTCACTGTCTCTTTCCCAAATATTATAACCACTTCTAGTGTGGTCTGGGCTGGTGAGTCTTCTCTGTTTGCCTCTCTCCCTCTCATTCTCTCTTCATTCTTCTCTGCCCTGTTCCGTGTCCCCAGACCGAACCCCTGCAGACTCCTTCACAGCCAGCAGTCAGTTCTGGCTACTGCCCATGGAAAGCCCCAAGAGAAGCTCTAGGGGCTGTTTTTTGCACCATTCCTGCCCCAGATCATGTTTCCCGTGGTGGTTGCATCCTCAAAGGCCTGCAGCTCTTGCCGACGGTGCCTCCAGCTCTCACCAGACACATTGGTGCGATTTCCTGCCCTCTTCCACTGCTTTGGGGCTCTGGGGGCCTTTTCATCCCTCACTGGTCCCACCCACGTCTCCATGAGCAATAGCTTTATTCATCCATGGACTGAGCCCCCAAAGTCAGACTATTTCCTGCCAGAATCCCCAGTGTACACGCTGTCCCCTGCTTCTGCTGACACCACGCACAATTCTCAAAGCACAGTCCTGACTGCCTCTCTCCCATGCCCAGACACCATTGCCTCTCCATTGCTGCAGTCAGTATGAAAGGCGCAGCATGTGCAGAGGCCGCTCATAACCCTCTGCAGCTTGGCTCAGATATTCTCTTCTCTGGTCTCCTTCCTCTGTTGCCTGTCACTTCCCAGCAGAACAAGCTGCTCTCCCTAAACACAATCCCCACTGCTCCCTCTCCCCAAATCTCCACAGCTCCAAATCCCACCTGTCCATCGAGGCTCAGCTAAAATGTCACCTCTTCCATAAAACTTCCCATCTCCTTCCAGCTGGAAGCAATTTTCTCCTCATCCACACTCCCTGGGGATATTATGTGTTTCTCTCTTGGTCACTTATCACTTCCCCAACCTGTATTAGGATAATTTATATACAAGCTGTATCTTCCCTTCTGCGCTGTAAATTCCAACGGTGCCTCTTTCATCTTGCTGAAGGCCGTGTGGAATGGTCGTTACACAGGTTTGCTCTGGTGACAGCCCGCCCAGCCTCAAAGCCTGGCTCTGCTGCTTTTTAGCCACGTGAACTTGGCACATTACGTTATCCTGCGGAGCCTCTCGTTGCTCATATGCAAAATGGGGGTGTGCGTTTTGGGGGTAATAATACCACCTGTCCTGTAAGATTGTTGGAGGATTACCTGAGTTAGTACATAGAAAACAGTTTGAAGGGGGTCAGCACATGATAAGCACCCCCATATCTTCTGTTCATTTTATTCTCAGTAGCATGTGGCTAATTCATTCCATGTGCTGTCAAGATAACGGGAGAGTAGATCGGATGATAGGGCAATGCCTGCAAAACAAAAACGTCCTCATCACAGCGATTTTCCCAGATTGGTCATGTTAAAGAGTGTGACCATTTCCAAAGCTGGAATCCCATTCAGAGACAAAGACCAACTTCTTATTAAAACACCAGACACACTGATGCCTAAAGCTAATGAGTGGCCAGAGCTGGGGCTTGAAGTTCTCTCACAGCAAGTGTTTTCCTTCTATGCTCTGCCAACCTTTGTATAATTACAGTTTCCAAACTTCTAAGCCTTAAGAGAAGATGACCTCAAGGAAACCAGCCTGGAGGATGGGACCCCCAGTGGACAAGGGGCAAGGACCCATGGCTCTGGGGATTCCCTGGGACTTGTCCCACCTCCTCATAAGTTGGGAGAGAAATCCAAGGGTCTGCAAATACTGCCTTGTGTTTGCCTCCTGGAACTTCACATCCTGCTTTCGGAGCAATTTACCCTCTGAGTAGCTCTCGAAATAATGTGAGATTCCTTCGCTTTGAGTTTGAGGCATGGGCATCTTTGGGGAGGAGGTTGACACAGAGTCACTGGGAAGAGGTGGAAGAGAAAGAGTCCCCATTGGTGATAGCCAGTCAGGAAGCAGAAAATAGATTTGGTCTGATGACATTTGGGCAACTATTGACCTTGTCATGGAACCCAGAGGCGCTGGCCAGGTGGACAGGGATCAGGTGGCAGCATTTCAGGGAGAATGCTTCTGAACCTCTATCATCCCTGCCCTGCAGTTGGCCAGCTCTCTCTGGGGCCCATCTAGCCACCAGCACGGATGCCTTACAAACCAGGGGTGGCGGGAGAGGGTCGGTAGAGGGTGGGGGCAACCCCACAGGTCACCCACTGAGCTGGAGTAGCAAAGCCAGGCAGTGTGGGCGCGGAGGTGGGCTCAGCTAGGCGCGAAGGCAGATATGGGAAAGGTGTTCTCTTTTGGGCAGCATGGAAGTTGGAGCATGGAAGGCCAGACCCCCCTGCCTGGCCTCTGTGAAATCTCTGGAAAGTCTCCTAAAGCCACCAAGGGTCAGTTTTTCTCATCTTTAAGATGGGACATGAAAGTTTCTCAGAGTTATTGGGGGCATGTGAAAAGACCTGGAGATGGGGCAGTGGAGTCGGGTTCGGGGGGTCTGAATTTACCTGAGAGAGGTGGATACAGATCCTGGTTCTACCACATAATGCTGTGTGTCCTTGAGAAATGGATAAACTCTGAGTCTTGTTGTCTTCACCTTTACAAAGGAGTCGTTGTGAGGCCAAATGGTGATGCATGTGAAGAGCCTGGCATAGAGCCTGTTCATGTGATTATTAGCAAGGCACAGGCCAGGCACATGAAGGCTTGGTAAACCTTAATAGAACGGACCATGGGCGGGAGGGACTTTGGCCATTACAAAGGGCCACATAGAAGCAAGGGCTCTTGTTATCATACCTAGGCAATGGGGACACTTTTGGGTAACCTATGGTGGTTTCTGCACCTGGGAGACCTTCTCCCAGCCTTCTTTGCATCTCATGTTGGTGTCCAGCCTGGACTTGGGAACCCATGCAACTGACTTTATCCAGGAGTGGGAAGGACTCTGCTGGAAAACGACTTACTAGAGAGGAATTAAACTGATCCAACCTTAGGTCTCTGTTCAGAATATTCAGTGGTCAAGACACTGGGGCCCCTTGGTACCCTTCCAGCAAGCTCTAGCCACAGGTTGGAACAGTGGACAGGTTTGGCGGGAGTGCAGGTGAAAGGGGCAAGAGGAGGATCCTTTTGGCTGCGTTGTGCTGGTTGTCTCTTAGTGTGCTCCCCAAGCCCTGGGGGCCAGGCAGAGCTGGCCGTGGGGGAGGCACTGATAGCGGTTTCTCCCATCCCTGCTCCTGCATCAATCTTTCAACTTTCAAACACCAGGGAGCCACTGTCACTCGTGTCCACATGGAGACAGGAGAGAGTCATGGGGGAGGAGCTGAGAGACTGTAATGAGGCAATTAAGGAAGGAGATATAAGAACTTCCCTCACCATGACTACCATGCCCTTGGCTCACAGACATGAGTTCACAAACACACATGCATGTACTTGTTGGTACAGTACGTGTAACTCTACAGACTTTGAATGAACATTTATTATACACCTACAGGGCCCTGACACTACAAAAATGAATCCAGTTCTGTCCTCAGGGAGTTTGCAGTTTGGGGTGAGGTGGGGGAAACTGACTCAAACAATGAAGTGTTGGTGCTGTCTCTTCTATGTGCAAAGCCCAAGGAGTTTGAGAGAGAGAGAGAGAGAGAGAGAGAGAGAGAGAGATTTAATCTGCTTATGAGAATCTGGGAGTGCTTCAAGGAAAAGGTGCTGCTTGAGCTGGGTGTTGAAGGATGAGTAAGAGTCCTCCACATGGACTAGACAGAAATCTAGTTCGACGTTGCCTTCCACAGGAAGTCTTTCCTGATTCTTTCCCCTTCCCCACCCACCTGGCCTAGGTGTCCAGGGCCTCTGATTCCTTGGCGCTTTGCATGTCTCTGTCACTGTGAACCACTGAGAGCAGAGACTGAGTGTTTGTGCCCCTAGCTTCTGAATCATGTCTAACATATAGAAGACTTTCAATAAATGCTGCATAAGTATGAAAAAGAAAAGGAAGACATGCGGGGCAGAGAGCAGAGTGAGCAAAGGCATGGAAGAGGGAAGATGAAGGAGAGTGGAGGCATTTGCCGAGGCAGGACGCAAATAGAACAATGTAGGGACATAAGTCAGATGCTGCTGAAAATGGCAGCCCACAGTGTCTCTTACCAACTCTCCCATTAAAGCCTTACCTTAGAGAGAGGAATAAACAGCTATTGTTCTTACCTCAAACGTCCTCCCAAATGCCTGCCTTCTCTTCCTCCCTGGGGAAGACAAGCAGGACCAGTGCTGCCACAGGAGTTGCTCAAGGTCAGGAATAGGACCTGGTTTTTCCACTGTCATTGTCCTTAGCTTACAGCCTACAGCCTGGCAAATACCAGTGCCATGGACTGATGAATGCTTTGCAAATCTGGTTTCCATTAAGATGCCACTAAAGAAACCCAAGAGGTTCATGTGGCAAGGTCAGACTAGATGTGAACAGATTGACAAAAGTCCCAAAGAACTGAACTAGCCGCGTGGCTGTGATACGGTGGGTCTGAAAATATCCAGGGATGTCCAGGCGCAGTGGCTCACACCTGTAATCCCAGCACTTTGGGAGGCTGAGGCAGGTGGATCACAAGGTCAGGAGTTCAAGACCAGTCTGGCCAAGATGGTGAAACCCCGTCTCTACTAAACATAAAAATTAGCCGGGTGCAGTGGTGGGTGCCTGTAATCCTAGCTACTCGGGAGGCTGAGGCTGGAGGGAATCTCTTGAACCTGGGAGGCGGAGCTTGCGGTGAGCTGAGATTGTGCCACTTCACTCCAGCCTGGGCAACAGAGCAAGATTCCATCTCAAAAAAAGAAAAAAAGAAAAAAAGAAAAAAAAAGAAAAAATATATATCCAGGGCTCCCTTGGTGTTGTGGTAGGGTCAGGGGATAGCCCTTGCTTTCCTGTGTTCCTAAAAGAAGATAAAGTCACACTATCAAATAACAAATGCCTCATCAAAACACAACCCAGACAGCAGCCCACTTCTCCCAACAAGAAACAGGCCAGTCTTGACAGTATTATAATTATGATGACAAGGAAGGGAAGGCTGGTCCATCACCCCTCTCCCCGCCCCGACCTCTATCAGGGGTAAGCCCAGGGGACAGGAGTGCAGAGTGGCTGAGGGCAAAGCCTGTGCCCTGTTGGAATAGCCTGGGCCTTCCCCTTCCTAGCCTGTGAGCTGTGACGGGGATTCAGTGAGGGTCTCAGGCTGTGCATAGCCCAGGACAGTGCCTGGCTCGGAGTGAGTGCTCAACAAGCTTTAAGTGTCAATATTCTTGCTAAAAACCTGAAAACTAACCCTAGAGCTAAGCAGTGGAATTCTGCCCATGTTGGGAGTGAAGAGACCAAAGTTCAGAAAAGTTCATTAAAGTGTTCAGGATCATACAGCTGGAACAGGGGAACAGGCAGGGCTGAGCTCCAAGTCCAGGCAGGCTGAGCCCAGAGCACTCGCTTTGAAGTTCTGTTTTATACGATTCCTTAGCAGGAAGCTACTCAGGGCGAACTGACTTAAGAGCATCATTTCCTAGAACTCCTGATGCCAAGTCCAAGAGCTGGGGGAATGCTGGAAACAAGGAGAAGGAAGGCAGAGAATGCTGGTGGAGGCAGCAAGGAAGAAATAGATGCAAGAATATTAGAAGGTGTCATAAGAGGGATAAGGACCAATCGCACCTCTGTCTTGCCCCATCCCCTCTCCAGGTGAGAAGGGCTGCATGAGACTTTAGTGTCAGACAGGAGCTCAGTGCTGATCATTCAGCCCTGTGCCTAGGGACAGCCCTTCAGCCTCCTTGATTTCCTGTGATTTAGTCTGGGTCTGAGGGCACCTCCTCATCTGGCCAATTCAGAGTAAAAGAATTTGGAAAGCTCAAACACTCAAGCAATGTAGTTTTTTGTTCTGAGAAAGGGTCTTGCTCTGTCACCCAGGCTGGAGTGCAGTGGTACAGTCACCATCACTGCTCACTGCAGCCTCAAACTCCTGAGCCCAAATGATCCTCCCACCTTAGCCTCCTGAGTAGCTGGGACCACAGGCATGCATCACCACACAGGCTAATTTTGTATTTTTTGTAGAGACAGGGTCTCACTGTGTTGCTCAGGCTGGTCTCAAATTCCTGTGCTCACACAATTTTCCTGCCTCAGCCTCACAAAGTGGTGGGATGACATGCATGAGTCACTGTGTCTGGCCAAGAAGCTTAGTTTTTAAAATAACAATCAGTAAAATAGGTTACAAGTTTTCAGTCAAACCTGTCAGGTGGGATGAAAATTTGGGAAAACCAGGCCACATTATTTTCAGTTAATTTCTGTGAAAACTTCTGCAAAATCAATCAGAAACTCTGTCAGTTCATCTCAAAGTCCTGGGAGTCTAGACAGAAGTTCAGGCTTCGCATGTACTGGGGTGGTTGGTTGGAAATTTGGTGAGGTCGGTCCAAAATCCAGCCAGGTCAATCCAAACTCTGGATCAGTCCCAAGTTCAGTGCAGCAAGGTGAAGTCCAAGCGGCATAGTCAGATATTTAGTCAGATTCATCATGACGTCACTCTGACCATTTGGGGTTGGGTAAGCCATCGGGTGTGGGACTGGGTTTGTGATGGGCGGACAGAGAGGCAGAGGATTGGCAGTGTGCGCAGGCCTGGGAGCCAAAGTGGAGAGTGAATGGTACTTTCTGGGGGTTTCCAGAACCACCTCTAGCAGGAGCCCAGCTGGGGAAATGGTGAGGCTGACCAAGAGTGGTGCATGGTGCTCCCAGACATGTCCCTGGCACTTCCTTGAGGAGACCTGAAATGCTACTCTGTTGACCCCTACAACCCCAGCACATTGCTGAGCTGCCAGCCTTCTAACGCCTACCCCCTGTCCAGCCATTGGGCAGCCAGCCAGCATGTTTTGGCCTAAAGGACAGCAGCTTTGTGTACACACGTAGCACATGCTTGTCCCCACACAGCCTGCCTGTCTGTTCTCCCACGCTCCTTTCCCTCTCTGGCCAGAGCTGAGCAGGCAAAGCCAACAGCTGGCCTGGCGCCCCGGTGCGTGGAGGTGTAGCTGGGCTCTGACCCAGCTCCTCAAACAGGTTCCATATGGCCCTCCCGGCCGCCCCCCACTCCCGTTCCCCACCTTGACTGTTTCTGAGATTAAAACCCTTTCCTGGCTTCCCAGCAGTGGCAGGGAGGGGCTGCCACGCTGCCATTGGGGCTGAGCTGGTGTGGAATACTCATCAAAAAGTTAGCTGGAGGGGGACAGATTTCTTGGGCAGTTGGATGAGGGGGCATGGAGGGGAGCACATGGCTTGAGCATAGGAGAGACCTCGGTCTGCCCCTGCAGCCCAGCTACAGCCTCTGGAGAAGCTCCTGAGTGTCTGACTTTGGCAACAGGACCTCAAGGCTCCGGTGGGAACAGGCAGCCTTCTGGGTTTCTCTACTTCTCTCCTGGCACTCAGAATTCCTCCTGCAGCTAAGAGGGGTGTGATGAAAGCAAAGAAAGGGACAGATGAGATGGGAGAAGCCCTGGGGAGAGAAGGGAGGCTCCCCCATACTGTACCCACCAGTAACACTCAGGCCCTGGACAGTCAGCAGAGATTCAGACATGGCATTGGAGTGGGGTCCTGGAGCAGTCATCCCTGCTGAGCCCGATGCCTGCCCTTTGGTGGCAGGGCTGTGGGAAAGCCTTGGGATGCTGGGACCAGAGTAATAGGGTGTGGTGAGAGTGGGGGATGCTCCAGGAGCTTGGGACTGCAGCTATCTACCCCTGGTACTGAAGTATTTTAATATTTTAACAGCCAGCTTTGTGGTCCTGGTGGCCCTCGCTGAACCTTAGCCTTGGGTTAGAGCCCATCTCTGCTCTAGCTCTGCCTTCTTCCCTGGAAAGGCTTTTGTTGACTGTGAATCCTGAAGACATATACATAGACACAAGCATGTGAGTGTGTGTGTGCCTGCCTGTCTGCATGAACTCTCTGGGCTCCCAATCCTTCTAAGTGCCCAGAAAACCCAGAAGCACATGCCCACCCTTGCACTTTGCCTGCCCTTGTCCTCCTGCCCCAGCCCCACCAAGTCCAGCACAGAGACTAGTCCAGAGGCACAGCTGATCCACTTCTGAGTCCCTGGCTGAACCATGTCCTGGGGCTTCTTAACTCTTATCCCTCCTCCATCCTGTCCCAGAATTGTGCCCAGGAGCTGGCTGGCATGACTGGGGCTCTGAACATTTGGAAGGCTCCCATTTAAACAGTCTCCCCACCAGACTATCCTCCTGCCTAGCCAGTCACACCATTGGCCCAGCTCTGGGAGCCCATCCCACCCGCCTTGGAAGATCAAAGCAGATTCCGCATCCATTTTCAGTGATGACATCTGGCTTCAGCAGGTGGTGATTTAGGATCTCAGCACTGGAAGGCCCTCAGGGATCTCCATTCTGGCAGTCTCATTTTCCTCATGGAGACCCAGAGAGAAGGAGGGTGTCAAGCTTGTTGCTGGGCTGGGACTGGAACCCCAGTGTCCACAGCTCCTGGAATTTCATCGGGAGAAAGGAAAAAAGTAGACAAGGAGACTCAGCTAAGCCAGAGTTTTCCTTCTCCTCCTAGAACAAACTATGGGTGGAGGAAGGAAAAGACTTTGGAGATTGTTGTCTAATGGCTTCATGGTCCTGCCTACACCCACATCTTGGCCACTTCTCCGCATCTACATGGGTGCCAGGACATCATCGTGTCTCAGGCAGACCTGCAAGAAGTTGCAGGGCAGTTTCAAGGGCATGAAGGAAGCCTGATCTGTGAAACATTTTGCAACATTGGTGCAGATGAGGGACCCGATAAAGGAGCTCAAAGAGCCTCAGCCCCACTTCCTTGCCTGTCTACTCCTGCTACGGTTTGAACGTTTGTCCCTTCTGAAACTCGTGTTGAAACTAGATCCCCAATGTAACAGTATTGAGAGGTGAGGCCTTTAAGAGGTGATTGTGTCATGAAGGCTCTGCCCTCATGAATCCATTCATGGATTAAGGTACTAATGGGGCAATGGATTATTGGGTTATCATGGACTGAGTTAATTATCAGGAGAGTGGGTCCATTATAAAAGCCATTTTGACACACTCTTGCCCTCTCACCACGTGATTCCTTCCATCATGTTATGACGCAGCAAGAAGGCCCTCACAAGATGCAGCCCCTCAGCCTTGGACTTCCCAGCCTTCAGAACTGTAAGAAATAACTTCCTTTTATTTATAAATTACCCAGTCTCAGACATTCATTTAAGCAACAGAAAATGGACCAAGACAACTTCCTTCCTCTCACCCTCTCTTTAGCTGTTAAAGCTATTGCTATGCACAGGGAGAGAGTGGAAGCTGATTTTGTTTCTCCTCTGGGGGTGCTGTTTGGAAGTCTGGGGCTGAGGAAGGAGCAGTCATGGTCCCAGCCAACTCCCTGCATATGTTGGGGGGTGGGGGATGATAGGGGAGGCTGTGAACCTAGCCTAGCTTTGCACTGCCTTGTCCATCGAGCCCAGTATCCTTTACAGAGCATCTGGAAGCCCTTCCAATAGTCTATATCCAGATGTTCCAGGTGTAGTCACAGTGGGCAACTCTGAATTCTCCTTCCACCCTCTCATATCTGAGCTCTGATCATTGGTTTCTCTCCCTGACATGTCTTTCCAGGGACATCCCTGTTCTTCCAGCTCTGCTCAAACTCTGCTGAAGGACTTTGGTTCTCTGCCCTTCACATCGTTTCCCTGAGACGTTGCATTCCTCTGCTATCACTCTGATCCTAATAGTCACAGTGAACAAGGTGGGATACACTTGATTGAGATGTTAACAGGTATTTTTCTCCTGGGGGTTTGCTCTGCACTCCCCATTCCAGCCACCGAGCCTGGATTAGGAAGAGGGGCAGGATAGATAGTGAGTGGAAACAATGGAGTCTGCCTGGCTTTGTACCCTGCAAACCCCAGACCTTAGTAGATATGAGAGGTTGTAAGGGCTTATTGGAAACATGGGAGCAAGGTCTGGAATGGCAGCAGGCGGTGAACATTGAGGAGGGGCTTCCCTGGAGAGTTCCGTGAGGCACCAAGATTGTAAGAGGGAAGGGCTGGGTAGCAAGTTCAGGCAGACAGCCTGCCTGGCTTCCCACACCCAGGTGAGGCCCAGATCTGAGAAATAGCTCCTGGACCTTGGCACTTTGCAGGGAAGAGGCAGGGGAAGGCAGGTATAAGGGTCAGTTTGGTGATGAGTTTCAGGATGTGTCCACTGAGGCATGACTCTGTGGGGCAAATGCTTCAGGGAGACATCAATGCCTCTCAGCACCTGAGGTTATACAAGCCCCCATAACTCAGACTCCCCTTGGGGAAAACTGGGAGGTTGCCCCAAATTCAATGAGGTTGTGTCTACCACCACAACTGAGTGGGGAGCTCAAGCCAGCCATTAAATTGCTGTAGAAAGATAAATTATTTTGCCTTGGATGGCTGAGTTACAGCCCAAGCATGGAACCCACTGCACTAACACTGACAGGTCCTGGGCAGCATGTTCTTTGATCCTCACCATTAGCTTCAGGGGGCACATGCTGTGATTCTTCCCATTTTACAGACAAGAAACTGAGCCACAGAGGCATCGAGCAACTTGCCCAGGGTTGCAGAGTTGGTACGAGGAAGTGGTCCAGATGCAAGCCTGTGTCTGTTTGACTCCCGAGTCCGTGCTCCTCTCTGTCCCTCCCTGCACCACTCCACTTAGAAGGACACGAGGTGAATTTAAACATCTTAGTCACAGTGTTGGTGGTTAGCCAGTGGGTCTATGCATGCCTTTGTCAAAAACATGTGCTCTAGCCTGTGTTTCCTCTGTACCATCAATGTTTGGATTCTCCAGAAACCCAACCCCAGGGTATCCCTCGTCATCTGTCTTTTTGCCCTCATCACAGGTTTGGGAGCAGATCCACACCACTACAGCTGTGACTTGGAAGGAACACAGCCATCATTGATGTCACCGCAGTCCCTGCAATTCTGTAGCACAGTGTTGATTTCATTGTACCACAATGTAGCTCTAGGAGGCAGGACAGGATTCGTGCCCATTTTATAGACAAAAATGCTGGGGTTCAGGGCTTGACCCAGGCCCTATCGAGGATAGTAATATGGTTTGGATGTCTGTCCACTCCAAATCTCATGTTGAAATGTGATTCCCAGTGTTGGAGGTGGGACCTGGTGGGAGGTGATTGGATCATGGGGATGGATCCTCATGAATGGCTTAGCACCATCCCCTTGGTGATGAGTGATTTCTCACTCTGAGTTCACATGAGATCTGGTTGTTTAAAAGTGTGTGGCACCTCCTCTACCCTCTTGCTCCTGCTCGCATCAGGTAAGACATGTCTGCTCTCACTTCACCTTCCACAGTGAGTGAAAGCTCCCCGAGGCCTCCCAGAAGTCGAGAAAATGCTGATATTATACTTCCTTTACAGCCTGCAGAACCGTAAGCCAATTAAACATCTTTTCTTTATAAATTACCCAGTCTCTGGTAGTTCTTTACAGCAATGCAAACATGGCCTAACACCAATAGAGAGGAGCTGGAACTCAAAGCAAGTTCTTTTTTTTCCCCCAAACTTGGCTGAAGGTGCGAATCTCCTGGTGTGTTTCCTTGGGTCCCAATTCAGACCTTAAAATCAGGATTTGAGAGAAGAGGGTGCACAGTCCCTGCCTCTTCAGATAAAGCTCTCTTGCCAGAGATTTGCAAATTTATTTGAAGCCTTGGAACATTTTATTTCAAAAATCTTTATGCTGGAGAAAAAACCCAGTGGATCCAAGGGGTGGGTGACACTACCCTCCATCCTACTCAGAGCCCCAAGGGTGCCTCTGGGCCTAGGTCAAGCACCATGAACCACACTGTCATTCAGATTCCAAGTCTGCCACTCATCAACAGTGGTCCCAACAATTTTTGCCAACTTCCCTGTGCCTCAATTTCCTCATACGTACAATGGGAAAATAATGTTATCTGCCTTGCAGAATTGTGAGGATCAAATGGGCAAATGTCTGTTAAATACTGAGAATAGTGCCTAGTGCCTGGCATATAAGAAGTGCTAAATAAATAAATGTCATTCACTGGGCCACTGTGTCTTGGCTGACTTTTTTTTTTTTTTTTTTTTTTTTTTTTTTTTTTTTTAAGACAGTGTCTCCCTCTGCTGCCCAGGCTGGAGTGCAGTGGCCTGGTCTCAGCTCACTTCAGCCTCCACCTCCTGTGTTCAAATGATTCTCATGCCTCAGCCTCCTGAGTAGCTGCGATGACAGGTGTGCACCACCATGCCTAGCTAATTTTTTTGTATTTTTAGTACAGATAGGGTTTCCCTGAATTAGCCATGCTGGTCTGGAACTCTTGGCCTCAAATGATCCACCTACCTCCGCCTCCCAAAGTGCTGGAATTACAGGCATAAGCCACTGTGCCTGGCCTTGGCTGATTATTTTTTGAGGACTGAATCCATGTGTTGGCTGATTTAAATGGTTGCCTTGGTTAAAGGAATAATTAAATGGCATCATCCTAATGAATTAGAAAGAAAAATAGTCAAAGCAATTGTAAGATTTAATTGGTCTGTTTGGGGTGTTTTAAAATAATACTGATCAGTTTGCGGTGGGTGTGGTTGCTTTGCACGGGGTGACCAGCCACCTCTGCAGGCTTAAGCAGGCTGGGAGGTGAGCAGATCTGCTTCCAGCCCCCACCAGGCTTCTGGGAGAAGTTCCCGTGGAGGCAGACAGACATCAGACGGAGGCCCCGTCGCTGGTGTTTCCTTGGTTGCTCAGGCCCTCTCAGAGCTGCTGTCAGGTCAGATCCTGGAAACCCTGAGTGGTTTTCCAGCTGAGGCCTTTGAGTGCTGCTAGTTTGTTCTGCCCTGTTTCCTCTGGGGGAGCTGAGCAAAGGGATGGATTATTCACTTCCCTCCTCTCTTCCCCAATGGGGTTCTTTTTAGAAGGGGTGACTTGGTCAGTTCTGGGCAGGAAGGGTGATGAAGGAGGACAAGGCCAATTATTTTCCACCTCCCACTCTCTTTTCTGAGCGCCCTAAGAAGTGGCTGGAGAGGGGACATCCAGGACCTGGGGTGGTTCCAGGACAGAGGCCTATGGCTGCTGTAGTTGCCCTGGGGTTGGCTGGAGCCAGGACTTCTCTGGAGAGGCACAGAGGGAACTTCACGGGAAACCACATTTACATCCAGGTGAAATCGGTTAGGCTGATCATCAAAGCGGTAGGAAGGATCCCAGAGAGGAAATGAGAGATCTGTCATGTTGCTTAACTCCCTGGTCAGTGGCTTCTATTGCCTTGAGGATAAGGTCTCCAATCCTACAGGCCTGCCCTGCCTGACTAGGCTGCACACCCACCTTGTCATGTGAGGGCCCCTGTGCCGCCAGCTCAGCTCCAGGCCCCTCCTGGATGCTCCTTCTGCCTCAGGGCCTTTGCACATTGTTGCTCTTCCGACCCTTTACCTTCTACAACTCCTCCTCAAGCTTCAGGCCTCAGGTGAAAGTCACTCTTTGTGAGAAGCCCTCCCTGACATTCCTCCCCCAGCCCTCATCCAGACCAGATAAGGATATTTGCTCTTCCCCTTATCGTGTATACTCCTTCAATTTCTCCTTCAGGGCCTAAGCACAGTTGTAACTCTTTATTTAGTGTCCATCATTCCTTTTTTAAGAGGACAGTAGCCATGTCTGCCTGATTCGCCATGACATTACCAGTCCAATGACAAGGACATAGTAGGTATTTCTAAATATGTGGTAAATGATGGATGGGCATTTTGGCCCACCCATTCTAACGGGTGCCTTGAAGATGGCAGAAGTTACAGGGAACCAGCATATGGCTTCGCATTTGGAAGATCTTTCTAGTAGAGTTGGCCAAGAACCAAATGAATGCATTGCTTTAGGGAGTAGTGAGCTCCCTGTCGCTGGAGGAGTGCAAGCTGAGACTGAATGACTGTATGTGGAGACACTTAAGAAGGAATCTGAGTTTCTGGTGTGGAGTGAGTATAGACCCTGGAACAGTCTTTCCGACCTTGTGAAGGTGAGATTCTAAGGTGGCAATGGGGTGATGGGGATGGACTGGCATCTTCTGAAGTTCCCTCTGTGCCTCTCCAGAGAGGTCCTGGCTCCAGCCAACCCCAGGGCAACTATAGCAGCCAGAAGCCTCTATCCTGGAACACCCAGGTCCTGGATGTCCCCTCCCCAGCCACTTCTTAGGGCCTTCGAAGAAGACAGTGGGAGGTGGAAAATGGTTGGCCTTGTCCTCCCTCATCAACCTTCCCGCCCAGAGCTGATCAAGCCACCAGACTGGCATGGACTGGTTGCCATAGAAGTCCATGGTTTTCTTTAGTCCAGAGAGGGAGAACTACCTCCTTGTCTCAGGCTTGTTCCTGAGTCACTGCCCAATCAGTAAGCGGAAACTTCTAAAGTCAGAGTGGCCAACGCAGTACCCATAGGGGCCAGGATTGGAACATACATAAGTGGGGATACCCAGGTGCCTAAAAATGAGGGTAAAGCACTGTGGCAAGGATACATGGTTATCAGAGAGGCTACAGGGAGTGGTGGGGACTATGGCAAATTGGAGGGCACAGACCCAATTTAAAGGGGTCACCTCAGGCCCTGGAGAGATGTAAACCTGATAATGTCTAGATGTTTAGCTTTTTAAAGAGAAGCAGGACATATGATTTTTTATATAAAATCTAATTTACTTACTTTCTTTTTTTTTGGTTGAGACAGAGTCTCGCTTTGTTGCCCAGGCTGGAGTTCAATAGCACTATCTTGGCTCACTGCAACCTCTGCCTCCCAGGTTCAAGCAATCCTCCTGCCTCAGCCTCCCTAGTAGCTGGGACTACAGGCATGTGCCACCACGCCTAGCTAATTTTTGTATTTTTAGTAGAGATGGGTTGCATCATGTTGGCCATGCTGGTCTTGAACTCCTGACCTCAGGTGATTCACTTGCCTTGGCCTCCCAAAGTGCTGGGATTACAGGTGTGAGCCATCACACCCAGCTCCAAATCTCCTAATTTTCTTTTCTTTTCTTTTTTCTTTTTTTTTTAAAGATGGAGTCTCGCTTTGTCAACCAGTCTGGAGTGCAGTGGCACGATCTCTGTTCATTACAGCCTCCTCCTCTCAGGATCAAGAGATTCTCCTGCCTCAGCCACCCGAGTAGCTGGGATTACAGCCATGCATCACCACACTTGGCTAATTTTTGTATTTTAGTAGAGATGGGGTTTCACCATGTTGGCCAGGCTGGTCTCAAACTCCTGATCTCAGGTGATCTGCCCTCCTTGGCCTCCCAAAGTGCTGAGATTACAGGTGTGAGCCTCCACACCCGGCCAAAATTTCCTAATTTTCAAGTGTTGGCAACTTGTGAGTCAGACAAAATGCATCTAGAGGCTACATTTGACCCTCTGTTCTGATTCTAAGATTCTAAGATCTGGGGATGACTTCTCCTTGTCCCCAAAACAACTGAACAACTTCTCGTTTCCTACCAGATTCCCTTTGGCCCCTGCAGTCCTGAGTGAGAGGCGCCAGCTCACAGCTCTGTCTTGAGAGCATCTCCTCTCCTTTCTGAAGATGGCCCTGAACTGAATAGTGAAGGGCTCTTGCCAGGTCTGCTCTGCAAGGCTGATCACCCATCCTCCAGCTGCTGGGACTCTTAGCTGCGGATGGCTCACAGCTGCATTCTGGAGACTGCCTCCCTCTGGGTCACATCTGCTGCCATGGGTGACTACAACCAATGACAATCTGATATTAGGATATGAAGGCCCACCCCGTGCCTCAATTTGGGACAATGCTGGAGGACCATCTCAGCTGCAGAGACTCCCCATAGGATGGCTGAGGCCTCAGGTGCGACCTCATCATGGTTCACCTCCTCCCTTTCCCAGTCCTGCCTCGCTTGGTTCCTTCTGCAGGGAGCACCTACAGAAGGCCTAAGGAACCAAGTGAGGCAGGACTTGTTCTTTCTGCACAAATCTCTGCATCAGTATTTCCAAAGAGTCCCATCTAAAACACCCAGCCTACCCACTCTTCTCGGAGACCTAATTTTTTTCTTATCAAAGCTTCTCTCAGGAAAGGCTGTTATATGCTTGTTCACATGGAGGTATCCATGGTTGATAATAGCTCAATGGATTTCTTTTTCCAGAGTCATCAGCTATTTTGAGAATCCTATGTTCAAAGGGTGGATGAACTTTCAGGGTAATGAGGGAAGATTGGGGCATTTCTGATTTATCAGTGAACCGGTGCTGCACCACGCCAATAGCCTAAAGTAAGACAGGGTGATTCTAAGCCTCATAGATGTTGATTGGTGAGGCTGGCTCTTGAGATCTGCCATCCTGGGGCTTTTAAAGGGAGAATCAGCAAGGTGTGACAAATAGGGACCTGGCTAGCTGTGTGACTCCTCCTTTCTGGAGCTCAGTTTCTTCAACTGATTGATGGTAATACTCATTATAAAATTGTATCCATACATGAGCTTAATTAAGAAGAAGATATTAATATAGTCATTTTTGGACACACCGAAAAGTTCGATGTAAATGCCTTGGAATGGAGACTCCCAAACTTCCCTTTTCATAGCACCCTTAGTGTCACAGTAATTTGTTTTATTATGTATGTGCCCCCAAGACCAAAAGAAACACCAAAAAGATCCATTATTAAGTAGTTAGGTCTGAATAAATCAATGTGTATGTCTGTCCTAACAACTTTGTAGCCATCTAAAAAATACACATAAAGGAAAATATATTTTTATTCCATTCTTAACCACAGTTATTTTCTAATGGGATGTATAATATGTTGGGTACTGCACAGCTTCCCAAACCTTGGAATCATGTCGGACGCCATCACCTCATTTCCTGGTCCACAATGATTTGCACATGGTATTTGCTTTTTATCACAGCAACCACCAAAACACTTGGCAAAGATACGATGTCACTGAAAGGAATGTAGCAGGCCCTAATGCTGAAACTGGTAGTGTGCGGAGCATCCAGCAGGTGTCACTGTGTTTCCCACAAAATTTAAAATATCCCCGCAGCCACTCCGTGAACTGGCGATGGTGCCCCCGGGGGCCTCAGTGCAAGGTTTGGGAGTGGTGGCCTCAGGTATTCACCATGGCTGTATTCAGAGAGTAAACTTTTGGATAATCTTCTTTCTTTCTACTTTTTCCTCATCCCTTACATAACAAGCATCTAACAATAAGTAAATAAGAGCCAAATCAGAGAGATGGTTGTGCAACATTGTGAGTGTATTTTAATGTTGCTAATGATAAATTTTTTGTCATGTATCTTCTCCAACAACAAAAAAAACTATTTTAAAAAATCAGAGCGGCCAGGCTTGGTGGCTCACACCTGTAATCCCAGCACTTTGGGAGGCCAAGGCGGGCAGATCACGAGGTCAGGAGATCCAGATCATCCTGGCCAACATGGTGAAACCCCGTCTCTACTAAAAATACAAAAATTAGCTGGGCATGGTGGTGCGCGCCTGTAGTCCCAGCTATTTGGGAGGCTGAGGCAGGAGAATTGCTTCAATCCAGGAGGCGGAGGTTGCAGTGAGCCGAGCACGCCACTGCACTCCAGCCTGGACGACAAAGCGAGTCTCCTTCTCAAAAAAAAAAAAAAAAAAAAAAAAAATCAGAGAAAAGGTAAGATTTACATATTTTTTTAAACTTCGAACCCCCTCAGGGAAGTTGGATGGGATGAGGCAAGGGCAGGATCTATGAGCTGGGATGCTGTAGGGCATCCCAGCAGCCAAGGCTCTCAGCCTTGCATCCACCCAGCCCTGCACTCACCTACCCAGCTATCCACGCTAACTGGCTGCCTGCTTCCCAGGGAAACACTGGGTCTTCTGTCTCCTGCTTTGGGGCTATTTCCATTACTAAAGGAAATGAGATTCATGATGCTCCTGAAGTCCAGTCTCCTTAGGAGTTCCTTTTATGAAGGTTAGTGGAAACCCCAAAGTTTTTATTTACCTGAAATATGTATTTTTGAAATGATAATTTTGGAAGATAATTTTGCTGCATATAAAACTCTGGGCTGATGATCAATCTTTTCCTCAGCATTTGGAAGGTATTTTCCCTTATGTTTTGGCCTCTCCCATGGCTGATAACTGGCAATCTAATTGTAATTTTTTGGTAGATGAGTGGTCTTTTCTGTCTGACTGCTGTTAAGATTTTCTCTTTATCTTTGGTGGTCTAAAATCTCCCTTCAGTAGGACATGGTGTGGATTTCTTTTTATCCATTCTATTGGATGTATGATATATATATGTTAGAAACGTATCTTCCTTTCAGTATGGCAATTCCTCAAGGATCTAGAACTAGAAATGCCATTTGACCTAGCGATCCCATTATTGGGTATATATTCAAAGGATTATAAATCATGCTACTATAAAGACACATGCACACATATGTTTATTGCGGCACTATTCACAATAGCAAAGACTTGGAACCAACCCAATGTCCATCAATGATAGACTGGATTAAGAAAATGTGGCATATACACACCATGGAATTCTATGCAGCCATAAAAAAGGATGAGTTCATGTTCTTTGCAGGGACATGGATGCAGTTGGAAACCATCATCCTCAGTAAACTATTGCAAGGACAGAAAACCAAACACCGCATGTTCTCACTCATAGGTGGGAATTGAACAAAGAGAACACTTGGACATAGGGAGGGGAACATCACACATCGGGGCCTGTCGGCGGTGGGGGACTGGGGGAGGGATAGCATTAGGAGAAATCCCTAATGTAAATGACGAGTTAATGGGTGCAGCAAACCATGTATACATATGCAACAAACCTGCATGTTTTGCACATGTACCCTAGAACTTCAAGTAAGAAAAAAAAAAAGAAATGTTCTTCTTTTATCTGTAGATCTGTGTATCTAATTCTCAAGCATTCTTTCAAAATGTTCCCTCTCTTTTATGCTTTCTATTGTCTCCTTTCAGGACTCTGATTACACCTGTGTCACATACTTTTTTATTCTATTGTCTACATCTCTGAACCTTTCAAGTATGCTCTTTCTCTCTCTGTGTTGTTTTCAGGGCTCTTTCTTTCTTTCCTTTTTTTTTTTTCTTTCTTTCTTTCTTTCTTTTTTTTTTTTTTTTTTTTTTTTGAGACAGAGTCTCGCTCTGTTGCCCAGGCTGGAGTGCAGTGGCGTGATCTCGGCTCACTGCAACCTCCACCTCCTGGGTTCAAGCAATTCTCCTGTCTCAGCCTCCCAAGTAGCTGGGACCATAGGTGGGTGCCACCACACCTGGCCAATTTTTATATTTTCAGTAGAGACAGGGTTTTGCTATGTGGGCCAGGCTGCTCTCGAACTCCTGACCTCAAGTGATCCACCTGCCTCGGCCTCCCAAAGTGCTGGGATTACAGGTGTGAGCTACTGAGCCTGGTAGCTTCTAGTAATATTAATATCTTACATAGTGTATTGTCAAAACTAAGACATGAAGGTTAGTAAAATATCATTAACTAAACTACAGAGTTTATTTGGATTTTCTGTTTTCAGAACTTTATCTAATCTGCTGCTTAGCCATTTACTGTTTTGTTTGTTTGCTTTCAATACTGAGGGTGCAATTGTCATTTTGAGTGAGAAATGCTTCTTTTTGAAGGGCTGTCTTATAAATTATGAGACTTTTAGCATCCTTTGGTTTCCCCAACTAAAAGTCCAAGTTCAATTAATGCCCCAGACCTTTCCAAATAACATGAGGCGGGGGAAGGCAAGAAGTACCTACCACACTTGGTTGAAAACAATTTGAGGGAAAATAAACACTAAATTCAACCCAAAATGTGTTAGCTCAGACTGCCGTAGCAAATACCATGCAGTGGGTGGCTTCACAACAAATTCATTTCTCGCAGGTCTGGACACTGGAAAGTCCAAGATCAAGGTGCAGCAGTTTGGTTCCTGGTGAGGGCTCTCCTGGTGAGAAAGTGAGGACCAGCTTCTCACTGTGTCTTCCCATGGCAAAGAGATCTCTCTCTCTTCCTCTTCCTAGAAAGCTGCCAGTCCCGTTAGATAGTGCCCCACCCACATGACCTCAATTAACCTTAATGAGTTCCTAAAAGCTCATCTCCAAATATAGGGGGAGACACAATTCAGTTCACGGCATAATGCAAATCAGAAGGCAAATTTTGGTATATGATACACGCAAGATTATATACCACCTAGGAAGGTGTAGACCTAGAGCTCCATTCTTAAATAAATAGATAAGTAAATAGGAGAAGGCACTGAATTTAAAACATAATCTCCAGGCCGGGCACAGTGGCTCACGCCTGTAAATCCAGCACTTTGGGAGGCGGAAGTGGGTGGATCACGAGGTCAGGAGTTTGAGACCAGCCTGGCCAATGTGGTGAAACCCCATCTCTACTAAAAATACAAAAGTTAGCAGAGCGTGGTGGTGCGCGCCTGTAATCCCAGCTACTCAGGAGGCAGAGGCGGGAGAATTGCTTGAACTCGGGAGGTGGAGGTTGCAGTGAGCCAAGATCGCACCAGTGCACTCCAGCCTGGGCAATAGAGTGAGACTCTGGTTCGGAAATAAATAAATAAATACATAAATAAAACAAAACACAATCTCCAGTCATCAGGGAGTTTAAAGTCTATTTGGGAAAATAATATAAAAATCTGAAAGTTAAAAAAAACAAAGCATTAAACAAAAGTTTGAGATCCTTGTAGAATAAATGCCACAGGGTACTCTAGCTTAGGGTGAAGAAACAGCAGCTTTCTTAATGTAATTAAAATATGAGCTATGGCATCTCTCTCCATCTATTCACTCCCTCCCCTGTTACACTGGGAGCTGATAGAGAATGCTGGAATATATGTGATACAGCATCCACCTTTGCCTGAATATGAGCTACCTGGTACATAATTTCATACTGATGCCTCCTCTATATATGTATTTAAGAGCTATACCTTATGTCTAAAAGCTTTTCATTTTGAAATAATTTCTAGATTTATAGAAGAGTTGAAAAGACAGTATGGAGAATTCTCTGTACCATTCTTCCAGCTTCTGGTAATATTAATATCTTACATAGCTATATTGTCAAAACTAAGACCTTAAGGTCAGTAAAATACCATTAACTAAACTACAGAGTTTATCTGGATTTTCTGTTTTCCGCTAATGTCTTTCTGTTTTTCTGTTTCAGGATCCAATCAATGACATTACATTGCATTTAATTGTCATGTCTCTTTAGGTCCCCAGTTTGTGATGGTTTTGCAGCCTTTCTTTGTCTTTCATGGTCCGGATGCTTTTGAGGAATGCTGGCCTGATGTTTTGTAAAATAGCCCCCAAGTTGGATTTTTCTGATGTTTTCTTATGGTTTGACTGAGTTATGGACATCTGGAGGAAGAATACCACAGAGGTAATGTACCCTTCTTATGGCATCCCACTAGAGAGTACATGATATCAATGTCTTATCACTAATGATGTTAACCTTGATCACTTGGTTAAGTGGCATCTGCCAGGTTTCTCCTTGATCAGTATTACTATTTTTCCTTTTCCCTAGCTATTACTTAGAAGAGAGACATAAATCCAGCCTGTCTCAAGGAGAGGAGAGCTAAGCTAAACTCCCATACAGAGGCGCATCAAAGAATTTGTGGACATATGTTAAAGCCCCCACAGTAATTAATAAGTATTTGAAGGGTGATAATTTGAAGCTATGCAAATATCCTCTTTCTGTAGTTTGCCCACTAATTTTAGCATTAGTCAATGGATCTTGACTGCAGAGGTCATTACTATCATCTTCTAATTGTACTTCTCTATTGCCCTCATTCACTCTTCATTTATTAATTAGAATTCTTCTTTAAGAAAAGGGTTCTCCCAGCCAGGTGCAGTGGCTCACACCTGTTATCCCAGCACTTTGGGAAGCTGAGGCGGACAGATCACTTGAGACTAGGAGTTCAAGACCAACCTGGGCAACATGGCAAAACCCCATCTCTACTCGAAATACAAAAATTAGTCAGGCATTGTGGCTCACACCTGTAGTCCTAGCTACTGTGGAGGCTGAGGAACGAGACCCAATTGAACCTGGGAGGCAGAGGTTGCAGTGAGCCGAGATCGCACCACTGTACTCCAGCCTGGACAACAGAGCGAGAACCTGTCTCAAAAAACAAAAAACAAAACAAAACAACAACAACAACAAAAAAACAAAAACACGGTTCTCCCTTCTCCAGCATTTATTATTAAATCATTTATTTATATCAGATTTTTTGTTGCTCAAATTGTTACAGCTTTGCTATAGGAAGCTCATTCAGTGTGGCTCTTGTGCCTTTTGATTTTTTTTTTTTTTTTTTTTTTTTTTATGTGAAGTACTTCCTTACCTTCTGGCACAAGATGCTTTAGGTTCATCTTATACTTTTTCTGCCCTTGACGTAGCATCACACATTTTATTGAGGTTCCTTTTATTGGACATTGGTAATTAGAAACTAATACCTGGGCATGGAGTGTCCTTATTGCCCCTGGGTGTCATTGCTTCTAGTTCCTCTCAGTGGACAGAGCTAGAAAATACATGCATGTATACTAATCCATGTAAACACATACCTCCATCTACCAGGTATCTTTCTATCTATCTACTAGGATTCGAATGTTTGACCTCTTCAAAACTCATGTTGAAACTTAATCCCCAATGTGGCAGTATTGAGAGGTGAACCCTCTAAGAGGTGATTGGCTCATGAGGGCTGCCCTCATGATGGATTAATTCACTCATGGATTACTAGATTAATGGGTTATCATGGGAGCAGTTCTGGTGGCTTTACAAGGAGAGGAAGAGACCTGAGCTAGCATGCTGTGCACTGCCTCAGGACTCTGCAGAGGGCCCACCAGAAAGGAGGCTCTCACCAAATGTGGCCCCTAGACCTTGGACCTCCCAACCTCCAGAACTGTAAGAAATAAATTTCTTTGTAAATTCTGCAGCCTCAGGCATTCAGAACAGATAGCAACAGAAAACAGACTGAGACACTATTTCTCTCTCTCTCTTTTGCTATCAAAATAAGTATGAGTTCACACTGATATCTCAGACTCCAACTCAACATACATTGAGTTCTTAATTTGGACAATCATACACTCTTTCACCAACAGTTCAATTTGGTTCATTTGTAGTCTGTCACCCATTTTAAGTGTACCATCTGTTGAGTTTTGACAAATGTATATACACCATGTAACTGCCACCACCACAATCAAGAGAGAGAGCATTTCTATCACCCTCAAAGGATCTGTTATGCCATTTGCCAATAAATCCTCACCGCAACCCCAGACAATCATTGTCTTCCATCACTATAGATTAGATTTGTCTTTTCTAGAATTAAAACCAGAATGGTACCTATGTATTCTTTTGTGCCTGGCTTCATTTGTTCACTGTATTAATTTCCTAGGGCTGCTTTAACAAAGTACTACAGACTGGGTGGCTTAAAACAACAGAAATGTATTCTCTCACAGTTCAGGAGGCCAGAAGTCTGAAATTATGTTGTCGATAGAGTTGGTTCCTTCTGGGGGCTCTGAGGGAGAGTCCATCCCATGCCTGTCTTCTGGTTTCTAAGTTGCTGGCAATTCGTGGAACGGTTTGATCTGTGGCTGTGTAACCCTAATCCCTGTGTCCATCTTCACATGCTGTTCTTCTCTATTCCCATGTGCCTTTCAGGACATTTAGCATAACTTCATCTTAACCTGATTACATCTGCAAAGGCTATTTCTAAATAAGGTCACATGTCAAGTACCAGGGGTTAGGATTGCAACATATCTTAAAGGGGGACACAATTCAAAACACTCAGCGTAACATATGAGATTCATACACGCCACTGTGTGTACATGTAGTTTGTTACTTTTTATGGATCAGTAGTGTTGCACAGCATGTATATACCACAATTTGCTTATCCATTCCCTTGTTGTGAACACATGAGCAGTTTCCTATTATGGCTTATTATGTTTTGGCCTGTTATGAACGAAGCTGTCCTGAACATTGAGGCGCAAGTCTTCATGTAGACACATGTTTACATTTCTCTTGAGTAAATTCCCAGGAATGGAATGACTGGGTTTTGGAGTATGTACACTTAACTCTTTAAGAAATTGTCAAACTTACCCCCAAGGTGGTTGTAGTACTTTACATTCCTACCAGCAACTTATGAGAGAGTTCCAGTTGCTTCACATCCTCAACAATGCTTGGTATTGTCAATCTTTCCATTTTAACCATCTGGGTAAGGCTGTGGTGGGAACTTAACTTGTTGTGGTTTTAATTCACGTTTCTCCTATGACTAATCAAGTTGAGCAACTTTTCATGTGTTTGTTGTCCATTTGCCTGTTTTCTTCTGTAGGATACAGTAAATTCCTCTTCAAAGTTTAGCCTGGTAACTTCCTTTAAAATTCAAGAGGGAGAAAAAGTGCAATGAGTTCTGAGTTCCTCTTCAAAGAACCAATACATCAGTATGTTCAGCTTCCCCGTTGTTTGTTCTCTATTTTAAAGTTTGACTTCCTCGTTCTTTACCCTCGTTGCCCCTAGTTTTAGTAAACAACGGCTTCCTAACCTCTATCACCTGTTCTGTCCTTAGGCATCCTTAGTCATGCTCTTAGCCTGCTCTGTAACTGTCCTTCCCGCTGAAACTACTCACCCCACCCATACCCCTGCTCTCTTTAAAACAGCCAGTCGGAATTAGCTTAGACCGTGCAGTCCAACCCTAACCAATAGGAGAAAGACACAGCAACAGGGACTAGCTGCGTTAGGATGAGAACCCCTTCCCCTCTCTTGTCTGGTGTGCTCTCGCCATTGCCCCGATTTGCCCAATAGAAGTAAATTGCCTTGCTAAGAAAACTTTTGCCTGAGTGCTATTTTCACTTTGTGGCACTGAGCATTTACTTCCAACACTTCCGTGAAGTGTCTATTCAACATTTTTACCCATGTTTTATTGGGCTGCTTTTCTTATTATGAGTTTTGAAAGTTCTTGATATATTCTGAACATAAGCCTTTTGTTGGATATACATATTGTATTTTTTCCCTGTGGGTGGCTTGCCTTTTCGTTTTCTTTCTTTCTCTTTCTCTCCGTTTCTTTCTTTCTTTCTTTCTTTCTTTCTTTCTTTCTTTCTTTCTTTCTTTCTTTCTTTCTTTCTTTCTTTCTTTCTTTCTTTCTTTCTTTCTTTCTTTCTTTCTTTCTTTCTCTCTCTTTCTTTCTTTCCTTCCTTCCTTCTTTCCTTCTTTCTTTCTTTCTTTCTTTCTTTCTTTCTTTCTTTCTTTCTTTCTTTCTTTCTTTCTTTCTTTCTTTCTTTTCTTTCTTCCTTTCCTTCTTTCTCTTTCCTTCTTTCCTTCTTTCCTTCCTTCCTTCCTTCCTTCCTTCCTTCCTTCCTTCCTTCCTTCCTTCCTTCCTCTTCTTTTTTTTTTTTTTTTCAGGATCTAGCTCTATTGCCTAGGCTGGAGTGCAGTGGCACAATCATGATTCATTGAAGCCTAGCCCTCCCAGGCCCAAGCAATCCTTTCACCTCAACCTCCCAAGTCGCTGGAACCACAGGCACATGCCACCACACCTGGCTAATTTTTTAAGTGTTTTGTAGAGATGGGGTCTCCTTATGTTGCCCAGGTTGGATCTTTATATTTTCTTAAGATATCTTTCCAAGAGCAGAAAAAATCCATTTTAATTAAGTCCAATTTATGAATTTTTTAATTTTATGGTTTATGCTCTTTTGTGTCCTACCTCAAGGGCACAAAAACTCTCTCCTATATATTCTTCTAGAAGTTCTAGGTTTTGTGCTTTGGTCTGTGCCCATATTGAGTATTTTTATGCATGGTGTTAAGCAGTGAGGCAGAAGTTGGAATTCTTTTTTCTTCTATGGCTATCCAATTGTTCCAGCACCATTTGTTGAAAAGGAAATTCTTTCCACATTAAAGTATCTTAGAATCTTTGTCAAATCAATTTATTACCAGATGCACATGAATTTATTTCTGGATTTTCTATTCTGTTTCTATTGATCTATAAAATATGTCTATTCTTATGCTAATATTACATGATCTTGGTTACCTTAGCTTAAAATAAGTCTTGAATCAGTTTAAATTTCTAACTTTGCTCTTCTTTTCAATACTCTTTTGGCTATTACAGATTCTTTGTATTTCTATATAAATTTTAGAATCAGCTTGTTAATTTCTACCCCAAAAAAGCCTTCTGGGATTTTATTAGGTTTACATATTTGAAAGGAAAAAATAAATCTTGGGGCCCGCAAATCACTAAGCTAAAAGGAAAAGTCAAGCTGGGAACTGCTTAAGGCCAACCTGCCTCCCCTTCTATTCAAAGTCATCCTTTTGCTCACTGAGATAAATGCATATCTGATTGCCTCCTTTGGAAAACCTAATCAGAAACTCAAAAGACGCAACCATCTGTCTCTTATCTACCTGTGACCTGGAAGCTCCCTCCCCACTTCAAGTGTCCTGCCTTTCTGGACGGAACAAACGTACACCTTACACATATTGATTGATGTCTCATGTCTCCCTAAAATGTATAAAACCAAGCTGTTCCCCAACCACCTGGGGCACTTGTTTTCCGGACTTCCTAAGGCTATCTCACAGGCGTATGTCCTTAACTTTGGCAAAATAGACTTCCTAAATTGACTGAGATCTGTCTCAGATATTTGAGGTTCACACATTAAATCTGTAGAATAGGGAATAATTGACATGTTTACAGTATTGAATCTTCTGATCTATGAGCACAAAATAATTTCCATTTGTTTGGTAGTTTTCAGTGTATAGGTCTTACACATATTTCATTCCATTTATTTCTAAGTATGTTTGGATACTATTGTAAGTGGCATTTTTCCACTTCAACTTCCAGTTGTTCATTGCTAGTATATAGAAATGTAATTGATTTTTATATAGTAACCTTGTATCCTGCAACCTTGCTCACCTCACCTATCATTTTAGTAACTTATTTGTATGTTTCTTCAGATTTCCAATGTATGCAATTGCAATGCTTGAAATAAAGACAGTTGTACTTCTTTTCCAATCTGGATGCTTTTATTCTTAACTTATTGCAGAGGCTAAGACTTCCTGCAAAATATTGAACAGAAATAATGATGGGAGACATCTTTTTCAATAAAAGATGCCAAAATAATAGGATAGCTGTATGAAAACAAATAGGTAAAGAAACAAACAAACACACAAAAAAACCCCAAAAGACTCAATGATTCCTAGCCTTGTGTGAGCACTGGGAATTCAGACCACTGAACTCTGAATTCTCCCACCCTGTTCTGCATTCCAGAAAATGCCTCCGTGTGGAAAATTGGGGTAAGGTTGATCTGATCTGTTTGTATTCTTTCAAGTCCTGGGTTTTCTATTAAACTACATCTTAAAACAGTTGTTCTATACATTTCCACCCCAGTTTTCTAGTTGTTTACTAAGGGAGAAAAAGTCTAGACCTTGCTATCTTTTCATGGCATAGTCATTTTTGTTAGTCTCCTATTCTTTGCTTATTTTTTTGGTTCTGTGAACCCAGAAAATCTGAGACAGGTCTCAGTTAATTTAGAAAGTTTATTTTGCCAGAGTTGAGGATGTGGCCACGACACAGCCTCAGGAGGTCCTGATGACATGCGCCCAAGGTGGTCGGGGCACAGCTTGATTTTATACATTTTAGGGAGACATGAGACATCAATCAATATATGTAAGAAGTACATTGGTTTGGTCTGGAAAGGTGGGACCATTGAAGCAAAGGCAGGAAGGCTCAAAGTGGGGGAAGGAGCTTCCAGGTCACAGATAGGTGATAGACAAACACATTCTTTTGAGTTTCTGATTAGCCTTTCCAAAGGAGGCAAATCAGACATGCATCTATCTCAGTGAGCAGATGAGTGACTTTTAATAGGATGGGAGGCAGTTTTGCCCTAAGCAGTTTCCAGCGTGAGTTTTCCTTAGTGATTTTGGGGGCCCAAGATGTTTTCCTTTCACAGTTCCATCTTGTATTTCTTTAAATATTTCAAACACAGTTATTTAATTGTCTATATCTGAGAATTCCAACATTTGTAGTCTTTGAGGGTTTAAATCTGTGGTGCCTTGTATCCTTATGTGTTTGGTAATTTGTGACTGTGACTTAGTCTTTGGGCGTCACAAGCCTCTCAGGTGGGAACACTTTCCTCTAGAGGTGATTTTTGCTTGTTTGGCTGAGAGTCAGAGAAGTACTTATGACCTGGAACCTCTGTCCCAGACTTTATTTAGGAGTGTCCGTTTCAGCTCCTCCAACTTGCAGGTGGCTCTCTGCTGTTGCCAATAGGTGTATTTACCCTCAGATCAACATCACTGATATGGACAGGAGGCAGGGAAATAGTGGGTAGAAGAGGGTGAGGTCCCTGGTGAGGGCTCCATCCTCAAGCCTGGACCTGAGATGAGATGATGCATTCCTGTTTTCCCACCTGAATGTTGCCTTTTCCAAAACCACCCTGACCTGCCATGCCCCCAACTCTGTACCCATAAAAACACCAAACTCCACTGAAAAAGGAGCAGAGTGGCATGGCAGAGGAGAGAAGAGAAGTATCTGAATGTTGAAAGAAGAGGCAGCTGGACATTGGAGACTGTGGTTGGAGAGGAGTTCTTCTGGGGATGGTCAGAGAAGGAAGATTGTCTTCCCACTCCATCCCCTTTCTAGCTCCCTATCCCATTGAGAGCCACTTCCATCACTCAATAAAATCCTCTGCATTCTGTTCCTGTGACTCGATTCTTCCCGAATGCCAGACAAGAATTTGGGACGCACTGGGTGTGGAACCCAAAAAGGCTGTCACACTGACTCTTCACTGAGCTGTTTAACATTTAAGCAGTTCATGGATGGCAAAGCTAAAAGAGCATTGTTTGTAACACATGCCCTCTGGGGCTCCAGAGGTTGCGGGCAACCCCTAGACACTGCCGGGAGCTGGGACAGGGTTTGTTCCTGCCAGCGCCCAAAGGCACTTGCCCTGGCTCCTGCACCCACTCACCTGTGTGCTTTCCTTAACTACAAGGGGTTTGAGGGTGATGTCCAAGTAAATAAGCCCACCCTCTCACAAATCCCACAAGGGGGTCAAAGGAACTCTCCCATCTCATCACCTTTGGGTTTCAGCTCCTTGGGAGTTTTTTCCTTTTTTGAATATTTCCCTAACATTCTGCAAGCTCAGAAATGTGTTTTAAAATGTGTGTTATCACATATCCAGGCTCCAGTTCTTTAGCAAGAGGACCTTTCTAAATATCTAGTTTGCCATAATGTTGGAGTCAGAAGTCCTAGTCTTCCACTCTCCATCCATCCTTTCATCCATCCGTCACTGATTTTTCTCTGTATTCCTTACTTATTCTCCTTTAGGCACCTCTGTTGTCCCCAGTTCTTTAATGCTTCAGAGAAAACAGAAGATCATTCCTTTCAGGAGTGACACAGTTGAGAAAACATCTCTAACACATTAAAAATGTCCTCCCTAAAAATGCCCTTCCTCACCTGCCAGCCCTCACCTCCTGCATGGCCATGCTTTATCCTGGCGTCTCAGGACCAGTGTTGGAGGAGCTTTCAGCAAGGAGAAAATGCCCTGCCGGCTTCACCCTATGATTGTGACCCTATGACCTGGAGTTCATGGGCCCAGGGTCACTCTAATGGGGTTGTGGGGAAGGGCACAGAACCAGGGGTGGGTAGCACCAGGGTGGGGACATGCTGGGATGTTTGGGTCTTGAGAACAGAATCAGCAGGTGCAGCCTGGGCCAGAACAGTCCTGACAACATATGCTCCCGGTCTCTGGAACAAGCCTCGCTTGTTAAAAGAGGAAAACAAAACAGCCCATCCTTCTCTGCGTATGGTTCACACATGTTTGAAGCTGTGTGACTTCTCGAGGGTCCTGGTGGTGGCCACTGTGTAGTGTTTGGTCAGGCTGGCTGCCAGCCCATGCCCTGTCCCTGGCACCCCTGCCCCTCCATCCCAGTTTCTGTGGCAGTAAATCACTCACATGCTGTCTCTGAAGGGAGAGGTCTGGGACCTCCTGGGCTGGGCAGACAGAGGGCTCCTGGTACAAACATGCTCTGCTTCTTCCCACCAGCAGACAAGTGGCCTCTGCAGTTGAAAAGGATTTGCGGGACGGTGGGGGAGATTGTTGGGGTGCTAAAGGAAGAGAGATAATATGAAGCTTGCTCTGTCCAGAGGCCTGCAGGATAAGGTGGGAACAAAGGTCAGTATTTCCTTGGAAAGTCAGTACTTTTCAAACTTAAACGTGCACGGGAATCACCTGGAGGTCTTGCTCAGGCGCAGACTCTAATTTGGAAGGTCTAGGGTGGGGCCTGAGATTCTGCTGTTCTAAGAGGCTCCCAGGTGTTGCCCATGCTGCTAGGCCAGAGGCTGTAAGTAGCGGGGCTAAAGGGGCATTTGCCAACCTAAAGGGAAATTTGAGAGAGGCTGGGTGGAGCTGCACCATAGAATCACTGGGGACGCTTTAAGATAATGTCTGGCCCCACCCCAACCAACTGAAGCGGACTCTGCTTGTACTGGGACACCTGTGTGTTTTCTTTTTTGTTTTGTTTTGTTTTTTTGAGACAGAGTTTCGCTCTGTTGCCCGGGCTGGAGTGCAGTGGCGCGTTCTCGGCTCACTGCAAGCTCCGCCTCCCAGGTTCGTGCCATTCTCCTGCTTCAGCCTCCCAAGTAGCTGGGACTACAGGTGTCCGCCACCACACCCAGCTAATTTTTTGTATTTTTAGTAAAGACGGGGTTTCACCGTGTTAGCCAGGATGGTCGCCATGTCCTGACCTCGTGATCCGCCCGCCTTGGCCTCCTGAAGTGCTGGGATTACAGGCGTGAGCCACCGCGCCTGGTCGTGTTTTCTTTTTTAATATTCCACTCCCCACCCACCCCAGGTGGTTTGAATATGCAGCCAGGATTGAGAACCACTAGGCTAGATTATGGAAGATCATTCCCCACTTTAAAATTAGAGATCTGTGACCAACTAATTTGCTGTCACGGTGGGATGGCTGGAAATGACTTAACATTATGCTCTTCCCAGGAGCAGCTTCATATTCACCAAGGGTTGGGAGGGGAGTTTGGCTTGGAAGGAATGACAATGGCGGACCTCCAGGGGGAGAACAAAGGACTGGCCGCGTCTTGCCGAAATGGCCATGCTATGTGATCTTGTCTCAGCAATTTCATGCCTTGAGCCTCCGTGTCTTGGCCCTGACCAGCACAACTCCTGTTTTGTTCTGTCTGTTCAGCCCAGAATTCCCAAAGGGCTTGGAGTTTTCTACTGCTCTGGAAGGTTCTCTTCCCCTCTCATCTCTTCTGAGTGAAAAAGGCAGCTGGGAGGCCCCCTGCCCTTCTCCCCTCCAGTGATCCCAAGCCATGGCTGAGAATAGTGGGAATGAGGTGCTAATGCCCCCGTCTTGAGTAGATTTTCGCCCCCGGCACACACATCTGGTTTCCATTTTCTTCTGCAGCAGGCCCCATTGAGCAGAGCCTTCCTCTTTGAATCTCTTGAAAAATCATGCCCAGAGGCCAGGTTCAGCCCCCATCCTGACCCCAGCCCTCAATGCAGCAGGAGTCCTTTCTCAGGGACCCTTGGCCCAGTCTTCCGCATGGTCTTTGGGAGGCCGGTGGGGCCCTCACCAGAGGGGAGAGCTAAAGGCCGGGGTGGGGTGGGGGACATTAGAGGAGTGCTGGCTCCCTGGAGAAGTGGGGAAGCAGGAAGGTTTGGGAACACCTGAAAAGAACAGGAGGAGTACATGAGCCACCAGGAAAAATGAGTGCCTGCTGCCTCCAGCTGGGAGGACTGCAAGCTCTTCTTGCTCTCACCCAGACCCCTGGGCACAGAGACAGTAAGGGTCAAGTGGGGATGGAATGGGGACTCTTGGGGTCAGATTCTACCTTAAGAGATGTCAGGGTCATAAAGACAACACACTGGTCGTGCTCACTGACTGGGGAATGTCCCCAGTGTCCCTCCTGTCTTGCACAGCACACTGTGGTGGTCAGGGGCACTGGCTCTGGATAGCACAAGACTGGGCTGAATTTTGGCCCTGAATTCACCCTAGGTGGGTCATGGAACTTACGAGTCAGTTTAATCTTCTGTGAATTAGGAGTATTAGAGTAGAAATTGAATTATAGTAGATAAACACATGCAAAGCGTTCAGCCTAACACATAGGAAACAGTTAATAAATGGTAGCAAACATCTATTATCCATTTATCTATTCATTTAACCACACGTTGACAATTTGTCTATCTGCCCGTCTATCTCTCTGCCTGTCCGTCTCTCTGTCCACTCATCTCTTCATCCATCCATCCATCCATCCATCCATCCATCCATCCATCTCTTCAACCAGACATCCAACCATCCATCTATCATCCATCCCTCCATCCATCCATCCATCCATCCAATCCATATGATGGCAGGGATATTAGGGTTCATCCATTCCAGCAGGTCTCCCACCTGGAAACCTTGTTAGCTGGGCTGGTCCTAGACCCTCCCTCAGAAGTTCTAATTTAATAAATCTGTGAGGGACCCAGAAATTCACATGTTAAACAAGCTTCCCAGGTCATGCTGATGCAGGTGGTCCTCAAGCCACCTCAAGAAACACTGACCTAGCACCTTCACCTCATTTTACCAAGGAGGAAACTGAGGCAGAGAAGGTGACTTCCTGTCTGGGCTTTCTCCCCTCCCCTATGGCCCCCATGAGTGTGGTGTGTGGGGGCGAGTGTGACCAAGAGCCCTGGGAGGGCGGCAGAGGGTGGCTGGCAGCCCACCACACGGCCCCCCACCCTCTTGCCTGCTCCTGCCCACAGACACTGCCCTGACTCCCACACTGAGCCTGTCAGGGACCAGGGATTTATTCCTGCAGGCCAGCTTTTCACCCTTTCTTTCCTGGGTTATTTATGTCCCTTGCCTTTTATCTCCCGCCCGGCTGGCCCGCAAGGCCCATTATGTCGCTTTGGCTGCGGCCGCATCAATCCCCGGCCGCGGGAGCCAGGCCCCCAGCCCATCTCATCATTTATTTCCCAGGTCTCCCTGATGCTCAGCTGGCAGCTGTCCTGGTGTGTGGATGGCCCTGGCTGGCGTCCTCCTCAGAGAGGACCTTTGTCAGTGGGTCTTGGGATTGTCGGGTCAAATGGGCCACGGGCAGCTTGTCTGAGGCCCCAGGAGTGCTGTGACCTTTCAGGAATTAGCATGGCAGTAGGGGCAGTGTTCTGGTTGTCAGGACTTCAGAGTCCCAGCCTGAACTCTGCCAGTGACTCCCTGGGTGATGTTAGACAAGGAGCAGTAACTAGATAGGACAATCCAGGTCGTAGCTTCCAATGCTTCCAGATGTGTGACAAGTGCTTCCCAAACTGTGTCTTATAAATTTCCTTTTTTTTTGAGATGGAGTCTCACTCTGTCACCCAGGCTGGAGTGCAGTGGTGTGATCTCTGCTCACTGCAACCTCTGCCGCCTGGGTTCAAGCGATTCTCCTGCCTCAGCGTCCCGAGTAGCTGGGATTACAGGTGCCTGCCATTGTGCCTGGCTAATTTTTTTTTGTATTTTTAGTAGAGACGGAATTTCACCGTGTTGGCCAGGATGGTCTCAATCTCCTGACCTCGTGATCTGCCCGCCTCAGCCTCCCAAAGTGCTAGCATTACAGGCGTGAGCCACTGTGCCTGGCCGTGTCTTACAAATTAATAAACATTTATTAAAAAGGCAGAGACAATTCCATAACCAAAGTCTGGAAAACTCTAGCTTAAACAGAGGTGTCGTGAGTTGAATGGTGCTCCCCAAAAGATATGTCCATGTCTTTACCCCAGGAACTTGTGAAAGTGACCTTATTTGGAAAGAGTGTACTCACAGAGGATCTCACGATGAGGTTCCCCTGGATTTAGGGTGGGCTCCAATCCAGTGATGAGTAAAAGGTGAGGGAGACACGCAGGGTAAAGGGCACATTAGGAGTGAGGCAGAGACTGGAGTCATGCAGCCCCAAACCAAAAGATGCCTGGAGCCATCAGGAGCTGGAAGAGAGAGGAGAGGATTCTCCCCTAGGGCCTTTTGAGGAAGGACAGTCCTACTTATTCCTTGATTTCAGACCTCTGGACTCCAGAATGGTGAGAGATAAATTTCTGTTGTTTTTAGGACACCACTTTTGTGGTAATATGTTATGGTAGCCCTAGGACGCTGATACAAGAGAGAAACAGTTTTGTATGCTGCAGGACTTGCCAAGGCCTTTAGTAGCAAATGTGCATTAGGAAGCACTAGGGCTGCAGCGTCAAACTGTGACATGAAGCACCTGACTGGGGAGCTCCCCTCAGGACTTGTGTCTTGAAGAGCACATTTTGGGGGATGCTGACCTATGACTTGGTGGGAGAGGTTGGGGAAGAAGGGAAAGTGTGGGGGGACCTGCTTGGTCTAATCTTTTTGGAAACGAGGTGGGGGTCATAGGGTCTGGGGCTCTGTCCCAGATGCAATGAAGTGAGGGATTTAGGATCACAGGCAAAGGAAGTCACCTTGCAGCTCGATCCACTCCCAGAGGAAGTTTGGGTTAGAGGGGTGCAGAGAGGAAGCCGCTGGAGGAATCCTCCCAGCCCACCTTTCCAGCCTGCAGGCCAAGTCACCGCCTGTCCTGAAATCCTTTCCCGCCTGCCAAGGATAGGGTGGTGGGGGCTCCTGCACCTTAGATGTCTCTATTCTGAAGAACCAGGCTTGTTTGCAAGCCCAGGGAGCTAAGGGTTAATAATAGTCGCCATAATGATAATTCCAGGTATGATTTATTGAGAGATTACCACTGCCAGACCCTGTGCTGAGTGCTTTATGCATATTAATTAATTAATTCCTCACAACTCTATTAGTCCATTTTATAGACGCAGAGATGGAGGCACAGAGAGGTTGAGTAGCTTGCTCCAAGTCACACAGCTAGTAAATAGGAGATCCAGGATTTAAATCCAGGTTGTCTGACAGTTCTCAACCATGAAGTCACACTGCCTTACCCCAGATGCGGGAACTGTGGGAGAGAATGCTCTTGCATTCATTCACTCAACATTATTGCTTGCCTGCACCCTGCCAATTGCTGGGCCAAGCCTTCAGGCCACAGCGCTGAGCCTGGGAATTCCAGGACCCAGTGAGTCCTTACACAGCATGGTGGGGAGGCAGCCAGGACACCAAAGATGTCAGTGATGGCAGTGCTGGGGACAATGGCCACGGGGTGTTGGTAGGGGCTTCCAATCCAGCCTCAGCGCTCGGGGACTGTGCCCTGGACTCAGTTTCTCTTTTGTTCACTGAACTAGGTATTCATGGGCAAATGGGAGTCAGCCCAAAGGAAGGAGGTTCAAGCTGAAAGACGTGAGAAGGCTTCATCCTGAAGCAGCATGCTGTCTTCCAGGGGCTGCGTCTACTCGGCCATAGCTAAGAGGATGGGATGGGGTTTGGGAATGGAGCCCTTTCCCACCGCCTGCCAGGGAATCGGGCTGTCCAGAAGTCTGAAGTGGGCACAGTTGAGACACTCAGCCTCCAGTCTCCAGCATCACTCCCTCACACAAGGCTCTGCCGAGTGACAATAGCTCCATTTATTCACTCATTTTGTGCCAGACATTTTGCTAAGCATGTTACATAAATGGCCTTCTTTAATCTTCACTGAAACTCCGTGGGGTGCAGTTACTGTTAACTCCATTTAACACGGGAGAAATCAAGGCTCCTTGTGGTTGTGCTACTCGACTGTGCTGGGGGTTGCACGTGGTCTGTTGGACAGAGGCCTAGATTTAACCAGGGATGACATTCAACATGTTTCACACTAGGGGCTTTGGAGACTCTGACCCCTCAGTTAAGATGCCACCCAGAAGCTTGCCGGGGTGCACCAGCTGAACATCAACTCTACTCGTAACCAAAACAAGCACTTGGAATCATGCTGGGAATATAGTAAGCACCAGAAAAACGTAGCTATTCCTTTTCTTGTTTTCTTTATTAATCACCCTGTCTGGGATTATGGGGAAAGCAGACCATTCTGTTCCATCTCTCCTCCCATTTTTTTCCTGGTACATTTTTCAAAGCTTTTGTTTACAGGCTATTTTGCTGCTCAAGAATCTTCAATGGCTCCCCTTTGCCTACAGAAAAACTCTTAACTCCTCTGCCCAACAGTCACGGCTCCTCTTGGTTGGCTCCAAGCTCCCTGTCCAGGTGGACTTCGGCCTGCCCTCTAAGGAGGTCCTTCTCCCCCAGGCTGCCTCTTTGCTAGGCCCCGACACGCCATGTGCTTTCCTTCCCGGGGCCCTCACTGAGCCATGAACCCTCCTGAAATACCTCCTCACCCTCTTCATTGACCTAACTTCAAGGCTGCTGAAATTCTGCCTCCACCAAGAAGGCTTCTGAATACTCCGCCACTCAGAGGGCTCCCATTTTTAAATGTCCTACAGCTCTCTCTGTTCTGCTAACACTTGTTCGCATGCCACGTGGCAACTATTTTTGGTCTGCTTCCCGCAGCCCAATCACAAAATCAACCTCGGTGTCAGGAGTCAGCACTTCCCAGACTTTTATGTGCCATGAATCACCTGGGGATCTTGTGAAGCTGCAGCTCCCAGGTCAGGAGGCCTGAGGTGGGGCCCAAGACCCTGCATTTCTAAAAAGCTCCCGGGTGACGCTGTGTCCTGGGGCCACACTTGAAGCACAAGCCTGAGGCATCTGGCAGGGCCTCTGTCCCTTGGTTCTCAGCCCTGGGACCTGAGAAAAATACTTTTCCTGGGCCCTACCCCCAGAGTCTCTGCTTATTGGTGGGGAGCCAGCCAGGTACTGGTGTGTTTACAGAGCTTTTCAGGTGACTGTGAGGGGCAGATAGGACAGAGCCACTGAGCTGGCACCATCCCTCACCCCAACAGGTGTGTGTTTTTACGTGGTCCGGGATTCTCAGATTAGACCCTGTTGGACGGTAGGAAGCTAGTTCCTTAGGCATGGGGCAGGCTGCGGCAATCAGAGCCCTACAGTGTTTTCGTGGGTGGGTGCCCACTAACCACTGGGGAACTTTGAGGGGATGGAGGGAGAGCATCCGCCCTGCACGGTCCCAGCCAGAGGCATATCTGAACCCACTGACACCATCCACCCCAAGGCACAGACAGGTGACCGCTCAGGAAGGACCAGGAGGGGAGTCCCAGGAGCGGTTTGGCCAGAAACTCCCTCCTTCTGCCGGTCAGCCTGGCTGGTTACCCGGGAGCCGAGGACTCCGGTCCTGGCACCCAGGAAACCGCCACTGTGCCGAGTTAGAAGGCACAGGACGCCCTCTACTGGGAGGTTTGAGCATTTCCCCCCGGGACTCAGGTAGAATGGAGGAAATCAGGGGAGGGAAGGGAGGGCTGTTCTGTGTCTCTTCTTTGTCTTCCTATTTCAGAGTCTGCAGAACCAAAATCCAGTTTAGACGAAGGATCACAGGTCGAGACTCTGAAGCGTGGGACGGATTTGCTCACGCAGCCAAATCGCACTGAGGCTCTTTCTGCCCCTTTCACCCTTTCCTTCTCGTTATCATCACCGTCAACACCGATCCTCCTGCGCTGGCTCAGGCTTCGCGGCAACAGGATTGAAAACACAGCTTTTGTTCTGTGTCTCCGAGAAGGCTCAGCTGCTCTGAGCACCCACAGTTCCTGGTCTGGACTCCCTTGTGGTTTATAACGCACTTGAGTCAATGCGGGGTCAGTGTTAGGATCAGTGGTGATGAGAGTTAGAATTCAGTCTGGGGCTAGGGCCATCGGGCGTTCTTACAAAGTCAGGGATCAGACTGCATTCAGAGTCCGGTCACCAGGTAAGCACCAGAAGGTAGGTCCGGCTCACTGAAGGCTATGGCCAAACCTCTGCCCACAGTGAAGGAGGCCCGTGTCTGGGAGACCAAGGCAGAAGAGGAAGACCGAGAAAGCAGAACATGTCTGTTTCCTCCAGCTCCCCCAGGATGGCTGCTCTGAGCTTTCACGATGCTATGGGCCCGTAGTTCAGGGGTCAGCACGTAGTGCACCAACAGCCAGCCCTCTGGGCTTGACTCCATGGTGGGCCCACCCTGCGGCTCTCTCTCAGGGTGCAGTGTCTTACTGTAATATCTATCAACTTTGTCATAAATGCATGTTCTTAGCCCAGGGGAGGGTGAGCTATACTGAGGGGAAGGGGCCCAGCATTGTTTTAGGGTGGATAGTCAACATATGAACACGTGTGGTCATTGATGACACCGTAGACCAGGGGCGTGAAACCTGGGGCTTGAGGGTGGGCACTGCAGGCCACTGAGAGTCCACAAATCCACCTGGAATTGTGTGGGATTTGTGTGTGTCCAATTTTATGTGGTTTTCCATCAGATTCTCAAAGGACCATAACCAAAAAATTAGTTTAGAATCCTTGCCTAGGCCTATTCTTCCTTTTATTTTATTTACTTGGAGACAGGGTCTTGTTTGTCGCCCAGGATGGAGTACAGTGGCACAATCACGGCTCACTGCAGCCTCGACCTTCCAGGCTCAATCAATCCTCCCACCTCAGCCACCTGAATAGCTGGGACCACAGATACACACTTCCACACCTGCTGATTTTTGTACTTTTTCATAGAAATGGGGCTTCACCATGTTGCCCAGGCTGATCTCGAACTCCTGGACTCAAGCAATCTTCCCACCTGGGTCTCTCAAATTGCCGGGATTACAGGCATGAACCACTGCACCTCGCCCTTATCTTTTTTTAAAAAACACTTTAAAAATAGCTTTATCAAGATATAACTGATAGAGCATAAATTGCATACATTTAAAGTGTTCAACTTAATAAAAAATGTTGACATATGTATACATTGTGAAATGATCACCACAATCAAGATAGTGAACATCCTTATCACCCTCAAAAGTTGATCTGCTTTCTGTCACTATAGATGAATTCAAATTTTTCTAGAATGTTCTATTAATGGCTGCATACAGTGTATACTTTCTTGGGTCCAATTTCTTTTATTCTGCCTAATTATTTTGGTGGCCATCCACATTATCATGTGTGTCAGCAGTTCATGGCTTTTTATCACTGAGTGGTATTCCATTGTGTGGAAGGGCCACAATTTGTATTTCCATTCATCTGCTGATGGACGTTTGAGTTGTTCCCAGTTTTTGGTTATTACAAAGAAAGCTGCTATGAGCATTGATGCACACATGGGCAAATGCTTTCATTTCTCTTGGGTGGAAAGAAGTTGTTACAAACTGTTTTCTGTAATGGAATGTCATCTTACATTCTCCGCAGCAGCATGTGTGAGTTCCAGTTGCTCCATATGCTGGCCAACACTCACTAGAGTTAGTCTCTTTAAGCTGTTTTTAGACACTCTAGTGGGTGTTTAATTTGCGTTTTCCTAATGACTAATGGTATTGAGCATCTTTTCACGTGCTTATTTGTTATCCACATACCTTCTTTGGTGAAATGTCAGTTCAAATATTTTGCCCACTGAAAAAATTGGGTTTGGCTGGGCGCAGTGGCTCACAACTGTAATCCCAGCACTTTTGAGAGGCCGAGGCAGGCAGATCACCTGAGGTCAGGAGTTCAAAACCAGCCTGGCCATCATGGCGAAACCCTGTCTCTACAAAAATGCAAAAATTAGCTGGGCATGATGGCGGGTGCCTGTAATCCCAGCTACCCGGGAGGCAGAGGCAGGAGAACAACTTGAACCTGGGAGGCGGAGGTTGCGGTGAGCCGAGATCACACCATTGCACTCCAGCTTGGGTGACAGAGCGAGACTTCATCTCAAAAAAAACCAAAAATTAAAATTAATAAATAAATAATTTAAAATGGGGTTGTTTGCTGTTTGATTGAGTTGTAATAGTTATTTATATAGTCTAGACATAAGGCCTTTGCTGGATAAATTTATTGCAAATATTTTTCCCAGTGTGTGGTTTGCCATTTCATTTTCATAAGCATATCTTTTTGAAGAGCAAACTTTTAAAATTGTGAAGCCCAATGTATTTATTTATTTTAATAGTTTGTGCTTTTTGCATTATATTTATAAAACCTTTTCCAAATCCAAGTCACTAGGGTTCATCCTATGTTTTCTTCTAAAAGTTTTGTAAATTTAGCTCTTACGTTTAGGTCTACATTCTTTTTAGCTAACTTTTATATATGGCGCAAGTTATGAATCCAAGTTCTTGATGAATTCAAGTTCTTATTTATTTATTTATTTTTTGCATGTGGGTATCTAATTGTCTAATTGCTCCAGCACCATTTGTTGAAAAGATTATCTTTCACGCATTGCCTGGCACCTCTGTCAAAAATCAGTTGACCACATATAAGTTAATCTACTTTTAGACTCTATTACTTTCTCCCAGATACAGGTCTCCTTCTCTGTGGGCGGATGTTTGGCCATAGCCTTTACTGAGATGGACCTGTCCACTGGTGCTTACCTGGCGATTGGACTGTGTACCTGGGCTGCCTTCTGATTCTGTAAGAATGACCGCTATCTCTAGTTCCAGACTAAATGTCCACTGTTGATGTATTGTCTGTCTTCATACCAATACCCTATTGTCTTGATTACTATAGCTTTTAATAAGTCATACAATCACCTAGAGTCTTTCAATATTGTTCTTTTTCAAAGTTGTTTTGGCTGTTCTAGATCCTTTGTATTTCCATATAACTTTGGAATCAGTTGGTCAATTTCTACCAAAAATCCTACTGGGATTTTAATGGGGATTTTATTGATTCTATATATCAATTCGGTGGAAATATTGTCTTATAATATTGTCTTCCAATCCAAGAACACAGTATATCTCTCAATTTATTTAGCTTTTTAATTTCACTCAGCAATGCTTTGTAGTTCTCAGTGTAAGGTCTTACACATCTTTTGCAGATTTATCCCTAAGTATTTCATACTTTTTCATTCTATTGTAAATGGTAGTATTTTATTTTATTTTGTTTTATTTTACTTTACTTTGTTTTGTTTTATTTTATTTTATTTTATTTTATTTTATTTGAGACAGAGTTTTGCTCTTGTTGCCCAGGCTGTAGTGCAGTGGTGCCATCTCGGCTCACTAGAACCTCCACCTCCCGGGTTCGAGAAATTCTCCTCCCTCAGCCTCCCAAGTAGCTGGGATTACAGGTGCCCATCACCATGCCTGGCTAATTTTTTGTATTTTTAATAGAGACGGGGTTTCACCAAGTTGGCCAGGTTAGTCTTGAACTCCTGACCTCAGGTGATCCACCCACATTGGCCTCCCAAAGTTCTGGGACTACAGGCATAAGCCACCAAGCCTGGCCTATGGTAGTATTTTAAATTTCAATTTCTAATTCTTGGTTGCTAGTATATTCAAAATACAATTGATTTTTGTATATTGATCTTAAATTCTATAACCTTCCTACTCACTTATTAATTCTAGTACCTTTTTTGTAAATTTTATATGATTTTCTTTTTTTTTTTTTTCTTTGAGACAAAGTGTCATTCTTGTCGCCCAGGCTGGAGTGCAGTGGTGCAGTCTCAGCTCACTGCAACCTCCGCCTCCTGCCTCAGTCTCCCAAGTAGCTGGGATTACAGGTGCCTACAGGATTTTCTATGTAGACACTCATGTTGTCTGTAAATAAAGAGTTTACTTCTTCCCTTCCAATCTGGGTGTTTTAAATTTCTTTTTCTTGCCTTATTACACTGGCTACAACCCCAGTGCAATGTTAAGTAGGAATGGCAAAAGTGGATATCCTTGCCTTGTTTCCAGTCATGGGTAGCAGGAAAGTTTTCAAGCATTTACTCCTCCTTGGCTTTTATTGGCCCTGGCAGGGGTGACCTTTTATAACTGGTTGGAGGACCCCGATGTTTGCCCTGGGCATTGTGCCCTTCTTTCCAGTGTTTTGGTGCAAGCCCTGTTGAGCATGAAAGTGCCCTGGGGACAGGGATGGTATATTTGACTCCAGCTCTCCACACCGTGCCTGGCATGGTGCTCAGCTTGACAAATTCTCATTGCCAACCAGGGCCTGTTTGTACTACTGTCCACCCCATCCCCTTTGCTTTCCTCCTGGACAAAGGCAGCCGTCCTTCCCTCCTTTCCTTCTCTTCCCCTTCAGAAACCTGAATGGAAGGAGACATGAAAGGAAAGCACTCAAGTTTCACCAGCATCAGGTTCCTTCTATGCAGCGTCCTCATTCGAAAATAAACCTGAGGGGGTAAGGGAAGGGGAGCGGTGACAGAGACAGGAGAGAGCTGTTATCATAGCTCTGCTTCCAGGCTGTATTTTTAGGGCTGGCATTTAGGTTTGGCCTGGGGACAAGGGGCTGGAAAATGCAAGGCATTTCCTCTTCCTGTCAGCTGAGACACAGTGTGTGTGTGAGTGTGTGGACAGGGCCCTGCCATCTTCCCACTTAGCGCCTTCAGAATAGCAAACAAAGTACACTTCCTCCGCAGGCCTGCTGCGCTCCCGGTGTTGGCCCTTCCAGACCCGTCTCATCTTGAGACTGTATCAAGGCTCCTCCCCAAACTATGAGCTAGGCTGATTCCTGCAGGGAGAGGAGGAGGAACGCTTGTTCCCTCGGAGGGATGTGCTGCTGTCACAGTGCTAGGCAGCTTTCAGCCATGGGAGGGACGAGACTCTGAGGTCCTGGTGGGGATATTTTGGAAGATCTCAATGACAACATAACAGGTTCATTTGTTGACTTGTTTATTCATTACTGCATACGTGAGCTACTTAACCACTCTGTGCCTCAGTTTCCCCACAGGGATGTCACTAAAACCTGCTTCATAAGGGCGCTGAGAGGATTCAGTGAGTTAATACTGGATGTAAAGTGGCGAAGTGCTTAAAACATCACTTGTCAGGTAGGAAGGGCTGAGGAAAGGTTGGCTGTCATTATCTGAGTACTTACTGCACGCCACCCTTGAGCTTGGGCAGGGGCAGAGGCTTCAGTGGTGAATGAGACAGGTACTGTCTCTCACCTTTTGAAGTTTGCTCAGTTGGAGACCTGGCTGCTGCCTTTGAGAACTGTAAGTTTTCCACCACAACTTTGGACCAGGGTCCTGGAAACACATGGAGTGAAAGGTCTTCTTTAACACTGCAAGGTGACAAACTAGTCAGAGACACGACGATGTTGATGTTATTTGCACTTTGTGGAGCTCTGGCTGGCTTTGTTTCTTTTTTGCTCTGTGAAGTCGTTTCACGTCTTGGGGTCTCATTTTCCTCACCTGTAAAATGGGAGGGAGAATACATACAGTGGGATATTACTCGGCCTTGACAAGGAATGAAATTCTGACACATGCTACAACACGGAGGAACCTGGAGGACATGATGCCAAATGAAGTAAACCAGTCCCAGAGAGACAAATACTATATGATTTCACTTGTGGGTAACTAGAATAGTCAAATTCAGAGAGACCGAAGGTAGAATGGTGGTAACTGGGGGAGTTTTTGTTTAGTGGGTACAGAGTTTCAGTTTTGCAAGATGCAAAGAATTGTGGAGAGAGTGATGATGGATGCACAACATTATGAATGTATTCAATACCACTGAACTGTACATCTAAAATAGTTAAATTGGTAAATTTGATTATATGCATTTTACTTTTTTTTTTTTTTTGAGACGGAGTCTCGATCTGTCGTCCGGGCTGGAGTGTAGCGGCACGATCTCAACTCACTGCAACCTCCGCCTCCCGGGTTCAAGCAATTCTCCTGGCTCAGCCTCCCAAGTAGCTGGAACTACAGGCACATGCCACCACACCCAGCTAATTTTTGTATTTTTAGTAGAGACAGGGTTTCACCATGTTGGCCAGGATGGTCTCGATCTCTTGACCTTGTGATCCATCCGCCTTGGCCTCCCAAAGTGCTGGGATTACAGGCATGAGCCCACACCCGGCCTACTGTAATTTTTTAATTTGGAAAAAAATGAGGAGCAGTTAAAGTAGATGATTACTTAGGTCTGTTCTAATCCTTCCTCCTATAAACCAAAATGTCTCTTTCTTTCCCTTCCTATTGTCTTTCTCTTTCACACACAGTTACCAGGGCTGCCCACTCCAGAGCACGGGTTGTGCACTGCACACCTCCAGGGAGTGCCCTTCCTCAAGACTGCAGCATGGGTGGCACAGCCTGTTCAACTGCACGATCCAGTCTGTTTCTGATCTACCTGGTCAGAAGCGGGTCTCTCGTGTCCATTTCCTGAGTTTATGCAAAGTAGAAAAAAAACTCAGCTTCAACTAGAAACAGCAAACAAAACACACTTATCTGATCTTCCCCCTTTGTATCATTTATTACATTTAGAAGATTGTTTTATGGTTGGTTTCTTCTGCCTGAGATTTAGCAAGTGCTTGTTGACATTCCCAGTCATTCATTTCACAAATATTTCCCAAGCACTCATAGTGTGCTGGGCACTGTGGAGGTGCTGGACACAGCTGAGCCTGGAGTCCCTTGTCTCATGGCACATGCGTTATAGTTCCAGGAGGCAGACCAGAAACAGGCAAACAAATAGGAAGCCAGCGTACAAGAGCATTAAGTGCCACGTAGACAATGACTGATGGTCCTGGGCAGGATGGCGTGAGGGGTTGCTTTAGACTGTGATAAAGGAAGGCTTCCTGGGGGAGGTGACATTTGAATTGTCACCTGAATGACAGGAAGGAGCCAGCCAAGTGTATGTGGGGGCAAAGTCCTCTCGGGTCTCCTCACATCAGGCCTGACAGGGAAGGGGTGAAGCCACCTGTTGCTCTTGGCCTCTCTTCCTCACTCCTTGCCCCATCTTCTCCACTTCCCTCCACCTGAGGAAAAGTCCCCAGAGGCCTTCCATTCAGAGAACAGAGAAGCCTTTGCAGGAGGGGCTCAGAAATCTCCATCCAGACTGGAGCCTCTCCTCCATCCTTCCCCTTCCTATAGAGCCAAGCAGAGAGAAAGGAGTCGTTCAGGTCTCTCTCCTGAGTAGATGATTGGGGTGGATCTCCTCTGTCAAGCCAAATGTTACAGGGATTTGGGAAGGCCACCTAGGAGGGGGAAGCCCGGCTTACTCAAAGGCTGCCCTGGCTGGGATGGTTGGATAACCAGGATCACTAGATCAGGCTGACAAAGAACAAAATTGCCTCCACCATCTACAAGAATGGTGGTGGGAGCACCCTGTTGGAGCAGATGGCCATGAGTTCAAATCGTGTCTCAGCCTCTTACTGGCTGGGTGACTTTGAGGAGGCAACTTCACCTCTGTCTCAGTCTCCTCATTTGTAATAGGGGTGCTGTGAGGACTAGGAGAGTTTACCCACACTGTGCTTAGGGCAGCATTTGGTGCACAAAGCACGTGCGTTCGGTTTGACGTCATTTTTCAGGAGGGTTTCTATCCACTGCAGAGTTGTCTTCCATTTGTCAGCAATCTCTTTTCCACCTCTACGAACACAGTCTTGGTACATTCACAGGAGGCTTGATCTGGAAGAGACAGAGCTACACACAGGTCAGGGGAGTGCCTGATGGGAGTTTCTGGTATGTGAGAGAGTGGAACAGCCTATGTGGGACAGTGTTTTCCTGACTGTGTGGACCGGTGTTTTGAGCTTGAATATGTGGGTATCTACATTTGCTTCTCTAATCAAGAGAGAGTTCCTTACTGCATTCTACTAGCAAAGCCCATCCCTCCATCCATCCATCCACCCATCCCTCTATCCATCCGTCCATCCATCCATCCATCCATCCATCCATCCATCCATCCATCCAACAAATATTCCCTAGCACTTATTTGTGCTGGCTTTGCAAAGGTAAGTACCTTATCCCAGGTTCCCCTGGAAACACGGCCTGTGGTCAAATTTATGTGCTAATGTTTTATTGTGGGGTGCAACCCCCAGCAGCAAGAGTGAGAAGGGAGAAAAATAAGGCAGAGGGGAAGGAAAGCAAAACCCAGCTGTTCCCTTGGCATGATTTGAGGGCTTCAGGGCAGCCATGGCTTCTGAAAGGAAAGTTTTGAGTTGCGCATGTCTTCTGTGGGGCTTTCTTTGCTTCTTTTTTAAAACATTTATTAAATAATGATAAAATATACATAGACTAAAACTTAACATTTTAATCATTTTTAGGTATACAGTTTAGTGGCATTAAGCACATTTACATTGTTGTATAGCCATCGCTACCATCTATCTCCAGAACTTTTCCAACTTGCAAAACTGAAACCCTGAACCCATTAAACATTAATGCCCCCATTCCTCCTTCCCCTCCAGCCCCTGGCAACCACCATTCTGCTTTCTATCTCTGTGAATTTGGCTACTCTAGTTACCTCATATAAAAGGAATCATACAGTATTTTTCTATTTGTGGCTGGCTTATTCCACTTAGCATAATGTCCTCCAGGTTCATCCATGTTTTAGCATGTGTCAGAATTTCCTACCTTTTTAAGGCTAGATAGGATTCCATTGTATGGATAGACCACGTTTTGTTTATCCGTTTATGTTTGCTGGGTGGTTGGGTTCCTTCCACCTTTTGGCTGCTGTGAGTAATGCTGCTATGAACATGGGTGTACACAGATCTGTTTGAGTCCCCGCTTCCAATTCTTTTACTTCTACAGATTCAGAAGTAGCATGGCTGGACCATATGGTAATTCGATGTTTAATTTTTTTAAGGAACCTCCATCCTGTTTTCCAAAGTGGCTGTGCCATTTTATATTCCACAGGGCTTTCTTTTTTTTTAGACACAAGGTCTTGCTCTGCCACCCAGGCTGAAGTGCAGTGGTGTAATACTAGCTCACTGCAGCCTTGAACTCCTGGGCTCAAGCAATCTTCCTGCCTTGGCCTCCCAATACTACAGTTATGTACCATCACCCTCAGCTCTGTAAGGCTTTCTGTTAAGGAGCAGCTGTGTTGTGAATGTCAGATGTCCTTGCTACCCATTGTCACACTGACTTTGAGGTAGTGTCATTATCCCCCCTGTACAGAAAAGGACACTGAGCCCCAGAGTCTAAGGCGAGCAGCTGCTGGTCTGTCTGTTCAGCCTCCATTCTCCCTACCCCTGGTTACAGCTTCTCAATTTTCCATTGGGAGCCACTCCTCTACTCACAATGTACACCGAGTCACTGGGGGCTGCCCCCACTCCTTGGCTCCAGGGGCAAACCAGACATTCCATTTTCCTTGGACATGGTGCTTGGTTCAGTAGGAGTTTCATGACTCAAACCGGGCCAACAGAGCCTATGATCACCTTCTGGAAATTTGCCAAGAGTTTGGGGAAGTGGTGTTAGCTTTCAACTGGGATTGCTAAGCAGATGGAATGTGAACCTTCAGCTGCTGGTAGCCACTTCTGCCACCCCTTAGGATAACTGAAACCGAGCAAGAAGCCAACCTAGAGACATGGAACCAAGAGCTGAAGAGATAGACTCCAAACAATGTCACCTGAGTACCTGGATTTACTGGTGAAGGTACTAGATATGCTCCTGGACTTTTCAATTACACGAGCCAGTAGCTTTCCTTCTTAGCTTAAGCAACTGAGTTGAAGTTCTCTCTCTTGCAGGATTTTTTTTTTTTTTTTGACAGAGTCTCACTTTATCACCCAAGCTGGAGTGCCATGGCGCAATCTCAGCTTACTGCAACCTTAGCTGACTGCAACCCCCATCTCCCAGGCTCAAGCAATTCTCCTTCCTCAGCCTCCCAAATAGCTGGGATTACATTAACCACACATGGCTAATTTTTGTAATTTTAGTAGAGGTGGGGTTTCGCCATGTTGGCCAGGCTGGTCTCCAACTCCTGACCTCAGGTGGTCACCCACCTTGGCCTCCCAAAGTGCTGGGATTGCAGGTGTGAGCCACTGTGCCCAGCCTCTTGCAGGATTCTTGAAGGGAATCCTGACTAGTTCAGGGAGTTTAAGAAACTTGCTCAAGATCAGCCAGGAAATGGTGGTGCCAAAAACTCAAACCCCTAACGGAGTTTCCGACTTAGATCCGGATCCCGGCTCAGGATCAAGACTAACCGTTGTTGGACTCTTCTCCAGAACTCTAGGATTGGCATCCCGAGACGGGAGCTAGATCTTGGCTGAAGCACTGTAGGAACCAGTGCACTCACAAAGCACAGAACTCATGAGCTGAACCTATTCAGGAATTGGCAGGTTACTACCCAAGGGCCAAATCCAGCCCACCTGTTGTTTTTGTACAGTCCACAAGCTAAGAATTCTTTTTACATTTTTAAATGGTTGGAAAAAATCAAAAGAAGAATATTCTGTGGCATATGCAAATTATATGAAATTCAAGTTTCAGTGTCCATAAATACTGTTTCATTGGAACGCAGTCATATTCATTCATTTGCATGTTGTCTATTGCTGCTTTGTGCTTCAAGAGCAGAGTTGCGTAGTCATCGCAGAGACTGCCTAACATTTTAGTATCTGGCCTATATAGAAAAAGTTTTCCCGTTGCTGCCAAGCCCTGAGCTTCCCTCTTTCTGTGGCTCTTTTCCCAAGCTACTCATTTGGTCCTTTCCTGCTTCCCCTTCCTCTAGTCCTGGTTCTTAAAGAGGCAGGACCTCTGTGAAATCAGCGAATGCACGGGAAACTCCCAGCACAGAGCCTGGTGCACTGTTAGTGCTCAGTCATTGAAAGGTGTTGGGAAGGAACCTGAGTCAGCTGTGCAGCACATATGTGCAACCTCTGCATCCTGTCTCTGCTGCTCACTCCCTGTGTGACCTTGGGCTAGTTGCTTCCTGTGAAATAGGAACAAGAATAGTCCCTACCTCATAGGGCCCTGGTGAAGATCAAATTAGTCATTGCATGTAAAGTGCTTCCAAGAGTGCTGGGCACACAGTAAACATTTGATAAGATCCTAATTGTAATTGTTTTTCTCATTGGCTTAATCTCCATGGAGGATCTTGGGATCTGCCTACCATTGAACTGGGCCCATGTTTGGCCCAGGGCCACCGAGAAAGGCCAAGGCTATGCAGGGAGCAGAGAGCTGGCCTCCTGATTCAGAGCCTTGGCAGGCTGGGGCTTCCTGACACCCCTAGCAGGAGGCAGCCAGGGGCTGAGATGGGGGCTTAAAAAGCAGGAGAACCTGGGCTTGGCCCTCCCAGCAAAGGGATGTGTGTGTCTATCTGTAGCTGGATGAGACACTCATTTTGGGGAAAAAAAGGGAAATAGGCCCACCCAAAATGGCTAAAGGCAGCCCCATCTGTGGTGGGCAGTTTCCATGGCTGAGAAGACCACAGAGCCACTGGGGCTGCCTTGGCCTCCGCGTTGGGGACAGGAACCAGCTGAGCCCTCATCGCACTTTGCTCTGCCCACTCCTGTCCCGGAAGCTCCTCTTCTGGTGAACCAGGGCCTGGGACAAGCAGCCCAGAGAAGCCGGAGCTCTGAGCCAGTACGGCAGGCTCTAGTGGGGGAAGTGGGCAGAAGCGTGATGGAGTTGGGTGATCAGGGAAGAGCTTCCAGTTCTCAGCTCCAGGCTGTCCCCTCTTGTCCCCGTTCACTGGGTCTCTTAGGCTCCAAGCCTGGGCTGAGTGGAAATAGGCAGAATTGAAGGGTCCTGGGGCTTCTGCCCAGGCTCAAGGCCGCCCAGACGTTCTGGAAGTCCTGTGGGAGGGGCACCTCCGTGGACCGGCTGCCTCCTGCCAGGCCTCAGCTTTGTCAAGGCCTCAGTGAGGGGTGAGCTGAGTGGCTGGGCTTGGCTGTCCCCCTCTCCCTCACTTGGCCCAGCCCTGGCACAGCCCCGGCCCCCTTCCCAGCCACTCACTGCAGTATGTTCCCAGCCGGAGCCCGGTTCTGCAGCTCCCGGAGGGGTATGAGCATCCACTCCTTCACCAGGAGGGCAGGACAGGCAAGAGGTACTTCCCAGGCCATGTCAGCACCTGTCCATTTTTAGGAGACACACTTCTAGACAGAGGCACTCACACTCCCCACCCATGCAGAGAAGCACACGCCCCTTAGCTGCCACACACGCAGGGCCACTCGGACACACGTGCCTCCCCTCACATGCACACGTCCTGCTGACACCACCTGACCTAACTGTGTCCGAAGCTCTCAGCTCACTCCTGGGCTTGTCTGAAGGCCAGAGGAGGCTGACGTCAGCCTTCCGGAGTGACTGTGAGAAGCAGGGCCAGGGGACATCACACAGAGGCCATGAGAAGGTCAACAGATTCTTACACATCATTTGGGCCAGTGTCTCCTGCCTCTTGAGGCACACCTTAGGGGCCTCTGTGAAAAATTCTCAGGTTCAGTTCCCACTCCAGACTTGGTAAATCAGAATCTCTGTGATGATGGCAACTGAGGTGGGGGACTGGGAAATAACAGACTCTCTAGGGGTTCTGACGCTGGATACACTTTGTAACCTGATCTAGTCCAACCCCCTTACTGTTCCAATTCAGGGACTGAGGCTGAGAGAGGAGAGTGGCCCGTCCAAAGTCACACAGCAGTTGCCTAGGCCAGCCAGGACTAGAACCCAGGACTCCCCACTGCCCAACCCCAGGCTTCAGGTCTGCAGAGATCCCCATGTCCTTCCCTGCTCCCACCAGCCCTGAGTGTCCCCCTGGCCTTCCTCCCAGTAAGGTCAGCTGGCTTTCATGTTCTGCAGTGCCCAGCAGGGCCAGGGCCAGGGCTAGCCTGCAGCCAGCAATCCTCTGGAACAGAGGCTGGGTGACTGTCTTCAGCCCCCTTCCTACGCAGAGGGCCCCTGCTTGGGAGGCCTGCTTTAGAGAAGGGGAAGGCTGGGCTCCCTGCAATCACAGATGTTTGCCCCAATATGCTGAGCCCCCCACCCTACTCCTGGGGGAGGCCGGAAAGGCAAGTCCTCACGCTGCCCAAACATCTGGACTGTGCAGAGAGAGCCAAGATGCGCCATGCAGATGTCTTCAAAGCTGATGCCTGGTGTCAGCAGAGAACAGACATCTGGGTGGAGGGCCGGGGCTTGTGCTGGAGGGCAGGGTAGATTGCGTCCAGTGATGCAGAGCGGTGTTGGCACAAAGCTGGGGGTGGGAGTGTGGCCCGGTGACTTCACTCCCCCACCTGGTTAGCCTTTTTAAGCGGGAGTCAGATCCCCAGGGCGGCAGCCAGGTGATGTTAACATAATAGCTACCACTTGTTGAGTACTCACCACATGCCAGTACTGTTCTGCATTTTGCATGTATTACCTCATTTAACCCTGGAAACATCCCTGTGGGGCAGGTACCATTACTGTCCCCCTTCTCCAGGCCACTGAAGCACAGGGAGGTCATATCACTGGCCCAGGCTCACCCAGCAAGCCAGTGGCAGTGCCAGGCTCACACAGAAGCCCATGCAGGTCACCTCTGAACAGCCCTGCTCCATCCCATGAGTGACCCCCCGGTGGTTTCTGGGACCAATCCCAGCGTGCCCTGCTTTCAAATGATATTACATTTGCATATGGGGGCATTTTGCGTAGAGAAAATGGGTTTCTGGGGAGCGTCCCTTTTCCTGTGTTTGGAACTTGGGGAAAGGATCCCCTAGGAAGCCAAGCCAGGCCCTCCTCCCGGGCCGGTGGGCAGCTGCTGCCAAGTCTCCCAGGGCTTCTGAGACCAGAGGCTGCTTCCTGAAGGAAAAGTGAGCTCCCTGTGGCTGAGGCCAGCTGTGGCCAGCAGGGCTATTTATTTTTCTGTTCCTAAGCCTTTAAGTCATCTGTTTACATAGGCAGTAGAAGGAGTTGGGCTTAGTGTCCCTGCCTGGTGCCCTCCCTCCCTCCCTCTATCCTGGGCCTTGCAGGCTGAGCCAGGGACCCCCAGAGCCAGTGGTGGTAGTGGTGGGGGTTGTGGTGGGGAAGCTCCGGGACCTGGAACTACAGGGCCATTGGGAGACTCTGCACTCAGGGCTCTGGCTGAGATGATGACCAGGCCTAGCCACTGCCTCCCCGGCTTCCCACCCTTTCTCCCCAGATCCCGTGGAAGTCCTCAGAGCCTGGCGCCTCACTTGCTGTGCCTCCTCACCCACGGCAGGCATCCAGGCTCTGAGCTCTCCGCTTCCCTCAGCTCAGCTGGCTCTCCAGAGCAGCCAGACATCAGCCATCCAGCCCATGAGAACACCCACCAGCCAGCCCCCACCTTGCCAAGAATGGGAGTGGGGAACCTTCCCTGGCTCTGAGTCCCCGGAGGAGCAGGCCCTGGCCCGCCCGCTCCACAGGCATGTTTTGAGGCCTAGAGCAGCCATGTTCTGGGGCAGGGCCACAGACACAGGGGAAGAAGACGAGGTTTCCATCCTGAGAGGAGCAGGGGAGAGGGATGCACGTGTGTAACCCCAGGACCCCTCACACAGGTGTCCATAGAACCTTGATAGAAATGCCTGGAGGCCCTGAGGGAGGTGGTTTCTCTGAGCGGGTGACATTGAGTGACTCTACATGGGTGGGCGACTTCTCCATTGGAGAAAGGGAGCTTCAGTGCATGCAGGAGGAAGGAGGCCCCCAAACCCACAGTGCAGCTGAAGGAGAGCCGGCAGAACATGCAGGAGGCCACCGGGGTGTGTGGCCAGAGAGGTGGGCAGGGCCAGCGCACCTGGGGCCTGAATGTCCCCAGACAGAGGCCACTGGGAGCAACGGAGTGCTTGGGACAACGGAGTGACAGCATTGCAATGCTGGTTAAGAAGGAAATCCACAGCAGCAAGGGGAGGGGCAGGAAGACCCCCCAGGAGGACTGAGAGTGAGACAAGGTGAGATAGGCCAAGGCAGACAGGAGAGCAGACTGCAGAGATGTTCATGATGAGACTTCTCTCCCTCCAGAGGGGACTTAGGGAAGGGATGTGGACAGAGAGAGAACCAGGGCCCTCCTCTCTCTGTACCCCACCTGTGCCCATCTGCTCATTCAGGCCATGGGCACGGTTCTGACGCTTGAGGAATCAGAGCCCACGCCCGGGTCAGTTGGGCAGCATGAGCTTCTCATTCTGGTTAGCAACTATGAACTAAACACCTGCTCTGTGCCAGGCCTGGGGTTGGCAGGGAGAGGGCAGCGGAGGGGAGGGATAGAGGGCCTGTTGGGGTGGGGGGGAATAAGGAGCTGAATGAAATTGTGTCCCCACCCACAGAAAGGCAGGACTAGGGCAGCCAGCCTTGGCCTGAGGCAGCCGCGCCAGGGTGACTGGGGACAGAGGAACTCAGGGTTTGGCCCTCAGCTATGTGCTGGATTTACAAGTAGAGACAAGGTGGGCAGCATTCCAGGGAGGAACAGGCTGAACAAAGGCCCAGAGGTAGAGCTCAGAGTGTGACAGGCACAGACAGATGCCACAGCCCTGCTCCTTCCCAAGGCTGGCCCTGGACCTCAAGGTCATCTTCTGGCCTGGGGCGGTGGTCATGGAGGATCCAGGATATCTAGATTCAAGTGCTCTCCCTGCCGTCTGGGCTGCCTCCTTCCCATGGACCTGGGACCTGCCCTCCCAGACTCTCTTCCTTCTTGTTTTCTTTTGTCCCATCCTCCTCATCCCTCCCACATTGGGGCTGGGAGCTCATTCCAGGCCTTGCCTTTCCACGATACCTGTTCCCTCAGGGACACCCCTGGGATGAGCAGAACTTAGCTAGGAGAAGAAGAACAGAGCATTTTGGCAGGAGAAACAGCATGATCAAAGCCCCCGGGTGGGCAAGAGCTTGGCGAGTTGGAGGAATTGAAAGGCAGTGTGGCTGGGCTGTAGTTGGAGACAGAGACAGATGTCCAGGCTCTGCCATGATTCATTTCCAGAACATTCAGCCTCTCCACCAGCAAAATGTCAAGAAAAAGCAGCTCTGTTTCCAGAGAGGTAAACTGAGGCACTGAATGTGGTTGAAGGAAGGTGTCTCCCCTCATGCCTGGGGCTCATCTCTTCTTCTGGGCACTGTGTTTTTCAGAGGAGTGGACTCTCAACTGAGGCTCAGAGAGAATCTAATGCCCGATGATCTGAGGTAGAAGAGTTTTATCCCAAAACCGTCACCACCCAACCCTCCACCCCATCTATGGAAAAATTGTCTTCCATGAAACTGATCCCTGGTGCCAAAAGGTTGGGGACCACGGCTCTAGAGCACAGTGGGTAGCGGGGGTGTGACCTTTTCTGGAAGGAAGGGTCCAGGATCCCCTGGGTGCCCTGCCCTAGGGACTAAGATCTGGCTTCCGGGGATATCAGCTGTCCTTTCAAGGGACCGGGTCACTGGTCAGGCCTATTGGCTGTCTCAGGAAGCCTGAGGGCTATGGAACATTCCCACTCTGTGAGGTCCTGCAGGGCAGCTCTCTGCAGAGGAAACGGAGCAGCCCCCAGCTTGCTGGCCAATCCCCCTCTTCCTAGGACCCCCTGAGAAGCAGAGAGGGAGGACAGCCTCTGGGATGCCCAGGAGCAGGAGAGGGAGCTGCAGGGAGGGGCTAATGGCAACTTTTGAACCCTACCCTCTGTTGGAAACTGCCCAGTAGGGACTCCAGACATTTGGCTTCCAGGGCTAGATTTAGTTCTGACTCACTGGGTGACTTTAGACAGCTCACGTAATCTCTCTGTGCCTGAGTTTGTTCTCAAGAAAATTGCAAGAAAAAGTCTTGTTTTTCTCTTCCTTCATCTTCCCAGTCAAAGGGAAGGTGAAATAAATGATGGGTGTTCCTATTATCCTTTGTTATTATGCAAACGATTGGGTGCTACAAAGGGTGCAGGACAGCCAGATAAATCCAAAACCCTTGAATCTGCCTTTGAGACCAAATACAAACACGACTGCATGAGTGCATACAGCACGCACACTCACACACACACGCAGGCATGCACCAACACATGCACACACACGCAAACAGAGAGGCATGCACCAACACACACACACATGCACACACAGAGGCATGCATGAACATGCACACACACACAAGCACACACAAAGGCATATACCAACACATGCAGACACACACAGGCCTGCATGAACATGCACACACACAGAGGCAGGCACCAACACATGCACACACACATAGAGGCATGCACCAACACACGCACACACACAAGCATGCATGAACATGCACACACACACAGAGGCATGCATCAGCACACACACATGCAAGCTCACACAGAGGCGTGCATGAACACATGCACTCACCCAGAAGGATGCATGAACATGTGCACACACAGAGGCATGCACAAACACACACAGGCATGCACGAATATGCACACACACACACAGACATGCAACAACACGCACACACACAGACGCATGCATGAACATGTACACACACACAGAGGCATGCACAAGCACACACACACAGAGGCATGCATGAACATGTATACACACAGAGGCATGAGGCATGCACAAACACACACACAGGAATGCATGAACATGCACACACACAGAGGCATGCACAAACACCCACACAGGAATGCATGAACATGCACAAACACAGAGGCATGCGCCAACACACGCACATCATGCACACACAGAGGCATGCATGAACACACGTACACACACAGTCTGCTTTTCCTTCCACTCCAATTTTGCCAATTCAGTTAGATTTTGATACTGAGACCCAAGAAGAGGCTCCAGGTTAGGAGTTCCTGGTGCTAAGTCACAGCACTGGGTACATGTGTGCAGAGGCAGTATATGACTGTTGCATCAGCCATGGAGGTGGCTGAATTTGTGGTAGTAATGGAGATAAAATTGTGGCTTTGTGGTTCCAGTAATCATCTCAACTTCACTTTTTTTGGACACGACTAATATCTTCTTCCAACCCACTCCTCCTAACCAAAGAAGCCCATCCATAAGTTTAGAGCCAAGGTCAAGGAGGCCTGGAGAGGTGAATTCACTAGTCCAGGGTTCCACAGTTGGTTTTAGGGAGGGGACAATGCGTCCAGGGCCCTTCCCCCACTTGGCTGCCCTGTGACACACACACACCTCTGTTGAGAAGCCCTGGAGGTGGCTCATTATGGCCCAGGGTGTGTCTGAGACCAAGCTGGGAGCAGAAAAGAGGCTGAGACCAGGAGCAGGAAATGGCTGGAAGCAGAGTGGGACTTGAGAGTGAGCAACTGGCCCCTAACTGGGTGACTATGCACTTGACAGTTCCTGGCAGGGCGGGGGCGAGCCAGCAGAGCAGCTGTGGCCTGAGAGCTGGCCTTAGACCCGACCTGGCCCTGGGAGGCAGACTGGCATGCCCCGGGCTTCCTCTCCAGCAGCCAGCCCTTTCCACAAAGGGCACTCTTAGCCCGACAGCTGATGACCAGGCCTTTGCAGGGTGAGAGAGCCCAGTGATGAGGCCAACCAAGTACCCTCTCATCTCCCTCTGCAGACAATCCACAGTGGCCTGTGGCCCCACACCTGTTCCCTGGAATGCCTGCAGGGGCCTGGGCAGGGCCTTCTCTCTTCCTTAGCCTCTCCTAGGTAGGAAGAGTCCCCTCCACTAAGCACCATCGTTCTCTTTCTGTCTCCCCGCCACATTGCCCCTTGATTTGAAGTAGATATTGGGAATGGAGACACTGTTCCTGATGCAGAGAAGGGCCTGAGGAAATACTCTCTGCCTGAAATACCTAAATTCATTCTTGCACTTCTATTGCTTTCAAGGATCTGCAGTGGCAGGACTCGATAACAGCAAAGCTGCCCATGGCTGTCCCTGGGACTCCCCTTTAAAACAAAGACCGGTTACTCTGGAGACAAGCACAGGTAAGTGGCTGGGTAATGAGAAGTGGTTGGCCAGTCTGTCTCCATAATATTAACAAGGTCATCACAACAATAACTCATTCATACACCACTTACCCTTTGCAAAACACTCTTCTTAGCACCTCTCACATATTAATACATTTAATCCTCGTAACCCAATAAGGTAGGTATTATCATATTATTCCCATTTGATGGATGAGGAAAACAAGGCACAGAGATGTTAAGAGCTTTGCCTGAAGTCACACAGCCAGGGGTTTGGATACCAGTAGGCTGGCTCCACAGCCCTTGCTCTTAAGCACTTACGCAGCCTCTGGACTCAGGAGGTTCAACAGCCGCATTGTGAACCTGTTGAATCCTTATTTGGCTCCAAAAACTCTTCCTGGATGGTACAAAAGCCCATGCCAGGCTGGGCACTGTGGGTCACACCTGTAATCCCAGCACTTTGGGAGGCCAAGGAGGGAGGATCACTTGAGCCCAGTCTAGGAGTTCAAGACCAGCCTAGCTAACAGAGACCCCGTGTCCCACAAAAAAATATAAAAACTTAGCTGGACATGGTGGTGTGTGCCCATAAGCCTAGCTACTAGGGAGGCAGAGGCAGGAAGATTGCTTGAGGCAGGAAGATTGCTCAAGACAGGAAGATCGCACCCAGGAGTTCCAGGCTGCAGTGAACTATGACAGTGCCACTGCTCTCCAGCCTGGGTGACAGAGAAGGCCCTGTCTTAAAAATAAAACTAAATAAAAAAAATTTTAAAAGCCCATGCCAGCATCGATTCACATCAGAACTCTTTTGTAAAAGTTCTATATAATGGCTCCTTTTAGGCTTTTACTGGCCTCCCCTGCTGCGCCCCTGCTCCCCAGCCCTCCCTCTCCCAGGCCCCAGCCCTACGTCCCCCACTGGAGCCATGGCACCCGCAGCAGCCTGGCTCTGTGGGGCTCACAATTACGCCCTCCCTGTGGAAAGCCACCCGCTGATTCCTCTCCCTACTCTGGGTCCTCCCCCTGCTCCGCATCGTCCCCAAACAGCTGAGCCTGTGCAATGTGAGAGGGGAGAGGACTTGCCAGAGGTTTCCGGAAAGTCTCCAGAGGTCACTCTGGCCTGGCTCAAGTAGGTTGGGTCCTGACCACCGCTCTGAATAGCTACTGTCCTGCCCTGGGTCCACTCTCTCAGCACAGAGCAGACTAATTGGTGGGTGGGGAGCAATGGAGGCATAGAGGCTGGTCTGCCCCTGAAGGAGGCAACGGAGGAGCCAAGCATTTGACTCAGCAACTGCTGGGTATCCAATGCCAAAGAGATGGAGTGGAGCATGGAGACTCTCTGGCCCAACCCTCCCACTCAACAGCTGGTCACCAGCCACACCCACAACCTGCCAGCCTCCTATCCCTCCCATCCCACCACCAACTCACCCAGCCAATACCCAGCCCACCCAGCACTCAGCGTGCTCCCTAACCCCCAGCCTGACCCAGTACACTTACCCCACTCCCCTACAACCTCCTGGCCTACCCCACATCAACACCCTTCCTGGTGATCTCTGGTCTGCACTGACACCCCTGTCAGCAGTCCTACTCCTGTCTAGTCCCCAGCCTACCCACCCACTCGCTGGCCAGCCCACTCAGCACCCAGGGACCTCCCCACCATGAGTTCAGCCCCTAACTGCCCCGGGTCCCTGACTACTCACCTGCGACATCAGCCAAGTTCCAGCCCGCCCACCCTATGCCCAGCCTGCCCACATCCCCACTTCATAAACCAGAGGCGCTCTTTCTGCATCCGACTCCATCCAAGCTCCAAGAAAGGCAGGTTTGCCAGTTCTTCCAGGACTGTCCAAGAATTATTCTAGAAGCTTCAGACTTGAATGGAGATATTTTCTCCTCAGGTCAGGGAAGAGCACAGCAGACGGGGTGGGGGCACCTGAGAGAGCGTGCCTCTGTGCCCCTGGTGGCTCCAGAGCTGCCCCTCTGGGACAACACGAGGTAGCCTCCTGCACCTGCTAACCCCTTCTACCGCAAAACTCTTGGAAAAACAGGAAGTTTCCAAAACTAGGAGCCAGGCTGAAGGGGTCCCCAGCAGATGAAGTTCAAGAGGCCCCAGCAAGATAGGCAGCACTTCCAGCTCTGAACATGCCAGAAAAAAGAAGGCAGAGGGGAGCGATGGAAAGGTGCTGGGCAAGATCAAGAGGCCTGGAGGCCTCTCGTGGGCCCCGCTCTTGGGTGAGCCTGGGCCCTGGGCTGTGAAAGTCCAGGTTTCTGGGTTTAGATACTCACTGTGTGGTTTTGGGCAAGTCACCAGGCCTCTCTGAGGCTCTTAATACAAGAGTGTTGACTGAGAGGATCTCTAACCTTCCCAGGCACAGCCCTGCTGCTGGCCCTGGACTGGGGAGTCCTTGCTAGGAGCTCGGCCAGGCTCCTGATCCTCTCTGCCTTGAGCGTTCTGGTTCCAACCACAGGGTTCCTGCTTCACCCACTGACCAAGCCCCACCTGTACCTGGTTCCTGCATGATCCTCCGTGGCTGAGCAGGCAGGGAGGCCTCCCCGTGAACTTCCAGAGCTGAGGATGCAATTAGCAACATCACCACAGCCAGATTCTCTAGCCCAGGGAGGGCAAATAGGCTTTACTTCATGTGTCCGCACCCACTGACTGCCAGTAGCTGCCTGGGGCATAGTTCTGAGATCCTAGGCTCAGTGAGCAAGTGCCAAGGTCAACTAGTGATGTCTGCATAGGCACCTGAATAGCGAAAGGGGTGTGAACACCAGGAACTTGGGAGTCCTGAGGAAGGGCCAGGCTGGCCTCTGGGTTTCTTTCCTAGTGTTAGCCCCAAGCCTACAATTCAGCCTTATTTGAACGCGTCTTCTCTCAGTTGTACACAGGAAATTAAAGGAGAGCAGTGAGTCTACTAGATCAGATGCCAGTTAGGAGACAGCGCGATCTTCCCCACAAGATGCAAAGATGCTGTGGAATGTGGCCTTTTGTGGACCCTTTTTGTGCTTTTACACTTTAAAAAATTTATGTTTGTGTGTGTGTGTGTGTGTGTGTGTGTGTGTGTGTGTGTGTGTGTGAAAATGAAAGCTCCATGAGGGCAGTCTTGTTGTTTCCAACTGAATGAATTGCTTGCCATGGAGAACCTCAGTGTGTTACTCATCCTTCATTCACTCCTCCCTTCCTGCCTCATTCACTCACTCCAAAATCATTCACCCATTCATTCATTCATTCATTCATCCATTCATTCATTCATCCGTTCGCTCTTTCATGCAGCAAACATTCACAGGGGCCCCATCTCACCCCCACTGCCAGGGGAGTCTCTGTTCATCCCTCTCAACGAGACCAGGGAGGATCTAGTGCTAGGAAAGTCTGGAGATATGATGAAAGGAGCCATCTCTGTAGGGCCAAGGCCCATCAGGGACTCACTGCGTGGGTGTAGCCTTTTCGTTTCCTCACCTGCACATAGCCAGCGGACAGCATGAGAAGGAAAAGGGAGGCAATGTCAAAGCACAGGGCAAGCAGGACACTTCCTGGCCTTGGTAACATGAGTGCTGCTTCCCACCCAGAACCAAGCTGGGGGCAGAGGAGTCAGGCTGAGGCTTCAAGGAAACCTGGCCAGCATCCAGGGGCTGCAGCTGAGCTGGCCCCAGCTCAAGTCTCCAGGTGAAGAATGCATCCCGAGGACTTGGCCTGGCGGGGCACCTCCCGCATTGTTGCAGTGGGGTCAGTTTATGTGTGAGTGAGCACGTGCAGGTGCCTATGAGGGATTTGTGTGTTTACATGTGTGTGCATGTGTGTGCTTATCTGAATGCATATTCACACTGCACAGTATTCCCCAGCAGCATGGGCAGGCAGGGTGGGGGGGTTCCAGCTGGCAGACCCTTCCTTAAAAGGAAGCATTTGCCCTGCCCTTCCCACTCCTCCCCTACATCACAGTCTCCTCCTACATCCTGCAGTCCACCTCCATTTTTGGAGGTCCCTTTAGTACAGTAGCAAGGACTGAAACTTCCTGGGTTTGAGTGACTGGCCACATGGCCTCAGGCAAGTGAGTTTCCCCATAGGCAAAATGGGGGTCTTGGGTTATTCTGGGGACAAGGAAGCACAGTGCATGTAAAGCACACCACTCAGCGCCTGCCCCGTTCTTCCTGCCCTGGCGTTATGCTAAACAACAGGGTCTCCACTCGGCCAGATGGGGAGGGGAAGGGGAGGAGAAGAGACCCATTTCCCAAAAATATTGACTTCGACCTTGAACCCAAGCAGCTGGTCAGAGCTGGTGGCCTCTTTCTGGTATTGTTTATGTAGTTTTCCTTGTAAACACAAAGAATGGAAAACAAACCCCCAAATATTTAAAAATAAATAAATAAATAAGGAATCGTTTGTCGGTGGCATAGACAGGACCTGGGGCAGATGGGGGCAGCCATTGAGGCATTACCCTGGGATTAAATGCTTGAGTGCCCTGGGGCCCGAGCCCAGGACTCTCTGCCCCCACCTCCTCCCCTTCTGGTCACACATCCCTGTTGTTCCCACCTTCTGGGAGAGGCCTGAATCCTGCAGCACTGTCATCTGGCCACTTCCGTGAAGAGAGCAAAGGGCCTCTGCCGGGAATCAGCCTGGCTCTGTCCACCTCTGCGTGACCTTGGGCGAGTCACTTTCCCTCCGTGGGCCTCAGTTTCCAAGGATCTCTAAGGTCCCTTTAAGCAAGCATCGACATCCTTGATTCCCTTTGAGCTCAGAGCATGGTTATGATAGCACTTTGACTAGAGTAAAGAATCCCATCAAGAGATGCTCATTAGCACGATATTGGGGGATGGAAATAGCTCTGCCCTTGGCTGCTGGGAAGGATTCTTATTAGAAATCTTTGAACTTTCTGTTTTGGGATTGTTTGGGCCAGATCTGGGCCTGGATGCAATCTGAAATATTTGTTGGTGATCTGTGCAAGGAGAGGATCTGGCTCCTTCTTGCCTAGGGGACTGTGGTGCATCCCAGAACTGTGTCTCCCCCTACAAATGCACCCACCTCCACCGCCACACACACACCCAGGAGAATGACATTACTTTCTCTAGTCCTTCTGAATGCTGAGCTCAGGGGCTGGGAAGGCCACTCTGAGGTCTCTGGTCTCACTCTGGCCCAGGGCAGAGCCAACATGGAAGGGGAGGGCACTATGACCCTCTCTCCCAGTCAGATTCTTTCATAGCCTAGGCCACCTGCAACTTTGGTTTTCAAAGGCATTTTCAAATGAATGATGGAGGCTTTGAGTCATTGCTCTGAGATGGAAGTACAGGGGTGGGGAGAGTGTGGGCTTTGACAAGACAGCAGAGGGTGGGTAGTTCGGAGACCTGGATTCACCATGTGTCCTTGGACAGGTTGCACTCCTCACTTCTAGGTCTCAGCATTCTCACTGTTCTGTGTTCTTTCATATATAATGCGTAGTTACTGAGCAACTACTTTGTACCAGGTGTCATGCCAGGCATCGTAGGTACATTAGTGAACAAAATTCAACCTGTGCCCTTGAAGAGGTACAGGGATAAGCACTCCATCGCACCTGTATTATCCCTCCCCACTCCTGCCTCCATTGCAGACATCACCAATCAACCACAGCATGCTTTAACACTGGAGCCCAGACATAACCGCAGGATCTCTTTGAACTAAGCACTCCAGTGTTTCCAAATACTACCAGGTGGGGACTAGACCCTGCTATGCCTTCTTCACACGGTTGCACAGAGAATAAAAACAAGATTGTAGCTGGGTGAGGGAAATGTGCTCTAAAATCAGGTCCAAGTGCAAAGTTTTTCCCTAAGCCCTATAAGCATGGAGAGCAGCTGATAGGGTAGGAGGGTGCTTCCTTCTTCAAATATCCTTGAGAATTAAGCCAAAGGGCCAGGAGCAGTTTATATGCAAAGACCATGTCTGTCCCCAGTGTCCAACACACTCTCTGTTCCATAAATCCTTGTTAGATAAATGAATGCATCTTCACGTCCCTGCCCAGGTGGGCAGTCACCTACCAGGGCAGGCGGCCATGTTTGCTTGCTCCTTTCTGGAATAAGTCAGCCCAGCCTACAAACAGACAACTCTTCAGAAGGCAGATCCAAGGCCCCTGGTGCAGATAACTGCAGTCAAATACACCCCACCCCCACCCCAGGCCTCGTTCAAGCTTTTCTTCTTTCTTGGCCTTAACAAGGTGGAGCATGTCTGTTTGGCACCTTCTCCCTTCTCACTCACTTGCTAGATAACCAGGGATTCAGGCTTACTGTGGAAATCTCTGGGGTGTCTGGGACCTGAGGCTGCTCCCACAATGTGACAACACCTGTACATTAATGGAGGGAACGGAGGCTGGGGAGGGAGGCTGCTCGCCAGCCCCCACTGGCTAGGCTCCACTGGCCTGCTTCTTTCCAAGGCAGACAGGTGAGGACAGAGGAGGTGGCTTCCCCTCAGGGGAAATGGAGTCTGGGCTTGGTGGGGCCTCTGCTCTGTGTGTTACGAACTGGAATCTCATATAGGAATGTAGCTCTGCAGACTTTAAAGCCCTCTCCCATCCTGTAGCTGATGTGAACCATGAAACATTGTTACTGCTGCTCTGCCTATGGGGAAGCTGGCCCAGAGAGGCGAAGTGACTCACCTTGGGTCACACTGCCTTTCAAGACCAGCTGCACATTCATCATGTCTGCCATCTGCAGAGAAACCTGGAGATGCCATCGGCCTGAAGTCCATAGAAGGCTGCCCTGTAGGAGCATTAGGGCACTCTGCACAAGTGTCTAGGCTCTGGAGGCAGGGCTGCCTGGACCCAAATCTTGCTCCTACCACCCTCAAGTTGTAGGAGCTTAGACACATGGCTTAATCCATGAGACTCATTCTCCCCCTTCAAAAGCGGGGAAAATATTACCCACTTCACGAGGGTTTTGGAAAATTATATATTCCTTTCTCTTTCTTTCTATAAACATGTATTGAGATTTATTGTGTGCCAGTGAGGTACAAAGATGAACTTGTCACCACCTCTGCCCTTGAGCTTAAAGTTTACATATAGATCAACAAATAATAAAATATAATGTGACTGGGGCCATGATTCCACACACAGATCTGGAGAGACTGAGGAAAGAGAGACTAACTGGGGTTGGGCACACTTTGGTACAGGGATGACCACTCCATCGACCTGTATTATCCCTCCCCACTCCTGCCCCCATGGCAGACATCACTAATCAGCCACAGTACAGTTTAACACTGAACCCAGTCATAACCTCAGGATCTCAAGGGGACTGAGGTACTGAAGGGTGAGTAGGAGCTTGCCAGGTAGACACAGTGGGTTGGAAGGATATTTGGGGAAGAGGAAACAGCCTTGAAAAGACACGGAGATGTGGAGAAACATGGCATGTCTTGACAATGGGGGAAGGTTTGGTGTGGCTGGTACATAAGCTTCACCACAGAGATGAGGCTGAAGGAGTTGTCAGGCTGGAGTGCGAGGGACACAGCAGAGGGGGACAGTGGGAGGAGTTCCTGCAGGAGAAGTCTGGGAGGCTTCCAACCTGGCCCTCTTCTGAGGCCGAGAGTCAGGCCAGGAGCTACTGTAAAGACTCCAGCATCCTTGGGACATCAAGGAAGGGAGGGGGTCAGAGGAAGGACTAAGAACTAGGGTCTGATCCAGGAGCAGACACCAGGCCACTGATGGCCCTCGGTGTTAGGGTGACCTAGAAAACTCCCACTGCACAGAAGCAGCATGATGGGCTCAGGAGTAGCAGTTCACCCTGCATGATCTTGTTCCAAGGCTTCCATTTCCAGACATCTGGCCACCAAGGGAAGGTGGCCTCCTGGGTGGTGAAGACCAGAAACCTCACTTTCCAGAGGGGAAGCCTGGAAATTGAGAAAGCTCAGTGAACCCTCCAATGGCACAGGGCAGATCTGAGGCCGAGGGCAGACGGCATGGAGGGTTTCCAGGGCTGTCAATGCTGGAGCCTTGGCCCTCATCTTGTCGGGGAGGACTGAGAACAGGGCCAAGGAGGAAAAGCCATTGAGGGGGCCTAATGGGCAGCAATGGGTGGCAGCACCCAAAGCAGAAGGTATTGGCCACCCAGAGAACAAGCTTTGGGGCTTTTGTTTGCAAAGCCCAGGCTCTAAATGGGTCATTGTGCTGATTGCCTTGTGGGGTGGGAAGCGGGGTGGGACTGGAGGAGAACAGAGCAAAAGGTGGGAGCAATTGTTGAGGAGCAGATTTGGAGAAAGCCCCCTCCTTCACCCCCAGGCTGGGAAGAGAGGGTGTTTATGGCAACTGAGGCTGTGAAGACCAAAGCCCACTCTCGTGCAGGGCCTCTGAGAGACCCCTAAAATCTCTCGGGGGCCCTGCCTGGGAGTGTGCTTTCTTCCTCTTCCTGGGGAGACAGGAAGAGTGAACGTTAGGAACTAATGCCCCGAGAGCTGCCGCCAGCGACCCCTGGAAACAAATGAAGCAGCCACCTTCAATGGGTCATGGGAGTTGGATAATGAGGACACTTTCCAGATCCTTGTGATCCTAGAGAGACAGGAGCCCCTTAAAACATGAGCTTTGATGCCTTTTCCTCCTTCCCTGGGGAACCCAAGGTCATCTCTGGAAATAAAGACTCTTTTTTAAGGCCTGTCTTAGTCCGTTTGAGCTGTTATAACAAAATACCACAGACTGGGTAATTTATAAATGACAGAAATGTATGGCTTACAGTTGTGGAGGGCTGGGAAGTCTGAGATCAAGCTACCAGTAGATTCAGTGTCTGGTGAGAGGTGTGCTCTCTGCTTCCAAGATGGGGTGGGGGTGCGATGCAGGGGCGGAAGGGAGCAGGTATGGGGTCAGCACACTCACATCAGTGCCTTATCTACCAGGCAGTCAAGCTGGTGTCTTCATGGGCGGAAGAAAGTTGTAAAAGTGGCTCAAAACTTCAGCGAGCATACTTTGGGTTTTAAATCAACTGCTATGTCTTGAGGCAACCTCCTGGTGGGTGAGAGTGTGGCTCTGGAGCTTCTAAGCACAGAGTTAGATGAACTTGCCCTGTAGGGAGTGTCTGGTGAAGAGGAGGTAAAAGGCAGTCATTGCATTTCTACAGGACAGAGTAAGAAGTGGGGGAAGGGAGGAAAGAAAAAAGAAGAGAGACAAAAAAAAATAATTAAACTATCTCTTAGAAAAATGGGGTTACTTGGTTATGTTAAAACTGAACACTGGGGAGGCAGCAAAACATCACAGAAAGAGAATTAAACTTGATGTTTCATGACCTGGCTGTGAGTCTTTGCTCTGCTATTTATGTGCTCTGTGTCCTGGGACACACCTAGAGTAAGCAGGAATCACTGCTGCAGGGCTAGGATTGGAAGACAAGTAACGTGCTGAGAAAAGAGCCTCGAAACACACACAGAAACCAGATCCATAATAGATGTGGAATCATAAGTCAATAAGTGAAGGGCAAATGACGCAATAGAAAAGCAGGCAAATGCTCTGAGCATACAACATGAAGAAACACAAATGATCAACACGTACACAAAAGCAAGCTCTCTCTCATTAGTAACCAGGGAAATTTAAATGCAATAGTAATTTTCATCAGATTGGCAAAAGGGCAAACTTAATTGTGGTCAAAGAAAAGTAGACAAGGGTGTGGGGTAGGGACCCACACACCTGTGAGTGGAAGTATAAACAGTCACTTTCTACGGCAATTTTGCTGTAATCTATTAAACCTGAAAATGGGCATAGCCCATGACCCAACAATCACACTTCTCGGAACCTATTCTAGGTACCTACGCTGAAGAAACACTAGCACGTGTATGGGATTTTCATTACAATATTGATAGTAAAATAAAAGTGGAAAGCAAAATATTCCCAGGAGGAAATAGCTAGCTGAAATGTGACCTATTCCACAATGGAACACAATTCACTAGTTAAAAGACGATCCCTTTGTACCTACATAGATAGATCTCAAAATCACTGTTGAGTGGGAAAAAATACTGTCATTCCCCACTTCTCTGCAGTTTTACTTTCTGCAGTTTCAGCTACTCATGGTCAATTACAGTGTGAAAATAGGTGAGAACAGTACAATAAGATATTTTGAGAAAGAGAGGGAATACATTCACATAACTTTTACTGTAGTATGCTGTCATAATTGTTCTATTATATTACAATTTTATTGTTAGCAATCTTTTACTGTGTCTAATTTATACATTAAACTTTATCATAGGTATGTATGTATAGGAAAAAACATAGTATATCTAGGATTTGACATGGTTTCAGGCATCCACTGGGGGTCTTGGAGGGGATCCCCCTGGATAAGGGGTAACTATTGTATAAATAGATATAATATAATCCCAAGTCAGGATTCCTTTGTACTTTAAATAACCAAACAGCCAACCTACTATGGCATAAACGAAAAGGCATTTATTTTTCTCAAATAACATAGAGTTCGGAAGTAGCAATGGCTACATTTGGGTCAGCGGCTCTCTAACACATCTGTGACTCTCTGGCTTTTCTCTTTTGCTGGTTGCTACATGGTCATGAAATGGCTACTGCAACTTCAGACATCACATTTGCATTCAATGCAGGAAGAACGGGAAAGTGAAAGGATTTTCTCTTCTTTTTTTTGTTTGTTTTTTTTTTTTTGAGGCGGAGTCTCGCTCTGTTGCCCAGGCTGGAGTGCGGTGGCGTGATCTCATCTCACTGCAACCTCTGCCTCCCAGGTTCAAGCGATTTTCCTGCCTCAGCCTCCCAAGAAGCTGGAACTACAGGCGCACTCCACCACGCCAGACTAATTTTTTGTGTTTTTAGTAGAGACGGAGTTTCAGCATGTTAGACAAGATGGTCTTGATCTCCTGACCTCGTGATCCGCCTGCCTTGGCCTCCCAAAGTGCTGGGAATACAGATGTGAGCCACCGTCCCCAGCACAGGATTTTCTCTTTACAAAACTTTAGCTCTTGGTTAAGGGAAGCCCTTCCCAGAGAATTCTCCTTACATCTCATTAGCAAGAGCTGGGTCATCTGCCAACCTTCGGACCATTCTGTTAAAGCGGGGAGATTATCAAAATTCATTTAGATCAGTCATGATTCATGCTCTAGAAATTAGAAGAGGGATTTACTCTTCCCTATAGCAAGAGAGTTCTGCCCACTACTTGAATATCAGTTTCTGTTAGCACAGAAGAAAGGGCTGCCCCAGCTGTTGGGTGGTTAAGGGATGGTGTTTACCGCAGATACAATTTATGTGGAAAAGAAAACACACCCACGTGTACAACATTACCTTTTTTTTTTTTTTTTTTAAATCAAGTACATACAGAGGTTATCACAGAAGGAGGCAGTGGCAGTGAAGCAGTGGGAGTGGGGAATGGGCTTGGGTGTGGTGCTCAAAGGGCCTTTGGTTTTATCAGAGATTCTTTCATTTTTAAAAGGGAGACTGTATTCAGGTATCACTTGGGTAACTAAAAGTCAGTTTCTAAAAGTCCTGTCAAAGACTGGCTTTGGCATCCCCAGATTTGGCCCAATCCCAACAGAGCCTAACACTACAGAAGCAAAGACTTGGTACTCCAAAAAGTTCGACTGGGGAGGGAAGCCTGGAGAGGAGGGAGGAAATTGCCTGAGTGACTCTTGGCTCTACGAAAAGAAGTTGGGAGCCAATCATGTAAGGCGAGCAGCCCTTTCAGCAGGACTGTCTTTGACAGACAGGAAGTCAGCCCACCAGTATTTCCTTGCAAATTCTCAGGCCTCCCTCCAGGGCTCTTCCCTTGTTCTTCAAACAGAAACTGCAGTCTCTGATTAAACCACCTGTCAACTACCCACAAATGCAGCTGGTGTCCTTAACACCGCTTACAAGGCACTCAGGGGTGCAAGTGGTGGCCGGGATTAATGGGGCGCTGGCTGGACAGGCTCAGCGGAGCCATGAAAGAGCTCCCAGGGGCACTTGGCGTCACTGGGGCCACCTGGATGTGGGAGATCCGTGCCAGACAGAGCACAGCGCAGTCTGCTCATTGCCACAATCCAGCCTTGTGCTTCCTATTACCCCATCTTACAGGTCAGGAAACAGAGGTTCAGGGAAGGGGGTTGCCCAAGTGCACACAGCACGGAGGCTGTCAGAGTAGCTGCCAGCCCATAGGGCAGCGCCTCCTGGGAAAGCTGGAAAGGGAAATGGGAGAAGAACCAGAGGGCAGTGGAGTTCTTGGGTATGAGCTCCTCCAAAGCCCACTTCTGTCACTTCCTCCTTATGACCACAGCACCTCACTGCTATCCCAAGCCCAAGGTCCTGCCAGAAAGACTTAACATCTAAGAAGGTCCTTGGAAATCAATGAATCTGGTGTGGATTTCCAGGAATGGATCTAAAAAACAGCTTTAAAAAATGAAATTAATAAACTAGAAAATATCAGAATGTACTGCTTATAATCAGGGTCCATATCATTTTGTGAAATTTGTGTATCTATGTTTGTGCCCAGACAGTGGCAAAAGGGTTTCTCACTGTGAATTGCAGTCCCCTCCCCCCCAAAAAAGGAAAGTCACTGATTTGGTCTGTGTGCTTCATTTCACAGATGGGAAGACTGACGCCTTGGCATGTGTATGGCTTGCACAGGGCCATGCAATGCTCTGGGGACAAAGCCTCAGGCACCTGAGGCCGGAAGTGGCTTCAAGCTGCTTCCCCGGTTATTGGGCTCCAAGGCCTCACAGGTCCCCTGAAGGGTGCAGGGGTTACAGAAGCTCTTCTTGCCCCATTTCCACGTGGGAGCTGCTTATTTACCCCGCTCTGCTCCTGGGTCCCCAATTAGGTGAGTCCTGTTCATTTGCAGCTCTTGCTAAACACTCTTGCTATGGTGAGCACCTGGCTGAAGTCCTCACAGTTCTGTGAGGCCTGTAGCTCCCTCTCCTTACCCCATTCCACATACTTGGCTCACCCTGAAGCAACTCTCTTTCTTTCTTGGTCTTCTCAGGGTGGCTGGGTGTGGTCTGGCACTGGCTGGTAAAGCCCTTGGCTAACAGGAACCAGGCCCTGTGTTTCCAGTGGGAGGGCATCTGCTGAGGCTGGCTCAGGACCCAGTAACCTGAGTTCTACGCCTACTGTGCCTCCACCACACTCCATGACATTAGACAAGTCACAACATCTCTAAGCCTCTGTTTCCCTTTCTGTAAAATACTTAATATACCCCACCCAGCACCCCTCACTGCAAGGATCAGATGAAATCAGCTGTGATGTAAAAGTCTACTGTCTTGAACATCAGCTGTTTTCACCTGACCAGCATCCGTTCTTTCCCCTTCTCCTTTTCTGCTCATGGTCCCTGGTTTTCCTTTGGGGAACCACTTCTCTCAAAGTCAGTCCCTGAGGTGGCTGTGGCTGCCCCCCACTCCTCCACTCCCCAGAGTCACACACTCGGCCCATGCTTCGCAAATCAGCAGCTCTACCCTTCTGACCTGAGGAGCACACGAAACAAATCAGACAGACAAGACTGAATGACGGGACTGCTGCCAGCACTGCTGCTGGGCCTGCTGAGTTGATGAACGAGCTTGGAGCCTCGGAAGCCGTCATTTGAAAGCAGACTTGATGCAAATGGGGTGCAGGAGACGAGGCAGTGGGAGGCTCTTGACCTTGCCTGGGCCTCTCCATCTAGATGGACCTAAAGCAAACCCTACTCCCAGCCTTTTCAGCCTCTCAGAGCCGGTGAATTCTCCTTTCGGTGTCAGCCAGTTGGGAATGAGTTTCTTTCATTGGCAGTTGGGAATCCTGACTCATTTAGTGGCCAAAACATAAAAAGGGCTAAATAAAAAAAAAAAAAAAAGGAGAATTTCTCCCTTTTGGGCCTCTTTGGCCCCTCCTGGTCAGCAGATAGCCTCCCTCCCTTTCTGGTCAGGGGTCAGGGGATCAGGGGATACCTTCCATGCTGTGCACCTCCTTAGACCCTCTGCATTCACTGGCTGGAGAAGGGCCAGCGCACCTCTCCCATGAACCCATGCCAGACAGACTGGAAGGGAAGAAGGTCATCAGCCGGCCATCATTGGTTTGGACATTGATTTCCTAAGTGTAGGACTCCAACCTACCCAGTTCTGCCCCATCCTACTATAGGTGATCCATTCTTTCTGTGGGAAGCCCACCAGTCCTGCAGTCCACTTTGACCATCTCAACCATGCAGCATCCACATGCTGCCTCAGAAATTCCTCACACTCACAAGCTGCCCAAGTCTGTGTCTGCTCTGGTCCTGCCCCCTCCTCTCTGCTTCTTTCCCCTCCTCCCTGACCTCCTCCCATCTCCCTCTGTGGGGTCTGTCCCTCCTTGCTTCCTGCCTGGCCCCATCTAGGCAGCCTCTGCTCTGGCTTTCAAAGGCCTGTCAGTGCATTCTGCGTGGCATCCTCGTCAGTGCAGGCAAGGAGAGCCTTGTGTTCCACTCCGGCTGCTGGGACTGCCTGTTGGTGGGGACACCCTCTCCCGTCCCCTCCTGACAGGTGATGGCAATTAGTCATCCTGATCTTTCACACTGGATTCAAGTACTGTTCCCGGTGTGGACTGTGCTCCAGACTAGAGGTGATATCCTAACACCTCCCCTCCTGCGGGACAGGCGGACATCTCCAAGGCTCATTCTGAGATGGGCACAGGTTATGATCTCACGATCTGTGGCCAGCATCAGCCTGAGACACAGTCATGTGTAGGGTTGCCAAACTGTTGTCCATCTGAAATTAAAATTGAACTGGCGTCCTGTTATTTTTTGTTTTGACTAAATCCGGCAACCCTGGTCAGGAGGCTAATGCTGGTGAGGTTGCAGTCGGTTGTAGAGGAGGACTCCTCACCCACAAACCCTAGAACAGGTACCCATGGAGTTTTTACACCTGCAACACTTTTAAAAAGAGGATAGAAAGATGGATATTCTCGGAGACAAATTATTGTCTATTTAGAGGTGGATGAGCTTCCAGGACTCTCCCAGCCCTGAGCCCCATAACTCCAGGCTCTCACATCTGTGTTTTGGGAATATGGCTGTATTTAAAATACCGTGAACTCTGAGGTCTGCCTCAGGCCTTTTTTCTCTCAGGAGTCAAGCTCAGGATTTCACGGCTGTCTGTGAGAGCTACAGAAAGCAACTGGCAGTGACCCTAAATGCCAAAGGGCCTGGAGATTGAATGAGGTGGAGGGAAGATCGCAACAGACTATAGCAGGGAGGGAAATCAACTTTAAGATAAGTTTCTGCATATTGAATCCTAATTTTTCTTTCAATTTAATTGTTAAATTAGAGACAGATTCCTCTGGAGGGGAAATTTTGACTCCCAAAATGTAAGATGTAATGAAATGACTTAAAAAAAAAAAAAGCTAAATTGCATATTTTAAGAGAAAATATCTTCCAGCATGATAATGGTAATATTCAAAATATATTTCCAAGCATAAACACAAAGTGATTACAAGTGTGTTTGGCCCATAGTTCCAAAACAGCCAGTGACGTCTTAATTGAGCAGAAGACTAAGCTCATAAAGCTCTTTTTCTCAATTTCCTACAGCAGCAGACATCGCTGCGTTTCTTGGCTGTGTGGGTTGCATTTCAGGACACGCTGGGAGCGGCTGCCTCCAAGGTGTGATCCAAGTTTCTCTAAGCAAAGTCAGGTGGAGGTGTCAAGTTAGCAGTCAGGCAGCAGGTCCACAGGCAGCACAGGTGACAGGGCAGGGGAGCAGCTCTGCAGACAGAGCTCATAATGGGATGTGTGGCCGCAGGGAGGAAGGGAGAGAGGGGCTCAAAGAATATCCTATAGAAGGTAGATCTCTAGGTTTTGTATTTAGAACCAGTCTCTAGATGAACAATAACACAAAAGCACATTTCTGTTCATTGTGTTTCTACATTTGGGGTACATCTATAAACAGGAAGACCAAAGCAGGAAGCTGTGGGCATGGAAAAGAACTTTGCAGCACCTAGCAGTCCAGGCTCCAAGAGGAAAAGAGAACTCCTTCATGACTTACTATCGTGTGAGGAAAATCTGTGCATAGAGCCAGCCTAGTCTAGGAGCCAAAGGAAGGCAGAGAGAGCGAAGACAGGCAGCTTTGGCCATGGTTTTGATATTTGCAAGTTTGGACCACAATATGTCTCTCTATTTCTCTTTCCCGCCCTCCCTGGCTCCATCACCCCCAGTCTCCCCCATCTTTTCCACTTCATCCTCCTCCGTTTCCAGCAGTCAGAGGACGGGGGTGTAGCCTGGGCTGCACCATCCCTTGGCTCTGTCTGTGTGGTGTGTGTGGTGGGTGCAGTGGGGGTGGGTTTGTGGCTCATGAAGATGAAAATTGTTCTTCCCAGTTTGGAATGCTGGCCTCATATGTGGGATGCTAAGATTTATCTGGAAACAGTATACTGTGAAGAGTTCTGGGATTTTGACTTAGTGGGAGAGAAGGGTTCGGGTGGGGAATTGGGAGAGGTTTTTAGGCCTTTCTTCTTGCTGTGAAGAAAAGATCAATGAGAAAATGACACACCCACCTCAGCAGAAAGACGGAAATAGAAGGATCTGGTTCATGGCCAAACTCACAACTGAGTATATAGATGACGAGTGAAGGGTCAATTCGGAAGAATTCTGGGAGGGAGGAGGAGGGAGATTCTGGGAGAGCTGGAAGCTTCTGGAGAAAGGAGGGAGTCTGAGATTCTGGATGAGAAGCATGAGGGAGACAAGACTGTTTCAGAGACCAGGTAAGATTTTGAAAGAGTGATTCCAGGAGTCAGGGAGGATGGACACAGGCTTTGGGAGAAAGGCAGTGCCATCGGAATGGTGGGGGAGAAGTGCTGCAGAAGGCTCATGTTACCGGAAGAAGCAAAGCTTCCCTCCGACCCAGGACACAATGGCACTGCAGCCACGCAAGGCGGAGTTAGCCTGGTCTCCATGCCTTGTGGCGTAGACCAGCTCTTCATTCATTCATTCTTTCCTTTACTCATCAGAGTGCTCACTGTGTGCTGGGCCTTCTGCTTCCTGCCCTCAGGAAGCTCCCAGGCTGGTGGGAGAGCCCAGCTTCAGTGAAAACTTCCCACAGTACAGAGTGAGGCAGTCTGGATGAATCAATCATCGTTCAAGAGCTGGCAAGAGAACCCAGGGTAGGCCCAGCCCTTGCAAAGTGGAGGACACCCCAGTTAGTCTGTGAACTCCTTCCAGGCTTGGGTGAGCTGGCCTGGACTCTTAACCCCTGTATGGCCCACCTAAAGATTCAAGGTGGGTCTTCTTGCCCACTCCAGGGGTCCCATCCTAGACACCAGGGCCTTTTTGTCCCTAGTTACCCAGGACTCCCCACCCCAGCCTTGTTTGTTCACAGTAGCATGTGCACTCTGGGACTTCCCCTCTGCAGATCTTCCCTCACTCTGCACAATCCTTCAGGTTTTTTCTGATTCACTAGAAACTCACCTGAAACACTCACTCCTCTTGAAGGCCGATAGTGGATGAAACCTTCACACCTGACCACTCTCAATCATCTTTGTTGTCATTGTCATCGTCATCATGATGTGTTTTGCTTTATAAAACTTCTTGGCCAGGATCAATGGCTCACGCCTGTAATTCTAGCACTTTGGGAGGCCGAGAAGGGTGAATCATTTGAGGCCAGGAGTTCGAGACCAACCTGGCCAACATGGCGAAATCCCATCTCTACTAAAAACACGAAAATTAGCTGGGCATGGTGGTGCGCACCCATAATCTTGGTTACTAGGGAGGCTGAGGCGGGAGAAACCAGGAGGCAGAAGTTGCAGTGAGCCGAGATCATGCCACTGCATTCCAGCTTGGGTGGCAGAGCAAGATTCTGTCTCAAAAAAACAAAAATAAAAACAAAAAAACTTAATAACTTTAGTTTCAAACAACCCAGTGAAGCAGATAAGCAGAGAATGTTGCTTCTATCTACAGGAGGGAAAAGCTGAGGCTCAGAGAGGTTAAAAGACTTGCCAACAGTCACACAACTGGAGTGGAAAAGGCAGAGTTTGAACCTGCATCCAAAGCCCTTTCTGATTCAAGATACAGGTGGTATGGCAGAACAGTGGGGAAAGTATAATGTTTTCTCTAAATGGTGCAGGAATAACTAAGATCCATGAGTAAAATGTAATTTCTACCTTACACAGTAAACAAAACTACTCCAAGTGGCTTAAAAAGTTAAATGTCAAAAACAAAAATTTGTGTTTTTAAATAAAAATATAAGTGAATATCTTTCTGATCTTGAAAAGTATGGAAGGATTTTTTAAAATAAGGCCTTAAAAGTACTAATATTAAGATAAAAGAAAGATTAAGTCAAGCACATTAAAACTAAGACTGTTCATCAAAAGACAGGCAACTGGATATCTACATGCAAATAAATAATGTTGAACCCCAAACTCACACCAGATGCAGAAATTGACTCAATGAATCCAAAATCTAAAGAACTAAAACTATAAACTCCTAGAGGAAAACATAGGTGTTAATCTTTGCGACCTTGGATTAGATAATGGTTTCTTAGATGTGACTCCAAAAGCACAAGCAATAAAAGAAAGAAACCAGATACACTGGACTGCATCAAAGTTAAACAATTTGTGCTTCACAGAACATCATCAAGAAAATTAAAAGACAACCCGTAGTATGGAAGAAATTATTTGTAAATCATACATCTGATAAAGATAAATGACTATATTGTATAATATAATATATATAGATTATATTATATAGTCTAGATTGATCTAGACTATAAAATATCCATTACAACTCAAAAATTAAAAAAAAATATCTAAACACTTCTCAAAAAAAAAAGCTACACAAACAGCCAACAAGTACATAAAAAGATTCTCAACATTGTTAGCCTTCAAGGAAATGCAAATCAAAATCACACTAAGTTACCCCTTCACACCCACCAGGATGGCTATCATCAAGAAGACAGAAAATAATGAGTATTAGCCAGGATGTGGAGAAATTGGAACCCTCCCATACACTTCTGGTGGTTATGTGAAATGATGAGGCCATTTTTGAAAACAGTTTGGAAAACACTCAAATTGTTAAATACAGAGTTAATACATGATCCAGCAATTCCACTCCTGGGGATATACCAAAGAGAAATGGAAACATAGGTCCGCACAAAACTTGTACAAAAATATATAAAGCAATATTATTTATCACAGCCCAAAAGTGGAAACAACCCAAACACCTATCAATTGATGCATGGATAAACAAAATGTGGCATACTATACAATACATTATTTAGCAATGGAGAAGAATGAAGCGTTAATATCTGCTACAACATGGATGAACTTTGAAGACATCATGCTATGTGAAAGAAGCCAGTCGTGAAAGACCACATACTGTATAATGTGATTTATATAAAAGATCCAGAATTGGCAAATGTATAGAAACACAAAGTAGGTTAGGGGCTGCCAGGACTAGGAGGCAAGGACAGGTGGGTAGTGGGCTGGGGGCAATAGGGTATAGAGTTTCTTTTTAGGGTGATGAAAATATTTTAAAGCTAATCATGGTGATGGTTTCATAACTCTGTGAATATACTAAATACTGTTGAATTATACACTTCAAATTAGTGAATGGTGTGATATGTAAATTATAGCTCAATTTTAACTTTTTAGTTTCAAAAAACAACTAAAGAAAGTAAGAAGACAGATCACAAACCAGAGGGAAACCTTTCCAGTGGGGGATCCCATGGGAACATCAGATGCCGTGACATTGAGTGGGGATGTGCCTTTCAGCAGATGACTTTAGAGGACTTCTGAACCACACCATTGGGTGGTACCTAGGCCTGGCCTTCTCCTCTTAGGCCATTGGCAAGCTGCACCATGTTGAAAATGTTTGGGGTTCATGGTATGCCCAACACCTTGGACTCACTTGTCCTTTCTTAGCAAAGGAGAGTCATTTCTAGGAAAGTGGAAAACCTTGATCAAATCAGCACAGAACAGGCCACTTCAGGTAGAGGTGAGAATCCAGCCGAAGGAGGCATTCAACTATAGGCAGAGTAATACTAATGGCTTGTTGAGTTGGCTTAGCTGATGCTTCAGAATCCTTCTCCTGAGCTTGGGTCCTAAGAATACGATTACATGTTGCTCTGAGGCATGTCTTGCTGACACTGGACTGATTCCACTCTCAGCACCCAATAACCTGCCCACATACACATACTCCATCCATACGCCGAGTCATATGATGGGGCTTGGAAGTCAAAAGCAGGATGACAAGGGAGAGCAAACCCCTCACCAGGCTCTTCCGGGTCTAGCTGTGCCTTCCAAAACCTGTTGTGGTAACGTGTAACCCCTGTACCCAGCAGCGGACAGGTTAAGTCAGCCCTGCAAATACATCCAACAGGCTAGCAGCCAGAGACCAGGGCACCAGCTCACACTGTCCTAGAGGCCCTGGAGAGTAAAGATGGGCATTCTTCCCCCAGAGGGGAAAGGCTGGGCAAAGGGCATTGCTGTCCCTCTCCCAGACTCATGCCCCCTGTGTCCCTCTTCTCTGCCTCTTGCATCCTAGTTACCCTGACATAGGCCTGTCTGGAGCAAAAGCCCACACCCTAGCTTGCAACTGCTGGGCCAAGCAGGCAACTTGGGCATTCTGTGACCAACTCTCTGGATGCTTTCTAAAGGTATGCCCTCTATCTATCTGTCTATCTATCTATCTATCTTCATCTATCTATGATGTATCTATCATCTGTCTTTCTATTACCTGTCATCTATCTATCAACAATCTATCTATAATCTATCATCTATTTTTCTATTATTTATCACTAGTATCTACTAATACTACCTATCTATCTTACAAAGCTGGCCCAAGCAGGGGGAGAGATTCACCATGACAAAAGAACATAAAGTAAAACCTGAGTATTCCTTCTCTGTTAAATTTGGCTTATTTCCTTCTAGGCTTTTCACTTAGTATATGCAGACACATCTAATATCTATCTATACATCTACTTTCTTTTCAAGATGGTGTCACTTTTTCAGAGAGAGTCGTTTGTTCTTTGCTTGCATTCACTGAATGGTCAGTAGCCACTGCTCTGTGGGATGGTTAAACCCAGGCCTGCAGACTTAACCTGGGGAGTGAGGGAGAAGAGGCAGTCCTGGGGAACAGGCCCAGACCTTACACATTCTATTGCTCACAAGGTTTGCTTTGCTTCCCCTGTCTGGTCTCAAGGAGACTCACCTCAGGGTGAGGGGAATACCAAGTTCATTTCCAGAAGCTCTTCCAGCTTTGGCTTCTCTGAAGTAGCTACTATTATACAATTTATACATTAGAGTAAACTTACCGTAAATTAGCCATTTAACTCCCATATGCCTATGGGTGGGTGCTGGTCCACTCCCATTTTGAAGATAGGAAACTCAGGCACAGTGAATTGGTTGACTTCAAAGTCATACAGCAGTGCAAGACACCATCAGGACCGGAACTTGGGTCAGAGTAGCGCATGCATTTAGCCACCACACCGCCATCAGCTCCTGATCACCAGAGCACAAGTCAGTGGCCCTGGGGTAGGCACAGGCCAGGATGCAGAAGACAGGCTGTGCTTGGGCTGGTAAGAACCTCAGCCAGGGTCACCAGATCCTCGTCTACACAGTAAAGGAAGCCAGACAGGTCCTCCCAGAGAGAGCCGGGCCTGACCCCGAGGGTCTGTGTAGCTAGTGGGCAGCCCAACAGCTACACTCCCTGTGCTGGGAAGAGGGCAGACACAGGGCCCAGGCTCAGCAGCCCTCTGGAGCAGCATCAGTGCTTTTAGTTCATTCAACACAGCGTCTGAGCCTCCTGGAGTTTCCCAGTGGGAGTGGAGGTCTGCCTGAGCCAGGCTGCCCAGCCTCCAGAAAGAGACCCGAAGACAACCCTCCTGGGGCTCAGAGGCTCAGACGAGGGTTCATTCCAGGAAGGAGTCTGTCTACCCAGGAGACTCCAGGTCAGGACCCAGCTGCCTCTGCTGGAAAAGCACCCCTCCCCGGAGACAGCCATCCCACACAGACCAGCGTGGCCCGGTGAACTCACCCTGGATCCACGTCCTCAATTATTTACTTACACCCCCGCCACCCCAGTTATCCATATCATCTGGCTGGCCTGAGATCAAGTCACTTTCCTCCTGGTCTTGTCTGCGGTGACAGGACAGGGAGAGGACATGCCGTAGCTCCGGGTACAGCCACAGTGGGACTGGGAAGCCTCAGCCCGGGCTTTCTGTCTTCTTCTTGCTCCTCCACCACCACCAGCACCCCTGTCTGCCTGCAATTGAACCCAGATGCCAGGAAATATCTTGGTTGTATGGCTGAAGTGAAAACACATGGGTAGGGTGAAAACCCTTCTCTGTTACAGCTTCATTACTGTCATCCCCGGAAACTTGCAGATGCAGAGCGAGACTTCTGAGCCCGGTGTCTGGCACTGTGTGTGCAGGAAGTACAGCCTGGACCCGCCATGGGCAGTATGCACATGGCCTGCTGGCTGCTGGCACACAGCCGAGTTCAACTAGATTGCGGGAGAGCAGGGGGAGGGACAGAAACTCCTCCAGCCTCTGATCCCTATTTTTCATGGCCATTCAAAACAACTCAGGATCCCAGATCCCAGTCCTGGCCCTGACACTCACTGGCTGTGTGACTTCAGGTAAGTCACATCACTTCTCTGAGCCTCATCTGTAAAGTGGCAATAAAACGCCGCCTTCTCAATAAAACGTTTGCAGTGTAGCAAAGGTAGTTTTGGGAGGAGAAAACCAGTCTGAGGGTATACGGGAGTTACAAAGCAGAGCTGCAGTCCCTAGCCCACAATGCCAAAACCCCAAAAGCTCTGAGAACCAAAGATTTTGTAGCTCATTTGGCAGCAAAACCTGAGCTGAACTGACATGAAGCTATTTATTGCAGGTATTTATCCCCCTTGGTGTAAATATTCATGTTTTGCTGCAAAAATATTACAATGTTTGATGAGACCTTGGTAGGGGAGGGATGTGTTTCTCTATAGCACATCTCAGTTTCTAAAGTTCTGAAAGCTGAAACACATCCCGACACAGAAGAGGGTTTAACTAGGGAGCTGATAACCTGTTCTTAGAAATGAAGGGGAAATTTATTTGTTGTTTTAGAAGGTTAAAAAAAAAGTAGAACGAATAGAGTTAGGCCAGATTTGAGGCCTAGAAGCCACCACCCTGTCCGGCTCACATGTCAGCTGGGATCGACTCAGGAATAATTAATAGTGCCATTTATCAATAGTGCCATTTATAGTGCATCAGATGTTGTGATGACGCTTCATAATTGTTGTCTGTCGTAAGCTCGCAACAGCCCTGGGAGGTGTTTCTATGATTTTTATTTTGAGACAGAGTCTTACTCTGTCATTCAGGCTGGAGTGCAGTAGCACGATCTCGACCCATTGCAACCTCCACCTCCCAGGTTCAAGGGATTCTCGTGCCTCAGCCTCCTGAGTAGCTGGGATTACAGGCATGCCCCAGTACGCCTGGCTAATTTTTGTGCATTTTTTGTAGAGACAGGGTTTCCCCATGTTGCCCAGGCTGGTCTTGAACTCCTGAGCTCGAGCAATCCACCCACCTCAGCCTCCCAAAGTGCTGGGATTACAGGCATGAGCCACTGTGCCTGGCCTCTATGATCTTCTTGTTCTACGGATGGGGAAATGGAAGCTCAGGAAGGAAAGTGACTTGCTTATGCCTGCGAAGCTGCTGAGAGGCAGATTCAAACCTTGTCTGACTCGGGGGGACTCCAAGCTTGTAAAACAGTGGAGCAAGAAAGGGGATCTCTTTGGGACAGGGGGAGGACACCCCATCCAGATCACAGTGGAGGGTTCCCCTGTTAAGCCCGGACCTTCACCACCTTCCATCACGTCTGCCCCTCTCTCTCCTCCTACAGGGACCACCACCCCCAATTGTGCCTGAGACCTACCTCCTTTTCCCCTCTGTGGGATTATATGCTCCCAGATTCCCCCTGGTCCCACCGTGTTGGCTATAATTTTGAACGAGCTCATCCACGAAACAGGCCTCTTAACTTCGCAGGACTCCTGCACAGACCACACAAGGTCATGGATATCAGTGGGCCTGTTAGGCATGGGGTGCCATGGACCACTGCAGGGGGATTAGGCAGCTGCCCTGGGGAAGCAACAGGAGACGCACCAGAGGGGTCTCCCAAGGTCTCAGGCTGACCCCTGGACCATTTCCTCCACAAAATCCATGCTTGTGACCTCCTGCCTCCTCTCCACTGACAGCCACCTGAACTCGGGTTGGCTTTGTTTTTTAATTACAAAAGTGAATCATGAACACATTCTCATTAGAAAAAAAATACACAAGTACACAGAGTGAACAGTGAAAATTCAACTTTACCTCTGCCCTTTCAAGCCTATTCTCTCCCTGGGGTAACTACTGTTTACAACTGAGTATGTATCATCGCAGTCCATTTTCTTGGCGTTTATTTACACACATATATCATTTGGATTTGTTTTGGGCGTTTTATATACACACCTCACATAGTGTTCTGCAGCTGGCTGTTTTTTGCTTACCATATGTCTTGGAGATCTTCCCTCGCCAGTTCATATAAGTCTGCCTCATCCATTTTAATGGCTGCCTCCTAGCCGCCTGCGGATGCATGGGGGCTTCTATCACCATTTCCCCACTGGTGAACACACAGCTCATCCATAAGTGAACATTTGGGTGTGTCTGTCATCATGGCCATAGGTTGTCTGCAATGAATATCCCTTATGTGGACTGAGTGCCCGCTGGTGATTACTTTCTGGAAGAGGAACGGCTGCATCAAAGAGTGTGACATTTTTCAATGGTGGCTAGCTTTGCCAAATTGCTCTTTAAAAGGCTGAATTAACTTAGGTCTCACTAATTGCACATCAGACTTTGGGGCAGCAGTTCTGCCAGTTGACTGGGTCCAGAGCTTCCTGGCAGGTGACTGAGATGGCTGGGACCCACTCTCCCTTGGAGAAGTCAGCTGGGGCTCTGGAATGAGCAGGCCCCTCTGCAGCAGCGTGTTGGGCGGGGGTGAGTGTTGCTTGTGTATGGATCATAGAAGTGGCAATCAATACCGTGATTAGACAGAGTGGGTAAAAGCAGAGGATTTGGAGCCAAACAGATTTGTGTTTGCGTCCTGGCTACATCACCCATGAACGATCTCCAACAAATGTGACTTCTGTGAATCATTTTATCTAAAAAAGTGGAGCAGCAATGACCACATCAGATTTATTGTAAGGCACAGAGCTATTGTAAGGCTTAACCGTGATGATATACGAAGAGCACTTAGTATAGTCCCTGCATATAGTAAATGGGAGTAAATGGAAACTGATGTTTTTATTATGACTATCATTGTAATTACTGTGAATATAATGGTGATGACTGTTAATATCCTGATGATTGTTAATTCCAGAAACAGGCCCCTTTCCTCTTGGTGGGGGTCCTCTCATCCCCCACCCATGTGAGTCCCTGAGCCCTATGCAAGCCTGGGCACCCTGTCAGTTGGTTAGTGGCTGTCTCAGTGCCTGCTGTGTGCAGAGGTCAGAGCCCACAAGGCATGGGTGATGGTACCCAGGAGGCAGGACAAGCTGTTCTGGCTTCCAGGCTAGAAGGGTAGATAGGACACAACCGGATGAACACCACTAAACAGAGGTGGGGAGTCTTACAAACAGAGGCTCGTGCCAATGCAGCTTCTCCGAGATAAACACATCAGAGCCAGCTCACTAGGTGGGAATGGAGGGAGCGGGTGGGTGCAGAGTGAGTGGGTTGAAGGTGGAGGCAGGAGAGAGTGAAGCCAGACAGAAAGGCAAAATGAAGGGCTTAAGTGAGGTGGGGTTGGGGGAGCAGCTTAGAAGGTGGCCTGTGCTCTTGGCAGCAACTGTGGAGGAGAGGAAGGGGCCGTGGACCAGCTGGCCATCAGAGTCTTCCGTTCAATTCCCTGCTCTGCCTCTTGCCAGCTGTTGGCCTTGGGGAAATCTTGCTTCTTTTCTGGGTCTTGGTTTGAGCATCTGTAAAACAGGCCATGCAGGGGCTGGTTCAACTTGAGTGCTCGATTCAGAGTCCTTTTCTGCTCTGAGCACTCTCATGTTGAATTTGAGTCACTGTGGCCATCACCCTCACCCCTCCCAAGTACCAGCACTTAACAGTCTACACACTATATTCCCATCTGTTTCCTCATGCAGTCTGCCCAACAGCCTTGTGTGCAGGTGGAGTTGAGATTCGAGTCTCGTTTTACAGATGAGAGACCTGGAGCTCATAGAGGTCACAGGAAGTCAGAGATGACTTCCTGGAGGCTGGAACAGAGTAGAGGGGTAGCATCTTGCCCTGCCAGGTGCCGTCCCAGCAACTACCAAGCTGAGGACCAAGTTGCAGATGGTGAGACAGACTGAACCACTCAGTGTCCCCACATATAACACCCGTGGTTGCTGCTGAGCCTTGGCCACACGCTCCATGCCAGGCTCTTTGCCCACATGGTCTTCTCTAGTCCTCACAGCAACTCTGACGCAGGTATGGTTGTAAGGTCCACTGTACAGATGAGGCGGTAAGGCTCAGAGAGGCTGAGTAATTGCCCCAAATCACCAAGCCAGTGAGCAGCACAGCTGCCTTCCGAAGAGTCCCAAAGATTTACCCTTCCTTTGCTCCTGCCTGGAGGGAGAGCTCATGCCCTCACTAACCCCTGAGAGACCCACTCATCACCTATTTCATTCCAACTCATCTTCAAGGCCCAGCTCCCTTGCCACCTCCAAGAAGCCCTCCCTGACCACTCTGGCGACTCCCAGGCATTCACCCTTCTCTTTCCCCTGCACTCACTTATAGGACCTTCCTGTCTGGATCTCCCTGGTGATCTTAATCACAAGGCACTCGGGAGGAAGGGAATTCTCCTCTGTGGCCGGGGCTTGTCTTTCCAATATGGGTTTACCTCTTTCTAAATAACTATTTTTTAATGCAATGGCAAAAGAAAAGTGTGTTTATTATAAAAATAAAAAGTAGGCCAGCCGCGGTGGCTCACGCCTGTAATCACAACACTTTGGGAGGCTGAGGTGGGCGGATCACCTGAGATTAGGAGTTCAAGACCAGCCTGGGCAACATGGTGAAACCCCATCTCTCCTAAAAATACAAAAATTAGCCAGGCGTGGTGGTGCATGCCTGTAATCCCAGCTACTCAGGAGGCTGAGGCAGGAGAATCGCTTGAACCTGGCAGGTGGAGTTTGTAGTGAGCCGAGATCGCACCACTGCACTCCAGTCTGGGCCACAGAGCAAGACTCCATCTCAAAAATAAATAAATAAATAAAAAATAAAAAGTGTACAGAACCAGTAGGCTAATGGTTTTCCTTTCTTTAACTCCACCATGTAAGGTAGGACCAATCATTCTGCAAACCTGAAGTGCTGTCTTAGAGTGGGCTCCCCAAGAATCCGACTGTGAGATGAGAATTTGAGTGCAAGTCATGTATTCGTGAGGTTTATTTGGAATTGTTGACTGGTAGTTGAGTGGGGAAGTGAGACAGGGAATGGAAGTTGCCCAAAAAAGGGTGTGTTTCCAACAGGTGACCACTGTAGGCAACTGGGGCTCAGTCTTACAGGGAGTTCTGGGAGGCAGCACAGAACACATACGTATGAGGAAAACAGTTTTTCCTTCTATATTCTCAGCACCTGCAATGCCAAATATCTGGAGCTGTTTTCCCATACCAACCAGTTCTCCAACTTTCGGTATACCAACTGAGTCTCACAATTCAATTATGGCACTAGCTGCCCAGAGTTAGTGCAGAGCCCATGGGTTAAGGGTTCAGTCTCACAAGATTTCCCCCCACTTCAGATGCCAACTGCAAGGTGGTCCTCAGGTAACCCATACTTCTGTCCCACTTGGCTCCAAATCGGGTTCCTGTGATCCACTCGTTGGGTTCCGTAATTTGCTATCGTGGCTCCCAGAGCCATCGTGGCTCACAGAAAGTGTTCAGGGAAAGGTGTTTACAGTTTATTATAAAGGATATAATAACAGCTACAGATGAACAGCCAAATGAAGGGATCCGTAGGGTGAGTTCCAAAAGAGTCCTGAGCACAGGAGCTTCTGTGCCCATGGATTTGGGGAGCACCACCCCCCGGCACATGGATGTGTTCAGTGTCCTGGAAGTTCTCCAAACCCTGTGCTTTAGGGATTTTTATGTAGGCTTTATCACATAGGCATGATATTTGAACTCAATCTCCAGCCATTCTCCCCTCCCAGGAGGAGGGAAGGTGGGGATGAAAGTTCCCAGATTCTAATCATAGCCGTGTCTTTCTGGTGACCACCCCGATCCTGAAGTTATGCAGGAACCCATCAAGAATGGCCTCATTGAAACAAAAATGCTTCTAGCCCCAGGAAATTCTGAAGGATTTAGGAGCTCTGAGTCAGGAACTGACACAGATTACAACATTAGAATAAAACATTTTATTAGAATATTAGAATAAATATAGAATAAATATTAGAATATTATTAGAATAAAAGATGCTCCTAGATTATTAGAATAAACAATGTTCCTAGCACCCCATCATTTAAGACATTACAAAGGTTTTAGGAGCTCTGTCCAGAAGCTGGAATGAAGCCCAAAATATATATTTCTTATTATTTCACAATTTCATAGCATGCCTCATGGTTACCTTCCCCAAGGGACAACAGACCTGGGGTGTTTATCTGCCGGTTCCCAACAGTCATGGGTTGAGGGCTACTTCCACGGGAGAACGGATTCCCTGGCACTTCTGGGCTGCCACATGGGCAGGGCAGGCTCCAGCAGTCACAGAGAACCCTGAGGCAAAGAGACAAGGTGCTGGAAGTTCTGGGGAGCTGGACACCAGCAGCATCTGCCACAGGTACCTGTGTGTACCAGGCTCATGGAGACACAGCAGTGAGAAAAGTCGACCAGGTGTCCACACACAGGGATCTTGTAGCCTAATGGGGCAAACAGATATTTATGAAGCATGATGCAAGCATATAATAACAGATATCATTATAAATGAGCTGAAGGAAACGTTTGTGGGTCTGGCGACAGATGGCCAGGACTGGACTCCCAAGTCTGCCACCAGTTTAGAACAAGTTACTTAGGCTCTCTAGGGCTCAGTTTCCTCAACTGTAAAGTGGGAATTATAAATGTAGCAACATCTTAGGGTTGTTTTGAGTTCGTTTAAATTAATACACATAAAACTCTCAGCACAAGGGGGTCACAGAGGACACTCAATGATTGCTAGCTGGTGTTATGATCGTCATGATTGATGTCATTACACTTCAAAGAGCAGTTTGGCCAAGTCTGGGGCTGCAGGGGCTTCTATCGGCTTCTCATGGGGCCCCAGTGCCACGGAGCAAAAAGAGAGTGCTGGCTGGGCATGGTGGCTCACGCCTGTAATCCCAGCATGTTGGGAGGCCAAGGCCAGTGGATCAGCTGAGGTCAGAAGTTCGAGACCAGCCTGGCCAAAATGGTGAAACCCAATCTCTACTAAAAATACAAAATTAGCCAGACGTGGCAGTGCACACCTGTAATCCCAGCTACTTGGGAGACTGAGGCAGGAGAATCACTTGAACCTGGAAGGTGGAGGTTGCAGTAAGCTGAGATCACACCATTGCACCCCAGCCTGGGCAACAAGAGCGAAACTCCATCTCAAAAAAAAAAAAAAGGGAGACTGCTGAGGCCAGTAGGAGAATGGCTCTGTCATGGCACCCTGATGGCCCTCCACACATCCACACAGGCGAAGGCTTCGACTTCAATTAACCTAAGATCAACAAGAGCCATCATTTATCTGGTACCTTATGCTGGGATTTGATTGAGGCTTTACTCATTTAATTGTCACAATAACCCTATGAGGTAGGTATTTGCTTCAGAGGTTAAGTAACATGCAGAGAGAGGTTAAGTAAGTTGCTTAAGGTCTCACAGTTCATAAAGGCAGAGCTTGGAGTGAGCACCTAGGACTAAATGCTCAGCTGCTGATGGGAGGAAAAGGTGGGGAGAGGCATTCTCAGACAGGAGTCTGGTTCATTGTGGCCTGGGCTGGTCCTGCGTGGGTCTCAAGGTCTGCCTGGTGGGGGTGGAGAGAAGTATGCTCCGTGTCCTGGCCCTAAGCTGGGCCCTTTCTATCGCTCACAGGAAGAGAGGAAGAGCCAGGGCCTAAGCCCGCTTGGCCACACAGCCCTGCTCCTTGCTAACCCGGCTGACCCTAGAACCCAAGCCGAGAAAACAAGGAGCTGCCCTCCCCTGGCCCCATCTGCCGGCAGTCCCTGGTTGTGGTCACTGGTGGTCTCTGGTGGCTGGGCTTGCTGCCGGCAGGCAGCTCACACAGCTGCTGTGCACAGCAGCCAGACTCCCCCAGCAGCTCCCCAGGGCCGAGAGAATGTTCCAGGACAGCTTGGAGTCATTAGGCACTCTCTGCTTACTGCTCGTGGTGAAAGGCCGGCTTCAGATCCGGGACCTCTTCTGCTGCCCGCCTTTCTCCCAATCCCTGGAATAGCCGGCGAGCCCCCACAGCCCTGTGGGGAAGGGGGCAGGGATGATGTTCAGCTGTCCAACATCGCTCCCGTCCCTAGCTTTGTTCCACTCTGCTCCCCCATGGCTTCTGTTCCCACTGTCCAGTTTAAGCTACTTTGGCCCTTGGAAGACAATGAAAGGAAAGCTGGGCTCCAGTGTTGAGTCTGCTGTGTGACTTTGGGCAGGTCATATAACCTCTCTGGGTGTCTGTCTATTTTGCTTGTCAGCGGGAAATTTTGGTCCCTGCTTTCCCTCCTCTTTTGTGGAGATGAGGAAAGCGTGTGAAAAACATTGACATGGGAAAACAGATGCTTGCAGAGGCTGGAACACATGTTATCTGAGGGTTCAGGCCTTGGTCACCTCAGAGAACGCTGAAGCACACGGCTGAATGAGTGTTCAGGAGCATCCACCTTATTTTAAAAGGGGGAAACTGAGGCCCAGTCAGTAACTGAGAAATCTGGGGTTGGAAGCTGGCCTTCTTTCCACTGCCCCACCTTGTCATTTGATTAAAGTGATGAGGAGCATTTGCTTAGAAGGCATTGTGTGCTGGACAGTGTCTGCGAGCTTGCCATGGACTATGTCCACTAATGTTTATAATAAGAGGAGGGGATTAGTGGCATCCAGTCAGGAGTGGGACTGCAATGGTGGGCTGTGTTTACTTAAGTAGTAGTGTTTTCTAGGCCCAGGAAACCTAAGAGAAATCTGTCTGCTTTGCAGACATAGATGGAAAAGATTATCTCTCAGGACCTTGCTGTCCAGTTGGATGAGAGACAATATAGGGATGCTTTCTGGGACCCAAGGAGCACGTATGCCTTCCGGGCCCAGTGTGGCTGTGATGGGGCATGAAGGAGTGGGTGCTTCTTCCACACTGCTTCTCAGCTTGTGCTGGGAGAGGGGGTAGCACAGGGCAAGGTGGCAAAGTCTCCAGTTAGTGCCAGGCACAAACTTTCACAGGGGAGGAGGCACTGATAGAAAGCAGGGAGAATAAACCCAGGGAAATCACCAACTCCATTTTGAATCCCAGCTCCACCATTCACTAGCTGTGCAACTCTGGACACATGACATAACATCTCGAAGCCTCAGTTTCCCTACCTGTAAAACAACCTCTTGCTAGGATTTGCAATAACTCGTGGAAAGCATTGGACACTCAGCGAGCTGGGAGCTACCATGGAGCCATTGAAGCAAGGACATTGAAGTGGGTGTGGTCAGCTCAGTCTGGGGAAGGAAACGTGAGCTATGCCGAGGACAGCTGGGAAGGGGCAGGTAGCAGGTAGCAGGTAGCAGGGCTCTTCCGGTCTCTCCCACACCCTCGTGGTGGGAGCTGGCCACTGCTCAGACACCTCTTGGCCAGGGGCTCCTGAGCCTAGTTCAGCCAGACAAGCTCTGGCAGAGACCCCACTTTCTCCTCCAAACAATGTCATTCTCCCAGCCAAGGGCAGCAAGCGGTGGGCCAGGAAACTGACAGCACCAGGTAGGCTTCCTGGCTCCCTTGCCCTGTCCAGCCCAGCCCAGTCCTCCAATGTTGGGGTACATCCCCAAGTCTGGTCTGGCTGCCAAAAGTCTGTCAAGCAGAAACAGAGTTACACCACCACCGCCTCTCACATCCTCAGCTTCTGGCTGGTCAGACTCTCAGGAGGGGCCTGGCAGCTCAGGTGGCTCTGCACCTTCTGTCATTGAGCTAACGGACCCTAAGGAAGGCAGAACTGAGTCACTCTCCTCTTCTTCAGGCAAAGGCTGGGAGCTGAGGGCTCTGGCCTAGGGATCCCTAGCTCATCTCTGAGGCTCTGAGACATAGATCCCCTCTCAGCATGGTCCTGTGAGCATGTGCATGGGTGTGTGCACGTGGACATGTGTGTTTGTGTGTGCATGTGAATGTGTGTGCAAGTGCGCACATGCATGTGTGTGAATGTGCATGTGTGTGCGTGTGAATGTGCACACAAGGATGTGGGTGTGTACACATGAGTGCATATGGTGCAAGTGTGGGCAGGGAATCTGGAGACTGGAACTTCCAGGGCTGCTGGTGGCTGCAGCAGGCCGAGTGTGGTAAGCTGACCTCCTCTCACTCTCCTGGCATCCACTGAGTCCCAGAGCTGGGCACTGCCATGGGTGCCGCGGCAACCATGTGATGAGAAAGCCCCCATCTCTCCCTCTTGGGGTCACGTTCTGGTGAGGAGAGACAGGAACACACAAATAAACAACATGGTGTCAGAGAATAATGCAGACTGAGAAGAAAATGGAATCGGGGCTGTGGTGGGCATCCTGTCCTTTTCTTCTTCCTCCTCTTCTCTGATTTTGGGAGTGCAGGAGGGAATGAAAAGTGAGGTGTGAGAGCAAGGAGGTGATGAAATGCTTAGGCATGGTGGGTGAGGGCTGTGTGAAGACCCACATGCTGACACTTCCTGGGCTTGTCAGCTTGTCCCCCGAGACGCTCCCCTGGGATGAAGGACAGGAAGCCCAGGTCTTGCCCCTGGGGTCTGGTGGCCCTCGCTCCCATCAGGCAGAGCTGCCATCCTTGGCTTGTCCAGAAGCCAAAGGCATCCCCACTCTTCCATTTCCGAGTCTGGTAGTTTGCTGCTGGGGATAAAAATGAAGAAAAAAGGGGGAAAATCCCATTTCAATTCTTTGGTCAAAGCACAAGTTTCTCTTCTCCCTTTCTTCCCTCCCTCCCTCCGTCCCTTTTTTTTCTTTTATTTTATTTCTTTCCCTCAAGAGTAGAAAGAACCAGGGAATATAAACAAAAAGGCTCTCAGAATGAATCAGGCCATCTTGTTCCGAAACCCCAGGAAACCCCTAGAAGCTGGGATCTGAGCAAAGGGACAAACGGAGCTGCAAGGCCAGTGGAGGTGGGAACTGGGCTGAGTCAGGGAAGGTCTGTGGGTTCCGCGCAGCCCCCGAAACAGCTGCCTCTTGGGGTCCAGATGTACTACCAGAAGGAAGGTCCAAGAGAGGCCAGAGGGGAGGGCCGAGGCCGCCTGGAGCTCACTGCGTTCCTGCCAGGGTGAGTCGCTGCCAGGACGCCCTGATGTGCCGATTTGCGGCAACAGCCTTGGTGTCCCAGGATTATTGGGCCCCCTCCAGATAGGTCCCTCCAACCCACAAAGAGCTCTCCTTTACACATAGATGCCCAAAGGACTGTCATAATCACTCAGCCCATTTATAGCTTTGTTTTCTTCCAAAATGTAGCCCCCTGCAAGGAAAAAGCCCCAGCCATATCGGTCACTTACTCTTTGATATAAATGAGTCATCCAGCCCTTTTCCAGTGGCAGGTTTGGATGAGAAGAAGAAACAGAGCATGAGGATGCTGCATTTCACAGAGCCAGGGTCTCACTTTCACAGAGGTTGGGGGTTGCGTGAGGGGGACGATCCAGAAAAGGCAGAGGAGGAGCTGGACACAGCATCCTCAGACTCAGGTTGGGCCAACACCACCCTGAATGAAACCAAGGCTTTGCAAGACCAATATAAACCAGAGCTCAGCAAGCTTATTTTCTCATGAAGAGTGAATTCTGTGAAAGACAGAGCTAAGTCTTATCAAGCACTGACTATAGGTACCAGGTACCTCCCAAGTGCTGTTCCTGCAGTAACGGAATTCTCACAACACCCAGAAAGAGAATGGACACTCAGAACCAGCTGGAGCAAGAGGCAGTGCTGGGAGAGGGACCCGCACCTGCCGCTTCCGGAGGGCTTGCCTTTCCCACCACACTCAGCAGCCTCTGGAACCAGGTTGCTTGCAGCACAGGTGGGCTGATTCCAGGGCCTTATGACCCTGCAAGGCTGGAGGTTGTAAGGCTTAGAGATGGGAAATGAGCTGACCAAGACCGCACAGCAAAATACCATGTGGGCACCCCACAGCCTCACCGCTGCCCAGATTGGTATAGCAAGCATGCCCTTGTCTGGGTCACCAATGACTTGCTATTGAATGAATGAATGAACCAACGAACAAAGAAATGGGAACAGAGGCTCAGGGAGGCTCCATGTCTTACCCAAGAGTATATGTTCGGGATTCTCAGGGCAAGCCTCCTCAGAACCAGCTGTCCCAGTCCTGCCCAGCCTCTATACAGCACTTGGCTTCTTCTCCTAGCAATTCTCCTATTTTGTCCCATTTGAGTTCACAGCCTCCAGAGCGACACGGGGCCTTGACTTCCTGTTCCTGATGGGCAGGAAAGGTCATGCAGCTCATTAGTAGTCGTGAGGTTGATACTGTGTCTCCATCTCTAGCCAATCATACCAAACAGTGGTTGGTCTCTGTGACCCTGTCCCCGCCATGCCTGGACCATGAAATCAAAGGGGTTTTCTTGACCCTAAAGGACAGCCAAGCCCGATTCAGGAAGAGTGGTTTGAACATCCACCCATTTCTCCACGCCGTGCCTCCCCTTTCCAAGCTGCATTTTAGCGTTGTGCACCCAGACGTTCAGACTTCATGGTCAGCTCATTAAGGGATCATGGGTGCAAATGGCCTGTTGACCTCAAGGGAGAAAGTAGAGGGTTTTCCAGGAAAGGGGTGCTGGTGAGAAGATCTCCTCCCACACTTGTGGCTCATCTTCAGTGAGTTGGATGCCCAGAGGCACTTCATCTACAAGGTGTCGGCACCTCCCTGTTTCCTGAGCTATGGCAGCTCAGAGGCGCAAAGCAAAGGTTTCCAGCCTAGAGAGCGCAACACCGCACCTTTGCCAGCCATAGCCCATAGCTGCTTATTCCATCTCATCAAAGTGCAATCAACAAGCACTCACTGGACACCTACTGCACGTCAGGCACTGTGCTGGGCCCCCTAGATCCAAAGCTGGGTAAGGCACCAGACTGCCCTGGGTCAGTCTTAGGTTCCCAGCCAGGCTGTCAGCATGTCATCATGATGGCAGGGACCACCTTCCATCTCTCCTAGCATCATGCACTGGGGCTGGACTGGCCTCTTGGGGGAGGCCAGTATAGAGAGGATGATGGGTTAGATTGCATTTATCTCCATTGTTGAAGGGATTTCTTTCAGACATCTTGAGTTCTTCCAGCCTAAAGCCTGGAGGTTTTTTTTTTGATTGTGGAAGTGTACGGGGAGCGGGGTCTTGGAAGGAGCATGGGATCTTGGAAGGAAGAGACCAGAGAAAGAGCTTTCTCACTAGAGGCACAACAGAGAGGTTAGGAGGGCAGGCTGTGGAGTCAGACAGCCTTATCTGAAACCGTGGCTTCTCATCAAGTTGTGTGGCCATAAGTGAGTTACTGAGCCATGCTGAACCTTAGTCTTCTCATCTGTAAAATGTGGGCAATAAGAATACCTCCCTTATAGAATTGTTGTGAGCCTGAACAGAGCTAATATGTGCAAGGGCTTAGTTCAGTACCTGGCACATATTGAGGGCTGGATAAATAGGAGCTATTATTTTCCCATCGGAATGGAGGAAATATTCCAGCTCCAATACCATCACTGGATATCAGACCTTGAGGCACCCTCTAAAGCAGTTATTCCATTATGGCCATTCTACAAAATGGAAGACTGACGCCAAGATATGGGAAGCAGCCTGCCAATGGTCACATGGGTTGGTAATGAAATGCAACATTAGGGTCAAAATCCCAGTCTGCTGACTCCCCAGTTGGTGCCTTTTTCACTCTCTTTTGCCCAGAGTTTCTGGTAGAGTGGACTCAAAGAACCCCTTAAATCCACATCCCAGGCCCCTCTTCTTCTCCAGCTCCCAGCAGACTGGGGAGATCGATGGGCTGTGCCCCCCGGCCATGAGAGTCTCAGAAGCTGATTCCACTCGGAGCCAAGGAAGTCTGGAGTGTGCAGAGGTGTCTCTCCAGGCCCCGCAGCCGGGAGTGACATCAGCAAGGCACAAACATCAAGGAGCAGCAGCTGCCTGCCTGGAGCTCTAGTCCTGTCCTCTCCCAGCCTCCCTCTGGTCCATCCCCATGGCTGTCTGTGCTGGGATCCTGGGAGATGGGGGGAAGCCAGACGTTGATGGTGACAGGTGAGGCAGTCATTGTGCCTCCGGCACCTGAGCACAAGCTTCCCTCCTAAGATGAGACTGCGGAAGCTGGCCCGAAGCCTGGGCTCTGGATTGGGGGTCCCATCACAGGGCATTTGGCACCCAAGGGAAATGTGGGTACAGACAAAACATCCCCTCTTGCATCTGGAGTCTTGTCTCTGGCCAAACCTTTTTCCTGCTCCTTCTCCCTTGCCACCACCTCACATTTGTCAAAATTCCAGCTTGATGACATGAAATTCACACATATGGCCAAGGAGGAAGCAGAGGGAGACATGGTTATCATCACCCTGGCCCATAGGAAGTGGAGAGTCAACTTACTGTCTTGAGGAGCCACTAGCCCTGAGTGCTGGTGTAGGCTCTGCACAAATCCCCCATGTGGCCTGGTACAAGTCAAAGCTCCACCCTGGGACTGTCTCTGCAGCCAACATTCCTTTAGTGGCTCTTCCAGGGCTGATACTCTAGTATTCTTTAATGATGCCTGCCAGGAAGCCTCAACTGATAACCAAATACTAAGCCCTCAACCTATGCTGTGTACCTACTAACTGCTTTACCCTGGTCTTCTGGCAGGATAGGTATATCAGCTAGCTAGTGCCTCAATAATACTGCATAACAAATGATCCCAAACTCAGTGGCTTAACACAACAATCAGTTATTCTCTAGTAGGTTGGCTGTGGCTCTGCTAATCCGAGCTGGGCTTGGCAAAGGGGCTATGCCTCAGGCTGCTTCTTGTTGCAGGTCTCTGGGTCAGCTGGGGACGTTTTGCTCCCAGAGACACTGTACCTCTCATCCTCCCAGGACAAGGAGATAGCTAGGACATACTCCTCTCATGGCAGCTATCGAAGCAGAAGAGAAAAGCAGGAACACAGGAAGCTTCCCAAGGAGCCAGTACATTTTCACTTCTGCCCAGAGTCAAGAAGCAGACACACAGGCTCCACCATGATGATGCCATGGCGAGGCCTGGCTGGCAAGGCCAGTGAAGATCAGTGCCAATCATCTAATCTACTGCATGAAAATGATTCAGCCTCTTTGATATGAAAGTTAGATTGTCCTTTCCTTTTTTCTTTCTTTGTCGTACTGGAAGAGATGTAATACAAATACGTCCCCTCACTTCCTCATCTGAGGATTCGAGAGTTGAGTATTAGATCCTCCCTATCCTCAAGCAAAAGAAATGCATTTTTCAATTTCTGGGAAGGTCGTCAGGTGAAAGAAGTGAACAGAGGGTTTAAGATAGGGAGGAATTTCCCCAGAGTCTAAGATCAGAGGTTGGGGAAAGTTTGGAACCCAATTGTGGGAAGGTTGCCTGAGAAGAGTCAAGTGAGCTGACTTGGCAGGAGGCTTCATTGAGAAATAATGTTTGAGGGTCCAGGAGCCACATGGGCTCTGAGACATCACCTGACAACCTCAGAGCAAGAAATTCCCGTCACTCTGGCACAGGCCAACAATGGTTGACCCATGACTTTGCTTGAGTTCCTTATGAACTGATCATCAGTCCAGAGAGAAACAACCCCAGGACACTGGGATTTGCTGAGCTCACGGCTGATGAAAATTCCATCACCCACCCTCTAAGGTACCCAGAAGCAGGCCTGCCCCATCACCAGTGGGGTTAGGGTCAGCATACAAATGGTGTCCCACATACCGTATGCTAGAAGTTTTCTCCTCACCATCTGATTCAAGCTGGGAAACATCTGTCCCCAAGGGGTCTCCCAGTCCCCCACCTACAGGGGCAATCCAAGAAGGCTAAGGCACAGCCCTTGCCTGCTCAGAGTCCTCCGCCCAGATGGGAAACCTAGCCTATGTTCAGGAAGTGTCAAAAAGCCACATCAGAAGAAATGTCTCCTTAGAGCTACCGAAGACCTTCACAAGGCATAAGTGATCACCAGGGCATTGGAGAACCAGCATCGACGGAAGCGTAGGAATGTGAGGATAGAGAAACGGCTGCGCATGGAGCTCCTTCAGGTTATTTGTTCCACACCTACCACAGGCCAGGCTCTGTAACAGCATCCGGAGCCAGTGCTGAACGAGATTTGGTTTCTGCTTCCCAGATACTCACCATCTTAAAAGAGAGATCCAGGGAGGCTTCACGGGAGGAAAGGGATTTCACCTACATTTGAAAGAACAGGAAAAATTGGGGTAGACAGAGGGAGAGGTGGATGCTTTCCAAGCAGAAGAAAGCAATCCCTGGAAGGAGAGAGGGACTTCCTTCCACAGGAAATTCGGCTTGCAAGAGTTCCACAGGAAAGAGTGATGGGTGGTTAAAAGGAGTACCCCTCTAATGGTGACATTTTGGTAAGTATGGCAACTAGAGGAGAAGGGCCTATCAGATACCAACCATGCCGCCCACATCCGTAGTCACCCCCTTGCGTGGTTCTGGTCCCTGCTGATGGTCACGGCCTGGACACATGTTTCAGCGTCTTCTCAGCTCCATGTCATGCTCTTTCCACATTTTTTCCTCCTAAAGCCACGGTTTCTGCTTCTGGAAATATAATTCCCCTTCTGAGAGAAGTGCTATGGAAACCTCACCACAAATACACTCCCTTCCCTGATAGTACTAATTGAAGGAAAGGGCTGGTGGAAAAATGATTTTACGGAAACACAGTTTTTGTTATTTTAAAGTTAATCCACTTACTCGAGTGAACTAACCATGAGGCCCTCCACAGCAATGGTCTGTAGGGGACCTGCTAGAAGAGATTGATTGCGGATTCATTCAGTCATTCAACATTTTACTGGGCAGCCACCATGGGCCAGAGGCTGGGGGTACAAGGTTAAGTCAGTCTCAGTGTCTGCCCTTAAGAAGCTCAGTCTGAGGGGGCGAGAGACACATTCCCATGAGCATCAAGCAGAGTGGTCACTATAGCAACAGCCCTGTGCATGGAGTATTACCAGAGCACAAAAGAGGAGAACTGAACAAGGTTGGAGGGTGGGATCACCAGGGAAGGCTTCCAGGAGGAGGAAAAGGGGAATTCATGCTTTTGGAGGGATAATAGATGCTTGCAGGAGAAAAGCTGGGGGGTAGGATGGAGCCGGCAGAGAGGTAACTTGTGCAAAAGTCATAATATGCAGAAAGGCCCAAAGGGGAGAAAAAGCAGGATGAATCAAGAAAACACTCCCAAATTGGAGCTGCTGGGATGTAACATGAAGACGGGTAGTGACAAATGTTGGGTCTGGAGCAGTCAGCAGAAGCCAGACCCTGGAGGCCTGCAAGCCTTGGTAAGAGTTTGGACTTCATCATGTAAACACGAAAGGTTCTAAACAGGGGAGAGATATAGATGATTTTGTGTTTTAGAAAGGGTGCTGGTGCAGAAGTGGCATGGAGGCTGGGGGATCAGCTGGGAGTAGGAGAGAAATGTCAGGAGCCTGTCCTAGGGAAGTGGTCTGGGGAATGGAGAGAAGGGAATGTATATAAGAAACACTTAGGGAGCTAAAATAGTAAGTCTTGGTGGTTTTCGGATACAAGGAGAGAAGAAAGAGGGAGAATTTTAGGATGACAACCAGACTTACAGCATGAGTGGAAGGTCAATGTGCACAAGAGAGAGGTTCAGAAAATTTTAAATGTATGTTTAAAGTTAAAACTATGGATGAGGCTACTGGTATATGCATTTGTCCAGAATCAGATAAGAAGACTGTTACATTTTAAAGTTAGTTATATTGCACCTCCCCTTCCCCCCAAAATATCAGGCTCTTAGACTTAAACTTTGTTCAAGATTTAACTCTTGGGCTTGCAAAATTCTACAGTTTGGGAAAACTACTCAGCCCCCAAGAAGGGCATATTTTCCATGCTTACCTTATCCTAGGAGGATAATGGGGAGGGAAATGTACTTTCCAGAATAGCAAATTGTGTAGCTCCAAAATCACACCTGCATGATGACACAAGTTGCCCCAAAACGTTAGTAGTTTAAAGCAACAAGCATTTATTTTGTCACCATTTCTGAGGTTTAGGAATCTGGGCACAGCTTAGCTGGATGATTCTGACTCAAGCTCTCTTGTGAGGCTGCTGTCAAGCTGATGGACAGGGCTGCAGTCATCTCAACTTGGGGAGACTCCACTTCCAAGAGGGCTCACTCATATGGCTGCTAATTGGAGTCCTTCATTCCTCACTGGCTATTGGCTGGAAGACTCAGTTCCGTGCCAAGTGGGCCTCTCGAGACACTTGAAAGTCTGAGTGTTCTCAATATACGGCAGCTGGCTTCTCCCAGAGTAAGTGATCCATGAGACAGAATGAGAGAAAGACCAAGTGGAAACTGCACTGTCTTTTATAAGCTAATCTTGGACGTGACATACCATCACTTCAGTCAGATTCTATTGGTCATATTGTCCAACTGGTATAATGCGGGAGGTGGCTATGCAAGGTGAACTCCATGAGGTGGGCATCTTTGGGGACCATCTTGGAAGTTGGCTACCACAGAGCTCTTGAAGGAGACGGAGATGACAGCGAGAGACCTCAGGTGAGCCTAAAGAGCCTGCTATCACAAGCCACGGAGAGGAGCGTTCCAGAAGAGAAGCATTCAATACTTTTTAAAATTAACAGTGAGAACCAGCAGCTAAGCATTGAGAAATACTCATTGGATTTGTCAATCAGGATCATTACATTCAGAGCAGTTACGAGCAACTCCTGTTGACCAGTTTGCTGTGGACTGAGGTTTGAGTAAATGCTGGGCAAGTGGAGAACTGCAGGTGTAGACTACAGGCAACCTTTGAACAACCTGGGTTTGAACTGCATGGGTCCACTTATAAGCAGATTTTCTTCCACCTCTGCCACCCTGTAGAAAGCAAGACCCATACTTTTCCTTCCTCCTCCTCCTACTCCTCCCCAGCCTACTCATAGTGAAGATGGTAAGGATGAAGACCTTTATGATGATCCTCTTCCACTTAATGAATAGTAAATATGTTTTCTCATTTTTATGATTTTCTTAACATTTTCTTCTCTCTAGCTTACTTTGTTATAAAGATACAGTATATAATAAATATGACATACAAAATATGTGTTCATCAACCATTTATGTTTTAGGTAGAGCTTCTGGGCAACAGTAGCCTATTGGTTAAATTTAGGGGGAGTCAAAAGTTATACGCATATTTTTGACTGCACAGCAGGTAAGCACTCCTAGGCACCACATAGTTCAAGGATCAACAATACTTTTTAAAGAGGGCTGAATGAGAAGGGGAGAAGGGATATTTGGATAAAAGCTAGAGGAAGACAGGGGAAGATTTCATTTTTTGGATGTGAGAGCTCCAGTATATTTTTAGGCAGAGGGGAAGCAGCCAGTGGACTGGGAGAGTCCCGTCCTGGAAGATCCAGGAGAGGGAAGGAGACTGATTAGGTAGCCTCTTGGAGGAGGCAGGAGAATTGGAGGTCAAAGAGACAGATGGGCTGGTTGGCTTTGAACAGAGAGACACTTCATCCTCTGAGGCTGTAGGGAAGGAGGCAGGATGAGTCTGGCTGGGGCAAGACCTGATGGTGAGGATGCCTGGGAATTGAGAATTCATACCTGATGACCTCAATTTTCTTGGAAAGAGGAGGAGGTAAGTTGTAGTGAGTTGAGAGTGAACAATGATGTCAATTACCATGGTGATTACTTACATATGAAGGAAGGTTCAGAAACAGTCTGTTCTCATAAGCAGGGCAAGCCCTTCCCTTGTGATCTCATGTATACTTTCTATCTCTCAGCAAACTCATTTTTCACAGCCAGTGATGTCTTTAGACAGCACCTGTCTGAGTTATCACAGGTATGGGTTAGCGGAATGGAAATGAATGAGGTGGAGGTATCAGAACTCAGTGGGTGTGAAGAATCATGACATCTTAGCAAGGCAGAGACCTCTGAGTTCTCATGAGATGTTCCATCCAAGGGTCTGTCTCACCATCAATAGTTCATCCATCCTCTGCGTCATCATCCCCCGACAGTGAACTCGCTACTTTTAAGGAAGTCTTTCCATTTCCAAACATTTTCAAATCCTTAAGCTTTTCCTTCAGCAGTGAAGTCTCACTCTCTGATTTCCTAAGGTCCTACAGGGAATCCTAGAGCAAGTCCTACCTGGAAGCCCTTCAGAGATCTTAGTCTCTCCTCTATAATAAATGTTCCATTTTTCCCACCCCCCTTTATCTCACAGGATTTCCTGACCCCTCATCAGAACTGCCTTCTCCCCCAGATTTCCTCCAGGGCAACATTGGTCCCCAAGATTCAGCCATGACCTGGCTTACCTGCCTTCCTCCGAGCTCCCCAAAGTGCTTGCCTGGCAATTCGCAGCCCCCCAATATTCATGTGTAATTGATGGAAACTTATTTGAAATTCTTCCTCTCCCAGGATGGTTTGATCAGACTGATGGTCTTGAAGGTCTTCTCATCATTCTCTGTCCAGACGTCAGGTTCCCTTGGCATCTTTGCTGTCAACTGCCTACTCAAGTGAGGGGTTCATTTCAGACCATGTGCTCAAATACATTTCTGTGCCCAGACCCCTTCCTAAGCGTAAGTCAAATAGGTGATCAAAGACTGTATTTGGGCGTGCAGAAAGAGGCTCCAGATTCTCATTTTGGATCTGTCTGTGACTGGTAGCAGGACTTCACAGGTCCTGTCTGAGTTTCAGGGGAAACTTGACAGAAGTTAGTGTTTGAAAATATTAACCAATGTTTTTCCCCTCTGGCATTTCTCCTTTACACACTTTGCCCCTTTCCTTCTCATCACCACCCAAATTCTGTCCTGTGCTCATTGTCTCAGAGAAGAGGTGTGACCCCAGAAAGCAGAGCAAGGAGTCCCTTGACTTTGAGTTGGAAAGTCTTGGGCCAGTGAGGCAGAAGAAAATCCCCATACCAGCAAAATTTGGAAGAAAACATGAGCAAGGTAATGCTTCCATCTCTCAGATTTGTAAAGGAGCCCCCATCTTGGGGGTGGAGTGGAAAGTTGAGAGATGTCAGGAGCCACAAGAGTATAGATAATGGTGGTTTCCAGAAGAGGGTCCCAGAGAGAACTGGAGGACCTGAGAGGAGACGAGACCTGGGTCCCATTATCCAGAGAGCACAGGGAGGTGGTAAGACCCCAGGCAAGAGAAATAGCTTCATGGACTGTTCCAGCAGCAAAGTCCTAGTCAGCCTGCAGAGCTTTCCCAAACACTAGCATGGACCTGAAGAACAGAATGACCCTATTGCTCATAAGAGCAGTGTGGGACTAGACAAGAAGAGCAAATCAGCAAGGGCCCTGCAAAGGGACAACCTGCAGGGACCAATAAAGAAGGACAGGTACAGTGATGCGCATCACAAAAGACATTGAAGACCCGGTGCCTGGATGCCACTTGAGCCTCCAGAAAGTTAGATGCCACCATGGAAAAGGAGAGAGACTCCATATTGACAGTGATTATGTTTCTACCATGGTGGCAGAATAAGGCCTTGAAATCTAAATTGAGTGGCAAGAATAGAGACAGTCCTGCTTCTTCACTCCTGAGTTAGTGAACTGGAATTCATAACTGCACTATGTTGTTCCCATCATTCCACCCCCCTCACCCTTGCACAATGAGCACCTTGGCTGGCGGGAAAGCAGGTAGAGACCTCACAGAGTTAGAGGGTGTGTGGGTCACAGCCAAAGAATGAGAAGAGAAACAGAAGCCAGGAGTCAGCCTTGGCAGAGTGGGTTGGAGGACAGAGGCTGGTGAGAGCGCCTGGCCTTCCACGTGGTGGAAGTTCTGTTCATACCCTTTCCAAAAACTGAGGGTAAGAGGCTTAGGCTGGGGCCATCTGAGCAGGGAGGAGAGAAAGCTCAGAGGTCAGGGGTGCTGGGATGGAAAGACAGGGGACACATGGGAGTCAAGTCTCTTTATCCTCTGGATAAAGGAATTCACTTTATCCAGGACTTGAAATAAAGAGTTAATTGAAAATTGATTTGGAGACACAAAGTAGATCTTTCTGTATTTCAGTGATCACTGAGTTGAGAGGTTCTGGGAATGTCTGAAGTACCCCGTTTTTCAGTCCCTCAAGCTCCCTTCTCCCTGGCCACGTTGAGATGCCTCACCTCTCAGACTCGTACACGGAGAGTGAACTCTCTGCCCTATCACGCTATGCTGCATATAATCCCCTATCCTTTGCTTCCCACTCCACCCTATTCCAGATCCCTCCTGGCTCCCCAGTACCTTTCACCATCAAATGAATTGTTTTTGCAGAATTGCCCCTGAGCAGCCTTATCCATACCTGGACCTGCTGTAGATGATGAGATTGTGGACTTTGAGTTGATGCTATAATGGGATGAGGCTTTTGAGGAGCTTAGGAAGAGGTGAGTGTATTTTGCACGTAGAAGGGTCTTGCATCATTGCAGCTAGAGGGAGCACTATGGTAGTTAGCCTCCAGTGATCTTCATGTTCTGATATTTATGCCTTTGGTAGTCCTCTCCCACATTAAATCAGGACTGACCTCTGTGACCAATGGAACGCAGCAGAAGTGAGAGTGTGTGGCATCCAAGGGCAGACCATAAAAGGCATTGCAGCTTCCATCTTGGTCTCTTGGATACTTTGCATTGGGGTAGATAGCAGCCATGTCTTGAGGATACTCAAGAAGCCTTGGAGCCCACATGGAGAGGAACTGAGTCCTGCCGTGAAATGCCATTGAGCCAGTCTAAAGGCCCCAGTCAAGCCTTTAGATACGTATAGCCTGGACTGACATCTGACTGCAGCCTCACATGAGACCCAAGCTAGAACTTCAGCCAAGTCACAAATAATTTCTGATGCATAGAAACTGTGAAAGATCATGAATGATTATTTTTTGTTTTAAATCACAAAGTTTTGGGGGATTTGTTATGCAGTATTTGATCACTAATTCATCACCATCCACTATCAGAGCTTCCAATGTTTTTATCCTTCCTAAATAAAGAACAGAGAAGTTGTGTGGTGGTCCCAGGTCACATAGCAGAGCTACCAGCTTCAATACAATATTCAACTTCTATGTTCTTATATAGAGTTCCTATATCCGCTTCACCTCTTTACCTACCTCTCTCCTTTTTAGACCATACCTTCACTTAGCCCATGCTCCTATGTCCCCACCATCATCACCTGTTTTGGAAACAGGTTTATTTCTCCCCTCTTCTCAAATCCTTTGTGCTCAAAACCTAACCACCTACAATGTGGAGATGGCAACAATCACAGCCTGTGTCTAATGTCATCCAACGTGGCCAATTTGTGACAGGTAGACTTAGTAGCTGCAATATTTGCCAGCAGGTTTTCACGTACCAGGCTGGTTCAGAAACCACCATGATGCTTCAAGATACATAATTCTTTTTTTTAATAGACTTTATTTATTTATTTATTTATTTTTTTAATTGTATTGCTATACTTTAAGTTCTAGGGTACATGTGCACAACGTGCAGGCTTGTTACACATATATACATGTGCCATGTTGGTGTACTGCTCCCATTAACTTGTCATTTACATTAGGTATTCCTCCTAATGCTATCCCTCCCCCCTCCCCCCACCCCACGACAGGCCCGGATGTGTGATGTTCCCCACCCTGTGTCCAAGTGTTCTCATTACTCAGTTCCCACCTGTGAGTGAGAATATGCGGTGTTTGGTTTCCTGTCTTTGCAATATTTTGCTCAGAATGATGGTTTCCAGCTTCATCCATGTCCCTACAAAGGACATGAACTCATCCTTTTTTATGGCTGCATAGTGTTCCATGGTATATACGTGCACATTTTCTTAATCCAGTCTATCGCTGATGGACATTTGGGTTGGTTCCAAGTGTTTGCTATTGTGAATAGTGCCGCAATAAACATACATATGCATGTGTCTTTATAGTAGAGGGAATCCTCCCTAACTCATTTTATGAGGCCAGCATCATCCTGATACCAAAGCCTGGCAGAGACACAACAACAAAAAAAGAATTTTAGACCAATATCCCTGATGAACATTGATGCAAAAATCCTCAATAAAATACTGGCAAACCAAATCCAGCGGCATATCAAAAAGCTTATCCACCATGGTCAAGTTGACTTCACCCCTGGGATGCAAGGCTGGTTCAACATATGCAAATCAATAAATGTAATCCATCATATAAACAGAATCAAAGACAAAAACCACATGATTATCTCAATAGATGCAGAAAAGGCCTTTGACAATATTCAACAGCACTTCATGCTAAAAACTCTCAATAAACTAGGTATTGATCTCAAATATAATAAGAGCTATTTATGACAAACCCACAGCCAATATCATACTGAATGGGCAAAACTGGAAGCATTCCCTTTGAAAACTGGCACAAGACAGGGATACCCTCTCTCACCACTCCTATTCAACATAGTGTTGGAAGTTCTGGCCAGGGCAATCAGGCAGGAGAAAGAAATAAAGAGTATTCAATCAGGAAAAGAGGAAGTCAAATTGTCCTTGTTTGCAGATGACATGTTATATATTTAGTAAACCCTGTCGTCTCAGCCAAAAATCTCCTTAAGCTGATAGGCAACTTCAGCAAAGTCTCAGGATACAAAATCAATGTGCAAAAATCACAAGCATTCCTATACACCAATAACAGACAAACAGAGATCCAAATCATGAGTGAACTCCCATTCACAATTGCTTCAAAGAGAATAAAATACCTAGGAATCCAACTTAGAATGGATGTGAAGGACCTCTTCAAGGAGAACTACAAACCACTGCTCAATGAAATAAAAGAGGACACAAACAAATGGAAGAACATTCCATGCTCATGGATAGCAAGAATCAATATCATTAAAATGGTCATACTGCCCATTTCTAGATTTAATGCCATTCCCATCAAGCTACTAATGACTTTCTTCACCAAATTGGAAAAAAACTACTTTAAAGTTCACATGGAACCAAAAAAAGAGCCCGTATTGCCAAGACAATCCTAAGCCAAAAGAACAAAGCTGGAGGCATCACGCTACCTGACTTCAAACTATACTACAAGGCTACAGTAACCAAAACAGCATGGTACTGGTATCAGAACAGAGATATAGACCAATGGAACAGAACAGAGCCCTCAGAAATAATACCACACATCTACAACCATCTGATCTTTGACAAACCTGACAAAAACAAGAAATGGGGAAAGGATTCCCTATTTAATAAATGGTGCTGGGAAAACTGGCTAGCCATATGTAGAAAGCTGAAACTGGATCCCTTCCTTACATCTTATACAAAAATTAATTTGAGATGGATTAAAGACATAAATTTTAGACTTAAAACCATAAAAACCCCAGAAGAAAACCTAGGCAATACCATTCAGGACATAGGCATGGGCAAGGACTTCATGACTAACTCACCAAAAGCAAAGGTAACAAAAGCCAAAATAGACTAATGGGATCTAATTAAACTAAAGAGCTTCTGCACAGCAAAAGAAACTACCATCAGAGTGAATAAGCAACCTACAGAATGGGAGAAAATTTTTGCAATCTATCCATCTGACAAAGGGATAATATCCAGAATCTACAAAGAACATAAACAAATTTACAAGAAAAAATCAAACAACCCCATCAAAAAATGGGCAAAGGATATGAACAGACACTTCTCAAAAGAAGACATTTATGCAGCCAACAGACACATGAAAAAATGCTCATCATCACTGGCCATCAGAGAAATGCAAATCAAAACCATAATGAGATGCCATCTCACACCAGTTAAAATGATGATCATTAAAAAGTCAGGAAACAACAGGTGCTGGAGAGGATGTGGAGAAATAAGAACACTTTTACACTGTTGGTGGGAGTGTAAACTACTTCAACCATTGTGGAAAACAGTGTGGTGATTCCTCAAGGATCTAGAACTAGAATACCATTTGACCCAGCAATCCCATTACTGGGTATATACCCAGAGGATTATAAATCATGCTACTATAAAGACATGTAATTCTTGGCTTCACTTTGAGCTTGTCAGATTGGCTCAAAGAAAGAAGAGTCCTAACCAAAAACACAAGAACTTAATTAGGAAGAAGGGCCATAATGTGACCCACGAAGGCTCAGTTTCAACCCTTCACCCCCTGAGTATGATGTTTTCACAATCCCCTTTGAGTTTTAGAGGCAGAAACCCAGTGGTGGAAACATGGCCAGAGGAAGACAGAAGAAGGGATAAACACGTGGCCTTGGATCATTCTGTGTCTCAGCTCTCATTGCCCCTCAGCCCAGAAATCTTGCATCCTCTCCCCAGAGTGAAACTCTCACCCTTGAAGGGTAAGCCCCAAGCCACCCCTCACTGTGAATCCTGCCAACCCTACCTCCGCACATACCCCTTTCCCCAAAATTCTGAAAACACAGGGCTCCAACCCCATTTCTCACTTGCCCTTACTTCTCTCCACCTTGTGTAATAGTTCATTTCTTTCACATCCTACCTCCCCCGACTCTGAGCTCCTTGAGAAACAGGAGCTGCATCTAATTCACACCATTGCTCATGGAGGGCCTGATCAAACCTGGGCCTGACTGAAGATGTTCAGAAGTATCTGCTGAATTGGGCACAAGGCTACACAGTGGAACAGTTGACATGTGGTCCCTCGAGTTATGGGATTAATTTGAATTCTGTAGGAAGAACTTCTCTGTTGGGTTAAACTTGGCTGGCTGGGGCAGCCAGCAAATTGGGGCAGGCAGGCAGGCAGAGCAAATAGTATGTGGAATGAAAAATACGTAGCAAAGCCCTTTGGTTTATTTAGCCATTTGAGGAAGGGCCTGAGTGGGAATGTGCAGCAGAGCCATGCCTTCTCCTGGGAAACATTCCCAACAGCCAGGCCCAGTTTCCCCAGGGAGTAACCCATGCATAGCTCCCTGCTGATGCCCTCATAAGGGGGGACCTTGCCTGCCATTCTCTTCTGCCTCCCTTTGGAGCACCCCCTTCTCCAGCATTTCACAGTAATGACCATGTTCCTACCTAGGTGGAAGAGATCACCTGACCATATGACTTTGACCCATTATGGACAACTGGTTTTTTCTTCTTAACAGGCCCCATGTTTCAGCACCCACAAGCAGAAGCATTTGGCAGGGAAACAGCCTTCTTGCTGAAAGCCTGAGCTTGGCACAAAACACATCAGGAGTTTTTAGGTCAGGCAAGGTGGGGGTGGAGGTAAGTCAACTGCCCGCCCTATTGTTAGGACTCTCTGGGTTGCCAGTGACTGAAAACCCAACCCATCAGGCTTGAGCCAAAAGAGAATTCATTGAACCATACTCCCCAAAAGCCCAACATAGCTCTAGCTTCAGGTGCAGCTTGTTCCAGGATTTCAAATTGTCACTAGGGAGCAGTCTTGGTCCATTTCTCAGCCCTACTCTCTTCCAGTTGTCTTCATTTTCAGGCTTCAAGTTGGGGTAAGATGGCTGTCAGCAGCTCCAGGCAATACCTCCCAAGGTCAAATTCAGCAAGCCGGGCTGAAGTCCTAGGTGGTACAGGCATATAGTTCCAGATACTTGAGAGAGTTATGTGGGAGAATCACTTGAACCTAGGAGTTTGTCAAACCTGGGCAACAAAGTGAGACCCCATCTCTAAAAACAAAATAAAACAAAAAATCCAATTCAGCAACTAGTTTGGGGCAGGCTTTCTATTACTTGCAACCCAAAGCATTCTAACTGATTCACTCAGTATACTAGTGAGCTGCTTCCAAGTCTAGGCAGCCCGTGAAAATAGCTGTATAAAGAGATGCCTGCCCCAGGTGTGACCGATAGAAGGTGGAGGGCTACCCCCCACAGAGTTCCTGGGAGGAGCCAGAGGTGTGGAGAGGCAGACTTTCCTTTTGAGATCCAGTGCTCCTGAGCATTTGAGAAGATGCTCAACATACAGCACTCTTTTAAGGTCCTGTGGCAAGAGGGTTAGACTTCCTCAGGTGGGCAGCTGTGTGCCTGCATCCCCAGGTGCCCTGTGGATCAAGTGTCTGGGCTCTGATGGGGAAAGTGGGAAAGGGAAGAGCTTAGATGCAGCTGGTGAAATGCCTCGTTTCTAAGCTTCCTGGTTTCTGTGGCCACCTATGTGATGGCAAGTAGTCAGGTGTGTGCACGTGGGTCTGAGAGCCCAGGCAGGGACAGGCTCCTTTTTGTCAAGAGTCAGCTTCTGCTCCTGCTGCCTCCTGCAGGGCCAGCTTGAATCTCAGTATAGTGGGTGCTGGAATGTACCACCCAGAGTCCCTCTGGGGTAGGGTGACAGCTGCTGATGGCTCATACATAGTTTAAGGTATCAGCTGCACACAAGACCACGCTCCCCCCTGGGGTAGCCTGCACCTTAGGACTCGTGCTGAGGTGTAGATACAGACAGCCAGTATTTACACAGAGAGCCAGAGTTGGGCTCAATCCAGGCCAACTCTGAAGGGCATCCCAGCTACGAGCTCCCCTCAGGGTTGGCTGAGACCTCTCTTGCTACCGCACTACAATTAACCTTCATCCTCTGTCCAGGCCTTCCCATGTTCCCCAGTATATCCCCTGCATGCAAATCTCTGTCCCAGAGTCCACCTCCTCAAGAGCCCAAGCCATGGCACCAGGTGAGGCAGGCGGTGTGTGTGAAGCCTGATATGAGAGACTGGATCCCAATCACTTCTTTTCCTGCACTGATGGGAATAGTACTAAAGAAGCAGTTGAGAAGCATAGACCCTCTTGTTTATGTTTTTGGGGATTTGTTTTGTTTTGTTTTTTGTTTTTGAGACGGAGTCTCACTCTGTTGCCCAGGCTGGAGTGCAATGGCATGACCTGGGCTCACTGCAACCTCAGCCTCCCTGGTTCAAGCAATTCTCCTGCCTCAGCCTCCTAAGTAGCTGGGACTACAGGTGCCTGCCACCACACCCAGCTAATTTTTGTATTTTTAATAGAGATGGGGTTTCACCATGCTGGCCAGGCTGGTCTCAAACTCCCGACCTCAGACGATCCGCCTGCCTTGTCCTCCCAAAGTGATGGGATTACAGGTGCGAGCCCCCACGCTGGGCTTGTTTATGTTTTTATTAAAATTAAAAGAACTTTCTATTATTAGAGAAACAATGTATGCTTACTGAAAAAAAAAAAAAACTGAAAAATTCCAAAAAGCCAAGTAAATTAATCATGTAATTAAAAGACCCACATCCTTCCATGAAACACAATGATGACTTTGTGCATTTGAATTTGAAACTATGTATGGAGTCCTTCCTACATTCTAGGCCATTTAGGCTCCCAACAACCCACGAGGTAGACCTCATTATTCCCATTTTGCCAATGAGACTTGAGACACTCAGAACCGTGGAGTTACAAGAGGGCAAACAGCAAGCGGACAGAGCTTCCGACTGCAAGTTCAGAGCTTTCCCCATCGCACCCCAGACCACCAAGTTGATGTCAGTGTTTCTGAGCGTGTTCTTCAATGGGGAAGAGGGTGGCAGATATGGAAGAAAGTTCCTAGGCCAAAAAATGGGACCCTCCCTCTCGTCCCGGTTCTGCCATTTACTTGCTGGTTGATCTTAGACAGGTATTTTCTCCTGAATGGGGTGTCTGTGTAGGGAAGGCTGTGGAGTCTATGCGCAATGTGTTGGGCACTACGGAAATGGATAGGGTTAGCAAGTGCAGTGGCTCTGGTTGCCTGAAGAGGGCACCACTGAAAAGAAAAAGCCCTAAAATGGGGGGGGGGTTGGGACACCCCTCCTCCAACAGAAGATAATATGCCTATAGTGGATCCCCCATGGGCCTCCCAGTGGCACTGGGGAAGGGGGCTCCAGGGGCTGCAGGAGCCTCCAACAAAGCCAGAACCGTGACAGGGTGGAGCCCCAGACCTGGAACCTGGTGCGTCTGTGTAAAAGGCTTAATTTATCTTTTGTAATTCTCTTTGGCCAAGGGAGACGACAGGGGAATGTTTTACTTTCTTTTTTTTTTTTTAAAGAAAACTTTCCATTGTGGAAATGGCATGTGTTTATTTTTATCCAGCCACAGGGATATATAACTTCTAGGGGAGGGAGACAGCTCAAGGGCCAAGACTGACCCTCCTGCTGTGAAAGTTGGGTCTGGGTTTCTTTTGCCATTTGATGCTTCCCTCCTAGGCCTCTTTCCTTTAAGCAGAACAGAAATCTTGCTCGTGGATGTGAAGGAGAATGATCAAGAGGAGAGGTGAATTCCAGATAATTAAAATATTACTACAATAATGGTGACTGACATTTATCAGGCACTTACCCTGCACCAGGCACTGGGCTAGGAGCTTTGCAAATTGAATATTGTGCGAAGTATTCATAATAGCCCAAGGAAATAGCTTTCATTGTCTCTATTTTACAGGTGAGAAAATCCAGTCTCAGAGAAGTAGTTACCAGTCCAGGCTGGTAAAGCAAGAATTACGCACAGGCTTGACTGACTGCAAAGTCATAACTATAATCTTCTATTGTGGCAGAATCTTGGACCTCTGTGGTCACTACTGTCAGCACGAGCCCACTGTGTGGGAGGACAGACCGAACCCCAAGGAAGAGGCGGGGGCCTTTCTTCTCTCCACACAGGAGATGCTAGGACCAGTCCGCCCCCTAGCTTCTTTGGTGGGATGCACAGAAGTTTACTTCCTCTGTCTTGGCCGCAGGCCTTCCTATGGAAAATGCTCTCTTGGGTAGCAGGGGATAAAAGGAACCTACTGAGCAAGGGGTTGGATCAAAAGCCTTGCTGTGAAGGTGGGGGAGGCAGTTTCCCCTAACTGTGGTGACTTGGAGGTGGGATCCAGGGCCCAGGCCACTTTGCTTCCCACCCTCCCTTCCTAACAGTGTAACCTTGGGTGAGTTACATAACCTCTGTGTATCTGGGTTTTCTCATCTGTTAAATGGAGAAATAGAAATACCTACTCTTGTGGAGATTTCATCTTGCTAGATGATGTGTATAATAAAGCACTTAGAACAGTCCATAGTAATGCTTAACAAAATTTAGTTATTATTATTCTCCAAAAGTGACTCATTTTCACCAAGTAGACCATGGTGAACAAATGTTCACAGATATACACAGCTGATGTATAAATGGTCAGACATAAGACACAGTGCTTTTTTATGATCGTTCTTCTACTGACCAAAAATGCAGCCCCTACCCCCAAGTTCATCTTGCTTGTTGTTTTAACCTGGCTACTCCTCTTGACTAGAGGCACTTGGAATTCTCAAAAGAACCTGATGGGGTTAGGGACCCCAAGTCTCTCTGTTACAGAAGGTTTCAGTATAATTCTGAAGCTCTGTGGGATACCACCTGTGGTCCTTCTACCCCTCCAGGTCCAGGTTTAGCTAGGAGTTACCCGGCTTAAAAAAGAATGGCACCTGCCATTTTGGAAGACTTTGTTCTCTCTGTCTGCACCCCCAACACCCTGCCCTTTCTAGATGGTCCTTTCTTGGGTCGTTTGAGCCTATGTTTCTAGGCTGGCAAAGCCTTGGCATCTTCATGATCCTCACTACCACTCACACCACCAATGTGACATCATCACCAACGTCATCCATCAATGCCACCATCTAATCTAAACCATGATTACCATCACTTCTTTTAGCAGCAACACCATCCCATCCCACAACCACCTCCATCACTGATATTGTCTTCACCATTTTCATCTTCCTTTCAGCCATTGTCACTGTCAGGATCTCTCTCACATGATCATCTTTGCACTTTCAAGATCACCTATGCTCAGGGCCAGACAGAACCCTTTGGTAGTAAGTGACAGAAATTCAAGTTGACTGACTTAAGAAAAGAGATGGAAAGGATTGTGGTTCACATATCTAAACTAGAAAGGGTGAGACTGTCCGAGGGATGACTGGGACTCAACACCAACAGAAAGCTTTCATTTTCTCCATCTCTCATCTACACTTCTCTCCAGAGTCCATTTTATTCTCTTCTGCAGACAAACTCCTGTCTATGTGAGCTTCATGGATTTATACGCAGCTGCATAGTGACTCAAAAGCAAATGAATTTGTATCTCCCAAGCTCTGATTGAAAAATCCTAATGGAAGTCCCTGATTGGTTTCACTTAGTCATCCTTTGGGCCAATCATAGTGGCTAGAAATGTGTGGTTCTGTGATTGACCCTGCTTGGTCGTGTGCCTAGTAAAAACATGGCAACTGGGGGAAGCTTGGTGAACAGGTGAGTACTCTACTTTATGTTAACATACATCCCATTCACCACCATCACCAGCACCACCAGCACCACCGCCATCACCACCATCACCACCCTCACTGCCACGGCCATCACCACCATCACCATTATCACCACTACCACCATCACCACCGCCACCACCACCACCACCACCACCGCCACCACCGCCACCACCACCACCACCACCATTATCTCCACTATTGCCATCACTGCTACCACCACCATCACCACTACCACCATTACCGTCATCATCACTATCACCACCACCACTACTGTCACCACCATCTCCACCACCATCACCACCACTATCACCATCACCACCACCATTATCTCCACTACTGCCATCACCACCACCATTACCACTACTATCATTACTATCATCACTATCACCACCACCACCACCATCATCACTAGCATCACCGCCACCACCACCCACCATCACTGCCACTGCCATCACCATCACCACCACCTGCCATTGCCACCACCCGCCATCGCCACCACCCGCCATCACCACCACCACTGCATCACCACCACCACCACCACCACCATTATCACCACTAGTGCCATCACCACCACCACCACTATCACCACCACCATCACCACCACTATCACCACCACCACCGCCACGATCGCCACCATCATCACTCTTTTTCTGGGAACTATAATGTGCCCAGCCTTGAGCTTCACATGTGAACTACATCAAATTTGAGTTTGATGAAATCTCCAACCCTGCAGGAATTTGCTGTCTCTGGAAACAATAAAGTTGACTGGTTCAAGGAGCTAGACTTCTAGTCCTTGGCCACAGGATGGGAGCAAAGAGGGAAGCTGTAGGGACAGCATCTGACACCTCTTCAGCACTGGCCCTAAGCCCTGAACAGACCCAGAGTCCTTGGAAGCTTACAAGGCTGTGCTGTGATGGCCAGGCCACTTGGCAAATAGCTGCCTGTGCCCAGCCAGGAGCTGGAGTCATTCCTTCATACTCACAAAGTTCCCACCCCAGCCGACTGCCCTGTGCTCTACCAGAGCCCTCAGCACATCTTCCCTGTTTCCTCAGGGGCTGGGACTTGCTTTTGGCTCTATGCCCCCTACTCCTGCTCCACCTCTGAGCAAACATCTGTTTCCAGACGTTGTCCTAGAGCCTAATAAAGTCTCGGAAAGGCCCAAGTTAATATATCCACAGACCTGCCTGTCAGCGGCTAGCTAATGTCAGGAACGGAGCACTCGAGGAAAGCAAGACCCTTCATTTCCTGATGAGGGTGGAGTGTACAGGAAAGATAAACAGGGCTTCCCTCCCCATTTCAGAAATGACCTTAACAAAGCAACAGTTTTTAAGAAAAAGAGAAAAGAGAAAAATGGCCTTTGTAATGAGGTTTACAGGAACAAATGTTTCAGGTGGTTCTGCCTTCACAGCTACTGCTGGGGAAAGAGCACAACCAAGCAGCTCTTTCAACTCAAGAGCTCAGTCATGAGTGCAAAGCCTCCTGTGGATTCATTGGCCATTGGCCACAGTCCAGACACTGGGCTGAGCCCGAACCTGGGGGCTATGAGTTACCTGGCAGGGAAAAGACCTGCCCTGAGTGGCAGGTCTGGCAGGGTGACCTTGGACCACATTCTGCCTCTCTGTATTCAGTTTCTGCAGATGCCACATACTAGTGGAGCCTTGGAGGATTGACAAGGGTCCTTCTGGGCAAGGGGTGGGGGTACCCCACACTTCAAACCAGAAGAGTAGCCCCTAAGATGAGATCTGACTACTGAGTTCCGTGGTCAAGACCAAGAGTTCCACAGTGGTGGGGGTGGGCAGAGGGTTGAGGGACAAGAAAGAGAGCAGAGACACAATGCTATAACTTGCATACCTCACCACCACCACTACTGTCACCACCATCTCCACCACCATTACCACTACTATCATTACTATCATCACTATCACCACCACCACCACCATCATCACTACCATCACCGCCACCACCACCCGCCATCACTGTCACTGCCATCACCATCACCACCACCCAAATAATCCTCTAGACAGATAGGAGGTAAGCGAGGATCTGGATCAGTAAACTAATTGGGCTCTTCATTATCCGTCGGTCGTCAACCAGAAACATCTGTCTCTTAAACCACAGTTGCCCACCGTTCCGACAGCTCTTCCTGCCTGTCAAGGAGAGCTCAAGTCCTGGGTTCCTTCTCTGAGCACGTAATTGGGGCGCCCTTCCACTAACTCTGAGGCCAGATTTTGAGCCCTTGTTTCCATGGACTGACAGCCCTGAGGGTCTGTGTTTTACTCTCACTCCTTAACTGATTGTTCTTTCTCCAAAAAGCTGCAAATGGGGCCCTAATGGCTGCATTTTCTTGTGGTTTCTGATGCCTGGTTGCAGCACCACCATCACCATCATCTCTTCTGTATTCTGCACTTGGTTAGGGTCTTGCACACATGATCTCATTTGAGTCTTCCAGCATTCCCCTAAGTAAGAATTCATCTTCCCCTGCCTGGGCAGAAGGCTGACTTCCAGAGAGGTTAAGACATTTACCAAAAGGCACGCAATTTGTAGATAAAGAAGCAAAGCTTCTGGTGCTTTGTTTCAGCTCAACCTGAGTTAGCAAAATGGTTTCATCTCAAGTACTAATCTCAATAGATTGATAATAGCTTTCTGCTTTGAGGAGCATAATGGAGTGTGTGTGTGTGTGTGTGTGTGTGTGTGTGTGTGTGTATGGTGGGAGTGGTGTTCTGTAGTTGATTAGTGATGTCTGCCAGTGGTGTGGGAATGGAAGTATTGGCATGTATGTGAAACACAACTAGACCATACCACTTAAGAAGAGTGGAAGGGCAGGTGTTTGGGACTATTGGGGTTCAGGAGGTCACATGATACATCCCAGGCAAAGATGGACCACATAACCTTGGAACTTCTGCTCTATTCTCCCAGTCCCTTTCTCTGTCTGGATGCTGCCATGCTCCAAGGACCAGCTCAGAATTCACCTCTTCCAGGAAGCCTTCCTGAACCTTCACTCCAAATCTAAGTCTCCACCCACTTCCCTTCTCTGAGTCCCAAGGCACTAATCATCTGCCTGCTTGCTTGGCCTTCAGCTTACGCTGCCTGGCACTGCAGTTCTTTCTTCTGCACACATAAGTCCCCACAGATGCCCCTCAGGACTGTGAGTTCTGTGAGTAACTAACTCTGGGTTTTGCTCCCACTGGGAGGCTCAATAATAAATGCAGACTAATTTATATAAGTGACCTAGACCGTGCAAATGGGCAAGCAGTAACCTTCCTCTGCACTGCCAGAACACAGGGCTTGAGAGGAGGCAAGAACCCCTGTTTGGTTTTTATTGTACATGCCCAGTCTCTACAGTCATTATAATGGCAAGTTTGGCTCCCATAAACCTAGTCCTGACTCAGCACTTTGCATCCACTATTGCATCCAATCCTCACAATGACTCTAGGAGATAGGAATTCTTCTTCTTATAGTTCATACTTTAAAAAACAGATGCATAGAGGCCACATAATTTGCAAGGTCACATAGGTAGTACACAGTGGAGCCAGAACCTGAAACTACCTGAAATAGCCTTCAAGTGAATAGAAAATTAGTTTCAGAGTCATGTACACCTGACCTTGGAATAAGGCCAGGTAGGTGCCAGGTAGGAGACTTCTGCTGAATTATTTTCAAACCATCTAGGTCCAGAGGGATATGGGCTGCTTAGTACCTCCAGCTGCTCCTGGAAGAAGTCAACAAAAGACAGTGGGTCTGGGCAGCATCTGGGCACTAGGGTTGACAGCTGGGCATGGGCTTTGCTAACCACAACATTCCCCAAATCCTACTTTTCAGAGTCAAATAATCCTCTAGACAGATCCAGTAGCCCACCCCACCAGGCATTCATTCTTGCTCAGGTAAACACTTACATCTGTGGACCTTACATCCTGGTATTCATGACATTGATTAGTTTCTTCCCACATGACTCTGGGCTTGGCCAGGTGACTTGTTCTGGCCAATGAGACATTAGCAATTGTCACACAAGCAGAGGCATGATAAGCAGTCCTGGAACTCTCCTCATGAAAGCCAGCCCTCATGCTGGTTCAGGATAGACTATAGCCATACTGCCTAGAGCAGAACCTTTTAGCTGAGCCCGGTTAATACACATAATCATAAGAAATAATAAATCATTGTTTAAGCCACTAAGTTTTGGAGCAGTTCATTATGCAACTATAGATGACTGACATACTGTCGCTAGTTATGGCTACCATCATTCTTAGACATGGTTGGGGTCCTGACCATGCTGGCTCAGGATAGACTATAGCTGTATACCTAAAGCAGAAGAACCTTTTAGCTGAGCCCTGTCAATACACAGAATCATAAGAAATAATAAATCATTGTTTAAACCACTAAGTTTTGGAGCAGTTTGTTATGCAGCTATGGATGGCTGACATACTGTCTCTACTTGTGGCTACCATCATTCCTAGACATGGTTGGAGTGCTGACCATTCAGAAGCACCTACATGCTCTTGTATATACATCTCGACCAAAGCAGATTACACACATAGAGCTCAGCACACATCCCTTTCTGCCAACGCACACAAACACTCATACACACACACAGGGAATGGTTTGGAGCTAACTCATCTGCACCTTGAGGCAGCCCTGGTCACCCACAGTATTTGCACTCCCCTACACATGCCTGCTTGCCTGTGCATGCAGAAATGTGCACTATCTTCTGTGTCACAAAATACAACAGCAGAAAAGGCATGCACCACAAAGTCTTACATTGATGGCAGATGGGGGTCACACACACATACACATGTGCACATGGTCTCTCACGGCCTGAAACCATAAGCACCCAAAGGTGCAGAAAACAGGAGAGTGAAGAGGCCTTCAGTCCTTTCCCTCTGCACTCCACATTTCAGCCTTGGTGAACCACTTGGCTTCCCCAAAGCACTATGCACTTTTTCACCTCCAGGCCTTTGCACAGGCAGGTCCCCCTGTTTGGCATGCCTTCCCTACACCCCATTCACCTGGCCACTCTACTCACCCTTCAGGTATTATGTCCCAAGCCTAGTAGGGGCTACTTTTCTACGCTCCCACTATTTCCTGCATGGTAGTTGGTCTTCACCACCAGCCTTGTTTCATTTATGAGTGTGTCTCCAACATCAGCACAAAGCCTGGCACTAGACAGCACTCCATAAATATTTGTTGAATGAATGGATTTTTGAGCTGGGAAGGCCGTTAGCCATTCCACTTCTTCTTTCCTCCCTCATCCATCAATCTCTACATGTTATATAAGAAGAAGTAGATGCACAGCTTAGGTAACAGAGCTAGGAGAGAGCCAGAGCTAGAATCCATCCATTCATTCCATCCTTTGCTCACTCTTTCCTTCATTCCACCATGCCTTGGGCATCTACCCTGTGCTGAGTGCTGAGGATATGGGGATGAGTGCAGTCATCCCTGCCCTCTGGGAACTCACAGCTCAGGAGGAGACAGATGCAAGTCACAGTTAGAAGTGGCTTAAGCTACAGAAGACAGACTCAGAATAACAGCGGCTCAAATGAACTCAGTTATTTCTCATTTATGTGAAAGTCTAGGCTTGTTTGGCAACTTGACTCCATGAAGCCACCAGGGGCCCAGGTACCCTTCTATCTTGTTGCTTGATGCAGGAGTCAGAAGCAGAGCTAGAAAACTGAGTGTCATGCCAGGGATCATAAAGCCTGGGACAGAAGTAAGAAACAGAAAGTCTGGAGCTCCTTGGGGAGGCTCTGGCAGGTCCCTGTCCACACCTCCATGGTTTTGCCTGTTCTGGCTACAGTATGGGAAAGTTGGGCTTGTTTTAAGACCTAGGCTTGGGCTGGGCACAGTGGCTTACGCCTGTAATCCCAACACTTTGGGAGGCCGAGGTAGGCGGATCAAAAGCTCAAGACCAGCCTGACCAACAGGGTGAAACCCCATCTCTACTAAAAATGCAAAAATTAGCCGGGCATGGTTGCACATGCTTGTAATTCCAACTACTCGGGAGGCTGAGGAAGGAGAATCGCTTGAACCCAGGAGGTGGAGGCTTCAGTGAGCCGAGACTGCACCACTGCACTCCAGCCTGGGTGACAGAGCAAGACTCCATCTCGAAACAAACAAAAACAAACAAACAAAAAACAAAAACAAAAAAACTTTAGGCTTGGGGTAGACAACAGAAGCAGAGAGATCAGAGAGGAGGAACAGATCCGAAAAAAAGGGAAGGAGATGGAATCTCCAGGACTAGTCCCAACTCAAGTGAGTGAGGGAAGAGAGGGCAGGGAGAAAGCAAACATCCCAGCTGAGCACAGGGTGATGCCATACATGGCACCGAGGGAACAAAGGGCAGGGAGGGTGTGGGGAAGCTGAGTGTGAGGTGGAGGGGAGGGGCGCTTCAAGAGCCATCGTGAGCAAGCTGTGCGTGGGACATGAACTGTGTGTTTGAGTGGGAGAGTTGTCCGCAGAGAGATAGAAACTGGAGCCTATGATGGACAAGTTCTCCCAGGGTGAGCGCTTAGTCCAGGTTCTTCCCTAGATGGACCTCCCAATCCCTCGGGAAGCTTTTAGAAGCAGACAGGAACCTGGACTTCCTTGCCATCTCCTCCTAACAACCACAAAGAGATTCTGACTCAGAAAGGTAGCCTGAGGTCCTATATGTGACTGGGCTCTTATACATGCAAGAAAAGAAACCCAACTCAAACTGGCTGGAGCAGAAAGGACTCTTGTCACCAGGCTTCTGGCACAATTTGATTGAAGGGATTCGATGATGTCTTCAGGACTCAGTCGCTCTCCACCTCTGTTTGCCTCCGTGTTGGCTTCATCCTTATTTATCAACAGTGGCAAGACAGCTGCAGCAGCTCCAGCTTATCCCTTTAGAAAGCCCTTCCAAGGAAATAGCTGTCGTTCCCAGTCACTCCAGTCCAACTCTCACTGGCCTGAACTGGGCCACATGTCCTCGCTGACCTAATCACAGTAGCCAGGGGAGATGAGAGAGGCCAACTGGTGAGGTTACTTCCTATTCATATGCCAGGTATGGAGTTAACCCCACCAGAGCCATATGTCCTGGGGAGAAGTTTCCCCAAAGGAAACTGAGGCACAGTTACTAGGAAAAGGGGGACTAGGCTCAGGGCAAATAAAGTGATGGGTGTTGGCTCCCCTGTGGCCTCTACAGGGGACCTGGGGCAGGTCCTGGCCATGGAAGCTTTCCATGGGGAAGAAATGGGAGAGGCAGGTCAACAGCCATGGGCAGAACAGTCAAACAGAGGACAGAGGACCTGCGGCCTTCTGGAGGAGGGCTGACCTTCGCTTTTGTCATGGGGAGCAGAAGAGGAATCTTTGGGGAAGCCTGAAAAGCTGGTGGGAGAGGCAGTGGGAGACAGCACAACTGGGCCTCGGAGATGCCACGGTGGCAGTTTTGGTTTCAGGAAGGAGTTTGATGCTGTCAAAGCCACAGTGGAGGAAAAGAAATGGGGTTTGCTCAATAAAAATGGGCTGGGAGCAAATGGTAGGATTTTAAGGTGTAGAAAACAGAAGAGAGAAGGGTGGCCTTCCTGGCAGAGGGTCTAGCAGGAGCAAAAAAGTGGAAAAACACAGAAAAGACTTGAAGAACAGTGCAGGTTGTATGCCTGGGGCATTTTGTCTTCATTTCTGTCTAGGCGTGTAACCAAGACCACAGTTCAAAATCAAAGTCTTTGGGTTAGCATTGGAGGCCCTCTCTCTTCTGACTGCAAACAAGAAAATCTATTTCCTGGGTGTTTTTCCTGAGGCATCTGAATCCCTGCCTTTCTTCTGGGAGCCCTGAAGCACGGTTTATGGTCTTTACACGTTTTGTGGATTTTCGCTATTTTGCCTTTTGTGGCAGTTTTATGTGAACATGACTTGTCTTCCTTAACCAACTGTTTTTAAAGCTCCTGGAAGGCACTCTTTTCACCTCAGTGTCCCCAGGTCCTGGCCCCCACCTATGAAGAAAGAAGGGTTCAAGATAAGCCACATGAGGCTGTAACTTGTGCCTGGGGTAGACAATGCTCTACCTGAAGGAAAAATATCCCAGGGTAAGAATTCTAAGCAGTGTAGGAAGAAGAAAAGAAGAAGAGGGATACCTGGGGATCAGGCCCCTCAACACAGGCTAACTCCTGCTGCTCACAAGCTGCTACTCTCAGCTATCAGTTGGGGAAAAAATGGAGGTTAACTGTGATCCATTTGCTTTCTCTGGGATGGAAACCTCTTCCTGTTTCACAACTGGGAGCCCAGAGCTAGCTGTGTCTGAGATGGCCCTAGCAGCCACGAGTTCCAGAGAAGGAGGCTAATGCCCTTCATTGAGTGCCTGCAGTGTGCCGGCACTGTGTTCACTGCTTTACATGCATTACCTCATTCAGTCCTTCCAGATGCGTAGATGCTTTTATTATCAGCCCATCTTATAAATGAGAAAACTGAGCCTCAGAGATGTTCAGCAACTTCCACATTGACAAAAGGGAGATTTACACTCGGGTTTCTCTGACTCCAGAGTCCCCCTGGAAGCTCCAGGGTTTGCAATGCTGGGGTCAGGTCAGGCTGGCGCAGCACCCTCCTCCTTCAGTTCCCAGTCGCAAGGATGCTCCAGCTCCAAATGTTTAGATTTCACTGCCTGAGCATTCCTGAGGGCCTCCAAAGTCCTGAAAGGGAAAAGATCAGTTTGCAGGATAAGGAGGGAATGAAACTAACTCCTCACCTCAGTTCCTCCATTCAGACTAGCCTGGGAGGGAAGCGGGGGAAGTCCAAAGTCCCTGAATTTCCGGGCCTGTACCTCCCAGTGCAGAAACTCTCCAGCGCCCCCTGGTGTTCCTCAATACCATCGAGTTCTCCCAAGGATTCCTCTGTAGAGTGGACTGGAACATCCCATCACAGGGATGGAGAAAACAGAGTGCCGTTGCCCCCTGAAGCCATCAGGGAAATCCTAGAACTGGAACTGGAACCCAGAGCTCCTGGCCACCGGCTCTTTCAGCAGCATCACCTTCTACTCCTGTTGTCCTCCATAGTGGCTAACTGGCCCAGCAGTCAATGTCACCTTTATTATATATGATCTAAGTACTTACTATATTACAAGTCCAATACACACTATTAGGTATGCCACACTCTATTAGAAGCGCAGTGATACTGTATTATATATCAAGTTCCATCAGGTCAATATAGAAAATGGGAAGTTTCTACTGGCATTCCTTGTTATTTTGAAATGAATCCCAGCACCACTGCTGCCCCCATCTCCACTGCATATTTGAAAGCCCAGTCCTCTCTCCTCTGCCCGCTGTTCCCGCAAGATAGGCTTTCTCCCAAAAACTCAGTCCCACCACCTCATTCACAGGAATGTCAACAGGCACAAGGAGATAAAGTCTCTTGGGATACAAATGCTACTTAATGTGGGGGGTGGAGGAGGTGACAAGAGAAGAGAGAAAACTACCAAATGCCCTTCAGGCCACCAGTTTTTCTCTAATGGAGTATAGGAAATGACAGCAGGAGAGAGCCTGGTTAGCTCTAAGCCTCCCACAGGGATGGAGCCAGAGTTTATGTAGGAATTGCTCACCTTTGATGACTGTGATGATTGGGGCAGGCTGGTCTCACCACAAAGTGATAGACGGCAGGGGTCTCAGATTAGCGGCAGGCAAGAAGGGGAGATGTCAGGACTGGTAGGCAGCCCCACTGAGCCACCTCTCAGATACCTGGAATAAGCTCTTCTGCTCAGTTTTCAGTTTCTCATACTACCTCAGGTCTTGGTCCTGAAAGAGAGAAAGGGGTGTCGGCTCTGCTGCCCCCTGGAGGGCTGACTTTTCACCCCAGAGTAAAGATGTGGTTGGCCGCCTGGCACTGCAGATCTCAGGAGGTACAGAGTCCGCAGGGAGTTGGTTGTGGGGGAGAAGGAAGGGGTAAGAGGTTGAGGGCTTGGGGGTAGAGGAGCAGTGGCTGAAGGGATCAGGTAGTCTTGAGCAGGACGTGGAGATCCACCCACAAGCCCTGACAATAACTCAGCCAGGTTCCTGGAGGGTCTCAAGGGCTGGGAAAGGTGGAGTGGTGCCTGCCCCACTGCCTCCGTGGAAGGCCAAACGAGCCCTCGGTGTGAATCCGGAGAATGAGAGAGAAGTGCAGCCCCAGCTCCACTCCACACCCCCTTCCTGCCTATAAATAACCCCAAGTGTCACTTCAAAGAGGACCGGGAGCGCGGGAGAGGGGCTCCGGGGCCGGCGGGCTGGGGCCGCCGGACCTGCTCACCACGCCCCCCACCCCGGGCGAGTTTGCATAAATAAACAAATTCAAGCAGTCGGCCCCGCGGGAGGTGGAGGAGGAGTGAGGAGGAGGAGGAGGGAGGGGGGCGGGAGAGATTAGTTTGGGAAGTAGCACGGATTGCTCATCCGATCCGTGCAGCCGCAGGGAGTGTGTCAAGTTACAGAGGCGCCGGAATCGGCCCCAGCGCTCCTCGCCAGCCGCCACTACCCACCTCTGCCCATGGGGCCCTCCATGTGCGCCCCTTCGCCCGGGGACTGAAACTGGCTGGCCCGGGAGACACGAGGCGCCCAGGAGGACTGACAGCGCGGCACCAACTGCTCTGCAGACTCTTGAAGGGAAAGACTGGGCGGAGAGAAGGAGAGCCGGTCAGATTCCCCTAACTTTCCTGGACTTGGAACGTTCTTCGAAATAACTTTTTTTCTCACCTAGGTGTACCCCAATTACCGCTGGTTGTGCTTTTTCGGCCCTTCCCCTCCTACTGCTAATTTTTCCGTCCTCTTTGCCGGGAGCAACGGAAAGGGACGTTTTCCAGCGATACAAGCCCTTTCCCCCTTGCCCCGCAGTTTGGATACAGCCTTTTGGCAGCAGCTGTCGCCTTTATTTATTCTATTTATTTATTTATTGGTTCTCAAGACGTGAGAGGATGGTAGCGGAGAGCACCCACAAAGCGGCAGCCACTGGTGCCTGCGGCCCTAGGGAGTTGGGCGCGCCCGGGACGGTGGCTCTGGCGGCGGCGCGGGCGGAGCGCGGCACACGGCTGCCGAGTCCAGGGTCGTGCGGGCTGCTGGCGCTGGCCCTCTGCTCGCTGGCACTCAGCCTGCTCGCCCACTTTCGGACGGCGGAGCTGCAGGCCCGGGTGCTGCGCCTGGAAGCGGAGCGCGGGGAGCAGCAAATGGAGACGGCTATTTTGGGACGAGTCAACCAACTGCTGGACGAGGTCTGTGCTCTTTGTTGCTGGCTTTTATCCCTCCCCGCGGCGCCCCCTCGCGCAGCCTCCAGACTGTTCAGCCGGTGTCCGCGGGCGCTAGCTGTCTGCGAGCCCCGGGTTCGTGCGAGTTGCCTGCGGGAGGGGTCGGGGACACGGACAGACGCTGCCCTGCCAGGGATTCGGAGGACCTGGTGGGCAAGAGCATGACCCCGCGACTCCCGCCTCCGGCAAGCTCTCCCGGCGTCCAGCGCTGGGAGCGTCCTGGGCGCGCCGGGCAGGTGGAGGAAGGCTGGGTGCGCGGAGGCCAGCAAGCTCCACTCCTCCCTTTCGGGACCTGGCGGGGTGGTGTGACAGCCGCCCCGCGCCCACGCAGCGGGAAGCGCGCCCAGAGGCCCAGGCTGAGGCTTACTGAGCCCCGTGGCCCTCCCCCTCCACCCCTTAAGGACGGGGTGTTGCGGGAAGAGGGGACAGTTCTTGCAGGGGGTGGTGCCCTGGTCTCTGCTCACTGGCCCAGGCCGCTACGATCCAAGTGTGGGTCGCCTGACTCTGCTGTCCTTGGCCGCAAATTAGTCCACACCTTCTTGTTCCTAAACCAGGTTTCTTATTTTTCTGGAAAAAGGATGCTTTCTCCCATTCTCCAAATTTTCTTGATCCAAGTAGATTAAACGCTACTAGTGTATCAGGTAGCTATGGCAATCTTGGGAATACAGAAAAAGGCTGTCCCCTCCCCAGGAAGGAGGGACATGCAGCCTCTTTGTGCCACCAGAGGAAAGGCTGGGCCTTGGCAGGGTGAGGCCTGATGATCTGTGGGAATCTGGACAGCACAGGGGATCCAGGGCCCAGATGGAGAGGAGGACAGGCAGGTGGGGGCTGCAGCAGTCTGGGAAGAGGTTCTGGAGCAGGTCCTGGCCATGGAAGGTCCTGACCATGGAAGGTTTCCATGGGGAAGAAATGGGAGAGGATCTCTTACTTAGCTGGAGGGCGTGTGCAACAGTAAAGACCACAGTGGTAGAGTCCAGAAACCCTGGGTTTTTATCTCCACTCTGCTACTTGGAAACTTGGGACAAACGCTCCAACCCCTCTGAACATGCAAAACAGTGCTGATGTAGCAAACACTGGAGCACAGCTCTACCTGTGGTGGGTGGGGTGCTGTGAGCATTTTGGCAAGATGTACCTATTCCCTACAGCCAGGCTCCTCTCAGCTGCCTCTGCCAGGCTCTCATCTGCTGGAGCAGTTCTCCAGGGTGGCCAAGGAGAAGGAGATTGCAGAGCCAGAGCAGAGAGGGCGGTCACAGGGCAAGCTTACTGGTGCTAGTGGTGCACCCATGACTGCTGCTGTCAGCTCATTCCCATGGCCTGCCAGCCTCCAGGGAATCCGGAGAGCTCCATCGGGCTGCCCATGGTCCCCTGGGCCTGGGGTGGAGGTGGGGCATCTCTGGGCTCAGGCAGTGTGAGCCCAGACTGGCTGGGTGGTGAAGAGGGTGTCAGGGCAGTGAGAGCTCCTCCAGGTATCTTGGGGGTCCTGGCTGCTGAGGGATAAAGCGTCTGATTTGCAGGGTTTAGCGCAGCCCCTCTGTCCATGCTTTCCCCTTCCCAGACCTTCCTGCTGGCCTGACCATGCCCTGGCCTTTCCTAGCTCCTTGCTTCCGCTGCTTCAGACTTAGCCATGCCAAGTCGTATACTCTAGGGGCCTTGGGGCTATATGTTGGTTACTATTGTATCCAACATGCTCACTCCTTCCCTCCAAGCTGCAGCTCCGTATTTACCCTACTGAATGTAATCTTTTCAACTACTAGATATCAAAGTTATCCCAGAGAACATCTGAACTGAATCCCATTTTTAAGGTGGGGAAATTGAGCCCAGAGTCACATAGTGAGGTCCAGGACTAGAACCTCAGCCTCCTGGCCCTGTATACAATGTTCTTTGCACTGTATCCTGCCATCTTTTTTTTTTTTTTTTTTTTTTTTTGGTCTATTCTCATTCATTCATTCAGTAAATGTTTATTGAGAGCCTGCTGTGGATCAGGTATTGTGGGAGACACTTTTGCCCTCCTAAACTTACAGGGAAGTAGTGCACAAAGAAGAAAATGGGTAGTGACCATGTCGTGTACAAAGAAAAAAAAAGCTACAATAGTGAAAGAAGAGAGGGGCCTGGGGAATGCATTACATGCAGCATTGTCTGATGGTGGTGGCAGTCATGGCAGCCTTCCTTAGGGAAGTGATTTTCAAATGAAGAACTGAAGGATGAATAGGAGTTTGCCAGGCAAAAGTGGGTGAGTGAAGCCTTGTTCTAAGGGGACAAAGAGAAAGTCTTTGAGGCTGGAGGCCAGAGGGAATTGGGAGAAGTGCGGGAAGTCCAGGACCCCGGAGGACTGGGAGGGTGAGGAAGTAGGAGATGTGGCTGGAGAGAGATGGGCAGCTCAGGTCAAGAGGGGCCTTAGAGAAAGTTAGATCTAAATAAGAGTAACAGGGAGACATTGAAGGGTTTTGAGCAAGGCAGTTATGCCCCTAGAGTGAGTGCTTATGGCTGGCAAACTGGTAAGGCCAAACAGGAGGCTGCTGCAGGCCAGAAGGGACAATGAATGGGGGTGAAAGTAGGATCAGAGAGGGGTGACTGGAAATGGTGGCTGAGGTCAATAGGGGAAGATGCTGGAGCCAGAGGAAGGGAACTATGCCACAGGTGGATGGTGTGAGTGGCCTTATCTGTGGGTGCCTTCTCTGTGCTCCTGGAGGGACACCCTAGTGTTGGACTGTCCAATACAGAAACTGCTATTCATATGCAACTCATTACATTTAAACAAACTAAAATTAAATAAAATTTAAATTTTAGCTTGTCTGTTGCAACAGCCTGGTTTCAAGTGTTCAGTGGACACTGCAGCTAGAGACTATGGAGCTGGACGGTAGAGAGAAAGAATATGCACATCCTCGCAGAAAGTTCTATTGGCCAGTGCTGTGCTATGAGCAGCTTCCAGGCCTGCAAAGCAACTTGAGGGGACCATCCTGGGCCTTTCCCTGTGTAGGTGTGTTCTCCCAGGTCTGAGCAAAGGGCAGAGGAGAGGAATGGGTAAGGCAGAGAATTGGGACAGGTAGAAACCTGCCACGGGAGAGGAAAATTCAGAGACAAGAGAGGGGAAATGATTTTCTTACAAAACAATTCTCCAAAATGGAGGTGCAGAAGGTGCCTGTCCTCACGGGGCACACAGGCATCTGGTGAGTCTGGGGGCCAAGACCAGGATTCTAGCTGGGCTTTGCCAGTCCTGTGGCCTTAGGCAAACCATGCTACACTCCTGCACTTCGGGTTCATCTTCCATAAAATCTAGGCCCTGCCTCCCTCCTGGGACTGGGGACAGATCGGAGACTTCACTAAAAGGTGCCATCACCAAAGACCATGCACAAGACCAGATGAGTGCTCAGGGAGGGCTCTTAGGGACCTGGGGCAGGCAATCGTTGGAGCAGGCAGGACTGGGCCACTTCCTAAAGAATGGGAGAAGGACACTGGGGAGGGCAAGCCTGGTGAGGCACACGGCCTGTGCAATGAACTGGGGGTGGGACTCCAGGGCACACGCATGTCACCCATGCCAATGGGGAAAGCAGGTGATGTGGCAAAGACTGTGTCTATGAGGCAGAAGGAAGAGGGAGCTGCAGGGAGGGCCGGCCAAGGGGACCCAGGAGGACAGGAGGCCTGAGAGGGGAGCCAGAGGCAGATCCGAGGGGACCAGCCCACGATGGGGGTTGTGCAGAGCCGGGACTGGAGGATGTGGGGAACCAGGAGTGTGCTTTCCAGACCTCAGGCCCCAGCTCTTCCCCCATCAGTGCCTCTCTCCTGGTCTGGGACCGTTAACGAGCAGTCCAGCTGCCTGTTATTTGATTTGCTTGCTGTGAGAAAGAAGCTGGAATGTCCCAAATGGAGAAAATCAGATGACACCCAGGACTGGGCAGCTGTGTGCAGTGAATGAGAAAGGAGTGGAATTTAAAAGAGCCAAATGCTGGGCCGGGTGCGGTGGCTCACGCCTGTAATCCCAGCACTTTGGGAGGCCAAGGTGAGTGGATCACCTGAGGTCAGGAGTTCGAGACCAGACTGCCAACATGGTGAAACCCCAGCTCTACTAAAAAATACAAAAATTAGCTGGACATGGTGACGGGCACCTATAATCCCAGCTATGCGGGAGGCTGAGGCAGGAGAATCGCTTGAACTGGGAGGCGGAGGTTGCAGTGAGCTGAGATCGAGCCATTGCACTCCAGCATGGGCGACAGAGCAAGACTCCATCTCAAAAAAAAAAAAAAAAAAAAAGAGCCAAATCCATTTTCTAGGCCCAAGGGGAAGCAGAGGAGGGTCTCAGCAGCCACTTTTAAGTGAGTTTTGGGAGATGCCAGTTAGACTCCTCACCCCCAATGATAACATCATAAACTGTACTAGAAACGTCCCATAGTTATAGGGTACATACAGGGGCCAATGCTATGCGTGTTACCATTATATCTCTTTCAATCCTCGCAACTTCCCTAAGGGACTGACATTCACACCACCCCGTTTTACAGATGAGAAGACTGATGTCACTGTACCTCCCTCCCACTATCTCTGATTCATTCCTTTGAATGTTAAAGAATCTCCTGGGAGAGGAAGTGGTTAAAACTTCCAGACTAAAATGTTGAGGAACCCCAGGCACACTCCTTCATCCCTAAAAATAACAACAATTATAATAACGTGTCTCATGTTTATACGGTGTATGATTTTGGTGCAAAAGTAATTTCAGTTTTTGCCATTGAAAGTAATGGCAAAGAGATATAGGGGACAGATATAGGGGAGGGATCAAAGCAGCAGCTGAAAGATTGGGGCTCTGGATGGGGTCCTTTAGGACTGAAATGCTGGGATGAGGATGGGAAGAAACTCTTAAAGGGGAAGTGCATGTGTACTAGGGTGGGTAACCTGTGCACAGTGTCCTGTGTTGACCACAGCTGCCTGGACCTCAGTATATGGACAGACTCTGGATCCAGGTTTCCTCAAATGCAGCCAGCACAAGATGGTACCAGAGGAGTCAGAGGTGGGATCCAGCCCCCAGCAGGCATCTCTCCTCCACCACACCTTCCCCTTTCCAGACAATTAACTAGGTCAGCAGTGGCCCATACATGGCTTGAGTGTGCACTACTCCCCATCCCAGGGCTCTCAGCAGACATTATTAATCAATTGCTGTACACTTTTCCATGGAGCTTACATGCAACCTCAGAATCCTTTCAACAGTGTTCCAGGAAGCTGCTACTTACTAATGAGGGTTGGTGTTCAAGATGAAGAGCTATTTCATAAGTCTAGATTTCGTTTTTTTAATAACAGGTGCTTGCTATAAAGGCAGGGAGAGTTATTAGAGCTCTGCAGCATCTCCAAAGGCCTTTGAACTAGGAGATAACTCTGAACAGACTGAGGACCTCAGGAGGCAGCCAACCCTCATAGGAAGGTGGTGGGGAAAACCAAAAGCACCTCAAACACCATTCCATCTGCCCTAAGCACAGCTTTACGGTTGGGTAACTCCCAGAAAGATGCCTTTTCCCCTTCTTCTTAATCACTCTAGACTTGCCCCACTGCCCTCTGGAAAGCCTCCTCGAACCACTCCAACCCAATATGGGCTCCCTCCCTGCTCCCACTTCCTGTGGCTCTTCCTTGGTTGTGCCAGACATTTAGCTCAGAGAAGGAAAATAGACATAGCGTGTGGTGTTGGCTTTCCTTATCCCAAACCATAGAAGGTGCTACTCATCACTCAACACACTCTTTCCCCTTCAGCCTAGGTAGGCCTCAGAATCCTTCTCAGCACAGTCCTCCAGTGGCACAGGGAACGGCAACCCAGGCTGCCACTCCCGTCCATTAGAGTCAGTGCACAAGAGGAAATCCATTTGCCATTCATGGCTCAACCCAACCACATTGTACAACGGTCTCTCTATGTGACCACACAGGACCCGATGACAGCAATAGAGGCATGCAGTCTTGGGTCCCTTATTAAGTCTAGCCCAGGACTTTGCACATAGTAGGCAGCTCTCACAAATTAGCTGTTAACATAAGGTCCCCCTGCTAGAGGCTGGGGAAGGTTTCTTAGTCAGCCTTCCTCGCAATGTCCCCGGCCCTGGACCCAACTGTAGGCTCAGCATTTGCTCCAGGGGTGTTTCTCAGCAACCAGCAGAGGATGAGATGATTGACTTCTGTGTGTCCAGGCTGCAAGATGCATCCTGGCTGGGAGAGCAGAAAAGGCTCGGTGATGTGTTCCCCATTGGGCAGAGAAGCTGGGAGCACCCACCCCCTCCCATCCTCTACTCTCAAGGTCAGGAGCTTCATTTTTACCTGCCCCAGCTGCCTGCCAAGGTTTTTCTTTAGAGTCAGGGGGTGGCAAAATGGTGAAGCAGACAACACCATGGCATTTGAACCCCTGCCACTAACTGTGTGACCTGAACCTCAGTACCCTGATCTGAAAAATGGAGATGATGACATCCTCCTTACAGGGTTGTTGTAGGATTAAATGAAATCATTTGGCTAACGGCAACTGTAACCATTGCCACCTCTCTCATCATTGGAGGAGATAATATGGGGCTGCATGCACCTTGTCCACAACTTTTATTGGTGGCCGATATTTATTGAGTTTACACTGTGTATTGAGCTTACACTTACACTGTGTACCAGGGACTATTCAGAGACCTTTACATCTATTGATTCACTAAATTCTCACAATAATCCTATGAAGTGGTTACTACTGTTACTATTCCCTTCTCACAGAAGAAAGAATAGAGGCACAGAGAAGTTAAGCAACTTTCCCATGGTCACACAGTATGTGAGTAGCATAACTAGGCCTTGAAATCCGGCAGTGTGGCCCAGAGCTGGCATCCTCAGCCACTAGGATATACTTGTCTGTATGAAGTGTCATACCTCTCTAACTGCTGAGGCCAGTCAAACCAGCCAGGGGCTGGGGATCTGTTCAGTTTGGTTTGGCTCCCAGAGGCAGTGTTTACTGAACTGCCTTGGCGTCAGGGCTGCACCAGCATCTTTGTTGTAGGAAAGACATTGTGAGTGTTGCTAATTACATCAGGCCTTGGTGATGAGCACCCTGAGGGAAGCCCTTGTCCAGCCTTGGCCTCTGGAATGCTTGGGTTTCCCAGGATGGATGGGTTTGTTCTTGTCTCTCAGACTCTGACCTGGCCACTAGGAAGTTTAGCAGCAAATCTGGGGTTCAGCCAGTGGCAAAGGCTTTTGTATGAGCCTTGATCCCAGATCCTATTTGATCACTCTGCCTTTGCTGTTCTTCTACCTTACTGTATAGTGTCTGTCTGTCTTTGTATCAGCTGCCTGAAGTCTCCCTTTTAGAGCCAGAGAGGGGTAAAAGTTCTGAAGTAACTAAACATTTTAAAGTTACTTCCCCTCCTTCTCCTCTGATCCAGATGTCCTCAAAGGCTTGCACTTGTACTGGTGATGCTGGTTGCATTAGAATCGCCTGGGGAGCTTTCAAAACACGCCAGGCCAATTGTTCCCAATACCTGCTACAGATGTCCGTGGGTAGGGCTTGGCCATAAGTGTCTAACGAGCTCCACGGGTGATCGTGTTCTGCGGCTGGGCCTGGGAGGCCCTGAGAATGAGAGAGAGAGAGAGAGAGAGAGAGAGAGAGAGAGGGTCTGTGTGGCCCAGTGCTTGGAGCTCCCTGTGCAGTGAAACCCAGACCCCCTTACGTGGGTCCCAAGCAGTGCTTGAGGGGCTGAGGGGCAGTGACGAGGCTCACGGTGAGATGTCAACAAAAGTCTCCTTGTGCACTGGGAGGTTTGAAGAAGGGCAAGCAGCAGGCTTTTCGCTGTTGTTTTCCAAAAACAAAATCAACTGAGGTTTGCCCTCCAGGAAGCCTCAGAAATCCTTCTTCCACCTCTTTGGGTTGAGTTCTGCCCCTCCCAGAAACAGTCTATTGAGCCCTCAGTCAGAGGAAGTCAGCAGGCTTCTCCAGGGGAAACTGAGGCCTGGGTCTGGGGAGGCTAGGGTGGAAGGGGTCACCAGCTGCGCCGGGTGTTGTCTGGGCTGCTGGCAGGCCCCAGCAGCAGCCCCTGCTGACACTCCCGCTCTCCCATCCACAGCCCTGGGTGTGGGGCCTCCTTGCAGAGATGCTGCCTGTGGCAGAAGGGGTGGGCCTGCTGGCAGGGGGTGCTCCCCTGGTCCTTCAAAGAGCAAGGGCCAGTCGAGCACAAAGGGGCGGAACTGCCTGCCAGAGAGCCTGGGCACGGCCTTTGAGGGGACACTGGGCCCCTGTCTCCCTGCCTGGCAGCTATTGTGGGTTTGCCTGAAACACCACATGGCTGGGGTCCATGTAGGCTGGGCCTCTGCCTCCTTGGCCCTTTCCCATCCTCACTCCCACCCCAGCCTTGCCTGCCTCCTCAAGTCTTGGTCATTCTCCTTTGAGCATTTGTCCAGGCATTTCCCTCTGCCCACACTCTCCTTCCTCCTGCCCGCCCCACCCTCCCTTCAGGCACTTTGGTTTTTTATCTGTTCTTTGGGTTGCAGCAGAAGAACCTTGCTGCCCCTAAAAGCTGTTGTGGGACCTGAACTTCTGCCATAGAAGGACTTTGCACCTGTGGCCCTCTGTCAGGCTGCAGATGCTCTGTGAAGGCACCTCTTTAGCACCAGGTCGTGCTCTGATAAGGTGGCCTATAGGGCAGGTCAGAAAGGTTGACCTCTTGGGACAAGGATGCAGAAAGGGGGCTGGGTTAAAGGGGCATTTGCCAGGGCTCTTCCAGGAATAGCTTCATCCACCTCCCCTTGAACTGGCATTTGAGGTTTCCTGGAGTTGGGGGAAGCTCTGTGACACGGGAGGTCAGAGGGTGCTCCTGACACCTCCAGCGTCAACTCCATAGAATCAGGAAGGGCCTTCATAAGTCAGGTGCTGCTCTAGGAATTTCCTACAGCAGCCTTGGTCCTCAAGCTTACACCTCAGTGACAGGGAGCTCACTACCTTATATGGCTGACTGTTCCATGGTAGGACATCTCTGGCTCTTAATATCATCAGAGCCCCAGCCAATCTCTACACCCACCAACCCACAACTCCAGCATGTCTTAAAAGCACCTCAAACTCTACCTGTCTAAACTGAGCAGGAAATCCACCCCTCACCAGCATCCCTTCATATGTGAGCACACTGGCCTCCAGCCACACCACCGCGGCCCTCCTGTCCACACCTTCTCAGCTTCTGCAGACCTGTCCGCTCCTCTCCATCCCCGCCTGCCCTCCCCAGCCCGACCCCCTAACTCATCTGCTCTCACCCATGCTGTCCTGACTCTCTTATCCACACAGCAGCCAGAGGGGACCTTTTAGAAAACTAAATGCAATGATGCCATCTCCCTGATTGAACTCTTCAGTAACTCCCTGTTGCTCTCAGGCTGGAGAACACATTGCTAAATGCGACCCATGTAGCCTTCAGGTACAGCCCTTATTACCCTCTCCAGCCTCATGGCTCACCTGCCCTTGCTTCTGGAGTCCAGCTACACGGTGGAGCACAGATTCTGGAACCAGGTTGCTGGGTTCAAGACCAGCTCTGCCAATTACTGACGATGAGACCTTGGGCAAGTTATTCAAGCTCTCTGTGCCTTAGGTTACACCTCTGTAAAATAAGGGTAATGATAATAAGAGTACTTTTATGAGGGTTGTTTTTAGGATTAAAAAAAGTTAAGACATAAAGTGCTTTGAGTAGTGACTGGTACTCCAGTAATAGATCATCCAATCTCCTTGAAAGAGCCAAGTTTCACCTCTCACAGGCCTAGAGTCAAGGTGTGGGCTCTGAGCCAGGCTTCCTGGGTTCAAATTCTGCCTCTGTCCTTTCAGGCTGTATGCTGTCTTGGCAGGTTACTTGGCCCCTCTCTGTCTTAGTTTCCTTGCTCATGAAATGGGTTGCAGTGAGTGCTGGGTGAATAACATTAAGCTGGTGCAAAAGTAATTGCTTTTAATTGCTATTAAAAGTAATGGCAAAAACTGCAATTACTTTTGCACCAACCTAATACATGCAAGATGCTTGCCTGGCTCCTAAGAAGCGCATTATTGGGTTAGCTTTCAGCCACTCCCGTGTGCCTGGGCCCCTCACCTGGTGAGTTACTGCTCAGCTTCAGATCTTGGCTCATGTCTCACTTTTCTGCCATGAGCCAGACTAGTCCATGCCCCAGCTGGCTCTCAGCTCCTTGCCCCTTTTGGCCACAGGTCTCATGACAACGGCTGCTCCACATTGATGTGTGTGGTTTGTAGGCTTTTCTGTTCCCCTCCCTAGAGGATAAACTTCATGGGAGCAGCCTCAGTGTCTGCTTTGCATAGCAAGGTTCCCAACATTAACCCCTAGCACATTGTAGATAGTCAATACCCACTTGTGAAAGGCAGGAAAGGAGGAAAGAGGTCCCCAACATTCACCCCAGGACTCTTACTCTCTGCCTTTTCCTTCTTTGTGGTTGGGGGTCCCTGCCTCATCCTGTACCAGGCCCGGAGATGACCCCTGGACCCCTGAGATCCTTGAGGTCCTGAGCCCCTTGCCAATCTGTCCCCCCACACACACCATCAGCTCCTTGACTCCCTGTGGCAGCAGCAGGGTCTCAGGTTAGCTAGAAGGAAGGACTTCCTCATATGAAGGCTGCAAAGCTCACATGGGGTATGTGCCTCCTGTCCCTGACTTTTTTTCTGAACCGTAGAACCTGGGGCCACATCTGTCTGTGGTTCTGGTGAGACAGGGAGGCAGAGGGAGACAGAGGCAGTATGTGCTATCCGGAGGACCTGCAGGCCCCTGTTTCATGACCGCAGTCTGTGATCAGGCGCCAAGTCCACTGCATGAAGAGAACTGTTGAGGTAGGGAGAACACAGCTCCTAAGGCACCCCTGTGGCACCCCCTCGCTGTCCCCAGCACACAGGCCCCTGCAGCAGCCCTGGCAAGTTCAGTTTTGGTGGTTGTGGGTTGGATGTCTTGATTTCCTCCGCTTTGATTTCACCCTGCCAAGCTGCCTGTGCCCTGGGGCACGTGGCTACATGTGGGCCTGTCCCTTTAACCCCTTCTGTGGAGACATCCCTCTCCTGCAGTCCCTGGGATGTAGCCCATGGAGCCAGCACTGAGCAGCCAGGTCCTGCCTCTCTACCTCCTCATGAGAATGCCCTCCCTACCCCATGCCCATTTATCCCAATTCTGCCAAAGCCCACCTCCTCCTGGGACTACAAGGATGAGTCCTAGAGGGCTGACCTAAAAGTAAGTAATTCGGTTCGAGTGTGGATCGAGACATCTGACCTGGGCCCCTGATATCCGAGGGCCAGCTCAGTCTGCAATGGGGCAGCCAGCCCAGAAGCAGTTATGCTGCAGGATGATCAAAAGGCCTCTAGCAGATGGGATCAAGCCCCCGCCCTGTGCCAGGCATTATGATCAGTGTGCTGGCACAGGGGCCAGAGCTTTGCTGCTGTGGTCATTTCAGTGGGCAGCTCCTCTTCCTTCAACTCCTAATTCTCAGGGTCAAAAGGCAGGGCTGCAGGTCAGACCCTCCTCACTCACCCTCCCTTTCCGGGAGAGGGGCTCTGAGTTTCCCAGGAGGAGGAGGGACGTGGCAAGTGCAGGAAACTTGACCACTTGTCGCAGTGGTGCACGCCATGGGGCCAGCGCAGCAGAGATCAGGCCAGCCTCATCACAGCAGGTGGGAGGAGGCAGGCCTGGCACTGGCTCAAGAGAGAAGTGGCCTTCACCTGGCCACCAAGCAAAACAAGCTGGCAAAACAAGTGCTCACCCTCCTCACATCTGGATACCTCTGTTTGTTTGTTTTCTAGCCTCATCCCATTTTGTCCTGCCAGCTGTCTTGTGTAGTCTAGCAGATCACTTAGATTATCCCCATTTTATGGATGAGAAAATCAAGGTCCAGAGGGGTTATAGATTTTGCTTAATACACAGTTAGTAGGAGAGTTGGGACTAGGCCCCAAGGCTCTGGCACTCCCAAGCATAGTCAAGCTGATATGATAAGATTTCAACACTGCCAAGCTCTGCCTACAATAGATGCTTCACTGGAGTTTGGGGGCCATCTGTGCCAACCCAAAAGAGAGTCCCACTCCAGTCTCCAAGGGAATAGGAGGCATGCACTAATAATATCAAAAATCAATCATTCAATGATAGTTTCCTCCTAAAGTGCTTAGCACAGTGGCTGATATATGGAGTTCAATGTGCATAGCTGTTATAATTAATATTAACTCTTGTTTAATAATTCAACCCAAAATTGATCAATACTCCGTGGTTTCCAGGCACTTGCCTCTGTGTTGTCTCATTCAGTCTCCACATCAGCACTCAGGAGGCCGGCAGGGGGTGGTGGGTCATATCCCTATTTTGTAGATTCCCCTGAAGGTAGGTGCCAGGCTCAAGGTCACAGCTGCAGGTCTCACCTGGCTTCTCCCTCTGGGCTGTGTCTATGCCACAGCTTGGACCACCCCACATATTGCAGAGGCCCAGGTTGGGCAGGGACCCTTTAAGATCCCTGAGGCAGGGAGGGAGTGTCCCCTAAACCCAAGGCCAGGCTGGAGCCACATTCTCTGGGGGGAGTGAGTAGCCGCCTGGCATTTTCCCTTTGATACTGATACAGGCATTTTAATAGCTGCGACCGATCAGGCGGGTGATGTTTCAGCCCTGGCCACACAGGGCATTCCAGGAGGCCCTAGCTGCCAACAGGGGCAAAGCAGGAAGGTTTTTCTACCCAGTGTAGCTAGGGGTCCACCCTAGGGCCTCATCTTGGGGGCGTCTCACCATGAGTCTCAAAGTCAGATGTCAATGGGGGCCAGGCTGGTGGCCTAAGTAGGTGAAGCTGGCTTTGGAGAGAGAATACTTTGGTGGCCTAGATGGCACATATCCATCTGAAAGGGGCAACCATCACACAGCATCACCTGATTGTACATGCTCAGTGTTGCCAGGTCTCCCATCATGCAAGAGAGACCAGAGATCAGAACTGGATGTGAAATCCCCTGATGTGTGAACAACCAATATTTATTGAGCACCTACTATGTGCCAAGCCCTGTTTTAGGTGCAGTGAATAGAACAGAACAAAGTATCCAGGTCCTTGTTGAACTTACATTCTAGTGGTACAAAGAGACAATAAGTAAGATAAATAAGCAATAAAAAAAAAAAAAAAAAAAAAAAAAAAAAATCCTAAGGAGGAAATAAAACAAGGGGGTGTGCTGGGGAAGGAAGAATTTTTGGGGAGGGGGTGCAGGAGGCAAGGAAGGCCTAACAGCATGCTGGGTAGGTAGCTGGGAAGAGAGGTAGCTGGGAAGAGAACACTCAGACAGAGAGCCCAGTAAGTGTGAAGGCCCTGAGGTAGAAGAAAGCCCAGCATGTTTGAAAGCTTCAGAGGCCTGTGAGATTACCCTGGCTGCCATGTTGAGAAAGGTCTGCAGGGGCACTGGCAGAAGTCGAGTATTCGTTAGAATGCCATCACAGTAATTAGGCCAGAGACAACGAGCTTTGGACCAGGTGGTAGTCATGGAGTTGGTGAGAAGGGGTCAGATCTCAGACGTGTCTGGCAGGTAAAGAACTGGAATTGCTAATAGAATGGGTGTAGGGTGAGAGAAATAGACATCAATGATAATTGTGAGGTTTTGAGCAACTGGTGGGATGGGGAAGTTGATGGTAGGGGCAGGTCCAGGGAGGAGTTGGGAGAGTCTATGAGAAGCTCAGTTTTGCCAGGCTAATTCTGAGATGCCTATGAATGGCCATATCAAGCCGGCAGCCAGATAAATGTATCTGAAGTTTTGGAGGAAGGAATAGGTTGCAGGGCATCATCCTGCATAGATGGCTTTGAAGCCATCAGACTGGATGAGGTACCCTAGGGAGCCAGTGTCTAGAGAAAGAAGTGAGACCCTGGATGTGGACCCTGTGATCTCCAACATTTAGACATCAAGTAGATAAGAAGGAATCAGCACGAGACTGAGAGGGCACAGCCAGGGTGGTAGAAGGGAAATGGGGAGAGTGCATGTCCTGGGAGCCAAGGGCAGGAAGTGCCCTAAGGAGCAGGAGGGGTGAGCAAAGGCTGCAGCCTGACTGAGAGGAGGCAAGAGGACTGTCCACCAGATTTGGCAACCCGGAGGTCATTGGCAACCTGCAGGAGAGTTCTTAAGGGACGGTAGAGGAAGAGCCAGGTAGGAGTGGCCCAGGAGAGACGTAGGAGGCAGCGAAGGTTGTCATCCAGGAGTTTGTCTAGGGAAAGAGCTAACCAGAGTCAAAAGAGGATTATTCTTCTCTTTTCCTTTTTTATGCTGGGAAGAACAACAGCATATTTGCATAATGATTCCGTGAGGATGGGCTAACTACAGCTAAATCCAGCTTGCAGCCTGTTTTTATAAATATATATTTTTTATGGGAGCACAGCCACACTGATTTGTTTCCAAACTGTGGCTGCTTTGGCCTCTGATGGAAGAATGGAGTAGGTGTGGCAGAGATCATGTGGCTCACACAGCCTCAAATATTTACATTTGCCAGTCCCTGATGTAAATGATCCAATCTAGAGGAGGGGATTGATGAAGCAGGAAGGCAGGGGACTTGCTGGCTACAGGAGGGGTTGGCCCTCGTGGAAGCACAGATGGGGAGCTCAGGAGGAGAGAAGGGTGCTGGCAGGCGCAGATGCAGATGGACGGCACGTGTAGTGGTGGCTGCCTCTGGAAGTCCTCTGCTGCTTGCTTTTCTTCTCAAGGTCTTCAGTTGACAATGAAGTTGGGGGAGGGGGTGTTGGTGGTTTGGGGAGAGGAAGTGTGAAAATTCCTAGGACAGTGCAATGGTGAAGCGTTGAGGGAAGCACAGAATGATTGCTGGGCTTCCATTTGAGATCTAGATCACAAATTTAAAGTAAGATCAGTCAGCGAGGTTGTGTGTTTCTCCCACTTTACCCCGCTGCCTGTGTGCAGGGGTGGGGTAGGAGGAGACGTTGAATCTAGCTAGGCTTGTGGCTTAGTGAAGGGGGAGGGTGTCGAGGCAGTGAAGGGTGCAGACAGGGAGTGGTGATAATCTCTGTCCGCAGAATTTGAGCCGGGCGCGGAGGGAAGTGACACATGGTGGTGATGGACAGTAAAAAGCTGGTAGGACCCACAGGTTGAAGGTCCTGTGGGATTCGAGGGTCCCTGGGACTAGGGTGTTAGGTCCTTGGGAAATGGAGATCCGTGGGCAGAGTGTTGAAGCCTAGACTGTGGCTGGGTTGTGGTACTGTTGAGATTCAATACTCTTTCAAAATAAACTCTGGGCAGGCCAAGAAAACACACCCCAATCTGACCTTGTTTTCTAGCTGTGCCTGTGGTAGCTTTGCCTGCTCAGATGTCTCCATCCCTCCAATCAAGGCTCCCGACTTCCAGGTCCACCCTTCCCACCTGTCTTCTCTCCCAAACTCCAGAGCTGCCTGTGCCTACCCCCGCTGGGCTCCACAAACTTGCCAGCTTCCCACAACCTGCTCTTGCTTCTGTTATGTCCCAGGGGTGGCATGTTGGCTGCCCAAGGCAGGGCCTGGCTCCCACCACCACTCCAAGTCCATCCTGTGCCTAGTTCCTTCTTCCTCCCACGTCTCTTCATTGGGTGATGACCACGACATCCTCCAGAGAGGACCTCAGCCCCAGCGGTCTCACTGGTCTATACTCAACGGGCTGCTGGAGTGACCTTTATATCACCCAAATTTGACCACATGACCTCCTTGCGTAAAACCTTCGAAGGGTTCCTCCATGCTAGAATCCTTACCTGGGCACATAAGACCTGGTTATTAGTCAGGGTTCTCCAGAGAAACAGAAGCAATAGGCTGTACATAGATGCACAGAAAATGAGTTATCAGAAGAGACTGGCTCATGTGATTATGGAGATGAGAAGTCCCTCAATCTGCCATCTGCAAGAAAGAGGCCCAGGAAAGCCAGTGGTGTAGCTCCATTTAAACCTGAAGGCCTGAGAGCCAGGAGAGCCAATGGTGTAAATTCCAGTCCAAGTCTCAAGGGCCAAGAACCAATTGTGGTGCAGGGGGAGTCGATGTTCAAGGGGAGGAGAAGATGGATAGTCCAGCTCAAGCAGAGAGCAGTCTTCCTCCCTCTACCTTATTCTACTTAGGCTCTCAACAGATCAGATAATGCCCACCCACTATGGTGAGGACACTCTTCTTTCCTGAGTCTACTAATTCCAGTGTTAATCAACATACCTAGAAAGAATGTTTTCCCAGCTATCTGGGCATCCTTAGCCCAGGCAAGTTAACAGATAAAATTAACCCTCACAGCCCCCACTCTCCACTCAACACCCAGGCCCTCCAAAGTCTACAGTCCCCTGGACACATCTGAGCATGCTTCTCCCACACCAAACTCAGCTGTTTGCTGATGGACTGTGTCTCATTCTCTATTTTACTCAGCCTCACCAATAGTAGGCACTCAATAAATATAGGAGCTATTGAACAAAAGCATTGAACTTGAAGTTAGAGGACCCGGAATTTAGGCCCTCTGTGGTTTACTTGTTTAAGGCAATTGCCTTTCCCTTTCTGGGTCTTAGTTTCCAGGATTATACAATGGGGCTGTCTTCTGGCCTGCCTGTTGCACGGGTAGTGATGAGGGTCAGGTGAAGTCTCAGGAAATGTGAAAGTCACATGGAGGTCTGCCTTAGGTTGGGTTCCCAAGGGAACAGTCTCCAAAGTGGAGGTCTATGAGTAGATGACTTACTTATTTGACTTATTGGCATCAACATAGGAGGGGGAGTGAGGGAAGTAGAGTTGGGCAGAGGAGGGGCTGAACTGTGATACAGTCATGACAGAGGCCCCAGCTGGTCCTGTGGGAGCTCCATAGCTGGGGTGGCCCTAGAGTCAGTCCAAATTGAGGCGGAGGGGCCAGGTCTGTGTTCCTCCCATTTATCAGTAATTAAATATGGATTGCCTTTGGGGGACGGTATGACCCTGATCAAGGCTGCTTCCTTGGGCTAAGAGCAGCTCCCAGAAAGCGGCTCAGCCATCAGCAGCCAACACTCCCAACAGCTAAACCACTGGTCTAATCCTGGGAGACTGGACAGCCCACCACAGCACCCACAAGCTGTGGTGCTTTATGGCTGTCAACAAGCCCGGAACCAGTGGCAGGGATCCATGTTACACATTCAAAATCTCTGCCCCTGCCTTAATGACCTGCCTTCCTGCCCCCCACATTCCTATCCCCTGTCCTCACTCAGATCACTCCAGCCACACTTCGCCCCTTCCTGTTCCTCAGATGCTCCATGCACAATCCTGTCTCTGGGCCTTCGCCTCTGCTGTTCCCTCTGCCTGGAACACACTTCCTCCAGATACCAAAGGATTCATTTTCTTACTTCCTCCAGGTACTACATGACTCATTTTCTTACTTTCCTCTGGGTCTTTGCTCAAAGTCCCCTCAAAGAGAGACCTTCCCTGATCCCCTGGTATGAAAAGACCACCTTCCATCACTCTCTGTCCCCTTGCCTTACTTCATTTTTCTCCCAGCATTTATCACTGCCTTTTACATATTTTTTGTTTTTCTATTGATTTTTTCTTCCACGAGAAGTTATGCCCCTCTAGGGGTGTGACCCATGGGGATGGAGCAGGGGTGCCACCCACTCATGCCAGAAGCTCTGTCTCCAGCCCAACCCTGTGATGGCAGCTTGCTCAGTGCTGCTGCTGAGTGGGTGACAACTCCGATGGTTACAACCTTTAGCCAAAATGCTGCTGACTCCTCTGGTCTTGGCTTGTCAGTCATTGACTGGTTTTATCCTTGAGCAGACCTGTGTCATGCACCTTCTGGGTGCCAGGCCCCCAGGTGATTGGTGGGGAGGGATGTGGAGGCGGGTTCATGCAGTCCCTTACAGGAAAGCAGCATTCATGAGCCAGGCTCAGAGCTGGGCACCAGAGGGGCTATGAGCAGGCTTTGTCCTGGGGGCTCATTTGTTGGCCCCGCGGCTGCTCTGTGCCCACCTGTAGCTTGGCTTCAACATCCGTCCACCTAATTGTTACTCAGCCTCCCCTTTCTAAGTGAGGGTCCCCACTTTGTGGTGTTTCCCTTCTTCTGGTTGCCTTGATCTTGACCCCCTTCTGCTCTCAGAGCCCCCCCTCCATCTGTCACTGTGTTCCCTCCCCAGGCATTTGCACTCACCTTCCTCCAGCAGGTGGAGCGGGCTTTGTGCCAGGAGGCCAGAGTTCACACCTCAGATCCTCTACATCCTGACTGTATGACCCTCAGCAAATCACTCCGCTTGCTCTGAATCCTTGTGAAAGTTTCTGACCTTCCCTCTCCACCCCCAAACCAGAGGTGATATCACCCTTATGACACCTCTCATATTACTTTCTTCACCTCTCTTGTGGCCCACACTGAGTGGCAAAATTGCACAGTAGTGAGGAAGCAAATAGCTCTGGCTGTCATCCTAACTGGTCAACATTGTCAGGGTGGGGACTACAGCACATCACGTGCAGTCAGTCCTGGCCAGCCAGAGCACAGGCTTCATGTGGCCAGATCTCTGTTAGTTTTTCAAGAGAAATTACAAATGCAGATTTGCACATGAAACCACTCACTTCAAAATATTGGCAATAAATTCAATAATAATAACGATTTAAAGCTCACTGTGGGAACCAAATAAAATACATTGAAAGTCCTATTTGACCCTAGGGCTACCAGCTTCCTATGGCTTCATGAGCATCAGAGTGTGGGTTTGAATCCCAGCTCTGTTCCTTACTTCAACCTTGACCTTGGCCAGGTGCAGTCTCCACTCTGTGCTTCAAGTCCCTCACCTGTGAAATGAATATGGTAATAGCTAACATTCATTGAGAACTTCCTGGGTATCAGGTGCCATTCTTTCTATGCATTAATCTTTCTAACTTCACAGTAATCCAATGAAGTGAGGACTCTTATTAGCCCAGAGTCTGAGAACTGTGGTTAGTCCAGTCAGCCTGGCTCTAGAGGTGTCCCTGTTAACTGCTAGTCTGGCCAACTTTGTTGCAAGGATCCAGTAAGAGTCCTTACGAGACCCTTGTTACATTGCCTGTGCAGCATAAGCCTGCAGAGTTGACACACAGGGGCATTCTGCATGCATGGTCATTATGCATGCTCCTCTCCACTTGCCATCATGAACATGACAACTCCTTGAGGGTTGGGATATTCTACCTCTTTGATGCTCCCACCTCTTTGGAGCCTTCCAGGTTGGCTCAGTAATTTGAAGGGAAGTGAGGAAGATATTTGGCAGAGGGGTGCAGAGAGCCTTGCCATCCCCCTACTCCTGTACCCCTGCCCAGTCTGCAAATGCTAGCTTTGTAAGGGACACCAGAAGAACAGAAGGCACTGTCCCTGCCCAGGGGTCCATCAGGAGCCCAGTCCAAGGCAGGAAACTATTAGCAGAGAGCTGAGAAAAGCATGTCATTGTACACATGAGCGTGAGGTGCGGGAAGATGCAACTGGTTTATAGGGTCCTGTGTTTGGGGTTAATTTCTTTAAGAGTGCTCCAAAGACATCAGACATTGTGATTACCAGGATGGGCTTTCTTGTCTCCTTTTTATTACCCAGTTGTACGGTGGCCAGTGGAAGGCCATTAACTGCCTGTCTTTGATCCAGGAAGAGTTCTGCCAGCTCCCCCTATGTGACCCCTTTCCCCTCTTGCTGCCCTCCTCGTCAGCCCACAGCCGCTTTCCAGGGCTTGGTGTCTACGAGCTCCTGGTGATTCCTCTTGTCTGTCTCCTTGTACAGAAATGGAAGCTCCACTCAAGGAGGCGCCGGGAGGCCCCAAAGACATCTCCAGGATGTAACTGCCCGCCAGGTAAGCAGCCCTGCAAACAGGTGACAGTGGGTGTTCCCAGGACTGAGACCAGAGGTTCTTCCTGGTGGCCATGCTCTAGCCTCACCTCACTCAGGCCATCACTTTTCATTTGAAAGACAGGAGTGACAGTATCTGTGGCTGCCTTCCATCTACTCACTGATTGGCCTGCCTGCCCGGCATCCATCTGTCCACCCACCATTCATTTGTTCATAGAGTCTTTTATGGGCCTGACACTCTTTGAACTAGGTTGTGGGGAAGTCAGATAAGATGATGGGCATGGCTCTTTCGAAAGTTATGAAGTGCTATGCAGCGTCAAAGGGACCATCAGCCCCCCAAGGGGCGGCACCTTGCTTGCTGTATTCATCATTGTGTCCCCAGCTTCCCAGGTATGCAAAAATGTTTGTTACCTGAATGAATGACCCCATAATTGTAAGACCTTATTTTCTATAGCTAGCTGGATTAGGGCAATGCATGTTCACTATATGGCTTCTAGGCTACATGCAACACACACGTGCTTACATGCAAGGAATGAAGGCACAAGCCAAAGGTTGCAAGACAAGGCTGTGTAATACAGTGAACTGGTCTAATCTAGAACAAAAACCTGCTTTTGCCACTTACTAGCTCTGTGTGGGCAGACCCCTGACCTGGCTATTCTAGCACTTTCCTCTGTATCCTTGGGCCTGCTCCTCAACTATGTCTATTCATCTGTGTAACAGCTATGTACTAAGGACCTGCTGGGCACCATGCAGTGTGTTGGATTCAAGTGCATTGTCCACCGTGAATGCAAATGATAAGTTACAGCTTATGAGAACTTTTCTAGGTGCCTGTTACTTTTCTAGGTGCCTGTTATTGTTAAGCCATGAGAATAACAGATGAGGAAGTTTCACTATTTCCTTGAGGAAGTAGAATGGGCTGTACCTCTTTGGGGGTGGGGAAGGAAGGCCTAAAGAAGAGCTGGGGAAGACAAGGTATCACATTTAAGTAATGGCAGAGAGTTCTGGTCTGCTACCGGCCTCTGCCAGCTCAGCGTGTGGCCTCCTCGATATCCATGGTGGCAGGTGGCATTTGCAGGGTGCTCACTAGGCTCTCTGGCAGGCCTTCCTCTGGCCCCAGAAGCCAAGGGGCTCAAGTAACCCTCATCAAGGTCCCCAAGCCAGGGAAGAGAGGCCGACAGATGTTAAGCATATGGGAAACGAGGGACCGCATTTGCTGGAGAGTGAATGGGCTGTGGTGGGAGTCACAGTTACAGGATGCTGCCCTGGGAGACAAGGAGACTGTGAAACGATTCAGCTGGACCCGGTGAGAAAAGGGTCGTCTGGGTTAATTAAAAGGGTGTCCAGAAGCCCTGGGAAGCTCCCTCCCTCCCTCTGGGCCCTGAAGATTGGGCCCGGGGGTCTGGGAAAGCTTTCGGGAGAGGAATGCCAAGATTAATGAGATGGGGTGGAGGTGAGGGTTGGGTGATGGGGCCTGGGCAGAGAGACCGTTTGCATCAGGGCTGTGGGGCAGCCCATGTTTCCAAGGATCGTGTCTGTTGCCCTTATAACTCTTGGACAATGACAACCGATTTTTGCTCAGCATATAGAATGCTGGTTAAGGGCAGGATATTTGGAGCCACAGAAGATGTAGGTTTGAATTCCATTTCCAACATGGACCAGGCTTATAACCTTCAGAGAGTTATTTAACCTCTTTGTGCCTCAGTTGCCTTGTCTGAAAACAGGGACAATAGACACTGGCAAGGTAGAGATTCCTCGAGATAATCCTGGAAACTACTTAGCATCTTCTCTGATTCCTAGTAAGCACGATTATTGTTATTTTCTCAACTGCCTCTCGCACTTCAAAGATGCAGAGAAATCCTTATCAAATGCCATGTCCTAGTGTTGGGGGCACATTTGTGACCAGGCAGAGGCTTGCCTTTCTCCCTTCGTTGCCTCACTGGGGAAAGCACATCAGTTATCTGGTGACCTTCAAGTGTCCTGTCCATCATCAGAGTGGGTGGCTCTCAATAGGTTTCAAAATTGTGCTTCAGAAAGTCGGGCTCAGGTAGTCCTGGGAGGCTGGGAGCTGGGGAGGAATGTGGCAGGAGGGGCAAGGACTTGGAAGAGCACTTCTCTTCTCCCTGCCTTCTGGGAGTCTGTGCGGAACCCATAGGTCCTGGGCGGTGAGAAGACCATGAAGCAGCTCAGAGGGTCGGGGGAGGAGGAAACGCCATGGGGAGAAGAAAGGGCTTGACACTGGTCCTCAGCAGGGACTGAGTTGGCCAGGCGTGGAGGGAGAGTGAGCAGGGGCTCCTGGGAGAGATACCTCTGCATGTTGAGAATTTCTCAGAAGGCAGTTTGACCCAAAGCATACACCAGAGCCAGTGGGCAACACCCGAAGAATTTAAACAGAAGGCCCCAAACTCAGGCAAAATCGGACAGAACTAAGATGCTCTTCCAGCCTTTTGTAACTGAGGAAGGGAAGGACTGGAATGGCCACACGGAAGCATCTCACGTCATGGAATCACAGCGAAATCTCCTAGGATGGGCTGGGTCCTGCTGGGTCCCCTGCCCTGCCTCTCTCTGACCTGAGGCTTCTCATGCCTTGGTATGGTAACTTTCTCAACACCAAACCCAACCTATTATAAATAATAGCAGTTACTGCCGCTGTGTCCCACTTGAGCACCTACTATGTGCCAGGCACAGGACTGAGCACTTCATGTGCATCGGTAACCCTCCTCAAAATACTAAAAGTAGGTAGAAGGGAGTTCAGTTCTGACACTCTGGCATGTTTGAACATCCTCAAATTTGCAAAGAGAACATCACTGTCGTTCTTGCCCTTACATCATGCATTTCTGATTATTTCCTGATGGTTGGAGTTTATAAACCACTTTAAGGCTCCTGATCCTCACAGAAGGACTCATACAATTGTCAAGTGCCACATACAAATTCAAAGCTTGATTCACTTGTGTTTTGCCAGCACCTAATACTGTACCCCATACATAGTAGATGCTCTGTGAATGCTCAATAAATGAGCATCAGTAGTCATTGCTGATGACTGGCTGCTTCCTGGTGTTCTCCCTCTGCCATCAGATTGGTTTCAGACACCTTATTCCCCACCCCACCCCACATCTTGCCTGATGCTGAATTCACTGCTATTGGGACAAAACAAACACACTCTTCCTGGCCACTGTGGTTGCTGAGATGGAAGCCTGGATCCTCAAACCGGTGCCTGCCCTCTGTGGCCAGCTAGGCCAAGCCGGAGTCCTGTGGTGGGTGTGTTCTTCCTTGTGGCAGCCTTGGGTCCCTGGGCGGCACCCAGAAGGCCTGGGACACATAATCATGGGCAGAAAACCTGCCTCTTTCCCTTTCTATCTGACCTTGCCAGCATCCTCCTGGGATCCTCCCAGTCCAAAAATAGCCATCTACTGGCTAAGATCTGGCTGTATCCTGCTTCTGGGCTGCATGCGCTGTTTGCCAAGGGAGTGATGGGCTTGCAGGCCTGAGAGGGATGCCAAAGGTCAACCCTCAGTTAGGAGGGTCATGGCTGCTAGAAGTTCAGAGGAATAGGTGTGGGCCATTTGCAAAGCATATGGCCTGGTGGGACAGAAGAAGGGTCTTGGGAACAGATATACCTACCGTGAGACTTCCTAGGCCACTTGAGAAAAATACAAAGACCAAGGAAACTTTCCCATTCTCTGTCCCTTTTCCTATTAACAAAGGAGGAGCAGGACATTATAGGTCTAGCCAGCAAGGAAGCAGCTACTTCAGGCCCGCCGCGCTGGGGCTGGGTGGGGCTGGCCTCTGTCAAGTCCAGGGTGGGGCAGGCAGTGTGAAGGATGACACGTTTTTGCACCCAGAGGGAAGAATGGCTGGCTCAGCTGCTAAAGGAAATCACTTCGCTGTCTGAGCCTCATCTCCAAGGGAAAGGGTAGGCCAGAGTCATACCCTGAATGCCAGGCCAAAGGGCTTGGACTGCAGCAGTGGTGGCATGGGGGTGATGTGGTCAGGCTTGTGCACTAGCGCCACGACCAGCACTGCAGAGAGGATGGATGAAAGCAGAGAAGTCGCCTTCAGCCAGCCTAATGGGAGAGGCCACAGCTGCCTTCCGGGTCAGTGTGCTGGTGAGGGGTGCATGAAGTGCCCAGGAGCCAAAGGAGCTGGGGGCTCTGGGAAAACTTCCCCGAGGAGTGGCCTTGGAGGTTGTTCATAAGGATCAAATAAGCAAGTGGGAAGGCGTATCCTTAGGGCATCATAGACTCCCTATGGCGTCCGCATAGACATCATAACAAGAGACCCCCAAATACAAGGACTTAGACAAGGCGGAGGTGGAGGTCTTCCTTCCCTAGCAGGCCAGGGCTGAGAGCTGGCTCTGCTGTGTTGATCTTGTGGCATCCTCCTCTGGCAGGTGCTTCGGTTCTCGCCACCCCATGACCAGCACGAAAGGGGAAGGGGACAAGTGGAGTATGTGCTCAAACCCTCAAGAGCCAAACTTGAAAAAAGAGACACCGATCACTTCTGCTCCCATCCCATTGGCCAGAACTTAGTCATGTGGTTACCCCCAGGTTCAAGGGAGGCCAGGCAATATTTTTTTGTGGGTGGCAGTATGCCCAGATAGAACTTTATTACAATGGTGGGTGGGAGAACAGATATCGAAGAACAACTAGCATACTGCGCAGAGGACATTCCAGGCTGGCTGAGGGACTGTCATGGACAAATACTCTGAGGAGCGAGATAAAGGCAGTAAGTTTGGGAATGACATGCAGTTGAAGAAATCTGGAGCACAGAGCAGTAACGAGAAATGAGGGTGGGAGGAGATGTCAAGACTGCAAAGGGCCAGGCTGAGGCTGCCCGGCTCTGTCTGTCCAGTAGGAGGCAAATGATTTCATCCAGAGGGTGATTGATTGGTAATGGCTGACTGATTGACTGGGGAACTGTGCTGAGTCAACTTCTGAGGCTGTATCCAGGTTCAGCAGAAAATGTGGTAATCGCTTATTGATGTCTGCTCTGCATGCAGGAGTGGTGGAGAGCATTGCCTCTGCCCTGGCTGTGCTATTTTCACAGGACATGATGTGGGTGATGTGGCATCAGAGAAGGTTTGGGAAGCAGGGATGTCACCTGATCCAATTTGTATTCTAGAACAATAACTAGCAATGATGTGGAGGCTGGCCTGGAGGGGAGAGCAGCCCCTTCCAGCAACGAAAGTCTGCAATCCTATACATAGGGCTTTATTTTCTTATGAGCTGCTATTTACATTCAGGTTGTAATGGCCTCTCCAGCCTCGGTTGTTTTTCCATAGCTGGTGAGAGCTGATGCCCACACATCCTGAACCCTACTCTTTGGCTAGCCTTGCCCTATTTTCCCTGGCACCAGACTTTGCCCCCAATAGCCTCATGACATTTACATGGGCAGGACCTGTAGCCAGAGCTTTGGTCACAAACCAGGCTCCTCTTACCTCCCCTGTGCTGCAGCAGAGCAGATCCATAGCCCCCCTTCTTTGTGGTCCTTCTTATTTCAGACTTGGCTTATTTCAGATCTCAGGAATCTGCAGACCAAAGCGTCCTTTGTTTCCATCAATGAAGAAAAGATTCAAGAGTTGATGGTTATTTTAGGGAGAATATTTAAACTAAAGATATGCTGTTTCAGGTAGCTCTAAAATTCTGCTTTACATGCAAATAATTGATGGGCTACTTCGGGGTCATTCTTGCTGTTTCTTAAAGCAGATCCCCTGGGGCTAGCCTCCTAAGAGACCCTACTGTTTGATTGCTGTTATCGTCAATATTCAGACTCCCCCTTGTTCTGCTGCAGCCAGAGGGGTGTGCTTTCCCCTGCGATGTTAGCCTCAGTCCTCCCCACCCCCATCTCTTCCTCCTGACTTTGCAGCCCCGCCACATGTCCCATCTGGCCTCCCAGACACCCAGGTGCAAACCCACAATAGCAACATCAGTGCCCCCTTCACCTTCATCCACTGCACTCCATCAGCCAGGTTCTGTCAACTCCACTCCTTTGCTCAAAAACCATCCATGGCTCCCCAGTGCTCATACCCCCCATCCCAAAGATAAACCCATTTTGGCTCTCTAGCCTGATCTCTGACCAGTCTTCTGCTGTCCTCCTTTTCTTTCAGTAAAACTGGGCTGCTCCCCTGCCGGACCCTACAGTGTCCCACTTGCACACATCAACTCATGCTATTCTGGTATCTTTGTTCTCAGTTTCTACCTGGTGAACTCTTGACTCCTCCATGTAAGCTACATCATCCCTGCAGCTCCTTCCATCCTCTCCTCCCCACTTGGCCTTGGCCGTGAGTTCTGCTATCTGATGAGTAGGTTAACATAATGCCTGGTGTATGCTCGATGTACAATCCAGGCAAAACCGCCTACTGGGACAAGTAATTTGTCCTAAAATGAGAAGTGCAAACAGACCAAGATGTACACACCTGCAGAGGTTTCTCCCTGGCTGCTAGCATTAATCATTCGCTTTAGACGGTGTAGGTGCTGGAGAGCAGCCTGCAATATGAGTCGCTTACACAGCGAGAGTAGCTTTTGTGGGTTTCTAGCCAGGGAGAGTCTTCCCACCTACAAATCACACTGGGCAGCTTCCTTGCCATCTCTGTCTGGATCCTCAAAGGGCCCACGATGAAAGCCAGCACCTTTCCCTGACCTGGCCCTTTCCAACATTCCTGACCTCTCCCAGCATCTAAGCCATGACCTGGGCATCAGGCTGAACACCACCATTTCCCTCACATCCCGTCAATCACCAAGTCTCATTCATCCCACTCTGTCAATTTCCTCCATCTCCACCGTCATCACCCTTGTTCAGGCTGCTGCCACCTCTCATCTTATTCGTTGCTCTGGCCCCCAACTCCTCCAAACGCTTCTTTACACAGAAGCCAGAATGGCTTTTTTAACATTGATACATAACTCCAGTTAACCAAAGCACTTCAATACTTTCCATCACTCTTAGGATAAAGCCGTAAATCCCTAACACAGCTTATTACTCACCCTGACCCCCATCACCATGATCCCTTCTGCATTCCCAGCAGGCCCCCTGGCAGCACTGGTGCTGCTGGTTGTCTGACCACATTTGGAGTGACAGACCATGGCTGAAGGGAGCCCTGGCCAATAGAAATCAGCCAATCCATAAAGCTTAGACTCTTGGCTCCAAATGAAGGCCCTTCCTTCGCCGTTGTAGCCCCGTTTCAGGCAACTGGCCTGCTCCACAAGGAAGGTTGGCCGTCACCTTGGAGAGATCCCTGGGTTTAAGGAGCACCCCCCACCCCTCACAGCCATAGCTCTCTATGCCCCTCATGGGGTAGAGGGTCAGGTAACTGGCATGGGTGATGCCAAAATGACCACAGCTGCTGGGAGACCAGGTGCTGCGCGGCTGCTAAAATGCTCCACCATCTGCCCCTGGAAGAGCCTTTTCTCTCAAGGCCCTCTGGCTCTGGGTTTCAGAAATGCCTGGGGAATTCTCCAAAGTTCATTTCTTCCCCATTTCCTCCCAAAAGCACTTGCAGATCCCCAGCCCTCCTGGACGCTGCTGATAATGTGTTTCTCCTAGATCCGCTCTGATAACGCTGGGGTGGTCGGCTGAGATTTGTAGGGAAATAAAAATAAGGAAATGGAGGGTTCCGGAAAGGCCAGAAGAGCCCTGGACTGGGAATCAGTCCCAGACCTTGAGGGACTCTGAGCAGACTGCTCTCCTCTCTCTGGGCTTTGGTTTCCTCGCTGATATAAAAAGGTGAATGACTGAAAAATCATTTGGCAGTATCTGGTAAAGATTCACGTCCAATAAAGCAGCTCCCTTCCTAGGCACTTCTGAGAGACACACTCATCTGTGCATAAAAGAAGAAGAGATGCTCGCTGCGACACTATTTGTAGTAAGAAAAAAGGAAAAGAGAAGAAAAGCCTAGATATTTGTCAGCAGGAGTGTGCAGAGATATGTTGTGCAGTATTAAATTGCAGTACTTTCATCAATGAAAATCCACACACAGTAAACAGGATACACAAGACCTTGAGATCCAGCAATTCCATGGCTGGATCTCCTCCTCTGGAGGGAAAAATAAGCAAATGACAAGAGAATATTTACAATATAAGTCATTTATTTAAAGTTAAAAACATAAAGACAATACAATACAATCTTCAATCACTATATGCATATATAGTGCACATAGTAAACATGTAAAGAAATGCATGGAAATGGTAAACATCAAATTCAGCAGGGAGGCGGGATTGGGTAGAGATTGGGGGGCTTAGGGAGGTTCGGTTCCATGGGTAGCTATTAGGCTGGGTGGTGGGTACACCAGGTTCAGTATACATTTTTTGTAATAACTTTATTGAGATGTAATTCACATATACAGTTGGTCAATTTAAAGTGTAAAATGTGAAGGTTTTTCATACATTCACAGAGTTGTGCAACCATCACCACAATCAGTTTTAGGACATTTTATCGTCCCCAAAAAGAAACCCCATTCCTTTTAGCAGCCATCCTTCATTTTTGCCCACCCTCCCACCCCTAGCCCCATGCAAGCGTTAATCTACTCTCCATCTTTATGAATTTTGCATAATGTTTTCAAGGTTTATCCGTGTTGTAGCATGTATCGTACTTCATTCCTTTTTATTGCCAAATAATACATTATATTGCTTTTAAACCTCTCTCAATGTCTGAAATATTTCAAGATAAAACATCTTTAAAGCATAGAGTTAATGAACGGATATTGTTGAATTAGGGGATGTTGAAGGAATCTTCATGCCTGCCTCCGTACCTAATTGGCAGTCTTCACCAGCAAGGATGTATCATTGCTCTGCTGCCTAAATCCCGTGTGTGTGCGCCCTTGGCCACCTGTGGGCTGGCAGCAATGGTTCCAACCCTGCCAGGACCCAGATCCAGGGGGTCAAGCCCTGCTCAGCTGGACTCCAACACCTGACCCCCTCTGTGGTGCTCTGAAGTGCCCTTTCTCTTCCTCTGCCCGTGGCCAGTGTCAGTTCCTCTGAGATGTCTCCCTTGAATCTCCCCGACACAGCTGGGGGCCCTTTTTCTCAGTTCCTAGAGCTAGAAAACTAACTCACCATGGGGTGGCTATTTGGTCCCCTGGTGAGAGAGCAGCAGCCAGGCTTACAGCCCTGCAAGCTCCTTAAGTTTCTGAGCATCAGTCCTCACCCCAGTAAAATGAAGATGTTGGTGCTTGCCTGATAGACTGGAGGTGGTAGGGAGATAAGTTATGTATGAAATTTTTCAGGGGTGGTGAAGGATTTGCTTTTATGCCTCTGACCCGCTCATTGGACAGGAAGACTGTCCTGGGCATGAGCTGTGCTGTCTGCAGGAAGGAACAATGGACTGGCTTCAGGAGTTGCAATACCCACTGCCCTGGGAGAGGCAGGCTAACCCGGCAGTTACAGGTGTGGGCTCTGAACTCCAAGTAAATCCCAGTAGTCCCAGTTCCACTCCTTGTTAGTCATGGTACTGTGGATGGGTTACTCTTTTGACCTCATGTAAAATGGGAATAACAGCACCTACCTTATCGGGCTGATGGGCTCAATGTGGGGCCTGACACACACTTGGCTGGAAATGATTGTTAGTTGCCATGATGATGATGATGATGACATGAGTGGAAAAGGGCTTTGGGTGACATGGGGCTGTAAGGAGAGATCATAGCCTTTGCCCAGTTGCATTCAGTCATGTGAGGTCCCGAAGGCAATGCCATGCTTGCCACTGAATGCAAGGAGGTAATGTGGCATGGCTGCTCAAAGTGTTGGCTTACTCCTACTTCCCTGTCTGCCCTGTGGAAGGCTAGGCCCTTCCAACACTACGAAAAATGCTGGATGTCCTATTTATGAGACACTGTGCTAAGGCACGGCAAGAGATGGGTGAAAGGTATACCCGCCCTTAAGGATGTGATGTGGGATTTGTTGCAAGGTTAGAGGCCTTAGTTGGAATCCCAGCTCTGTCTAGCTCTCCAACACTACAAAAGCCACCTATCCTCTTGGAGTTTTCACTTGTTTAACTCTTACATGTAAATAAGGATCTTACAGAGTTATTGTGAAAGTTCTTGGTCAACCATGGAGATACAAATAGAGGATATTTGGCCGACCTCGTGGCACAATGGTAGTGCGTCTGACTCCAGATGGAGGATATTATGGGAGGGGAGTTGGACTGGTGCACAATCCAGTTATTTCGTGGAAGGTAGACCTTGTTGAGTGCTGTGGGATATAAACAAAGGGCTGTGGACAGTGCAGGGGAAGGGTGAATTACAAGTGCAGGTGACCATTGATTCTTTGGAGGGGACACTGGAACTTGCTGGTGATACTTAGTGTTGGAGGGCCTTGGAACCCCCAGTTTATGAAGAAGGATTCGCCCTCCTTCGCCCCACTCCATCCAACCACCATGCAGAGCAGGAGCTTCTGGAGAGCGGGACATGCCTTAAAGGCTGTGTTTGTGCCCCCTCTCCAGACAGAGTCGAGCATCCTCTCTCCGCATCCTGAGAGGGAATGGGCTACATTTGTAGCAGCTGTAGTTGGGGTGGAAGTGATTCTGGATTTTGCAGGAACTCCATTGTCCAAGGAACTCTCCAGGGAGAGTCAATAGGAGAACATGGGGCAGCTGCAAGTGCCTCGAAGGTAGACCACAGCATGCACTGCCTGGTCACCTCTCCCTGTCTGTCAGGCTGCCTGTCTCAGAGACGCCAGCAGAGGAGACCTGGGGAAGAAAGACACCATCCTGTTCCAGCTCCTGAGGGCGTCATTCACTCCTGCGATGATTCCACGTGTTTGTATCACATCCTCACCCATCAGAAGCCTTTCCCTTAGCACCTGCCCTGTGAGGGTGGAGACTGTGGCCAGAAGAGTTAAGTGAAGAAGGACTGCCCTTCTGGGCAGTTACAATAACTGGAAGTTACAATAACTGGATTGTGCACCCCCACCTCTCCGCTCCTCACCTCAGCCCAGGCCAGGAATCAGCAGCCAGACTTCTGGACTGGCTATGTGCTCTTTAGGGCTCCAGGATAAACATGGGCTACATCAACAAGCAGCCCAGGTCCACTTGTGGGTAGATGACTGCACTAGGCCCTGTGTTTAGTGCCGTGGGTTGCAAGATGATCAGGCACAGTTCCTCAGTCCAGGGCTGGGCAAGTGCTAAACGGAAGCATAGCCATCTCATTTGGAAAATGCAAGACAAGAAGTGACTACTCCTGAAGGGAGGAATCAGAAAAGGCTGCGTGGAAGAAGTGGCATTTGAAGGAATCCCTGAATGGCAAGTAAGGTTTCAGTAAATGAGAATGTACATAAGGACATTTTAAAACAATGAAACAGCACAATAAAGAATAGAGACCTGAACAACTGTGTTTTTTCCACACACACCTCCGCACCCCACACCCCACTTTGGGAAATGAGGAATCATCTGGAGTGGTTGTAGTAAGCTCACGTGGAGGGATGGAGTAGGAGGTACGGCTGGAAAGAAAAGTTGGGGGTTGGGGAGGCAGACTGTGGAGAGAGTTGGACACCAGCCCTCCATAATAGAAGGCCAGCTTCTATTCGGTGGGTAGCAGGAAACCACGGAAGTTTTCTCAGAGGGATGTGATGTATCCAGCTATGTATAGCTCAGTGTAGAGGGTGAATTAGGGGCAGGAGAGAAGCTGGGAATGGGCAGCAATCGCCTCTCTAAGGCAGCAGTCCCCAGTCTTTTTGGCACCAGGGGCCAGTTTTTCCATGTACAGGGATGGGGAGATGACTTCAGGATGAAATTGACCTCAGATCAGCAGGCATTAGTTCGATTCTCACAAGGAACATGCAACCTAGATCCCTCGCATGCACAGTCTGCAATAGGGTTTGTGCTCCCATGAGAATGTATTGCCACTGCTGACCTCCTGCTGTGAGGCCTGGTTCTTAACAGGTCACAGTCCAGTCCTGATCTATAGCCCAGCGCTTGGAGACCCCGCCCTAAGAGAAGACACAGAGCAGCAGAGGAAGCAGGTGGGGGGGTGACGAGAGTGAGGTTGCAGAGGTAACATTAGCAAGTTCTAGCTACCTACTAGGTGTGGGCCAAGGAGGGGTTGAGGCAATTATGAGCCTCTGAGCCCAGGTAACCAATAATAACCATGGCATATATTCGACAGATGACCTTGGACCTTGTGCTTTAAATACAATATCACTTACATTCTGATCAAGCAGCCTGTGATGTAAGGCTATGGTTATCTGCATTTCAAAAATGAAGAAACTGAGGCTCAGAGATGTTCAGGGGTTGCCTGAGGTCCGCGGCTAAGGGACAGAGGCAGGACTTGAACCCAGGACTTTGAATGCCAGCACCTTTGCCTTCCGGACAAGGCAGAGCAGAAGGGGGGTGGGTTGGAGAGGAAGGGTCAAAGTTCTGTTTGGGACAAGCTGGAGGTTGGGAGGTGGGGGATGCAGGATGCCTTGTGGAAGTGCTGAGGGCCCTGGAATGGCTCGTCTGGAGGGAGAGGGGTGAGAAGCCCATTCAGATCTTGTGGACTTAGAGAAGAAAGACCTTACCTGTAGCCATCGTCCAGGGACAATGCTCAGGGAAGATGCTTTACCGGTAGCCATGTGACACTGCTCACGGAAGAGAGAGAACAGGGTTGCATCTTGCTGGAGAGCTGGCCAGAAGCACCGAGGTGGGAGACTTTCTGCCCCAGGACATGCCCAGAGCCCAGGGCCCTCTGCCCCTTCACCCAGGACTCACGATCCTGCCCACAGCACCCATGGGTGCTGTGCAGCTTGTCCCAGGCTGCTGGGGGCAGAGGAGCTCCCTGCCCTAGACCCAGTGGAGGGTCCCTTGATCTTGCCACCACCAGCTCTGCCCTGAAGGAGAAGGTTCTGCTATAGTGATGCTAAAGGAATGCCCGATGTTCCTTTGGAGGAAAGGGGCAGCAAGCAGGAAGAGCCCACGACCTCTGCTTGGGCAGTTATAAGGGACTAGAAGGTGGGACATGCCAGACCCATGGATGCAGTCCCTGGCTCTTCCTCCTGGACCCATCCAGGCTGCCCACTCTCTCGATGTCTACCCCCACTCTTGTCATAACCCAGTCAGCCTCTCCCCTGTTACTCCCTGGCAAGTTCCTGTTCAGCCACTGAGGCGACTTGGGTGGCCCCTGCTGGCAGTGGCACTCTTGTCCCCACACACCTGGCCCTCTTCACTGCACCCTTCTACCAGCTGTCCAGGTTATGACTCACACTGCCCCATTCTCCTGATGAGGACCCTGAAGCTCAGAATTCTTTGCTTGAGGATATCTGGTTAGGCAGTGGCACGGTTGGGACTGGAAATAAGCTCTGAAACATCAGAAGGCAAATGCCCCCCAGGGACCTGAGTGCTACCCTGGAACACAGTAGGAAACCGAGGACTCGGCAGTGGCTGTGATGCTTGTCCAGGGAGCATGGAGTCAGATAAGGCTGGAGGACGTTAATTAGTAATGATAACAACAACATCTATTAAGGGCTTACTCTGTGCCGGGCACTGTGATAAGCACTTTATTGCATTGTCTCATTTGATCCTCATAATTACTTTATGTGGCAGGTACTATTATTATCTCCATTTCCACAGAAGACTGGGGCCCAAAGAGGTTCTGTAACGGGGCCAAGCCCACAGAGCTAGTGTGTGTTGAAGCCAGAATTTAAGTAGTCTGAGTCTGGGCAAACCAAAGCAGCAACAGAAGGTGCCCCCACCAACCCCTCACCATCTCTCTCACTCCCTCACTCGCCACCAAACAGTTCTTGAGCATTGGCTCTGTGCTGTGCCTGATCCTCAGGAGACAGAGAAGAGCTCACAGTCCAGGGAGGGGAACACACAGGTAATGCAGTGGCTGCTGCAGAGACCCAGGGCTCCGGTGGGGCCAGGCGGTGCCCAGTGTGGGCTACAGTCCTAGGGCTGCATCCTCTAGGATTCCAGCCCTGTGAGTCTGGCCCCAAGCAAGGCAGAGCCAAGGCAGGGACACAGGTCTAGAACCTGTGTGATGTGACGGTGGCTTGTGCAGCTGGCATTTGGCCCTGAGACATCAGATCTGGGGCTCAGAAGGAACTCCACGGCTCAGCTTCCTGGTGAGAGGCACCCCCGCCATGCAAAGGGGAGCTGGCTGTGCACATATAGGCAGGGGAGGGAGGGAAGGGTCAGAGCTCCAGTTGCTCGTTCTCTTTCCAGCTCACTTCACAAACTTACTTCCTCCCACCCCTCCAGCCTTTGCCACCTGTCTGTGTGGCAGGTACGCCAGGCAGGGCACAGTTGGAATGTCTCCAGTGGGCAAGGTGTGTGGCTGACGGAGCTGGAGATGGGCAAATCTGGGGCACACCGAGCTCCATCCTTGGCAGGCTGGCTCCTCAGCCTCGTGGAGACCTAGGGAGCCTCCTGGAACCTAGAACGAGGACCAAGCATGGGCAAAGTCTCCCTCAGTGCCTGCCTGCCTCTTTAAACCCCAACTGGGGAGGAAATGCCAGCCACAGAAAGATGCCCAGCAGGCGGTGGGGGTATAAGTGGATGCCAGCTCCCCACATAGTTATGTGAGCTGTCACGGGGTGACCTGGCATACCACGACAGGCTGGAGGGAGGGTGGGGCAGGTCCCAACCTCCCAGCGGCACCATGTACTGGGCAGCTGTGCTGTGTGTTTCCGAGACCTGCCTGTTCGTGGGCATGGAGGGGTCTCCATGCCAGGGCTCCGGCTCCAAGGCGCCCAGGGCACAAGATCTTTGACAGCCTGAATGTCCTCTTTGTTGTCCTGTAGGCTTAGAACCTGGATGTGAGTCCTTCTCAATGAAGAACTTACTTTCCCTCAGGGTGTTCGGGAATCTGGACAATGAGGGCCCATCTACATCCCATGGGGGACCTTACCAATGATTCTGGCTGGTGTCGGTTCTGATTGGTGGGTCTCTGTACAGTTCTAGTTCCAAATGCTTGACCACATCAGCTCCGGCTGTATCGTTCTTTGCCCATTGGCACTCAGAGGCACTGGTACGTCAGCCAACGCCACAAGCTCCTGACGCCTTCTGAGGCTGAGAGCTCCAGCCAAGCTGGGCACCTGGTTCCGGATTCATCTGTCCATTAGACAGCCTGTCCTTCCTGACAGGTGACACCACTGCTGTTCATTAAAAGAGAGCAAAAGATGCTGCCACATCCCTGAAACTGATTGGACCCCAAAGCCACCACCCACCACGCAACTATTTCTAGGGATGAAGTCAGATCCAGCCTCTTCTGCACTTACCCTGGGGCATTTTCCCCTTGCCTCTTCTCCTCGCTTCTGTGGAGGATGGCAGAATCCCTGGGGAGCTGGAAGTGGGCCTTGACCCTCCCTCTTCGTCATCCTCCATGCTGTCCCCCTTGTGGAGTGGCCCCCTAAGGCAGTGGGATCATGTTCCTGTGGAACAGCAAATCCTGCCAAATAAATAAATAAATGCAGAGAAGCAGCCAGATTTCATTATCCAAAGGAAGCTGAAGCTGGGGCAATTTCTGATGTTCATTTTAGTGACACTGTAGTGGGGCTGGATGTTCCTCAGAGAATTCGCCCGCTTTAAAAGCCCCTGTGATGTGACGAGCCACTTTCTCAATCTTGGGAAGCTCCAAGATCTCCCAGCCCTTCTCCATTGCCGTGGCCATCCTGGTCTTGTCACCCGGTGAGCACAGGAGGCCGGGGCCCTGTGGGTTGGTCGCCCCTGGACATTCCACCCATAGTGCCTTGTGCAGGGCAAGGTCTGCCCCTGCTCCAAGGCATCCAGGCAGCCCCTCCTCATGTGGCAAGGGGCCACAGGAGACAGCAGCAGCCGCAGCCTGGTGCCTTCCCGGTCCCACTTGTGTCCAAGCTGTACAGGCCTAGACAGGATCTGGTAGGAGCCTGGGCTTTAGAGACAGAGCCTGAGGCCGAGAGAAGGCAAGGGTTCTTCTAGGGTCACCCAGCCATTACTGGAAACACCTAGACTAACAAAGTGGCAGGATTATCTGCTGGCTGAGTTCTGGGATCCAACTGTGTTACAATGGGCAAGTGACTTGACCTCTCGGAGCCGCAGCTTTCTTACCTCTATCTGGGATGGGGATAATGACAACCTGTACCTCCATGCACCATCCTGAGATGAAGGAGATGTATGTAAAGCACATGGTACAGTACCTGGCATGGGGAGGAATTTAATCACTGGTATTGAACTGCTAGTAGTCAGCTTTCCTGAACCCCAGGCCAGGACTCTCTTGACCACACACCTTGCCCTTCCTCCTGAGCCTCTGAAACACCACTGCCCTGGGGACTGGCCCTTTCCAGAGGAATTTGTTCAGACAGGGGCTTCTCTAAGCTGCTTTTTGAATGCAGCAAATGCTGCTACCTCCACTAAGCCCCTGCTGTGTACAGAGCACCAGGCACGTGGGTATTACAGGCCTTTGTACAAGGGTTCAGATCCACCTTGGGAAATGGGGTGAGGCGTGCCTTCTGTGCACACTGTGTGGCCCTGAGTCTCTGGGCCTCAGCTCCCATTTCTGTAAAATGGGGCTGAGACAGCCTCACTGAGTAGCTCAGCGAAGCCAGTGAGTTCCCGTGTATGAAGCTCCACTGAAAGCTCGAGTGGACTGCTATCTGCTACACATGTGCCAATTGTTATTTTTGCATTTACACGATAATGGACAAGACCTTACCCTGTCTCTAGAAACCCATCCCCTGATTGGGCCTCTGAGCAGTGTCCACAGGAAATATTTCACCAGTTATATTCTGCAATCTGGATGTGTCAGCTGTGGTGTTTGGAGAATGCGATGGTCTTCGAAGCCTCCAGGGGAAATGTGACCCATTATTCATTCATTCATTCATTCATTCAACAAATACTTGTGGAGTGCTTGCCATATGCAGGGGCACCGAACTCTAGTGATATGAGGACCAGCTTGACAGAAGTCTTGACCTCTTCATGCTTCCAGTGTAATGAGAGAAATCAACAAAATAAGCACATAAAGAAATAACAAGAAAATATCCACCGATTATTATGAAGAAAATAAAGATAATTTTAAAGGATTTCCGCCCCCCACTTTACTGAGGTACAATTTACAATTAAAAACTGCATATATTTAAGGCTGACCATGTGATCTGGGGGATATTTTCGATAGGGCATGATGGGGGGCAGTGTTATCTGTGAGAAGGTGACATCTGAATGACAAGGGGAGCCTACCACACAGAGCTAACAGATGATTCTGAGCATGAGAAGTGCTGTGCCTGAACTTGTCATAGCATAAAGCATTAGAAGAGTGTCCATGAGATAAATTGATGAGATAATTAAATCAGAGGATGGGGAATGAGCATGCTGGTTAGCAGGAACAGCTGGTGCAAAATCCCCGAGGTCAGAATGAGTTTGGCGTGTCTGAAGAAGAGAAAGGTTAGAGTGGCCAGGTGAAATGAGTGACAGGGAGAGAGCAGAGAAAGAGCTCAGGGAGGGCACGAGCCAGTCCTGTGGTGCCTTGTGTGACTCTGGCCTGTGGCATTTGTACATTTCACCCTCAATGAGCCAGGAAGCCACGGGAAGGTTTTAGGAGGGGGAGCCACAGGCTCTGGGCTACATTTTCCAGTCCTCTTGGCACTGGCAGAGAATGGATTACAGAGGCAGAGTGGAGAGGAGCCAACAGGTGTCCTGGACAATTGTGGTGTCCAGGTGAGAGGCGGCGGTGACAGAGGAAATGGGGAGAGTGTGCAGACTTGGGGTATGTGCTAGAGGTGACTCTGGCAGGCCTTGCTGATGGGCTGGCTGTCAGGTGAAAGACGGAGAGAAGCCAGCCAGAGCTGAAGGCTTCTTGACTTGAGCTGTTGACTGGGTTGGGCTGTGAAGCCACCGGAGCTGGAGAATGCTTAGCCCAGGTGCTGGGGGTCAGGGGCAGGTTTCCTGGAGAGATGGGGACAGGGCTGGAGGGACAGACAGTGGCATTGAAGGAGCCTGGTGACTCAGGGACTCGGGGTCCTGTAAGTTGTGCGTCCCCCAGCGTGGAGTCCACTTGCTAGAGTGAACAGTTTGTTTAATTGCTGGTTCCCTTTCCACCTCACCAGCTCCTGCCCAGCTTAGGATCGAGAGGGGCTGGATGGAGGAGGCAGAGCCTGTGGCCTGTCTGCCTGGCTGAGGGGGGCCCTCTGGAGTCAGATGTCCTGAGTTCCCCTCCCCACCTCAGCAGCTTCGCAGTGCATTTCCTTGCTCACTAAATCCTGAAATACTAGGATGATGGGGCCCCCTTTGAAACTTGAGTGAGGTAAGTTTAGGACAAATTAAAGGAAGTCCTGCTTCTCACAGCAACTTAGGATCTCAGGGGACTCATTACCCTGAGAGGTGGTCCAGGCTGGGAATGTCATGGGATTCCTGAGGGATCCGGGTAAAAGAACAAAATGAGGGGCCCTCAAAGGCCCCTGAGAGGAAACCTGGGATCTGTGTGACCTTTAGGTTGACGTCAGGGAGGGAAACTGGTCTCTTGAGGCTTTTGCTGGCAACAGAGTCGGGAACCATCCTAATCCAATCCAGTGTTCCCCTGCCCTCTGGCTCTCAAACCCTGGGCGGCAGAGCTGGAAGCGGCCCCAGGCTCTGCCCCATCCAGTCCTTTTCCGTCACTCAGGAGAACACTCCTCTGTCTCCCCTCAGCCTGAAGCCCCGCAGTGGCGCCAGTGGTTTCACGACCACATCCAGCACGCCCCATTGGGCCCCGTCCCTCCCGACTGCCCCCGTCCCACCTCCCTGGACTCCCTGCAGCACAGCCAGCCTGGGGCTTAGGAGCAGAGCTCTCATCACTGGGCCTTCGCCCCTGCTCTTCCCTCTGCCAGGGGGATCTCCACCTTTGCCTGTTAACTCTCCCCTACCCTTCCGATTTGGCCTTAGTTGTAAACTCCTAGATAGTCATCCCTGATTCCCACCCCTGCCCCCACCTCCCCAATTTCAGGTCACCTGCCACAGCCAAAAGCTTCCTTAGAGCCAGCCTGGCCTCCAAGCATAAACCTATCCCGCTGTGTCATCGAGGACTAGTTTCACATCTGTCTCCCCTCTGTACAGTTAGCTCTGTGTCTTCCCAGCACCTGGCATGGAATAAATGCTCTTCAATAATAATCATTTAGGCCGGGCGCGGTGGCTCAAGCCTGTAATCCCAGCACTTTGGGAGGCCGAAACGGGCGGATCACGAGGTCGGGAGATCGAGACCATCCTGGCTAACACGGTGAAACCCCGTCTCTACTAAGAAATACAAAAAAAACACTAGCCGGGTGAGGTGGCAGGCGCCTGTAGTCCCAGCTACTCGGGAGGCTGAGGCAGGAGAATGGCATGAACCCGGGCAGCGGAGCTTGCAGTGAGCCAAGATCGCGCCACTGCACTCCAGCCTGGGCGACAAAGCGAGACTCTGCCTCAAAAAAAAAAAAAAAAAAAAAAAAAAAAAAAAAAAAAAAAAAAAAAAAAAAAAAAAAAAAAAAAAAAAAATAATCATTTAAGGTGTCAGGCTCAGAGAATGGAATTGCCATGCACAAAAACACAGCATCATTCATGTATCATTCAACACATATTATTGAGCACTCACTCCATGCCACGCCTTTACTAGGTGCTGGCAACCCAAGGGTGAGCAAGACGTGCCCCCTGCCCTCATGGAACTTACGGTTCAGTCAGGGAGGCAGCCTCCACCGATTGCCCCAGCAAATGTAAAATTGCAATAGCGATCAGCACCACCAAAAGGTAATGCAAGGTTTTATGAGAAACTAGAAAAAAATCCTCAGTCAGGGAGGCCTAGGGAGGCCTAGGGAGGTCTCTCTAAGGAAGCATCCTTGAGCAGAGAGATCTGGCAAGGGAGTAGCAATTGACCAGGTAAAGGGCAGGGAAAGTGTTCCAGGCAGAGGGAACAGCAAGGGCAGAGACCCTGCAGTGGGAAGGGAGGATGAGGAACTGAGGCAGGAGCAGTGTGGCCCGGCAGGGAGCTTCGGGGCAGAGACTGGTATGAGATGAGATTCAGTTGGAATATGCAGGGCTTTGCAGACCACGTTAAGGCTTTTGTCTATCCTAAGAGCAGTGGGGAACCACCAAAGAGTATTGAGCAGGGCCATGACCTAACTAGACTGGTATTATGAAAGCTCAGACCAGTTGATATGGTTTTGCTGTGTCCCCACTCAAATCTCATCTTGAATTGTAGCTCCCATAATTCCCACGTGTTGTGGGAGGGACCCGGTGGGAGATGATTGACTCATGGGGGTGGTTTCCCCCATACTGCTCTTGTGGTAGTGAATAAGTCTCATGAGATCTGATGCTTTTGTAAGGGGAAACCCGTTTCACTTGATTCTCATTTCCCTCTTGCCTGCCACCACATTAAGACGTGCCTTTCGCCTTCCATCAGGGTTGTGGGGCCTCCCCAGCCATGTAGAACTGTGAGTCCATTAAACCTCTTTTTCTTTATAAATTATTCAATCTCAGGTATGTCTTTATCAGCAGCGTAAAAACGGACCAATACACTGGCTTCTGTACAGAGCAGGAACAAGAACCGGGGGCTCCGACACTAAGCCCTTATAGGATGTCCATATTCTGTAGCCTCTGTAGCCCTACTCCCTACCCCAGGTCACTACATCTCCAAGGACCTCCCCTACTCCAAAGCATTGATCTGCCCATGCTCATTCTGGCACTGACATCATCCCCACCCAAAGGCGAGGGCTGGGCTTCAGTGCGAGCTTTCCTGGGCATTTGGTACAACTGTGCTCCATGAGGCTGTAGTGTACACTACACGCTTGTCTCCAGTAGCCAGGACAGGCTGTGCATGCCCAAATGCTGGCCTCAGTGTGCTGCCAGGGGCCATAGTCAGCACCAGTACCCACTGGATGAGGACTTTTTCACCCAGAGTTTGCTCCGTTGAAGAGCAGAGAGCCCAGCTCCCTGCCAAGCCTGCTGGGTTCCACTGTGTGAGGGTTTCCGACAGGGTCCCGGCAGTGGCCCAGCAGCAGCATTTATGCCAGAGCAGCAGCCTTTACATGCCTCGGGTCTACACTCGTGGAACTTGGTGTCAGGACCCAGTTAGGTTAATCCTCCAGGTTGCCTGGGCTGCAGAAACACAGTGAGAGTAAACTGTTTATGTTCTCCGGCTGCTGAGCCTGGGACTAAAGGCCTTCTGCAAAGAAATTATGGCTCTTAGGCTGTCAGTGCTGGAGCGGTGGCTATCTCTTCCGGCATCCACTGTCACAGCAGGAGAGGGGGCCCAGAGAGGTCAGATTCGCACCATGTCATGTTGCTCAAGTGGTCAGAAAATTCAGCTTCCACGTGGAGGCCGTGGGTCTACGTGATAGCTGGTGTGATAATGTTAAACTCTTACCCCTCCACCCACAGCCTTGGAGTGAGAAGAGGAGGAGGAGTTAAACGGTGAGAGTGCAAAATCTGGATTTCAGATCCCAGCAACCCTGGGTTCAAATCCTGCCTTTGTTACTTGTCAGCTGTGGCCCCTTGGGCAAATTTTTCAACCTCTAGGGTCTTTTTTCATCTACACTGCAGCTTTCATTATGACTGCCACTAACCACACGCGACTCTACATTTAAATTAATTCAAATTAAATAAAATTTAAAATGCAATTCATCAGGTACCCCAGCCATATTTCAAGTGTTACTGTGGCTAGTGGCTACTATATTGGACAGCACACACATAGAACAATTTCCATTATTGCAAAAGGTTCTATCCAACAGCTTTGAGCTGTAAAATGAGGATAATGAGAAGGTTTGTTCTATGGACTGTGGTGAAGATTAAATGAGATAATGTACATAAAGCAACCTGGCGTAGCACCCAACATATATCAAGTGCTCAGCTAATGTTTGCTATGATGGTGATGGTGGTGATGGGGTTGGTGAAGTCCATTTGCTTCCGTGTACATTTTCAGTGTCCTGCTGTGTCCACGACGAGAGGTGCTACAGCCCAGTAAAAACGTGCTAGAGTTAGGCAGCGGTGCACCTGGATTTATGTATCAATAAGAAGGTGTTGATCATCTGCTGTGGGCCAGGCACTGTGATCACACACTGCGGGCCAGGTGCTGTGGTAGGTTTGTGATATGTCACAAAGTCAAACAAGACATAGTCTTTATCCTCCAGGAGAGATGCCCACAAATAAAGTATAGAATGCAGAAAACACCCAAGGAGAGTCTGAAGAAAAAGGAAAGGAATAGCAAGCCCTGAGGGCTTCCCAGAAGAGGTGGCATTTGCTCTAGGTCTTAAAGGAGGTGTAGGATTTAAGCTGGAGAGGGCAGGAGGACATTCCAAACAAAGGGAACAGCATGGGCTGTCAGGAAGGGCCTGAAAAGTTCTCTGTGCTTGGAAATGATGGCCAGCTCAGAGTGGCTGTCCAGGGAGGATGGGCCATAGGCCCAGTGCTCAGCAAATGCCAGACACTCCGTAAGTATTTGTGGGATCCGCGAGTGGAATGAAGCTCATAACTGTAACTCTGGGCAAGTTATCTGACCTCCCTATGCCTCCTGCCTGCTCACACTTCACCAGCTTCTCACCCTGGCCCCAGCAAGCCTGTGGAGATACAGAGAGATGAGACGAGAACATGCTTCCATCACAAACATAAGGTGGTCTGACTTTGTGCCTCAGTTTCCCACCTGTAAAATAGGATAATAATAGTAGTCACTTCCTTGGACCATTGTAAGGATTAAAAGAGTTAAGAGTGGCATGTTTAGAACAGTAGCAAGTACAAAGTGACCCTAAAGAAGGATCAACTAGCAATGTTGGCATGGCGACAACAGATATCCTTGCTTTTGTCATGGAGAAGGGAAGTGTGGGCTGACCCGTTTGAGTAGGACTTAAAAGTTCCTAAAATCATGTTGGCCCATCACACCTCGCCTGCCTTAAAGGATTTTTGAGACCATAAAGTACATATGCCGGGTGAATGCAGACTGGAGAGGGTGGTGCCCCAGACTGTCAATTACAGCAGCAATGGGGAGGCAGATGGGTTTGAGGTTTGCTCCTGAGCTGATTTACTGTCTGCAGTGGTTTTGCTCTGGAGAGCCTGGGCTCTGTTTTGGGAAATCCAGGAGGTGACTTTTCCTCAGGATCTTGAGAGATGAGTAGGAGCTTGCTGGAAAGGCCAGCAAGAGAACCATACTATGTTAAGGTCCTGTACCTAACTAGTTATAGGATTCTCTATCCGATAGAGACAAAACCCATCCAGACCTGCCTTGCTTGACATCTGACACCCTCAAGATGCCTCCAAGACTTCACTGTGCTTTCTTGCTGAGCCTTGTCCTCTTTTCTTTTCTCTTTTTCTTTTCTTTTCTTTTATTTATTTTCTTTTATTTTTTGAGACAGAGACTTCCTCTGTCACCCAGGCTGGAGTGCAGTGGCATGATCTCCACTCACTGCAACTTCCGCCTCCCAGGTTCAAGTGATTCTCCTGCCTCAGCCTTCCAAGTAGCTGGGATTACAGGCACCCACCACCATGCCTGGCTAATTTTTGTATTTTTCGTAAAGATAGGGATTCACCATGTTGGCCAGGCTGGTCTTGAACTCTTGACCTCAGGTGATCACCCACCTCAGCCTGCCAAAGTGCTGGGATTACAGGCGTGAGCCACCACACCGGCCCTCGTCCTCTTTTCTTATACCTCCTGAGTACCCCCACCCCTGCAGCTGCAGCAAAGTAGGCATCCCCAACCCACTAGCCTGCGTCACTACTTCCCGTCCCTCAGCCTGCAGCCCCTCCCCAGTGGGAACCAGCTTCAGGTGCCTCCCTGGGAAGCGTTTCTTGCCTCCCACAAGGCCCCTGCATCACCTCTTAGCAGTAACCCTGCTCCCTGATTTGGAAAAAGACATTTCAGCCTTTTTCCAAACCAATTCTGACCTCACCTGCAGCAGAATCACCTGCTCAAATAAAAATGCAGATGCCCAGGTCAGACCTACAACATCAAAATCTCTAATCCTGTGGTCTGCAAATCTGCATTTAGATAGCAATTCAGGTAATCCTTTTGCTCAATGAGTTCAGAAAGTCACTGAACTGCTCAATTTCACTGTAGCATATCTTTTTGTTTGCATCTTTTTCCCTCCACTAGACAGGGGTTTCCTGGGGGCGGGGACAGGGATAGTGCCTTGCTGTCTGTTTCCCCAAGGCCTGGCGCAAGGCCAGTGCCCAGGCAGTTCTGAATGAACCATTCCTGGACATGACACGGTTCCCGTGCCCTCCCTCCTTCCAGCCCATGCCGGAAATAAACTTTTATGAAGGCTTTTGTGAGTAGTCTGTGATCTCTCTGGGAGGCCATGCATGTCTCTCTTAACCAAGAGAGGAACCTAGAGGAAGAGCAGCCCAGCCCTTGGTAACAAGGGACTGGGGGTGGCCCCAGGACAGGGTCCTGGATGAAGAAGGGTCTGGTGGCACTGGAGGGGCTGGGGGAGAGTGTCCTGGTTCTTAATCAACAGGAAGGGCCTCTGCCTCCAGGATCACTTTTCAGCCCAGCTGCTTGGACATAACCCGAGCTGGGGTTGGGGTTGGGGGGAGGGGCGGTGACAGACAGACAGGCTGATGGGGAGGCCAGCACTGGGACAGACGACCAGCCCAGCACGCCTGCCCGCCCAACTCCCGCACACCCCCACTGCCCTGGGAAGGTGCATCCAGGGAGAAGGCTCAGCTGGTGAGCTCAGAACACCCTTCTGCTCCCCTCCCCCACCCTGCCCTCCCCTTCTTCTGCTCTCTCCAAGCTCAGGGACATTCAATCCTTCCTTTGATGGACAGCCAAGAAAAGACTTCTTCCACATCCTAAATTTGTTAGCACCAGCTAATCGTCTTAACCTTCCTCCCTCCTGTGCTCCCAATAGGCGCCTCCTTAAAGACACAGGGTGCTTTCTGATTCTCAGAGGGGAGCACCAGGAGGGATCAAATCCCCACAGGGGCAGAGGAAGTTTCCCTGGAGGCCCCTCCTCTGCCGTGGCTGCTGGTGAGCCGTGGTGTGCAGGCACATGGGGCAGGAGCAGTGACGGCGGCTGCAGCTGAACCTGAGGTTTGGCAGCTTAGAACCCCCTGATTCAAGTGGGGGTGCTTCCCAGCGGGAGTCACTGCCCTCATTAGGGGCTCACCCCAGGGTGCTGCTAGAAAACTGAAGTTAGCCAAATCCCAGGTAAAGCCCAGCAGAGGGACACTCTTTCTTGACCCTCACCGGCTTCTTCATCTTCTCTATTGTGTCTCTCTTTAGCCTCTTCCTTCTCTTCCTCCTCATTATAGCTTCCATCTACTTTACAGGGTGCCAGACGGCATGCTTAGGGCCTGACCGCAGCTCCTTCAGAACCCTAACAGCTAGAAATTCTTATACTCATTTTGCCGATGAGAAAATTGAGGCTCAGAGAAGTGAAATGATGTGTCTGTGTATATAAGGTAATCCCATATGAGTTAGGGCTGGGGTGTGGACCACCGTCCACACTGTTGCTGTTGACCACCATACCATTCTGTCTCTAAATCACACATTTCTGAACTGCTCACGCATGCACGCACATTAGATAAAAGTGACCTACTGCGATCTATTAAATTAGGTCACCCCATAAACATCTCTTACAGGACCAGGCACATAGTAGGCCCTCAGCACGAGTACCCCTTCCTCCCTCCCATCCCCTCATCTCTCTCCCCATTCTGTCTCTCTCTTCCTGCTTTTTCTCCTTGCCTCCAGGCTTATGACACAGGTGAGAAGAGCCAGGACAGAAGGGAATGTGGCTGTGGCCTACAGACCTTGTCCTGGCCCTGAGCCTCCCAATAAATAACGAGGTCTGTATATAAGCCTCCGGCTCTGCAGCATCTCAGCTTGGGAGGAATGGCGTTTGCTGGCGGAGGGATTAGGAGTCCTGGGAGGAAGGGACAAGGGCCTCCCTCCGAAGCAGCAGGGGAGAGCCTCTGATTCACTCTCTTTCTCCTTTCCATCTGTGGCCCCACAGAAACAGCAAAGAAACCTGAAGAAAACCTAACAACTTTGCCGTCAAGGTCCTCAGTGGGTGTGAGGCTGGTCTGGGAGGGAGGAGTTCCCCTTCCTCCAAAGGGCTGGACCCTGACCCGAAGGCATAAGAGACCCTTCTGAGACCCAGCATGCTCAGAACACAGGCAGGAAACTGCACTTCTTGCCCCCTGGCCCACCTCCTTCCTCTTCCCAGCTTGTCTGGGTCCCTAGAATGGGGGTTGTCTGGCCAGATAGAGTCTCTAGTCATTTGCTCAAGACCTCTGAGTCACGGAGGTGAAGAAGCCTCTGGCACCAGCTGAGGCTGAGGGGCTCTGGGGGAGGGGTCAGTACAATTGCAGAGGCTGCCAGGAAGATGGATCAGATGGCCACATCTGATCTGAGTGTCACGAAGAAGTCCAGCTGAGGTTGCTGGCGAAGTGTGAGCAAGCTGCCGGCCTGAGCTGAATTAAAATCATCCTATACCCGCAGGGTGGCTTAGTAATAAGAAGCAAAGCTGCCATTTCCCAAGCACTTATTAAGTGCAAGACCCTTACATATGTGTATATGTTTCCAACAACCTTGCAAGCTGGTACTATTAATTCCACTTTATAAAGAGCCTGAGGCTCAGAGAAATTAAAAGAAACTTACCTGGGGCTCTGCAGCTATTAAGAGTTGCTGGGATCTGAACCTAGGTCTGTTTGGCTCCGAAGCTCATCCCCGAGGATACCCCTGAGAAAACCTCCGATACAGAAGATCACTCAGTGTGTAAGCAAAACACTACTGAGTGACAGCAAGAGCAGCCAACAGGTGTGGACCCACGCACCATCCTCTCACCTGTCGCCTGACTCACCTGCCTTCCCCATGCCACACTTCTGCTGTGTCTTTCCGGAGGCAAATGGACAAGGATGTTTCTTGGACCAGAAAGGGATGCCCTCCCCTTATGAAAACAAGTGGAAGCATTCCCCACAGAAAAGCCAGCTGGTACCAAGGGGGTCACTTAAGGAAAAGTGAGGGCCTAAGAGTCCCCTCCACAACTCACCTTCTCCTTGTGGCTCAGGTGCTACCTAGCATGGATATTTGCATAGCCAAGGGCTGCAGCCTGCAGCCTGCCTTTGCTTCTGTGGTGCTGTCCCCATGGGATTTCCTGCCGCTGCCTCTGTACTGACACCCAGGGTGCCTTGATACCCCCGTGCTCCACCTGACCCATGTGGGCAATTCATCTCCACCTCCCCTCTGGCTCAGACAGGCTGGAATTCTCTTAACAAGTTTACCAAACCCAAAGAGAAGTGTTTAAACCATTTTTAAAAATGTCTTAGAATTTTCAAAGGTTCTGACATCACAGTGCTTACAGAGAACAGGTTTCTGACCCTAAACCGGTAGAAGGTCACTTCCAGGTCTCAACTCCATTATTCTGTCCCATCAGAGACAGAAGCAGCTGCCCTTGCCTTCAATCCCTTTCCCGCTTCCTCCAGGAGGGTCCTGGGGCTGTCATAGAGGCCCAGCTGCCTAGCCTGGTGCAGGGGACAGGGAGCGGGGGTGGGGGCGCTTTGGCAGCAGTGTCCCCTGATCATTTCCCACTGCCCCATCATGGAGGCCCATGGTCCACAGTCGCCAGCAGGCTCGGCAGCCTCTCTGCTCTGTCTTTGGAGAGAGTGGTCGTATGATGCCCGCACAATGGCATGTTTTTATTTTTATTTACTTTTAAGAAAAAGAGAGGATATTGTTTCCTTCTTTCTCACATCTCCTTTTGATCTTAGCCCTGGCCCCAATTCTGTGGGGCTCCCTGACCCTCACAACATGTGGGGCCAACTGTGTGTAGCCTTCTGTTGTGTTCAGGGGCTAGAGACAATGATGGCAGCTCCTGCTGTCTTGCCAGGCTGCCTCGACCTGTCCCAGGGTAGACCTCTGCTGCGATTCCCTTAGTGACTCCTTTACAGGTATTTTTCTCATCTGCAGAAGTCACAATGTCCTTGGCCTTTTTCCAGGCCTCCCCACCTGGTGTGGGCTGCCCAGGTGATTCCAACTTCCCTGAACCCAGTGCCTTCTGGGATGGGGCTGAAACGGGGCCCCATGGCCAGCTCCTGAGTAAGGTCAGAGGTCAGGAGAGTAGGACGAGTTGGTCATCCTGGGCTCCTCTTAATGATTTATTAGCCACTGTTCCCATTAGGAGCTGTTAGCACATCAAAGCAGGATTTGCAGATCCTGGATGCATAGTGACTGTGACAGACATTAGCTGGTGGCTGCCCTGGAGCCATAAAACTCCCACTGGGTGAGCTGGAGGTGGAGAGAGGCGCTGATCACTTTGGTTCTCAACTACAGCAAAGGCAGACGAGATCCAAATGTCCACGGCTAAGATCTAAATGTCCACGTTTCTAAAATGAATTTGTATATTAACTCATGAAATCACTGAGTTTGGCACTCTAGGTAAGTTTAGACTGTGTGACACAGTACAATACAGGGCAAAAGGCAGATTCTGGAATCCACAAGATCTGGGTTCAAATCCCAGCTATGGTATCAAGAAATTGCAGGAAGTTGGGTTCTCTCAAAGCCTCGGCCCTGTCTCTAGTGGCATGAGGATAACAATCCTCTTAAGAGACATCAGGAGAGGACCTGGAGCCACATGTTAAACTGCCTGGCATGAGGTGACACTCGAGAAACAGGGTTTCTTACCCCACGGCGCATGTGTAATGCAGGGGCCTTCCAGCGGCCTCCTTCGTCTGAAGGAAGCCACCTACTGAGAGGTCTCTGCCATCCTGCTCAGGGTACCGCGCTTCTTAGTGCTGTCTTTTACCGATGGGCAAAGGGTGGGCTGTTCTCTTTGTGATGCTGAGGGGGGCTGGGGCAGACCAGGTTCCCTGGGAAGCTGACTGTCAGCTAACAGACTCTACTTACACACCATTGAAAGGGGAGGGGAAGAGAGAGAAGTGAAAGGCAGCAGACCTGGGCAATGGAAGACAATGAGCTGTGCCAAGTCTCAGTGATGGCCTCAGCCCACCCAGGTAACTCTGGAACTGGGATGGCCCCTCAGAGTTGCCCCAAGGGGGCGAGGCCATGAAGGGGGTTCTTGGACAAGGTGGCTCTCTTTAGCCAAGGCGCTCCTGCAGAGGACTATGCCCGAGAGCTACTGCAGGCAGCACCCTAGCACATGAAGGGACAAGTCCTTCATTCCCTAAACGGGAACCTGGATGGCACGGCACAGCAGGCACTACAGGGGCCTTTCTACAGGGACCAGCACATGGGCCGGGGGTCCTGAGAGCAGGGCTCCATCTCCGCCTTCACTAAGGGGAGCCATGCACCCCTCAGGAGAATCGAGGTCCTAGGAGTTTCTGTCACATTCCTGCGTATACTTCACAACTGTAGGTTTGAGAAAATGGGAGTGTTGGGCTCAATGAAGACATCTGTTCAACTTTGGCTCTGATTTCTGAAGATTTCTCTTGTTCAGAGAAGTGGGAGAATCAGGGAAATCAGGAAGGGAGCTCCCCCTCCACCCCTGAACCAAAATAATTTTGCCAAAGTCTGGACACCCCAAAGGTCTCCCAGTGCCGTTGGGAAAAATGCCAAGCTCCTCCCTGCCCTGGCCTTCAAGATTCCCTAAGGTCTGGCCCCTGCCTGCCTTTCCTGCTTCATTTCTTGTCCGTTTCTTTTCTTCTCCTGAAACTCTAGGGCAGAGCTGCTTAATAGAACTTTCTGCAAGGATAATATTTTCTACCTGCGCTGTCTAATACAGTAGCCACAGCTACGTGTGGCTATTCAGCACTTGAAATGTGGTTAGTGAGGCTGAGGAACTGAACTGAATTTTTTATCTTATTTTAATTTTATTGTGGTTTTGTTTTTGTTTTTGTTTTGAGACGGAATCTCACTCTGTTGTCCAGTCTGGAGTGCAGCAGTGCAATCTCAGCTCACTGCAACCTCCGCCTCCCTGGTTCAAGCGATTCTCCTGTCTCAGTCTCCCAAGTAGATGGGATTACAGGCTTGCACCACCATCCCCACCTAATTTTTGTATTTTTAGTAGAGGTGGGGTTTTGTCAGGTTGGCCAGGCTGGTCTCGAACTTCTGATCTCAAGTGATCCACCCACCCAGGCCTCCCAAAGTGCTGGGATTATAGGTGTGAGCCACCGTTCCTGGCCTACTTCAATTTTATTTTAAGGGCCACAGGTGGCTGGCAGGTACTTAATAGACATCACAGCTCCAACCACAGAGGATTTTTTTCAGTTTCCCACCCCAGGGCCTTTGCACTTGCTGTGCTGGTGTGCAGTGACCATCCCTTGGACTCTCTCGTGCCACCTCCTCATTATCTAGGTTTCGACTCCAACACCACCTCCTCGGAAAGGCCTTCCTCAGTCATCCAGGCTAAAGCATTTTCCCAAATTCCAGCCCCCTCCACTCTATAGCAGTCATCAGTGTGTACATTTTCCCATTTATTTATTTCTGTTTATTGTCTATCACCTACAGCTAGAAATAATAATAATATATAAGCCAATATTTGTATGGTGCTTATTGTGTGTCAGGTACTGGTTTATCGCTTCACGTATATTATCTCATCTAATTCCTTTAACTCTCCTGTGAGACAGGAGAGTTGCTGCTTTGTCCCCATTTTGCAGACGGGGACAGTAAAGCTCAGAGGTGGGCTTGCCCAAGGCCACCTGCTAGAAGATGTCTTTTCTACCTCTGTAGTCCCAGCACCAACACAGAGCAGTGCCAGACATAGCGAGCAACGGCTCAGTACGTGGCCCTTGACTGCCGGTCTGGCTAAGACTCAGCAGGGTGGGGTGGCTGGGCTGGTGTGGACCCAGGAAACCCTCTGATCTTGGGCGTGGGCATCAGCCTTGCAGCCCCATGGAACCCCTGGTTGGGATGGTAGGCTGGGGGCAAGGACAAGGGCGGTGCTGAGTGTGGCCTGCCGATCACTTGTCCCATTTTGGGAGAGCCCACTGGGCTGGGAGGGGAGAGGAACGGACCTCGCTGGGCAAAACTGGCAAACCCTTCTCCTAGGCAGTGAATGCTGCTAGTGGCCATGGTGGACTCGGCCCATTGCTGGGGCTGGGGCTGTGGCTTTCCCGGTTCCTTGACAGAAAGGGACCAGAGCTGTGGAGACCACCCAGACTTTTCGTCTGCAGAGAGTTCTGACATCCGCCTGGCCTCCCCAGCAGAGCCCTCGCCTGGGGCTGTCCAGCTGCAGGGGGGCGTGGAAGGAGTTCTGTGCAGCCCAGCAGTGGGGAGATATCTTCCTAGCGATCAGCATCTGATAACACGGTCTGGTCTCCCCAGGGTGCCCCTGCCTCCTCTAAAAAGCATCTTCTCTTAATTAAAAAGTCAGACAGGGCCTTCTGTCTGGAAGGGACATTCCATGAGGAGGGGAAGCCACCAGAGAGGTCTCACCCTCCTCTTGGTCCTGCTGTTTCCATTTCCTATGGATACTGCACCCCCCATGTCCCATCCCCCACCCGGCACCCCAGGCTTCTAGGTGTGAGAGAGCTTTGCACAAGGAGCCTGAAACACAACTGCCATTTCCAATGAGGCCCCTTATCTGCTGGGTGACCCAGACTCAGCTTCTTAACCTTCTAGCCTCCAATTCCTCATTCCTGTGAGGGAACACATGTGCCCCTCTATGATTGCCATAGGATCTAGGGAAGTACGATGCTCTCAACTTTCAAGACTTTATACATGTGAGGTTAATGCAAGTATAAAAAACCATAACAATGTTCATACAAAAGTTTCGTATAGGCTCACTCCCTTACGCTCAGAAAACAATTTATCAAAGGAAAACTGCTAGATGCACAAAGATATTCACTGCAGCATAGAATATAAAAAACACAGAAACTTCATGATCTAGTAAGCAACTCAAAGGTAAATTATGGTATGTGATCTTTAAACGCAGCCATGTTAAAGATGTCATTTCCAAGGCTGCCCTGATGCAGGAATGTGTCTGCCTTGTCATGGTAAATGAAGGAAGCAGCGGACCGTATTCCGTGCACACCGATTTCTGCTCTGTGAACATAGGTATGCGTGTGGATGAGGATCACAGGGGGGAAGAGAAAATGGAAACAGTTGTGTGAGAGTGGAGGTGGGGGATTAGGGATGATGGCTTTTCTTTCACAAAATGTCCTTTAATGTTCTTACAGAGCCGTTTGAACAATAAATATATGTCAGAAAAACAAACCAAAAAAATTTTTAAAGCAAAGCCAAATGTAAAATCCAAAGTGTTTCCACTCTTCTCAGCTTAGATGGATCCAGTTTCTGGACTTCTTGGCCTCCCGAGCACCCCACATCCCCAGCAGGTACACAGGAGGCCGTGCAGCTCACTGTGCAGCTCGGGCCTCAGTCTTCAGCCTACATGGTCTGGCGTGTGAGACATCAGAACTTGGCTTCATCCTTTCGTTTTCCCTTTGCCCCTTCTCGTGCCACATGCTTAAGGCCCTTTCTGTTCAAAAGACAGTGGTTTCAGCCCAGTGCTGTGGCTGGCGCTTGTAATCCCAACAATCTGGGAAGTCGAGGCTGGTAGATCGCTGGAGTTCAGGAGTTCAAGACCAGCCTAGGCAACACGGCGAAACCCCATCCCTGCAAAAAATTTTAAAACAGTAAATTAGCCGGGCGTGGTGGTGTGTGCCAGCAGTCCCAGCTACTCGGGAGGCTGAGGTGGGAGGGTCGCTTGAGCCTGGGAGGTTGAGGCTGCAGGGAACTGAGATCACGCGACTGCCCTCCAGTCTTTTGAAACCCTGTCTCAAAAAAAAAAAAAAAAAAAAAAAAAAAGTCACCAGACTCTGGTTAGAGGTTCTACATCCTCAGTTATGAAAATTCTTTCATTTGCAGTTGTACTGAGACCTGCTGAGGATACCAACTACGTTTCCTCACAGGGACCAGCTGTGATTGGTTGCGGTTGCCAAGAAGTACAAGAAACAGCGCTGAAATAGATTAGTTATGTCTGCCATGGGCCCTAGATAGAGGAATGGTATATGTCCCGTGGTATCTGCCATTCCAGAATAGACAGGTACTCAACGCAGGGCTCGGACTTCTGGGCTTTCATCTCAACCCTGCCAGTGCTTTCCTGGAGAACCTTGGGTACTGTACAGCTTTGTCATGTGCGTAAGGAAAAGCGGAGGCTCCCCGTTCTCCAGGCCGTGTGCTGGTCTGGAAAGAGGATGGACTCTGCAGTCTCATAGACCCGGGCAAGAATCCCAGCTCCACCGTTTACTCGCGATTTGACCTTGGGTAATCTGTGTAACCGAGGGAGCCTGGGTGTTTACCAAGATAGGCCGAGTTATAAAGATTAGAAATAGTAAATAGACACAGTGCCCAGTCTACTGCTGGCACACAGTAGGTGTTAGGATAGCTGTTATCCTGGCCACTTGTGACATTCAGAGGGGTTGGTGGTGCTGTTCAGCCAGGTGGCGTGGAAGCAGGCCATGGGGCTGCCAGGCTGCCACCCATGAGGCAGTGTGTTTCTTTATTTCTTCCTGGCCCAGTTACACATGCACGCCTTCACCATGCCCTCCCGGACTAATGACGCAGCTGCCTGAGACAGGATTCATTGAGAGACAGGGACAAAAATGATGTTTCACTTGATTGTGCTATTGTAAGTTAAACACTCCATATTATAATGAACTTATAACATTTGCTAATTCCTAATTGCTGTGTATGTTTTTAATTGTGTGCAATTTAAAGTAAGGTTTAAGAAAAATAGATATCCAGGGGTGATTAAGTACCTTACTAATTGTTAATTATGCCCTGTCCCTGCTTCACGGAGTCCTGCTTTACCTCCGGGCCTGAGGAAAGCAGCCTCCTAACTCACCTGGCATCCTGGGGCGGGGGACTTGTGTGGGGCTTGTCTTCAGCTCTGGGCCCCATGCCCAGTAGAAGGAGGGAGGCAAGAGGGAGGGATGCAAGCACACTTGAAGGTGGTGTACCCAAACAATTCCACTCTTGGTCAAACTAACTCTCACGTACTAGTTCAGTGTCCAAACACTGTTATGACATTGCTCCTTCACAGATCTGGAGTCAGATGATAACCAGTGGGCCCACCCATCTGTTCATTTAATTACTCAGTCATGCATTCAGCAAGGATTGACTGAGCCCACCCTCTGGGCCAGAAGTTCTGGGCTGTGGAATTGGAGCAATTCAGGCCTGGAAGGTCCCCAGAGATTGTGTATTGCAAATTAGCAGCTTGAGGACCAAATGCAGCTCTTTCACAGGTTTTGTTTGGCCTGCAGAGTGGTTTTTAAATGTTCTTAAATTAGTATCAGCATTTAGAAATAAGATTTTGCAGAAAATATCTGATTCTCAACTTTTCTTGAATAGTTTCAAGATCTGCCAATAGTAGGTCTACATCCTCAACTGGCAATACTTGGTTGCAGCTGAGGGGTATCCAATCCATTGTAGGCACACAGGCAAGCCCTTAGCACTTTGCCAGTCTCCACCATGCCCTATTGCACGACACCTGGCCTACTTCATTCATTTATGTGACCTGCCTGGCTCCTTGTAGGCATTGGAGTTTGTGGCACCTAATCTCCCTCAACTCTTCTTAGAGTAGTGACTAAAGAATTAAGGACTGTGCCCATGATAAGTCTTACAGTTTAACAACAGACAAGGTAGAAAAACATGGACATGGAACATAGAACTGAGATCTACACATAGAAATGAGAATAATTCACTGAATATTTTGATGTCATGGGGTTGTGGTAAATCAAAGCCAGCTGAGTGAGGAAGAGGATGTTAAGCCGTGATGTGCATACTGCAACCTCTGCTGGAGAACTGTGGATGCCTTTTGGATGTGGAAAAGGGAGCAAGGCTTGCATAAACACTGATTTCCTGGGAAAGGCCTGAGGTGAGAGGCTGGGGGTGGAGCAGGAAGTCCCTCCCCTTAAGAAGATATCTCTAGGTCCTGTGGGAGGATCTCACTGTTTCTGGGAGACTCAGTCAAGGATGACAAGTTCAAGTATGGAGACTCCAGATTGTTATCAAAATAGAGTTGAGGGGTCAGAGCCAGCACAGTGCAATGGGCGAGGCCCGCCTCTGATTGATTTCCACCTCGCCCACACAAGGGCTGACTTGAGAGAGAACCTTTCCACCTTCCCTGGGCCCACCGTCCCTATCTGTGTGTGGCAGCCCAGCCCCTCTGCCCTGTGCTGGAGGCCTGGCCAGGAAACTGTTCAGCCTGAGAACAATGCCTGCCCTTGGCCTGAATCTGTAAAATTGGGACTGCAGTCTCTACCAGCAAGACCTACCCCCAAGGTTTCCACACTCAGGACTTAATGATTCTGACCCCAACCGGGAAGCGACAGGGGCCCAAGGAAGTAAGAAAATGTGCAATTTGTCCCAACAGTTCAAAGCCGATGGTTTAAATCTGTACTATTTCACTCACATGGTCACCCAGCCCCGTCCAGCCTGCTCTGCTTTGCTCAGCACACCCTGAGCCCTGCCTGTGTTCTTTGCGGGTTCCAGGATTTTAAGGGCTCATCTGAGAGGCAGGGCAACAGGGTGATTAAAGGCCTGGTAGGAACCGGGCCACACAGCAGGAGGTGAGCGGCGGACAAGCAAGCGAAGCTTCCTCTGAATTGACAGCTGCTCCCACATTGTTCACATTATGACCTGAGCTGTGCTCCCGGTCGGATCAGGGGAAGCGTTAGATCCTCACAGGAGTGAGAACACTATTGTGAACTGTGTATATGAGGGATCTAGGTTGCACAATCCTTATGGGCCAAGGTGGAACAGTTTCATCCTGAACCCATCCCTCCCACCCCAAAAAATTGTCTTCTAGGAAGCCAGTCCCTGGTGCCAAAAAGGTTAGGGACTGCTGCCCTAGAGTCAGCCTGCCCCTCACCAGCTTGGGATGCAAGGCAGGAGATGCTGCCTCTCTCTGTCTCAGCCTCCTGATGTTCACCTTAAAAGGCTTATAAGCGTTACATATGGTAATACCTGTGAAGCATTAAGATTGACGCCTGGTTGACTGGGCGCAGTGGCTCACGCCTGTAATCCCAGCACTTTGGGAGGCCAAGGCAGGCAGATCATGAGGTCAGGAGTTCGAGACCCGCCTGGCCAATATGGTAAAACCCTGTCTCTACTAAAAATACAAAATATAGCCAGGCATGGTGGTGCATGCCTGTAGTCGCAACTACTCAAGAGGCTGAGACAGAAGAATTGCTTGAACCCGGGAGGCAGAGGTTGCAGTGAGCCGAGATCGTGCCACTGCACTCCAGCCTGGGCGACAGAGCAAGACTCTGTCTCAAAAAAAAAAAAAAAAAAAAAAAAAAAAAAAAAGGTGCCTGGCACATGAGAAGAGCTCTTATTAGCCATTCTTCTGGTTAGAACACAGAGGGCAGTATCATATGCTTCTGGGATTGGATGCCGTTATTTCTGACCTCATAACCATAACAATTGTCATAGTTATGTTTATTGAGTGCTTACTCTAAGCCAGGGACGGTGCTAAATATCTTACTTGTATTCTTTCATTTATCACCCAAATCCAGTGAGGTAGATACTCTTATTACCCCCATTTTACAGAGGATACTGGGCTCAGAGAGGTTAAGCAGCTTGCCCAAGGTAACACAGCTAGTAAGTAGTAAAGTAGAAATTCGAACCTCTGGCTGTTTGGCTGCAAAACCTGTGCTCTTGTCCAGGATTCTGGGCAGTTCCCCATTCCTTCTAAGTAAAAGGAAGAACAGTGAAACTGAGACTGTGTGCATGTGTCTGGTTGAAGCTCCTCCTAAGATGGTCAGTGTCCGGATGGGGTTCGTGATCAGTCCTCAATGGGGGACTCTGGGAGCCAACTTCAGGCAAGAGACGAGCGTGGTCTGAACTTTGCCCAGGAATGAGGTCACATGGTCCTCAAAGGAACTTGAAAGGACTCATTGCAAGTTTTCCTTCTCAGCAGTCTAACCATCTCCCCCCACCACTAAGTCTTGTTGACTCTTAATTTGCTTTTGCAGCTGAAGCAATAAATGTAAAGGTTAAGAAAGAAAACTTTAGGGTGTAGCTGATTCCAAATGTGGCTCTGCCAATTTACTAGCTGTGTGACCTTGGACAAATTACTTAACTTCTCTGCGCAGCCACAAGAGCCCCATCTGCAAAATGGCGCATAATAGTACTAAACCTGCCTGTCAGGGCAGTGAGATGATGCATGTCTTTGGGGCTAAGGGCATGCCTGGATTTCAATTGTATGACTATGGGCCAGAACTTTGACCTCTCTGTGGCTCGGTTTCCTCCTCCGTTAAGTGTGGACAATAGCACACCTTGTATAGTTACCTTATAGGGCTACTGTGAAGAGAAAATTATATGATGTGTAAGGAGCTTGGCGCTGGTTAGAGGTTAGCATGATGCCAAACCAAAATGGGTTATTAATATTAGGTTGATGCAAAAGTAATTGCGGGTTTTGCCATTCCTTTTAATAGCAACATAATAAATGTGACTTTAAAATCAGAAAGCTCGTCCTTCAGAGATACAGGCCTAGTTGTCAAAGCAAGACCTATGAAGCCTGCAGCCCCTCCTAGGCCTCTGAGGGGTGGTGTTCGGCATGAGTCTGACCTGAGCTGTGACCCTTCGCCAGCCCCTCCTCTCTGCTCCTCCGGCAGTCGCCTGGCAGGGCCCTGGCCAGCAGAGCCATGATGTGACGTTTGAGCTTCCCCAGTCAGGTCCTTGCACAGGAACACTGGCGAGATCCGGTGTCAGGAAGAAGTCCCGGGTCAGAGGTGTGATGCCCAGAGACTTGTCTTCCCTTCAGGGACCTGAGTGACACCTCAGTGGAAGAAAGCAGCCCTGACTTGGGACTCAAGGGCTGGGGCTGGCGGTCAAGGGTCTTGTAAAGGACCACTTGCCCCTCCCAGTCCAGTCACTGGTCACAAGGCCCAGAGCCACAGGCAGGGGAGCTGCCCAGAGGGCTGCAGCCAGAGGAGACTGGAGTTTGGGAATTCCAGACAGCACATTTCCTTTCTGCATCTCAGTCCCTCACTCAGAAAATGGGGCTGCTGACTCCTGCCCCAGCCTTTCAGGGCTGTTTTGTGACTCAAATGAGAAAAGGTACAACAAAGCCCTGAGAAGGAAGAAGGACTGAATGTCAGCCACAGAGTGCCCCCAGGCAGGAGCTTGCTTGGGAGTGGAGACCAACATGGGGCCAGCCTCACCCCAGAACCAGCTGCACTCCCGGCTCTAAGCTGGATGGAAGGCAGAGTCAGGGGGCCTGCACCTCGTGGGCAACTTGGGGGCTGCAGTCTCACTCTGGGGTTCCTGGCCTCAGTCTGCAGGAAGCAGTAGGCGTGGTGACCAGCAGATGAGCCATGCTCCGGGGAAAAGCTGCCACAGTCCCCCAGGATGACGTGTCAGGGGACTCAGATGGGGCGATCTCCTGAGCTAGAAAAGAAGCCCCCAAGGTCAGGGACAATGGGTGACCTTTACAGCCTCCTGCACAGCAGCCATGCATAGCTGGTGTTGAGCAGGTGTTGAGAACGGGCAGGAGGGAGATACAGCTCCAGTGTGCCAGGACACAATCTTCTTTACCCCTTCATACTGCACTGAGCCATGCTTCCAAGCGCCTGCCTTCTGCTGAAGAATGAGAAAAATAATCCTGGGTAACTCAGCCACTTCCTGCTCAACCCTTAGCCTTTCAGGTTCTCATCAGCTGTCGAGACACCATTCCCCTCTCTCCCTTTTATTCACCCAGAATTACAGCTGGGTGGGGGAGGGGACCAGCTCAGGAGGGGCACGGGGGTGGCCTGGCGCCATCTTCTGTCTGGGTTGTCCTTCCTCTTTCCAGGGGCTGGGCATCAGCCTCCATCCTCCTGGGCAGAACCCTGCAGCCAGGTCCCCCATGCCCTCCTTGCCTGTGGCCTTCTGCGGCCATTTTCCTGAGCCCCAGGGCTGCTAGCCCCCATTCCAAGGGATGTGGGACTCTGGCATCAAGGGAGCTGCAGGGGTGGTAAGGGGACCTCCTGTCCCTCTGCCTGCTCAAACCATCTCTCACCAGAGCCATCTCCATGAGGCCTCCTGGCCCCAGGCATGTACCCTCACCCGTTGCTAGCTAGGCTGGGGAACAGCTTCCCTGGAAACACAGGACTGCATCAGGAAGGAGAGGAGGCCGGAGGGACTTTAAGGTTCTGATGGGAGGAGAAAGGGAGAATGGATGCAGAGGAGGTAACCAAGAACGTCTGCTACCCAGGCACACCCTCCTGTGTCCACAGAGAGGAGTCGCCCCAGGTGTTGGGCATCTGAGCCTCCCCCGTCCCACCGGCCCTCAGGCACTTGCCAAACAGTGCAAGGAGCAAGGAAGTGAAGGGGGCACCTCCAGATTGAAAGCAGGGGTTAGCCAAGGAAAGAGTGTCAAGAAGACCCTGGAGCCAGACCAGAAGACCATGGAGCCGGACCAAGTGCCCCACCAGGTTGCCAGGCGTGAAGTCCACTTCCATGGAGTTTACAGGAAGGTGGCCACTCAGGTTGCCCTCAGGTGGCTCCAGGGGTGGCAGTGGCACAGCTAGTAGTGTGGGGTCCTCTGAGGACCTCCTGGGGCCAGGGCATGAACTAAGCTGGAGGGGATCTTACTGGCTCCTGTCCCTTCCTTGCTCGTACCTTCTAGTCTCTCTGCCAACCTTAGCAGCTGAACAGGGATGGCAGAGAGGGCTGCAGTCAGTGCTAGTCCCCACGCCTGGTATGAGATGTGTCTGGGGAGTCCAGGACACCCAGCCTCTCCACCTCTGTCTCTGCCACTCCCCAAGGCTAGACCCAGTCCTGCCTGATTAGTTAGAAAAGGGTCCTCCTGCTTCACCTACTTGCTTCCCGAGTCTCACCTCCAGATGGCTCTAGTTTCCAGGATGACTAATAGGTTCCATATCATGTGCCAATTTCTGCTGATTGATAGTGGCTGTGTTGCAAAGAATTGTGAAACCTTGTCTAGGCTCATTAAGGAGCTGTGATTGATTATCAATGTCAGCCATGAGTGCCGGAAGAGAGACTGTAGGTGTGTGTGACTTAAACTGCTGCCTACTTCTCCCAGAACCTGTTACACCCCATCAACTTGGGCTGGAAAGGTCTGGGGGTGTCTTGTGGCTGAGAGACGTCATTATAGGACAGATGTGAGCTGTGGCGTGCTGGCAAACATTTAATAAGTGGCTCTCGGGGTAAGGTGGGGCTGCTGTGTAGCTTTTGCCAATTTCTGTGGTGTGAATACTCCCACCACGGCCAATTTCCAGCGCCAGTGTGAAGTCACTGGGCGCCAAGTTAGGAAGAGATGTGCACAGTTGGCTTTTGCAAGACTGCACAAACTGGCTCTGTCTGAATAGTCAGACATTTTTCCTAAGAAATGTAAAGCTTCTCAAAGCTTTGCTAATGGTGGGCTGTTCTGGGAAAAGCACTAGACCAGGATTCAGGATCATTTACCAGCCATGAATAATAGGCAAGTTACATCCTTCTCAGAGCCTCAGTTTTCTCATCTATAAAATGGGAGTTGGGTTGTGGTGAACTGTGATATAATGAAGTGCTTTATCAGTCACAAAGCATGATTTGTCAGCCATGCTCCCGGAACATCAAATAAATTCAGATGGTCTACCCCAGAAATCTGCCTCAGGCCTCCCTAGAAAGTCAGGGTTTGGGCTGTGGGGCTGTACGAGACAGGGCTTGGGTGTTTTCTTTGAGGTTAACCCCAGAAGACAGAGGCTGCCTTAAAGGTCACCAGTGTCCCTTCACAGGCCATCATGCCTGCCCCTGACAAATTGCTTTTCATGGTTTTTAAAGCTACTTGTGTTTCCCTTCTTCACTGCTCTTTGAGGCAGAGGCTGTTCCTTTTATTTCTCCATGTGCCTCCTGCAAGCTTCGGGGGCCCATGGTCCTGGGAGGCAGGCAGACCTGGGGCCAAGTACCAGCCCAGTAGTGCATGTGTTCTGCAGCCTGAACACACCATAAACTCTCTGGGCCTCAGCTTTTCCATCTGCAGAGTGGGAACAATAACCATCGATACGTCACTGGGTTGTTGGGCAGACCGAGTGAAATAAGCGTGTTAGCATAGTGTCCGGCACAGAGTACATGTTCAATAGATGAATAACAGACAAATTACTATTTGTCCTGATGAGGTCTTGGGTGGAGGTGGAACAGGCCAAACTGTAGAAGAATGGGAGCTGAAGAGTTGGCAAACCACAGGTCGGTGAGGGCTGGGCCATGGGTGAGGGTGTGCATTGTGGGGCCTGAGGCACAGGGAGAGCCCCGAGGCAGGTCTGGTGCCATTAGTCCAGCGTGGGTTTCTCATCCTCAGCACTCTTCACATGTGGGCCTAGATGAGTCTTTGTGGCAGGAGGCTCTGTGCACTGTCTTTTTAGCAGCATCCCTGGCCAGTACCCACTACAGACCAGTAGAAGCTTCCCAGTTGTGAAATCAAAATGTCTCCAGACATTGTCAACTATCCCCTGGGGAGCCAAATCCCCCCGAGCTGAGAACCCCTGCTCCAGCAGGCAGAGTGTAACCAATATCATTAGTCACCCAAGGTCTGAGGGGAGCCCATGATGCAGAGCACCTGTCCTGGCAGAGATGGGTGGGTCGGGCATGTCGCAGAGCTGGTGGCAGGTGGTCAGCTGCAGGCACCAGGAGGCATAGGTGGGGGCTAGGACCCCAGCTTCTGGGAGCCCAGCAGTCAAGCAGGGTCAGAAGATGGCTCAGATGGCTCAGAGGGCACCCTGTCACTCTTGATGTCGCATGTCCAGGACCAGGACTGGATCCAGAGACTGGATGGGACCAAGTCCAGGGTCGAGGGGGAGGGGACTTACCTGCCCACTTTAGAAGGGGCTGAGGGCCCAGCTGCCCCTTCCACCCGTGAGAACTTCATGACCTCCAACCAGGAGAACACAGGCTTTGCAGCAAGAGAGACCAGGTTCAAATCCAGGCCCTACTATATGGAAGTAAAAGCTAAACAATAAAATTAGGCCAGGCATGGTGACTCATGCGTATAATCCCAGCACTCTGGTAGCCCGAGGCAGGCAGATAGCTTGAGCTCAGGAGTTTGAGACCAGCCTGGGCAACATAGTGAAACTCCGTCCTTACGAAAAATACAGAAATTAGCCAGTGCTCTGTTAGAGCTAGTAGACAGAGCCTACTGGCTCCTAACAGAGCCAGTAGCTCTGTTAGGAAAACCCCTCGAATTGTGCCTGGCACCTGATAAGGACCATAGAGGACTATGCAGTGACAATGGTGGTGGCAGTGTGGTGATGTAAAAACCCTCAAAATCTTCAGTAGAATTTATATCTCCCAGGGGTAGACCCAGCAAACTGCTCCTCCTGCCATCCGGCTGAGTGTCGAGTCTTGTCCCAGCTACCTGGCTGCATCTGGTGACAGCTATGCAGCTGAGACTGCTAACAACAGGCAGGGCTGCCCTCAGTGAAGAAGGTGTGTGGTCTCAGCTACTCAGGAGGCTGAGGTGGGAAGATTGCCTGAGCCCAGGGAGGTTGAGGCTGCAGTGAGCCGTGGCTGCACCACTGTACTCCAGCCTGGGCAATGGAGTGAGATCCTATCTCAAAAAATAATAATAATTAAATTTTTAAAACTTTAAGAATCAGATGCCATCATCTAAGAGCAAGGTGACCACCTTAGGCAGGTTGCGTAACCTCTAAGCCTCAGGTTCCAAGTCTATGGAAGGGGTGACAATGCCAACCTCACAAGGTTGTCGTAAAGACCAAGTGCGGGGTTATAGTTCCCATACTTAGCACCGTGTCTATGTCTGCCGCATAATGAGCACTCAGGACATGTTGATTGAATGAATGAAGGAATGAAAACGTGAATCTTCCTACAGCAAACCTTTCTCACTTAAACCCTCATGTTTGTTTTAGTTCTCATCTCTGGAATTTCTCCAGCTTTCTAACATAGGAAACTGTTGACTTCTCAGCAGGAGGAAATGAGTTATTCATCTCTGTATCATCAGAGCTTTGCATCAGGCCTGGTAGATAATAAGTGCTTAAAAAATGAAGTTTTCCTTCCTCAGAGGACAATGAGTATACTTTATTCATGTTTAGAGAGCCATAGCCCAGCACAGTGACTCACACACAGTAGGCATTGTTAAGTGTTTGTTGAATGAACGAACATACAAAAAGTGGCTGGAAAAAAAGGCACGACCCAGAATGCTACCCCAGAATTCTTCATGGGGGTCCATCCCTGTGTGTCCATTTTGGGGGAGCATGGCCGGCTTGCTCAGAGGAGGTGGGTCAAACCCCGGGGGAGAACGGTAGTGGCCTTAGCAGGAAGCTGAAGCAATGGGTGACAGACATTAGCAGGGAGGTCTCAGGCAGAATGTCTCCACCTTGGATGGCTGCTGTGATCCTCCCCTGACAGCCCTACTTGCGGGCTGCTCAGCCCACCTGAGGGGGCAGGGACAATCTTCATAGTTCTCCCTGCTGCAAGAAACAGGTGTCCTCCTGACGAAGCAGCAGGTGCATGGGCGGAGTCCGGGTGTCTTCCTCCTCTCTCAAGATGTGGTAGTGTGGGCTGTAGCTCAGCAGGATCAGCATGAGATATGGTGTGCTCTGTTAGGAAGACCCCAGGATGGGGAGTCAGGAGATTGAACGTCCCACCGCCATTACCCGCCCACAACGTGGCCCTGGATGGTCACGAATCTCCCTGGGCCTCTCTTCCTCCATCTGTACTGTGGGGACTTGGTAATGCCTTGGAGTGACTCCATCCTTTGGTGCCCAGCCAGGGTAATGGGAACAGCCAAGTGGCCCACATGGGAGAGCAACTAGTGACATCCAGGCACTGCTATATTTTGCAAAGCCATCAGCTCCCCAGCATCTTAGAGCTGCCAGGCATTGAACACAGCATCTGCTTGGAAACCCGGGGCTGTCCCAGTGCAGGCCTGTTTGATGAAAGTTGGCAGGGGCAGGATGGCAGTTGGGTTTTCCAGGGCACCTGAAGATTTTCCAGGGGGACACATGAAGACCATCCTTAACAGGGGAAAAAATGGTTTGTGAGAGAGAAAGCCTTATGTTATAGCACCCGTATATCTCTTCCCCTCCCTATGGCACAGCATTAGCTCACAAAGAGGATTTTCCTGTTTCTGAAGTTCCTGTAAGGGACAGGTATGGGGAGTGGCAGCCTGGCTGAGCTTGGCAGAGCCAGATTCCCTTCCATAGGACAAAGGTGCCTGTGAAAGACAGAAGAGAGGGTTGAGTCTAGAGAAGGGGACTGGAGGCTGACCATGACAGGCATCCCAGGGGGAGGCCTGGAGAGGACTTGGTCTGCAGGCAATAGGGGTGTCGGGGGTAGGTTGCTTTCTGAGTGAGAGACAGAGAGAGAGGCACTGTAGAGAAGGGTCCAGAGCTCTACCATTTACTAGCTGCATGGGCCTGGGGAGTCACTCAACCTTCCCGTGCCTCAGTTTCTTCATCTGTAAGGTGGGAACGATAGAACCTACTGCATAATGGAAAATCCCTCAAATTGTGCCTGGCACCTGATAAGGACCATAGAGGACTATGCAGTGACAATGGTGGTGGCAGTGTGGTGATGTAAAAACCCTCAAAATCTTCAGTAGAATTTACATCTCCCAGGGGTAGACCCAGCAAACTGCTCCTCCTGCCATCCGGCTGAGTGTCGAGTCTTGTCCCAGCTACCTGGTTGCATCTGGTGACAGCTATGCAGCTGAGACTGCTAACAACAGGCAGGGCTGCCCTCAGAGCTCCAGCCTGTGTCACTGGGGGCCTCACCAGAGCCTGCCACAGTGGGAACCAGGGCCCCATCAGGCCTGGCAGGCGCAAGGCATCTGCCCTCCATGTGGCTGAAGCATCCCAAAATTGCCACAGGCTGAATTTTGTCACCAGCCTGCTTCTCATGCAGAGGACATCTCCCCCAGCCAGGAGGAACAGATTTCCCAGCTGGGCTGGTCCCTCTGGCTGGCTGGGCTCAGGGGATATTTTCAGATTCTGGGTGACATTCCTCTGCCACTCAGCCTAATGGCTCCCAGATGCTCCCCCTGCCCCGTGCTCCCTCCCGCTTGTTCTGGGCCGTGCATGCAAGGCCCGGGCCTGGGGCTTGCTCACCCAGGCTCTACACCTCTTGACTTTTTCTGTTGCTTTTAATCTAAAACATTTTGTCCCGCTTAACATGATGGCTTGACAGAGGCCAGCATGAAAGAGGCTGTTTCTTCCTGGATGGTGACCAGGGCAGAGAAGCGGACAGATGAAGGAGGAAAGAAGGAAGCCGGCTCTGGGAACGGGAGGAGCACGGGGAAACATAGGAGCCTTTATTGGCTGAGCATAAAAGAAGCAACAGGAGTCGCAGCTGAGTTAACGTGGCCAGGGCACTAGGGGCCGGGCAGACGCACCGGGCCCAGCTGGGAATTGCCGGGAGGGCGGGGTTTCGTGGCTCATGTTCGCAGAAGTGCCTTTCCTTCCCTATCCTTCGGGGCTGCTTTTCTAAACCTTCCCTCCCGCTCCCCAACCCTACTCCTTTTTTCTCCCTCTCGGAACACTTGAATTTGTCATTCTTGGCTGTTGCTAGTAATGAGATAGGGCTGCTGCTGCGGCCGTGGGAGGGAGGTGGGGAGTGGACACCAGAAAGAGAAAGGAACAGAGAGGCATGGAGGAGGTGGGGCTGGAGCCTGAGAGGGGACTTTGAGAAACAGGCTGTGGGTGGCAGACCCTGGAGGGGTGAAGTGCCTAACTCACTGTTAAACAGAAACCAGGATGGGCCGATGGGCCGATGGGCCTCAGGCAGGGTGCACAGTGGCCATCCATGCCCACCCCTGCCTGCCTGCTGGCCCTCCCTGCCATGGCCCAGTGAGGACACCAGCATGCTAACAATCCTCATCTCTGCAGGATCTGTTATTTCCACCTTTCTCAGTGTGCCCACTGTCCCGTGTTCTGCAAAGCAGCCTTGTACACAAGTTCAGGCAGGTCACGAAAAGCCCATTTTGTGGGGTGAGAAGCTGAGGCAGAAGGGCCACCAGCAGGTCGCCAGCAGGGCTGAGCCTGGGGCCCAGATCTCTGGATTTCTCATCCAGTTATGAAAATATGGAGATGAAATAAAGGGGGAAGAGATTATATTGGTGAAAATGGGCCAGGAAAAGACAAACTTCGAAGACCAGATGGAAACCCCTCCGCTGAGGAATCCTTGGACGCTGCTCCCAAGGCAGCCTCCCCACCGCCCCTGCAGCAATGACACTGACCCAGGCATTTTCTCTCTCTCTTTCAGGACCTCCTGTAAGTACTCAAGCCGAGGGTCTCATGCATCTGAAAGGCCTGTGTCACTTGCTGGTAATGGGGTTCTGGGTGGGGACACTGCAAGCTGGGCCCCTGCTGTCTTGGGGAGGGCCTATGCGGGCTCCCGAGGGGTCCCTCCAGAAGGCTTCTTATAAGGGGGAGGCTACCATTTTGCTTTTCACCCACCTCTGCACCCCTCCAGGGCAAGACAATGGCTGCCCCCAGGGCAAAACAGGCCCCAAGTTTCAATCGAAAAGAATGGCTTTCCCTCTAATTAGCTCAGTTCTTTTGTCCCCCAAAGAAGCTATTGGAGTCAAAAAAAAAAAAGCACCAGGCATTAGAAAGAAGAAAAGAGATCATCTCTCCTCAGTTCTCCTTGAAAAGTCTCAGAAAACAGGCCATCGAGCTGGCTCCAAGCGTGGTCTGCTCCAGAGCACTCATGTCCACACCCCTGAGTGGCAGCTCTATTCTGGCCAAGTCACTTTGGGCAGGTGGTGGTGGTGGTGGTGGCGGTGGTTATGTGAGGGAGAGCGGTGTCAGCCGGTTAGACTGGGAGACAGTACATAAGTTATAGGCAGCACGCCGCACTCCTTCCTGGCCTTGCTAGGAAGCCCAGGGTGGGGCGCGGGGTGGAGCCACTTCCAGAGAACCTGAGAAGAGCCCAAGGAGACTGCCTCCCTGAAGTAATGGATCCAGAGAACAGGAGCACCAGTCTTTGATATCCCAACAAAAGACCAGAGGGCGCTGGGGGAGCTGGAGATAGGAGTTGAAAGGGCCCAGCCCTCACATCAGATCTTTCTCAAGGTTGCTGAAATCAACCCTATCATCACCCCTTCCTTGGAGAAGTCATTTCCATAGTTGTTTTCCTCTTAATGTGTACCTGTGGGAGCTGCCTGCTTAATTTTTAGTAAAGGCCATTACTGAAGACTCCATTTGTGCCCTGAAAGGCCCTTGCACCCATGCTGAGGATCCCATGCCCCCTGACACATCACAGTGAGGCAGGATCTGTCATGTCATTGCTTGAAAGGAAGGATAATTTATTAAGGCGTGTTTGGTGTGTCAGATCTTAATTCCCTTCATCCATCTTCCAAAATAAACTCTGCCATAGAGAGCTTTCACCTGTTGGAAATGTGCTGCTTTTCCCTGTCTTATTCCGAGGAAGCCACAAGAGCCTTCAACTGCTCCCACCCTGCCTTGGGGCCTCCTGCACACACCTCACCCCCAGGGCTGGGATGCCAGGACAGCTCTGAGTCCCTGCCTGACTTGAGGGTCCTTCCCTCAATAGTAATTTTGCATTCTGAGAGCTGGTGCTGGCCCAACCCAGGGACTGTTCCCAGACCCCTTTGGGTCTGTGCTGAAGGAGCCCATGAGGTGGAAGGGGTGACTCTCCACTCAGTCTCTGTCCACAGAGTGAAGGAGAAAGGCCCAGGTAGCTTTCCCCACATTCTGAGCCCAGCGCAGAAGAGGAGCCCTGAACCTTTGCCCAGTGCTGGCTGAAACCACAAGGCAAGAGGAGGAGGAAATGGGAAGCTGACCAGGGCAGGAATCATCTCCTCAGCCCTGTTATCTCTGCTTCCTGCAAAAGAAGAATGCTGGTGGCCAGAGAGAAGGGCTCTGAGATGCCTGTCTGCTGCCCTCTGGGTGTATCCTGGGGGCTGGCTCTGTCCTCCAACAGGAAGACCCAGGTTCCTGTGGGCACAAGGTCAGCCAGTGCCTGAGAACACAACCATGCAGAATGGATTAAAGCTGCAGCAGGAACCATTTAGGAGGAAGCAAATTTGCAGCCACCACTGCCCCACCCATCATGCCCTTGGCAGACATTGCTAATCAATTAGGAGGCTTTTTTAACATAACCCATTAGTCTGTTACTCCCAATCCATTGGTGTCAGTGCTCGAGCTGACATCTATTGGCCATCCCTGGATTCGATTTAAGGGAGAATTTCTTAATACTGGGAACTGTGAGACTGAAAACAGATGACCAAGGGAAGTAGGGATGTATCTTTCTCTGAAGGAATACAGCGAAATATTTGCCAGCAGCTGCCAGGCCTTGCTGAATATGATCCTTGCTGAAATAGTAGCTAACACTTACTGTGTGTTAGACACTGTTATGTTTTTATGGAGGCAGTGTAACATAGTGATTATGAGCAAGGGCTCTGGGGCCGGACCAACTGCAGTCAAATCCTGGCACTGCCACTTTTTGCTTTGTGACCTTAGCAAGTTACTTAACCTCTCTCTGCCTCAGTCCCCTCATCTGTAAAATTAGAACAGTAATGATATCTGCTTCATATGGGTGTTGTAAGGAATATGTATGTGTGTACTATATATCTATATATATATACACATACACACACACACACACATATATATATATATATATATTTTTTTTTTTTTTTTTTTACTTAGGACATATTAATTCATTTAATCCTAAAAGCATAAGGCTTCCCTCAATGATGCCCAAAGATTTTTTGCAAACCTTTAATTTTTTTTTTTTTTTTTTAGAGGCAGGGTCTCACTCTCACCCAGGTTGGGGTGCAGTGGTGTGATCATAGCTCACTGAAGCTTCAATCTCATGGGCTCAAGTGACCCTCCTGCCTCATCCTCCCAAGTAGCTAGGTCTACAGGCGTGTGCCCCCACACCTGGCTAATTTTTTTAATTTTGTTTTTAGAGACAGGGTTTTGCTATGTTGCCCAGGCTGGTCATGAACTCCTGACCTCAAGCCATCCTCCTGCCTCAGCCTCCCAAGTGGCTGGGTAAACCTTACATTTTAAGGAAGAAATTATGATTTTGTGAATTTTTGTTAATGAGTTTATTATTTTATTTATTTCTACCCCATCCCATTCCAAGAAACATTTTAGGAGGATTTACAAGCTATCTAAGGAAACAGGAGGTAAGGGGTGGAGAACAGAGGCAGGAAAGCAAGGGGAATCCAGAGCCATGGTACCGCAGCATCCTGTGCAGATGAGCCACACACTCGGCTCTGAGCTTCTCGGTGGTCAGAGCAAAGAGGAAAGCAGAGCTTTGGCAAGGGTCGGAGTGCAGTAAGGTAGGAGCGCGCCTGATGCTTGGGCAAGGCACAGCTTTTCCTGATAATGGGGCCTGAAATCAGTTTCCCTCATGTGTCCTCGTAAGGGTGGCACGATATGGATGGTGTCGGTTGTAAGGACACAGCAAGCAAATTGCCCCTTCTGTTCCTATTCAGAGTAAACCCACTGCATGAGGTTGGGACCCTCCTCACCTGGGCCCCTTCCCTTCCCTGGGATGGGAGGTCACTGCCCCACTTCTCAGCCCACTCTGTGACATTAGGGGACAGGCAGTTTAGAAGCACGAGGAAGAGGGCATTGGTTCAGCACTAAAGCTCTGGTTTAAGGGACGCAGTGCCTGGTCTGTCCTTGTGGGGGCCTGGGAAAGCAGGGCTGTTGCCAGGTTCCTGGTATCCGCAGGCAGATTCATTCATTCGTAAATGTGTCTTAAGGACTACTGTGAGCTCCACATTGCTGAGGCACTGGGGACACATTCGTGAATGAAACAGGAAAGTCCCTACCTCAGGAGCTCACATTTTAGTGCTATGGGGCAAAACCAGCAACATGACAGGATGGCGACAAGTCCTGTCCCCATGAAGTCTGTAGCCCCACGTTCCCCAAGGACCCCCCTCCCCGTGACTGGCGGGCGTCACTGCACCACCACGGAGCGGATGTCCTCAGGAACAGAGGTTAGAAGGGGTGACTTACTCCTGGTGCTGCCTGAACTTTTCTCAGCAGCCCTACAGGGACTTGTCTCCCAGGGAACACCCCAAGACCCACTCCTGGTTCTGCCTTCAGTTTATGGGAAGAGCAGGACGTCTGGAAAGAGAGGAACTGTATGTGACAGCAGGGTCTCTGGAGGGAGAAACCAAGGCCAGCCCCATGGCCGTCTCTGGCCTGTCCTCTTCTCTTCTAATAATCATGGTAATAGCTGCATTTATTTAGGACTTGCTCTATGCCAGCCGCTGTGCTCAGTGCTTTACATACATTCTCTCGTTTGATCCTAACAGATAGGTAATGATTATTCTTCCATTTTCAAGGATGAGAACATTGAGGCACAGGGAGACCAAGGCACTTGCTGAAGGGTACCCAAGTAGTAAGTGGCAGAGCCAAGCGGTGAACACAGGTGGGCTGTCTTCAGGGCCAGAACTGGAAGGAAGCTTCATGAGCCTTAGTGATCAAGCCTCCCCCTTCATTTTGTTCATAAAATAACAAAGGCCCACCCAAGTGGCTTGCCAGGGTCACACAGCTGGTTGGGACAGTGCTCAACAGTTAGGTGTTACAATACCCTGCCTGACCTATGGAAACTTCACTCTTCATTTAGGGTCCCACTGGAAGACCTGGACTCCCAGTAAGTAACTTTTGTTTCTTCTTTCCTTTGCATCTCTTTTACATGCTGTTTCTCAGTCTGAAGACTGGCTAGGCTGGTTTTTCTCCACGTGTATCTGGGTACAGGCCACTCTCCAGAATCCCCGATCTATAGCTTAGAGTGAAGTCACCTCAGCTCCCTCCTCCTTTGAGATCTAGAGAGGACCCTGCTGGGGCATCTTTAGCTGCAGCCCTTGGTGCCCCTTTGCCCGAGGCAGACAAATTACAGCATGCAGATCCTTCCAAAACTGTGGCTGACTTCCAGACTGATGACCCTACCATGGTCAGCTGCAGGGATGGGCAGCCCACTGGCACACTGACCATCCCCCTGCATACCAGCTGACATTGAAACCACTGTTTTCCTATGCCTGCTGGTGAGAGAGCAGACTCAGAAACTTTGTTTTCCCCCAATTACCATGTCCCAATTCTAGAGAGTTACTGTGCCAAATAACCACGGGGACTTTGGGACAAAAAAGATAGCCATCTCTTATTGAAACCATTAGAGGAGCCAGGTACTGCATTGATCACCTTTCACACATTCGGCTTGTTCAACACCTCAGTGAAATGGGGATGATTATAAAGCTGTTTTATACATGAGAGTCAGGAAGGTAAAATAGTTTGTCCATCTGTCCAAGCTTCAGCTGGGGACCTGTTAGAGGCCCATATCATCACACACCATTCCGTACTGCTGTTGCTTGTGGTCTGTGCTCCACCTTCAAAACCCATCTTTAAAGTATTCTAAGACATTGCTCTGTGGAGTCTAGCCCAGGGCATGGATGAATGGAATACTGGGTCTGTGTTCCATGGACCCTCAGATAGGGAGTGACCCAGGCAAGATGCTGCAACCTGTCAGGGGGCCGGAATCAGGTATGGAGAGCACCCTGGCCTGGGGCTGGCACCAGTCTGCCCTGTCTCCCCGTACCAAAGGTCACATCTATGAGATTCCAGACCCTTATGTGCCTCCCTCTTACCTAATGACTCCCCTTTTAGACATGGATTATACTGTAACCTTTGGACTAATCCAACAGCTTCTAAAATTCATGCCTAGCAGTGGCTTTCTTAATGAAATGCATGTGGGGGAATGTTCAGACTTGCAAATGGAAACTCTCCCAGTAAGAGCCCCAGCGCAAAGGAAGACGAGTGGATCGGTCCCATGAAATCCAAGGAGGGGAAACATCAGATGACCGAGGGGAATGTGGGCAGACTTTGTTTTTTTCTTACAACATCCACCTTTAAAAAGCATTTAGGGGGCAATTGACAGAGCAGGGGCTGCTGCACATAGTTTCCAGTCCCTGGCCATTCCACACCCATCCCTAACCCAAGCATTTTATGGCCAGGACTGCAAAGAGCATTAGTTTTAAAAAAGAAATGAAAAAGAAACCAAAACAAACATCCTGAAATATCATTCAAAAGCCCAAGAGTGAGTGGACCATGGGGCTGCCACAGCCGACGACCAGCCCTGGCCTGGGGTCCTTCGCAGGCAGAGCCAATTTTGGATCCACAGGTCATGGTCCTGTTGACACTTCCATGTGAAGAGACCTAGGAGTAACCCTCAAAGAGACTATGGATGTGAGCCCCTGGTGTACAAAGCAAAAGGTGTGGAGTACAAACATGCTGATGAAATTCACCTGCCTGCGGCTGCGGTAGGCTTTACACGAGCAGATGCCATTTACTCAACACCAAAGGCCAGGCACTGGCCACATGCTTCTCAGAGACAGCATCATGTGCCATCCTCCCAGCAACCTCATGAGAAAGAAGCTCTTATCACCCCCACTCCACAGAACTGATGCTCAGGGAGGTTAAAGGAAGAGTCAGTGCTTCTAATCTGCACTGCTACCCTGCCATTCTTTAGCAAAAGTGGAACATTTTACTCAAAGCCACCATTGGTCTTGACCTTATGCGTTAATTTTAAGAGCCTAACTTCAGAAATAGTTACTTCTTTCAGGTGTGCCCCACATACATTGTGGATGCGCATTGTTCCTCGAGGCATTGTGCCTCAGTGGGGTTAGCAGATGCAGAGTCACCCCAGAAAAGCCCCTGCAGTCCCCTCCTGTCCAGCAGGCTGGAAAACCACCTGAGTCTCCGCACCCTATTGCTTTCCATCCGTCCAGGCTCCTAGCAAACTTTAGGCCCCACCCCAGGTTTTATGATGTCTGCATGCATATGATGGCAAAAAAATATTTTCTACCAAAAGGGGGAGGAACAAAACTTAATAAGCAGATTTCCAGAGTGAGAAGATGTAACCCCTGGCTACAAAACAAAGCATTTCCCTTGGAGCATCTGCAACTCGTGATTCGGCTGAATCCACATGGCTCATGGTCCTTCCTGTCAGTACTGGAGGTGGCCGAGAGGAGGGAGGAGTGGAGAAAGACTCCAGAGGTTGCTTTCTCAAACCAGGGGCTAGGGTGGAGCACTGCTCTCCAGCCCTGGCAGAGACAGACCAAGGAAAGTGATTCACCCATCTGTCACATGGGAGCTGCCAGTCACCCTGCTCTGTGCCTTGAAGTTGTGCATGATAAAGATGAGGCACATCCTGGCCATTGCTGGAATCGATGCAACAGTGAAATCTAAGGGAGTAAAGGCCTTGGAAAGGCATAGGGAAACTGAGGCCCAGCCTGGGACCAGACTCCTTCAGTGCCATAGCGGTGGCTGCTTGCTGAATAGTCCTTGGGAGGTGCATAGGGAGTGCACCTATGTGATGCTTGGGCATCATACAGCATGTTGTCCCCACTGCAAACCGGGTTAGCTGTGCCCTAAATCAGGTGCACAGCTTGCCTATGGGGTCCTTCACATGCTAGCCTGGTTCCAACCACATCTGACTGTTTCTGCCTCCTTCATCATCAGGGGGACAAAGGTGCCATTGGGATGCCTGGACGTGTGGTGAGTTGGCCCATTTGCACCTGCTCAGGTGGCCATTGCTTGCTTCTCCGTGCTGGCCTGTCCTCTAAACCATGGCAATGTGCTGTCTGCCCCAGGTTCAAGGAGAGGGTCAGCTCTTTCCCTTCCCCAGGCCCCAGTATGCTTCAGGGAGGGACAAGGAAGGAGAAGGGAAGTTGTATTCCAGTCCTTCAGACCTCACAATATGGCTTTACTCTCCAGAGAGCTGCCACAGCAAAGGAAAAACCCAACAAAGTTGCATGAACAAAGCCCTTTGCCAGTTACCTGCTGGGAATGGGAGGAACAAACTGAGCCTCGACATCAGAAGGACTCCCACTCCACCCTCCAAAGCTGGCAGCTCACCCTCAGATTCACAGCTGCTCCTGCAAACCCCTCGGGGGAGCCAGGGTTCCCAGAGGCCTTCTCTGTAGACAGAGATGCACTAAGAGATGGTGAAGACAGGGCTTGGCCCCGGGTGGTGCCTCCAAGTCCTCACTAGGAGGCCGAGAGTTAAAACATTCCCTGTTTCCTGCTGGAAAATGAGGATGGAGAAGGGTAGATGAGAATGTTTGATGGAGAGGGTGTTTCCCAGAAATGGGAAGGCCAGCAGCAGCCCTTGAGTGTCTACAAAGGGCTAGAAAGGCAGTAGCCTAAGGCAGTGATGGCCATGCCCCACCCTCACCACTCCCCAGCCTGGGCTGGGACAGGGCCTCAGCCGCTCTCCCCATGTGACTCCTAACTTGCCATCAGCCTCTGCCTCCCCTGGCTTCCCAAGACCCCTGACCACCCCCATGTCATTCTCAGCTTTGCCTCAGAATCTCATGGGATTGGCTGTAGGAGTGGGTCACACATCCTTGTGTGAATTTGCATGCCTGGTGTAAGCCTGCCAGTGCTCGGAGGCTGAGAAAAGGCATCCAAATGAAAGCTGACCCTTGCTAGTTCTAACTGCTTGCTGGTGTTGTGCTAAGAGCCTTGTATTAGCTTACTCAGACTTCACAAGAACTGCATGAGGTAAACAACAGTTTCCACCCCTACTTTTCCGATGAGAAAACTGAGGCTCAGAAGCTAAATGTCCTTCCCAAGCTCACACAGTCAGGAAGTGGCTGAGCAGAAATCTGAACTCAGACAGCCCAACTCCAAACCTGCACTCTTGATCCTGACATTATTACTACTCCCCGCTCACCACCCACCCCCCCTGGCCTTGCAGCTCTGAGGAGGGTCTGATCCTTAGAATGAAGCCCCCGAGGCCTGGGATATTTCAGAGTTCAGGGAAAGTTCCATGTCACGGAGCTTTGCTCTCTCCAGGGCCCACCCAAGGCCTGTCTATGGAGGCATGGAGGCTGGGAGCGCTGGGCTGCCCCATGTGAATCTCCCACCACTTCCCAGAGCAGAGCATGGTGGAATTGCTGCCTGGCTCTGTCTCTTTTCTTCCATTCTCTAACTCCAGATCCTGAGTCCACCCAAGCCGTCACAGGCTCTGAACAGAGCGGGGAAACATGATTCAGCCATCCTTTCCCGAGGGCCTGAGCATGTGGACCTGAGCCAGTCACCTGCGTTACCATAGCCCTCTGAGCCCCTGTCTTCCAAATGAAGATGTTAAGACTCACTGCACCTGAGATAGGGTGGAGTTGGGCTTTGTACCCAAGCCAACTGTGGGACCCCAAAGTCCCTGCTCCCAGGGAAGCTTCAGAAGCCTCTCCCGAGTGCAGAGACCGGCCACAGGGAAGGCTGCAAAATGCAAAGTGGCAGCTCTGGGCCTCCCCGCCCTGTCCGTACTGTCCTCCTTCTTGGACCTTGTGGACACCTTCCCCCAGGAAGCGTCCACACTTCTCCCCCATAGCAGGGAGCAAGAAGGAGGGGAGCTGCAGGACGTCTCCCCACTTCCTTCTTAGGAAGGAAGCCACTCTGGCTGCTGGTGCTATTTTAAATGTGACAATGGGCCCATTTGTTTGCCCAGTAGGGGTCCTGGCAGGAGCCACCTGATAAGCAGTGAGGTGGCCAGTAGGTGTGACATGACTGGGTCATCCCTGGGGTTTACCAGAGGTGGCCCCACTGGCTTGTCCAGAGCAGGGTGGATTGGGACTGCCCATCTACTGGTCACTGTGGTTGCAAGGGATCCTTGGCCGCCTAACCAGCCTCCTCTGCATCACTGACCCGTGCTCCATCCTTCCAGAGATGTGTGTCCTGCCTTCTGGCCTCCTGTGGTTCTCCACGCCCCCTCCCTCCACCTTGCCCGGCCAGGCCCAAGGACTCCAGGCTTGTCTAGCTTGGCAAAGCTTTGTTCTTGGTGTTCAGCTGGACCTGCAAACCTCCTAGACACCAGCATCACAACACAGTCCTGGGGCAATTCCCCCCATCCCCACCCCAACCTCAGAGTGTCCTGGCCAGCTGGGGCCATGGCTTCTGGGGAAGACTTCCTGACTTAGGTGGGATCTTGTTATCTTTTCTCTCTCTCTGTCTCTCTCCAATTATCTGGCTTTCTCTCTCTCTCTCTCTCTCTCTCTCTCTCTCTCTCTCTCTCACACACACACACACACACACACACACACACACACACACGTGCCTCAAGAGGGCCTCTCACAGCCCCAGCCTCTGTTCCTCAGTTATCTGGAGCAGCTGCACATTGCAGCCGCTGCCTTCCACATGCCACATGCTGTGCTTGTTGGACGTGGACCTGTCATGTGTCAGCATCTGTGTTTTGCTTTGTTTCTTATTTCACAGTGATTTCTTCTGTTTGGTTGTTGTGCCACGAACATGGATTCTCGTGTGGGTGCCTCTTTCTCATCCCCTCTTTTTTCTCTCCCTCCCTTTCCCTTCTTGCACCCTGTGTTGCATGTGGCTGCCCCAGGGAGTAAAGGGCCAACCAGGCGAGAAGGTGAGTCCACGCTTTCCCCTTCTGCCCTGCACCCAGCCTCCTCCTCCAGGTGGACTCTTGACAGGGAGACTCTTAGCCCTCCTCCCCCGATGAAAGCCTCAGCAGAGGGTGCTGGCTGGGCCTGCTGCCCTCACAGCCTCTCACAGCCCAGTTGCCTAACAGCTTCCATACCATCGGGCAGCAGTCTTGGGATTCCTGGGCGGCGGTCCCAGCTTTCCCGGCTGAGCAGGTCTCCCCTGCCCTGCCCTGCCCTGACAGCATGAGGCCGCATCACTCTGGCCAACTGCTCTTTTGTGTAGCTGGAACTGCCCAGGGGGACCCCCAAGGTTATGGAATAGACCCTGGGAAGTCAGAAACCCCGAAGCCATCCTGGAACATCAGCCCTGCGGGGTTCTGGAGAGATTTCTGAGAGCAACACTTCTTTTTTTTTTTTTTTTTTTGAGATGGAGTCTCCCTCTGTCACCCAGGCTGGAGTGCAGTGGCGAGATCTTGGCTCACTGCAACCTCTGTCTCCTGGGTTCAAGCAATTCTCCTACCTCAGCCTCCCAAATAGCTGGGATTGCAGGTGCATGCCACTACACCCAGCTAATTTTTGCAGTTTTAGTAGAGACGGAGTTTCACCATGTTGGCCAGGCTGGTCTCGAATTCCTGACCTCAGGCGATCCGCCCACCTTGTCCTCCCAAAGTGCTGGGATTACAGGCGTGAGCCACCATGCCTGGCCAAGCACAACACTTCTAAGGAGCTCACTCTGCAGATGAGGAAACTCATCTGATGCCCAAGGAAGGAGCAGGGCTGGCCCAAGATCGCACAGCAATAGTGATGAGCGGGGGTTCTAAGCCAGACCTCCCAGTGCCCAGCTCTGTACTTCCCTGTCTGTAATGCAGTATTTCTGCAATAGTTTTCTGTCTCCAAAATAACAATCTCAACAATTGTAATACAGCTGCCATGTATTAAACACAAACTGTGTCAGGTGCAGTTTTAAATGTTTTGTCTGTTTTCCCAACTAGCACCGACGTAACCTTTTCAGGGAAGTTTAATATTCTCATTCACATGAGGCACAGAGAGGCCAAGTCACATGCCCCAGGTCACACAGCTAGAATGTGGCGGAGCTAGAGAGACGCCCCAGTGGTCTGACTCCAAGGCTGGGGCCCTAGCTACCATACTATTCTGTCCCCAAAATGGAACCAGACTGTCAGCTCCACATTGGCATGAGGCTAAACTGCCTAGGAGAAAGACACATGACCCTTTCCATGGACCAGGCATTGTTTTAAGTACTTTACATTATCACGTGACATCTTCTCATCCATCCTATGAGACAGGCGCTATCTGTATCCTTACAGACGAGAAAACAGGCACGGGGACGTTAAGTCGCTTGCCCAAGGTCACACAGCTGGTGGGTAGCAGAGCTGGGCTTCAAACCCAAGCATTCTGGCTCTTAACCGTGACACTACACCTCCTTGTATAAAACTTATTGTATCATTTCCATGACATAAACAGTTACTAATTTGAAATCACCCCTCGCCTACCTGTGAGGTATGACATTTTCCAAAATGCGTTTCCCATAAGGGCAGCAGAGCCGCTCTCAGAATCCCTGTTCACAGAGGAGGTATGTGGGCTCGGAGAGGTTTTGTAACTTTTCCTGGCAGAGTAAGACCTTGAACTTGGGGACACACACACACACACACACACACACACAGCGCTTGTCTAACTAGCTTAGCCACCCTTGACAGCACTTCGAGCTCCTCATTCAGCAGCAACTGCCTTCCTCTCAGAGCTGACAATTCTGCTCCAGGCTTCACCCCTCCGTGTCGTTCTGAAACCGGGACTAGGGAATTTGAGGCAGCTCAGCCTTTCAGGGTCAGGGATGCTAAGTTCACACAGCACGCGTGTTGCTTGTGTCCCCACCCTCTGTTTGCACAGCCCCGTTCTCGGGCAGGTTCAGCAGTTGCAGGGTGTGCAACCAGATGGGTATTTGCGGAGGGGGCTGGAAAGCACCCTGGGCTGGACGCGGGAGAGACTCAGGCCTGGGCAGGCTTGCTAAGTCTCCCCTCTCTCCCTGTGTCTCCCTGTTTCCTGCCACTCCAATGGATCCGGTTCTTCTTGCTTCCCCGGCCTGGGGTCCCACCACCTTGTCTCCCCGGAACCCCATGTCCTGTGTTCTCGCTGACACCTCTTCTCCTTTCCCTCCTGCTGCTTCCCCCTACTACCTGCCCTTCCCAACCCGTCCCAAATGCTCCCTCCTTGTCCCTGTGCCCTCTCTGTTGCCTCTGCTGATCCCTTCGTGGCCCTCCACGTCCCCGGCCTCCCTCTCCTGTCCCATGGGGCCGGCGTCCTGCTCCCGGCCCCCTGCCAGCTCCTTCCCTTTGGCTCCTCTCTTTCCCGCTCCTCTTCTCCACACCTCCCTGCCCCTCGCTCCCTCTCCCCCTTCGTCTCTCCCCGCAGGGGTCCCCCGGAGATGCTGGGCTGTCCATCATCGGCCCCCGCGGCCCCCCTGTAAGTTGTTTTTGCTGTTCCTCGGGGTGTGGGGGGTATGGGTGAGTTGATGAAAAGGGCTTTCAGGCTGGGGATGAGGGGGCAGCGAGGGCAGCTGTGCCCCTGGGTGGGGAGGCCACTGCATGTGATGTGGTCAGCCCAACCAGGCCTCGGGTGCCGATGTTGATGTTAAGGAAAGTGGCCTGGCTAAATATACCTAAATTACAGCCCCTTGGGAGGGTTCTGAGGGACCTGCCCTCTAGCCACGAAACTACAGCAGCTGCGAGGCGGCCCTGCTGTTTACAGACAGAAGGGAGAAAGAGTTTGCTCTCCTCCGGATGGGGTGATCCGGCTTTCCCGGGAACCAGCCTTTGTTTCTGGAAGCCCATGGAGCAGATACGAGTCCGGGTTCACTGACCCAGGCACGCAGTCCTGGTCTTGCCAGAAGCCCAGCCCACACTCACCCTCACAGATGCGTCTGTGTGCGGTGCGGGTTCCTGCGTGTTCACTAGCACCCTCCAACCCGTGGCTGGGAGCTTGAGAAAACCAGCGAGGTTCCCCTCACATGTGCTTCCTTAGGGACCAAAACGGGGCTGCGGGTGATGAAGCCAGCAAGATATCGAGGCTGTGGGAGGAAGGCTTGTTATTTTCCCAGAGCCCTGAACCACGGGGCTTTAATAAAATCACCACATGTCAGGGTGGAAAGGATCCCAGGGATGGTCTCATACAGCCCTCTCAGAAGGGGAAACTGAGGCTCAGAGAGGAGGAGGGGCCTCCCATGTAGAGGCTTGGCAGGATTAGAACCGAGGAGCCCCGGCCTCACCACAGCAGCAGGCTGCCAGCTCCACCTTCTGCACTTTTCCTGACCCGCCATGCTCCGTGAGGGATGGGAGCAGAGGGCTAGCCTCTGGAGGACTGAGACCCACATCGGAGGGAGAGGGGCTGGAGAACAAATGGCTAAGTTACATCCAAGCCGCAGTGAGCTGAACAGCCAAGCGAGGGGTTGTGGTGAGTGTGGGGAGCTGAGAGGTGGAGCCAGTTTGGGAAGGAGAGCAGAGAGCAGGGGCAGGAGAGCCAGGCTGGCAGGCAGGTCAGGGGCCGGTTCGGAGGCAGCACTTGAGCAGCCCTGGACTGAGTAGACATGGCCTTTACAGCAAGGTTTTCTTCTGGGCTCAGACCACATTGACCACGCTTCACACTTCCTCTATGGTGGTCTTATCTTAAGACTTTTACATGTATTCACTCACTTAATCCTCACAAGAACCCCATGATGTAGGGACTGTGATCACCTCCATTTTACAGTTGAGGAAACTGAGGCACTGAGAGGCTGAGTGACTTGCCCAAGGCCATAGGGCTGGCATGTGGCCACACTGGTAACAGATCATTCAGCCAGGCCATCTGGCTGCAGTCTGCTTCTGATTCCTGCTGCTGTCATGGACAGGACAGGCCTGATGTCACTGTCACATGTGCTCCTGGGCTTACATGGTGGCTGCCCCGATGGGCTTCCAGCCTCCTGTGTACTGGAGGAGGTGCAGCGCCAATGCCCTGGCCGAATTGGTCCTGATGAAGGTGGTGATGGGAAGGTCATAGAAACAGAAGACAGTCCTCCAGGTTCTAACATCAGGGACCGAGCCTCGTGTGTTAAGAGGACAGGGGAGTAACACAGCATACAGGGCCTACCCTAGGCCGCCATCTCTGTCTGCCTTCTGGTCTGGCTACAGATGTTCTATTGCACGGATCCTGCTGGTCCTCTAACACCCTTTCAGCAAATTATGTCAACAGGCTACCAAAAAGTTATTGAAAAGCTCCACTGCTGGAGATGTGTTCAGGGCAGTAGAGCCTCTGCCCCTCCTGGCCTCAGCCCAGCACAGATAACCTAATCAGAAACATACCTACTGCACCGGATTTGACTCCAATAGTGAAAAGCACCTTCTGTTCAGGTAACAAAGAGAGCTTTTGTCTCCCAGGCACCCGTCACAAAATAGGTCTCCTTCACAGCTGTGAGGCAGGCTCCACCAGCCCATTTTACAGAGGAGAAAACAGTTTCCTAACTCGCCTGTGGTTGCCCAGCTAGTAAGTTCTAGAGCTTGGGTTTGGCCAGGTCAGCCTCATCCCAAAGCCTGCATTCTTGCCTCAACACCCTGCTCCATGTTTGAAATGCTACTGTTTAAAATGATATTTACTGCAGGAGAAAAAAATCCTCCAGGTGGGTGCCTACATTGGCACCAGGAAAGGTTTTATCGTACCAGGAGTCTTAACCAAGCCCAGCATCCTCTAACTTTGGCCCCAATCACCCAGTGGCTCAAGCCATCCCTGCTGAGTCCCCACTGGACAGCAGGGGCAGCCCACTCAGCTCCTCCCAGGAAGCTGCCCTGAGCTACTGGGAGCAGGGGTGGGGGAAGACAAAGGGTCCATTTGTCATTAAGTGGTAGAGGTCAAGTGCGCACCCTTGGTGGCATCCAGGGATGATGGAGAACATGTGACTTTCCACTCAGCCAGGAAGGGTCCAGCAGAGATGCTGCTAATAAGAACCAGCCTTGCCACTCTCAGGGGCCACCTGCCTCCCCTCTTGGAGCTTGATAAATGGTCCAAGCAAAGAGGGACCCCCTCCAAACACTTCGGAGGAGGGTTCACTTTCTAATGAAGCACGCTGGAATACAGTGTTGGGGCACTTTGACTTTAAGGGAGCCTCATTAAATCCAGGGGGAGGCTGGATCCCCAAAATGCTGGCTGGCCCAGGAGGCCCTGGGCAGCGGATCTGCCAGTCCTAGGAAATGCCCCATCTCAAAGTGTGCCCATTCCCTCTCTGAGCTCCCCAGCTTCTCTTCTGGGGCCAGGAGATATCTGAACTTCCAGTCCTCATCCACTAGGAGCCACCCCACACCAGGTAGACACACCTACTAAGTGTGTCTCAATTCACTCCGTTCATATTTGTTAAGAGCCCAGTGCCTGCTAGGTGCTGCCTAGAAACCCGACCTCTGTCAGCTTGCCCTCTGGGCACATGAGCTAGTGGGAGAGACCAGCGATCACATAATCCATGACAATGCAGACAGCAAGTGCTAAACCAGGGGATGGTTAGAGAGTTGTGGGACAAGGAGGAGGCACCAGCCTTGGGGAAGGAGGGCAGGCAGGGAAGGTTTCCTGGAGAAGGGGACAATAACTGCAATCAAGGACCCGTGAGAAGCCCTTACATTATGGTCAGGGGTTGGGCTTTGTCCTGAGGGTGTGAAGAGCTTGTAGGCTGTGTTAGGCTGATGTGGGACATGACCAGATTTGCAGTTTGAAAGGTTTTAGAAGGTCCAGCATGCAGCATGTTTAGAAGAGGCTGCAGTGGGAGGCTGGCTGGAAGGCACTTGCAACAACCAAGGCCTGGACTGGAGCAGAATCGGTAGGGCTGGCCAGGAGGGCTGGACTTGCAAGCTATTTTAGAGGTGGAATTGAAGGATTTAGTGATGATAAAAAATGAGGATTGAGGGAGAAGCAGGAGCTCAAGATGACACCACATTTCTGACTTGAGTAACACAGTACCCTTTCCCAGAAGGAAGAACAGATTTTGCCAGGGGAGATGAGTTGAATTTGAGCGTGATGCATTAGAGATGCCGTAATGTCCAACGGGAACTGTGATCCGCTGCTGGAGGTCAGAGCAAGTGGTCGGCTGGAGCCAGCTTGGACGGCTGGCAAGAGTGGACCATGCACACCTTGCCTCCTCCCAGCTGCGTTCAGTGACCTCATGTTGGTAGCTTGAAATCAGCTATGGTGGGTGTATTTATACCACAGATATTGGCAGATGCTGTACGAGGCAGGGTTCTCCTCTCCACCCTCTCCCACTCAGCTAATGGTTAAACATTTGCCAGCATGGAGTCTTGTTGGTGAGGGAGGCAGAATGAGGCGGCCCGTGGGCAGAGACACAACTGACCATCTCTTGACGGTCAAATAAGAGAAGGGAGACTTCCTGGTAGGCTTTTTCCAGCAAGAACCTTCTGTCTGTGTATTTGCAAGTAGGAGAAAGACAGGGAGGAGTAGACACAGGGGTCTGCTTTCAGAAGTGGGGACCTCCTTCAGCTCCCTTTTCACTCTGACCTTGAACTAAGGGAGAAGGTTTCAGAGATCAATGTAAAGATTATTTCCTTGGTTCTGGTTCAGAAGGATGTAATATTAATCCATGAATTAATGTACAAATACATCTATTTTTTATACATTTAATGTGGTCCTAATCCCTGTGCGTTTTTTATGAGGTTGGGAATCCAACAAAATTCTACTAGATACAAAAATGTATTATAAAAACAGGACAATCTAAGAAACATATGAACAGAACAGAATGGGGAGGCCAGGAATAAAGCCAAATGCATGTGTCAATTTGGTACATGATCAAGGCTTCATTTCACAATAGCAAGAGAAAGATCAATTGTTCAAGAAATGATGCTGGGGCAACCGATAAGCCACTTAGTAAAAGGTAAAATGAAAGACGGTTGTTTGGTTTTTTATTATTAAAACCAATTTATTCATTATATCAGAATAAATTCCAAATGAACAAAATACTTAGATATAAAACCTGAAACCATAAAATACAAGGACAAAGCATGAGTGAACATTTTATAATTCTGAAACTGGGGAAGGCCCTTTTAAACATCACACAAAATCCAACAGCCATAGGAGAAGATTAAGTTTGTCTATATAAATATAAAACATACCAGAAACAAAATAAATGACAAATGCCAAATTAGAAAGAATAGTCATCACTATTCATGACTATTGAATATTCGGATATCTCCTGGCCCCAGAAGAGAAGCTGGGCAACTCAGAGAGGGAATGGGCACACTTTGAGATGGGGCATTTCCTAGGACTGGCAGATCCGCTGCCCAGGGCCTGCTGGGCCAGCCAGCATCTTGGGGATCCAGCCTCCCCCTGGATTTAATGAGGCTCCCTTAAAGTCAAAGTGCCCCAACTCTTTGATGCATGACTATCAAAGAGTTATTTTTCTTGACAAAGTGCTTCATTCAAATCAGCAGGGAAAAAATAAACAACCTACTAGAAAACATTGGTAAAGAGAAACGGGCAGAGAAATATTGGAAGAGATGTCTAACCTCAGGATATAATTGAAGAGATATAAATTAAAGTCCAGTTCCAAGTCTCCCCACATGCCTTCCCCAGGCCCAGCCTCTCCACAAAGTGGCGTCCCAGTTTCCACTTGGTCCATGACAACATTCTTCCCCAGATCTCTGAAAAAGCCTTGGTTAGCCCCGGATTTGGTCCTGGTTGGAGAGATGCATCTTCCTACCAGGGCAGGCTCTGTAATTAACAAACTGTATGATTATCCCTACCACGTAAACATTGTCCCTAGCAGGATTGAAGATGTTTCTTGGAATCCTCTCCTCCTGACCTTTGCTTCAGTCCTCTTGGTGTGCAGAGTAGTTTACAGAAAGTTTACACTGGGAGGTTTCAGAGATGACATTGGATGGTTTCCGGGTTTTCTCCTTGGTTTATTCTTAGCATCGCTTATCCTTGAGAGGAAAAAAGCCAGGGGCCCTTCCGATAGATGAGTGGAATCTCCTCCCTCATGCCCTTTTGGATGGCTGCCACAAGCCCATCCTAAGCCTGCGGCAGACTTCAACTCACTCGCTGTTGAACCAGCGCACCCACCCTGATGGCAGGGTGCCCATCCTACCCAGCTGACGTGTTCCCTGAGCACAGGCCACTGGGCACTTATGTTCGTGGCTTCAAGGAGGACCCTGGCAGCCTGGAGATGCTTTAGGGTCATAGCATATGAATCCTCACACCAGCGCTTGGAGCAAGGCATGAGCCAGACGCCCGCTGAACAGGGATGGGGGAGCCTGCTGCATTGTATAACAAAGAGAAATCTTCTGGAGAGGTCTGATTCTAAAACTGCTGCTTGACAAGGACAAACTTTCATTGATCACAAGACATATTGGGCTCAAAAGTAACCTTGCTCTATTCTGGAGCTTCCCTGTTCAGTTCAATTCAACAAGTGTCTGATGATGGCAGCTACCATTTCAATAGGCTTTACAAACATAATTAAATGTAATTTGATGATCCTATGAGGTTATACTGTTATCTCGATTCTATAGATGAGGAAACTGAGGCTCTGGGAGGTTAGACAACTTGCTCAGGGTCACACAGCCATAGTTGGAGACAGGGTTTGAATTTAGTTTGCCAGTCTAGAAAGCCCATGCTTGGGAAGAGATTCTGGCTGCGTCAGCCAAAGGAGACCCCAAGCTGAGAACTGGGCATATTTGTTTGGTGAACGGCGGGTGAGCCAGTGTGTCTCAGCATAGAATAGATGGAAAGATGTGGCGGGAAAGGAAACTAACGTGGTTGATGGGGATGGGATTGTAGGCTGGCCTTGAACATGGTAGAAAGGAGCCCTTGCTGGTTCTTGAGAAGGAGAGTGACAAGACTCACATTTCTTAGCTCCCCATCACCCTTGACCACCTGGCCATCCCTCCTCAGCCCTGCATCATCACAGCCTTGTGCTTCTTCTAGTCTCATCACATCCCCTTTGTCCTGAATCTTGATCATAAACCACTGGATCATAAATCACTGTGGCCAGTGAACCTGCTTCTAGTCTCCACCCTAAATATTTATTTGTGTTGCACTCTGCACCTCCAGGAAAATAGGCATAGATTGCTCTGCATCCCACAAAGATTAAGGAATGCTCAGAGATTGCCCAACTGCTAGGAGAAGCCTGCTGGCCAGGGTGAGAGGAACAGGAGCAACCTGACCTAGTCTAGCCTGAAAATACACATTTTGAAGGTCAGATTCTGATATCCAAGCCATCCTTAGATAAGTGGCCATGAGCAATGACTGTGTAAATAAAAAAGGGCTTAGAGGATCGCAGTCCAGGAGTTCCGTGTGCCACGGGCTGAGTCTCCGCTCGCCCCACTGTCCCATGCGTCTGTTTACAAGCCACACATACACAGTGGTGAGGAGCTCTCCAGGGGCCGCTTCCCAGAAGTAGACCCAAAGGACGTTGGCCCCTTCCTGTTCCATTCCCACCCCCAGCACCCGCAGGAGATTTCCTATGATGTTCCATTTCATCTTTCTCCATCCTCCCTCCCAGCCCACTAACCACAGTGAGTGTCCCCCAAGGACGATCACACAGAGTGAGAGTCATGGAAGCAAAAACGAACCAGAGGGCTAGGGATTGGCTGCATCTCCTCCTTGCTCAATCTCACTTGTCTCTTTTTTTTTTTTTTTTTTTTTTTCAGGGTCAACCAGGCACTCGAGGTTTTCCTGGATTTCCGGTAAGTGGAGAAGGCTGAAGTTAGTTATGTCCCAGGTGGTCTGTAGGCCTGATTGGGTTAAACTCCATCTGAGGTCAGCCCTGGTTCCACTCTTTCTCTCCCAAACCCTGGTCATTAAGGACTTGCTTCTACAGCCATTCATGGACACCAACTCAGGACAGTAGCTCAGCAGTCAGGTCACAGTGCAAGGAATAAATACAGGGAAGCAAATCCACAAATTAAGGGGCAGCAGGACAGGCCCCAGGTGAGTGAAGTCACAGGCTGATAAACCCCAGCATGACCTGGGAATATGGAATGGACGATGCCCTGTGGGAGAATACCTGCAGCTCAGACTGTGCCCGGGCTTTGAGAGGAGATCCAGCGTGGGGAAGGCAGAGGGATGACCACCTGGGTGTCCTTGACCTCTGCCTATGGGGCCTAAGACAGGTTCTGACAGGCAGAGCAGAGGGAGAAGTTCCCTTTTCTCCCAGCCTCAATGCAGGCCAGCCCCTGATTTCCAGGAACACACCACCCACTCTGCACTCAGGGCAAGGGTGAAGTCTTTGACATTAATGGGGAGGCCACCCATTGGGTTTTCTCTTGTGCTGTGTACCTGGCATACAACATTGTATTATGCTGAACCCCATTTCAAGATGGGAAGTTGAGGCCTAGGCTTACCCATGGTCACATTAACAAGTACGTGGTCAAGCAGGGCCTTGAGCTCCAACTTATCAGAATCCAGAATCTATGCTTTTCCCCACTGCCCAGGCAGCCTCTTTGGCAGGAGGCTTGTGATGCTCAGTCTTTACATTTGGCCTTTCTTTTTTCAGGGTCCCATTGGGCTGGATGGCAAACCGGTAAGTGGACCCGCTGTCAGGGGAGGGCTCCTCCCTCTCACTACAGGTCAGTGATCCTGGATCTCTTGGTCCTTCTGCGAGACCCTGACTCCTTGGAAAATGCTTTACTTAGAAGGAAAAGTCCTGGGGCTGAAGGTTGTCACTACTGGGAAGTGGAGGGGGCCATTTGAGTCACCCCTGACCCCAGTGGCCTTCCCCAGGGCACAGGTCACCAGCTGCCCAGCCTGGCTTTCAGAATCCAAGCAAGACGCATCCCTGGGTGATTCTGGGTGGGGTGGGGGTGAGGTCAGTAGGCAGTGTGGAGAGTGGAGGGTATGGAGGTCAAATAGCTGGTCTGAAGAGCCTGGCCACTTGTGCACACGATTGCCCCTGCTCCTCAGCACCTGTGTCTCCCATGGCCCTGTCCTCGAGGTCAGGGTCTCCCTCCCCGATTGAGACCCGACACGTGTGCTCAAGTCCACGTGGAGACTGCTTCCTACCATAGCGCCTCTCCTCATTCATTTCAATCCTTTGGACTTGGTTCCCTGACACAAATGTTCTTGGGGGAAAGAAGTCCCCTCCCCAGTCCTAGGAACAAGTCAGCTGGAAGGGAGCATGCCCCACCCAAAGCCCTCAGGGTGGATGGAATGCAGCCCCACTCACAGCCACGCCCGGCCCCACCACTCGCCTCTCTCAGTTGAGGGACCCTAGCACCACCCAGTCACTCCCCAGCTTCAGGCCAGCGAGCTAAGTGCAGCTCAGGGGCGCCAGCAATCATTTCCACTCATATCATGGGACCAATCCCCCGAAGCTACCGCGGACATGTGGATGAGGTGAGAGTCAGGGTCTAGGGAGACTACCCCCACCCCTGCTCTCTGAAGGGCAGGCAGCTGCTAGTGAGGCCCAGCAAGGGGCAGTGAGCAAATGACCTTGCCTTAGGGACTGGGTGAAGGAGTGCACAAGCCAGAAGGTGCAGATGGAGCACAGGGGACAGGGAGGAGCACGGGGGGCAGGAAGGAGCACGAGGGAAGGGGGTGGAACTTCTGGGCTGCAAAGAGTGCACCTGGTACTCACCCTCTTCTCCTTCCAGGGCCACCCAGGACCAAAGGGCGACATGGTAAGAGCCCAGCTTTCCTGCCTTCCCAAGATGGGTAGGGGTTGGCCTAGCCTCACAGGCACCGCCAAGCACTGCAAAGTGGGCCCCGCAGGGACAACAGGAGTGGCTGCCCGTGCTGGTCACGCCCCAGCTGTGTAAACCAAATGCCCTGGATCCTCACATCAATATGCAGGGAGGCAAAATGGGCAGGGGCTTCTCCATCTGAAGCATGAGGCTGGGAGATCCAGAGAGAGCGCATACCTGGTCGGTGGCACACAGAAGTCAGTGTCCAGCTTAGTGCTCTCAAACCACACTCGCGTGGGCCTTGGGAGACAAGGTTTCATCTGCACTCACAGGGGACACTTTCTGTAAGAGACACCATTTCTACTGAGCCTGAGGTCCCTCAAGGCCTCATAACCCCTTCCCAGTGCTGGCTGTGCCCTGAGCCACCCCAGGACTCCAGGGGTTCCTGCCCCACTGGGGCTGGTGGTGCCCAGTGGATCATCTCAGCTGGGGGTGCCACATGCACCATCCCAAAGACCCCTTCTCCTCTCCCCACGCCTTCCTGGGAGTTTCTGTTTGGATGTTGGGCCACTTGGCAAGTCGAGAGCGGGAGCGAGGCCTTCTCTTCCGTGTCACAGCATCCTGTGGCCGCCCCCCAGATGGATCTGCCCGGGGGAATTGGAGTGCCTCAGGCCCCGAAAAGGTGGAGAGACAAGCTTTGCCCCACCTTTCTCCTGGCCCCTACCTTCTGCAGAGCTTTGGAAATAAATTTGCCGTCTCCACAGACCATCCCTTCCAGAAGGCAATGAAGGGCTGCCCACTCTCACAGTGGGCCAGGTCTCAGCAGGAACTGATGGGCCATTAAGAGCAAATGGGCCCCTGCTCCCACACTGTAGAGTGTATTTTGGTTTTCAATAAAGCCCTGCTAAAAAAAAAAAAAAAAAAAAAAAAAAAAAAGCCCTGGGCTGGGATGCAATTTCTGCCTCCTAAGTCCCAGGTCACACCTACACTGCGAGGGACCACCTCCTGCTCCACAGGTCAGTGGGCCAGGCAGGGGTCTGGCTCATGCCTTGCTCCAAGCGCTGGTATGAAGACAACCCTTGACCCATGACTGGGGCACTGCCAGGGCACCGAGGGAGGCAGGCAATCTCGTGGATGGAAAGGGGGATGGCGGAGTGTTGGCTGCAAGGCCTGGGCTCCAGCCTAGCTCTTCCTAACTTGCCAGCTCCCTCTGGGCCCCAACCTGTCCTCTTGACTCAGATCCAACTAACATTTATTGAGGGTTTGCCATGTGGTCGGCACTGGGCTAAGCACTTTGCATGACTGTCTCAATCCTCAGCGTAACTGTGCTCCAGGTCTTACAAGAATCCCTTTTGGCAGGTGTGGAAGCCAAGTCTCAGAGAGTCTAGGTAACTTGCCTGAAGTCACACAGCTGAGTGTCCAAAACAAGATCAAAACACAGTTCTCAAATTCCTTCCCTCCACGTTTTATTACCTTCCTCCCTTTCTGTTTCCCTCACTCTTTGTCAGCCTTCCTGCCACCTTCCTTCTTTTAATGCATTTTTTATGGAGTATCTAAAATGTGCTGCGCACTCCTTCAGGTGCTAGGGATACAGACGGGAGCAAGAGAGGCTGTCTTTGCCATCTGTAGCTCACAGTCTACCAGGGAGACATCCTTTTAAATCATCACTCACGTAACTAACAAGTTGCTTTGCAATGAGTGCTATAAAAAGATAATCCTTAGTGCCCTGGAAACCTTGGTATAACAAAAACCTCACCCAGGCCAAGGGTCGGAGATGGCTTTTCTGAGAAAGAGACTTTTGAACTAATGCCTGAAGAACGAGGATTCAACCGAGAGAAAATAGAAAGAGGGATGAGAATGTGCTTTCTGGACATGGGAGAACAGCATGTGCAAAGGTCCTGAGGTAGGAAAATCCTTGACATGTCTGCAGAACTGGAGGAAGGGCACTGGCGGCAGAAGGCCCCTGAGGCAGTGGCAGAAGAGCTGGTGCTGGAATCCAGGTCCCCCAGCAAGGTTTCCTCTCCATCACAGCTGCCTCCGCTGCAAATGCATTTCCTCCCGCCCCTACCCCGTTCCTAGGCGTGCTGTGCACATGTATGGAATAGTGGAAACCGAGACAGGAATAAACTGCCATGCTGCATTGTTAGAGAGGCATAAAGGGTTTGGGGTGCTCATCCCTTCAGTCCCAGCTTCTTTTCCTCTCTGGCAGCCTTATGCTACCATAAGGTAGCCCATGGCCCCCCAGAAGTAATAATAATGGTCATCTTCTAGGCAGCACTCTGGCATCCTCATAACAGCTTATCATCCCCACTTCATGAGAGGGGAAATTGAGGCACAGAGTGGCTAAGTACATTGCCTGAGGCCACAAAGCTCCTAAATACCAGAGCTGAGATTCAGACCCATACTATGGGGTCTTACCCCTGGATCACACCTCCTCTCAGCTGCCAGCACTTTGTCCTAGAGGAAAGGGACCCTTCCATGGGGCCCCTCTTCCTGCCCTCACTCTGCCCACACCATCCCTCTGTCCCACACACTTGACCGCCTGTCTGTTCAGGGATGAGAGCTAATTCAACAGAAAAGGCAGGCCCACCCCCTCTCTCGTGAGCCCACATCAGTAGGATAGATCACCTATCTGCCTCATCAAATCCGGCAGGCCACAGAGCCATCCGATTCCTGTTTGCCTTGGCATGGGTACCCGAGCTGTTAGTTGCCAACCGCTGTCCAGCATCATTACCTTGGCCCGCTCTTCATCTGTCTGTCTCCCGCCCCAGATGCTGTCCCCTCTGCTGGCGTCCTACTGGGGCACTGGCACTCACCCTCATTGTTTAACCTGCATCCTTACCTTCAAAAGGGGGTCACCTCTGCCCCACCCACTTCACATTATTCCCAATAACCTGAAATAAGGTGTTGAAGTGTTGGGAGGACACAGTTGTACAATAGTGCAGTTGGGGGGTGGACAAGATTGGGGGTTCTGAGACTCAGGAATGACATAAGGGCTGTAAAGCAAGACCTGGACTGAGTCCAAATCTCACCCACCACCCACAGGGCTGTCGGAAGAGTGAGGAGCGCCAGGCACTCACAACACACCTAGCACACAAGAAGCGGACAGGCACCTTAGCTATGCTTCAGTAGCAGTTAGCAGAGGGCTGGTGGCAAGTGCTGAGCACATCACCCGGGGCCATGGCCCTTAAAGGGGCGGGCGCTGCCCGGCTGGAGAGAACTGGTACCATGTGTTGTTGGGCCTCGACATAATTAAGAGAAACTTGAAATCCAGATTTTTATTTGCACTCTGCTTGCTCTTAAGTGTTGGTAACTAGTTGAAATAAAACCATGTGGGATACACGAAATCCCTATGAAGACCACGACTGTCCCCTGGGCCACCATTTGGGATGTCTGGTCTCAATTGTCCAAGTCTCTGCAGTCCTGAAACTCCGCCTGCCCCTCCCCCATCACACTTATATCTCTGTCCTGACAGAGGGTGACCTGGTCACCTGTGGGCTGGGCCCGGGTTCCCTGCTGGGTGAATCATGTGCTGCTGAACTTCATTCTAAACACTCTGCCAGGCCAAGCGTGGTGGCTCACACCTGTAATCCCAGCACTTTGGGAGGCCAGCGTGGGCAGGTTGCTTGAGTCTGGGAGTTTGAGAGCAGCCTGGGCAACATAACAAAACCCTGTCTCTACAGAAAAAAAAATAGAAGAATTAGCCAAGCATGGTAGTGTGTGCCTGTAGACCCAGCTAATTGTGAGGCAGAGGTGGGAGGATCACCTGAACCCAGGAGGCTGAGGCTGCAGTAAGCTGAGATCACACCATTGCACTCCAGCCTGGGCAACAGAGTGAGATCCTGTCTCAATGAAACAATAAAAGATAAATAAACACTTGGCCAGCCACATGGGCTGGGAGGGCCACATGGATGGTCCCAAAGGCCACTTCTCCCTTCCAGTGATGCTCTTGGGAGTTTCCCAGTTTGGAGGTGGCCCTGTTGGCAAGTCGGGAGCAGGACCAAGGCTCTTGCACATCACGGCATGCTGCCGCCACCTCCCGGATGGACCCACCCATGGGGATCCACGATGCTTCAGGCCCCAAAGAGAATGGCTCTAGCCAAGTCTAGAAGCCCTGACTCCCAAGGTCTGGCCCAGTTCTCAGCATTCGGCAGAGTGGAAACAGCTGGACCTTGGCCATCAGACAAACCTGGGCTCCTGTCCCAGTGCCACCATTCACTGAGCCACGAGGCCATGTCTCTGTCACCTCGCTCAGGAGCTGGAGTGGATACGAGCATGTCCCTCACAGGCACACACCTGAAGAGCCTCAGCTCATAAGGCATTTGTTTTTTCCTCTTCCCTGCACCAGCCTTGGTGCAGCCTCCTAAGAGAGCCAGAGCATGCTGGGCCCTCCTCAGACAGCAAGGGTCCCTCCTGACCCCAGCTCCTTTCCTAGCCCTGCATGGACAAGACAACCTTGAAGGAAACCTCAAGATCCCTCATATTTCTTAGAGAACTCCGGAACATGGCTTCAGTTGCCAACTTCCTGCTCGCTCTCTTTTGCCGAAGGTTTCTCCAAGGCCCCCATTGTCTGAGGCACCGGCCCAGCCCCCCAGGCCAGAAGCTCTTCTGGTTCAGTGGGCTTCACTGCAGCCTGGGAGGCAGGAGGTGGAATGTGCTAGTGTCTCCCAGAGGCTTGGTGCCTGTGAGGCAGGGGGTCCCATGGAGCAGAAAACTCCCTGACCTCTAGGTGCAGCCCCTCCATAGCTGGCCCATGACATGCTGGTGGTTGGAGGAATGGATGAAAGATGCCATCTGTTCTTCATCACAACCCTCGTCCGGCCCACTGCGGGGTGAAGAAGCTGAGACTCTGTGGATGAGACCACACCACCTTGAATGTGGTGGGCATGGGAAGACTTGGACATGGCTGGCCCAGCCTTCAGGATTCAGCCCCAATCTCCACCTAGGCAGGTGTCCCTGATTGCCCGTCTTCTGTCTGCCCACTGATCTGTGTATGTTTGCTTCCCACAGGGTCTGACGGGTCCCCCAGGACAGCCGGTTGGTACCTCATCCTTCTATTTCCCAGCAGAGAAGCTTCAGGTGGTTGTGACCTCAGCTTCGGTTTCTAACTCTCTCATCTCCGTCTCTTTGTAGGGACCTCAGGGACAAAAAGGAGAAAAGGTAAGAGCAGTGGAGGTTTCCTAGAGTCTCCATCTCAGGAAACGGTCCCCCAGTTGGTAGAAAGGGGTCAATAGTGGTTATTTTCAAACTTTAGTTTTAATTGACAGAACCAGGAAAGCCCCCGAGGTGCCGCATAATAGATTCAGTTGACGCCGCTCCAGGTGACATCCTTTTCTTGGAGTGAAGGGTCCTCCTGGAGCCTGGCCTGGGTAACATCCTTTTCCAGGGGTCCTCCTGGAGCCTGGCCCTCTTCAGCCTGTTTCTGGGTCCCTCCCAGCTGTCACCCCATGGTGTTCCCTGACGCCTCTGTGAGCCTCTGGGATTCTGAGGCATCAATCTGTCAACCACTGGCCTGGCCTCCTGCCCTCTCTGTCTTGTTGAATTTCTGATAGAGACTCTGCTGTGCTTGCTTTTGGGCCACTGGTACAGGGGCCTGGTGCTCCCAGCTCAGAGAAGGTGGCTTGGGGGCCCCCATGGTGCCAGCTGCTCCCATCCAGTGGCTTCTGTTCAGGGCTGTCTGGTGGGCCTGTCTAGAGGGTCAACCTTTAGCCAGGCATGGGGCATAACTCCCGACTCTGCCATTATGGCAAGTGGTGTAAGGCGAAGCTCCGCCCCTAGGCTCCATGGGGCAACTTCCAGACAGGCCCTGGAAGTTTCTTCCCTGCTGCTAGCCAGGGGCAAGGGAGGGACTTAGTTCTCCTGCCTCAGAGGGCTCAAATGAAAGCTAGAGCAGGAGGGCTGGTGAGTGGTGAGATGTGTGACATGTCCTGAAGTTCTGGGGGTGCCCTGAGAGACAGGTACCCCCAACAAGTGCCTAACACCCCCTTTCCCTTCTCTCTCCTTCCCAGGGTCAGTGTGGAGAGTACCCACACCGGGTAAGTGAACCCCTAAAATTGAGCAAGGCCCTTTGATCCATCCCTGGGGCACAGCCCCCAGCTCAGCCTCATCTCCCTGGGGTCTCCAGTTCCTAACGGATCGTGGGGGAACAGGAGCCCCCAGTGCCCTCTGCACTCAGCAGTCAGAAAGAGGGGTGTGGGGTGGCAGTGCGTCTGGTGGGAGCAGCTGATGTGTCTCTCTGGCCATGGGCTGTATGGAGCTGTTCATCATCCGTGCGTGTCTGTACATCTGCCCCTTTGTACGTACGGCCAACTCAGTATGTTGGAGTCTCTTGCTTCGTGTGGAGCTCTGTGGCTCCTCTGCACATGGCCCTCTATGGCAGCGTGGCTTGTGTGAGTCCGACTCCCCACCCATCCAGCATGTGTGTGCAAGTGTGTGTGTGTGTGTGTGTGTGTGTGTGTGTGTGGCGGTGGGGGGTGATGTCCGGCAGCCTAGCCATGGCCAAAAAAGTGGGACTTTTCGATTAGTCATTGTATCAGATGATGGTGTTTCACATCCAAACCTTGATGATGGAGATAATCGGGGACTGACTGTAGCAATTGAAGGATAAAGTCTCTCCTTGGCCTGTTTGAGAACAGTGGAAGCCCTTCTCCAAGCAGGCTGGGGATTTCAGGCTGAGATGCTTCCTCTGCCCACCCCTGCCTCCTCCTTCCTTTTCCTTGCTCCACCCCAAGAAACAGAACCCAAAAGACTGCTGTTGTCCTGTTAGGAATCTTCAAACTTGTGTTCCAGCAGCAGGGTCGATCTTGGGACAGGGGAGAGCAAGATACGCACAGCTTCCTCCAGCAGGAGCCCCAGTGAGCTAGGCCCAGAAAAAAAAAAAAAAAAGCCCCTCATTTTGTGGATTGGCCTCGTTGCTCCCAGACCTGGACAGCAGGGATGGAGGATGAGCATCTTTAGGCCTCTCTCCCCTCTGTCATGTGCCCCATGGTGCTCAGCTTCCCTGGCTGCCCACCCCTGCCACGCAGGTCCAGCTGGTGGGATTTGGGGAGTGGAGACAGACATAAGCCGGAGCTCAGCGTCAGCTTGACTCTAGAAGGCCATCAGGAGGGCCATGCTAGCAGGGCCCGGCCTCTGCCCAGACCCTCAGGAGGCTGGAAGGCAGACCTGAGGTCTGGGTTCCTGGGCCAGGGAACCACTGCGAGTCTGGTACGTGAGAGGCTGGGATGGGTTTAAGGCTGCGGCGGTGCTAGGCCCGGGCTGAGGAAGGCAGGCCAGCAGCAGCGCAGTCAGAGCCAGCCCGTCAGCGGCATGTGCTCCAGGGATGCAGGGGCCCTTGTGTTCCGGCCAGCTTGATCCTGATACAATAATAGAAGGTCAGCTGTGTTTATTTGAAACGATAGGCTCACAGGATTGTTATGTTACCCGAAAGAAAGACAACATCCCCCAGCACAAAAGACAACACAACTGCAGACGCTTTGGTAGTGTGTCACCCGTCCTCAGTGAGCGCTTGGGGTGGGGTGGGAGCAGGGGTCTCTGCTTCTCAGCCCAACACAAGGAAAGGGAAGGGCACAGTGACAGAAGTCTGCAGAAGACCCCTGGCCACAGGGTACAGTGAAGCCTGGCCTCATGACGGTGGCATTCTGGGGAACATGTCAGGCATGGGGTGGGGGAGTAGATTTGGGGTCCCAGCTGAGGTGGAGAGCAAGTTTATTTAGAAGAGGGTAGAAAATCAGGGGGCTTCTAGAGATCTGTTGGCTTTCCAAGGGGTCTGCAGGCAGGGTTGGGGTGGCAGGTCTTGAGGCCTGGAAGACACCAAGAGATCCAGGTGGCCCCTCCTCCACTCCAGCCTGTGGCTTCCCCAGGGAGGGAGAGGAGAGGGGTGGGGAGGAGGGGAGCTGGTGTCTGTGGGCTCTCCCATCACGGTCCCTGTTGCCCTGTCTCTGCCACCTCCATCCCCTCCCAAACTAGGAGTGCCTAAGCAGCATGCCAGCAGCTCTGCGCTCCAGCCAGATAATTGCCCTGAAGGTTTGTAGGTTCTGGAAGGTCTCCGGGCCGCTCTCCACTGAGAGGCTTCCTGAACATACAGCCCAACATTGCACATCCCCAGGCCCCGGCAGCGGGAGCGGGTGGAGGTCTGCGTGCAACTACTGTCCAAGAAGGCAGCAGCTGTGACCTGGAAAGGCCACACTTGGGCTCCCGATCCCCAGCTGGGCACATTCACAGCCCAAACAGCTCCTGGTTCTTAACACTCATCCCAGGAGTCTTGTGTGATTTAAGTACTTTCAAAAACAAGCGGCTGATGACAGTATATGCCATCTTTGTTTTCACATGGGCTCTAAGGGCCTCCTAAAACCATGGGTTGCTCAGCTTCAATGGGTAGAGGGACTAGAAGCTGCAAGAATTTCCAGAAATGAAAATCACATTAGATAATATGACTGCAATTTGCCTCCCGCAAAAACATGGTTGAGCGTTCTGGAGATATCTTTGCCCAGCCTCTATTTTCCAGGCCCTGCAGCCCCAGGGTGAGCCCTCAGCAGCACTTAGCATGTGCCCATACTGGCCGCACCCTCAGCCAGCTCAACTCCCGGGGAGCTGGGCTTGGCACTGTCCTTGACCACCCTCCCCAGATGCGCTGACACCAGCCTTTCTTGCTCAACCAAAAAAAGAACCCACCAGCCGCACACCAGCCCAACTTCAAGTACCAATTTCACGGGCCCAGTGGTTCCCTGGCCAGACCCTCTGAGTTGGCTCCCTTCTGTCCACCAAGCAGGGATGGGTGGGGCTGGCAGTGCAATTTTGGGCTGCATGTCCAGCAGCCTCTGCAGCCCAGCATGGCCACGGAGGGCAAGCCTGGCCATGGGGGGCCATTGTCCCATTCCGGGGGCGGCTGGTCAACACCCCAAACTCTGACCTGGAGGCCGAGGCCGGGTGTGGACTGAGGGCCACAACTCCTCCCAAGGGACAGCTGTGCTATCCAAGGGCAAGCTCCGCTCTGCACCCTCAAGCCATGAGAGTGCCCTGTCCACTCCTTCCCTCCCACTCCTCATGTGCACGCTAATCTCTCTTCTCTCTTCCTCTGCTCCGGTCCCTCTTGGCCGCCCTGCCCTCCTGGTGACTTTTGGCATCGATCTGAATACCTGTGATCTTTGGCCTTTGCCCTCTGGCCCTCCAACTCATCTTTCTCCTCAGCTGCTGCCTCTCCTCAATTCAGTGCGACTGGCTCCACCCCCGGTCATAAAAAGGCGGACATTCCAGGTAGACACCTCCCGTTTGTCCAGACCATGTGTGGCTTTCCCAAGGGGCCTGGCAAGCCTGCTGGGGCTGCAGACAAAGCCAGAACCTCACTCTAATTCAGCAAAATTAAATTAGACAAAAATAGGCCCACGTATACCATAGACATGGAAATACACAACACACAGGACCCAGAAGACCCACAACTATCACCACACAATGATTACTCACAACAGCCACCAACAAAAGCTGTCAGTGTGTGCCAGGTACCCTGTTACCCAGTTCGCAGGCCTGCTTATATTTCATTCACCAACAGTTTTATGAATTAGGCATGATCATCCTTATTTCATAGATGAGGAAATCAAGGCTCAGAGAGGTTAACCAAGTTGCCAAGGTCACACAGCCAGTACATTGCAGAGCAGGAATTTGTACCCAGTCTCTCTGCCTGTTACTAGCTGTGTGATTTGGGGAAAGTCACTTGACCTCTCTGTGTCCCAGCTTTCTCATCTATAAAATAAGAATAATAACAGTGTCTATTTCACAGGGCTGTTGTTGATATGTAAAGCACTTGGAATAGTTCCTGGCACAGTTTAAGAGATATAATTGTTAGCCGTTATTATTACTATTATCCATATTTTGGAGACAAGGATGAGGCTCGGAGAAGTGAATTGATTTGCCCAAGGTTATACTAACAGTAAGAGGCAGAATTGAAACTGGCCTTGAAGCAGAATTGAAATTGAAGTCAGGTCTTCAGACCCCACATCCAGGGCTCTCTCAGCTGGACCTACCTCCTCTCTGCTTAGAAATGCAGACTGCTTAGCATCTGATCCCTCGTAACCTGAGTTTGGGGAGCAAGGGCATTTGTGGAGGGAATGTAGTCCACAACCCACATGGTGAGCAAGTGCTTCCTTCTTTCTGCCTTCTAACCCAAGGGGGCTGGGATAGGAGCAGATCACAAAGAACAAAGCCATCTGGCCTCTGCTCTTCAAGAGATCACAGCTTGATTCCAGGCCAGGTGGCCCGTGGCTGCCCCCGTGCTCCTCACCTTTCTCATGCTGCACTGGGTCCCCCGCCCGGCACAGGGATGTTAGCAGTGGCAGGGCTCTGAGCTGCTGTCTACAAGCCTGACTGTAGAGCCTTAAGCAACCATCCGGCCTGACTCAGGAGTCAGGAGCCCAAGGTCCTGGATGTTCAGGCACCTGATTGAACAAGGCTGAAAAATCCCTCCAATTAACGGCTAAAAATACAGAGGGACACGTGACTCCAGTGCCACCCAAGCCTATAGGCCACATATCACATTACGCCTGGCCAAATCCTCGAGAGCCTCCGTGTGCCCGAGCACTCACCGGAGCCTGGCTACTCAGGAGGCCCACTGGCAGCTCCGAAGCACCAGGCCCACCTCTGTCACCCACCCCAGCCTGTGCCGGACCCCATTCCGGGAGAGCTGGGTCCACACTCTCAGAATAGCCATTCTCCTGGACCCCAGCAGTGACCTCCCTCCCCGCCTTAGTTGTATCAGCTGTTCTTTGTTGAGCCCTCGCTAGGTTCCAGGCATTGTTGTGAGAATTCTATGCAAATTATCTCATGCATTCCCCACAAGAGCCACCTCATTATCCCCCGCTTTGCAAAGGCAGAAATCGAGAGGGGTGCAGGATCCCATCCAGGCCACTGCATGTTACTGCCTCCTTTTCAGGAGCAAGAGGTGGTTAAGCCAGAACTTTTTGTGCTACCCTGACCTGGTTTCCAAAGTAGAGAAAGAAGAGGAGGCACCTCTGAGCTGCCTGCTGCAGATTCTGCCTTCAGAATCAGGTTTTTGTATGCTCTCAGCCACTATGGGACATAAAAATGCTTGTCCATTTTCTATCAATAAGCCAGTATTGATTTTACAGACTCTGCAAGCCGCTTAAACATCGGGACTAAGAATCATTGAAAAAGGAAGCTTTATATGAGATACGATGTGCTTGGCAGATGGTGCTGGAGGTCATTTCCAACATGCAGAAAGAGTAGACAGTGAGCCCTTTTTGCTGGGGGCTTACTTGGAAAGAATAGGAAGAGTCTGCTGTTCCAACTTTGGGTCCTGGCGCCACCCTGAATTCCCATGTGACTTTGATCAGGGAATTCAACTTCTTGGAGTCTCAGTTTTCTCTTCTGTAACATAAGACTTCTGACGTTGTGAAGATTCTAGAATTTCACAGTCAGAAAGGACCTCAGGAGTTTTCTTGAGACTAAGCTTCCCCCATCTTGTGAATGTAGAAAACCCATGAAAAATATAAACACACAAAGTACAGGATTCCGAGGAGGTTCTGGGACCCAAGCAGCGGAACCAGATTTAATGTGGTTGAAAAGGAGGCTGCACTGGTCCCCTCTTAAGGCCTGAGGCTTAGTGAAGCCTTTCTCGGTTCAGAAGAAACACTGACACCTGAGACTTATCAACAACCAACATGCAGCTGGGTGGGGGACCTGCAGTCACGGCAGCCGCCAAAGTGATTTCAGCACCTGCCTCCTCTGCCATGGACACCCAGAGCCCTAAAGTGGCTTCTCAGAGGGTGTGGCAGGATAGGGCCCAGGCCCCAGAGTGACACTGCGAGATGCCATCCGCCCACAGGTTTTCCAGTCAAAAGATGGTGCAAGCAGGTCTTGCTGAAAGTTTACGTTTCTCATTCCCAGGTTGTGCTCTCCTATTTATGACCACCACTTCCCTCTAGAGTTTGCAGCAAGTGTCATCAGCTGCCTTCCTCACATGGGGAAGCAGGAGTCCCGGTGTGTCACAGGGGCTTGCTGAGATCCTCTGAGAAAGGTGGGCCGGCCTGGAACTCTGGCCGCCTGCATCTCCCAGCCTCTACCCTGGAGCTCCCACACCTGCCAGGAGGTTCTGCTTCAGCCCATCTGCAGGGATGGGCCCCCTCACAAGAGCTAAGCCCAGATTGATCCCAGAGAGGTCATTTAGAAAATAACAAACCAAGGAGCCAGGGTTGGTTTAGATCTAAGATGACTTTGTGTTGCCCCAGCCCTGAGATCTGGGTCACGTGCACTAGGCCGTCTCCTCCTCCTGGGGGATCATGATGCTATCCCTACCTCCCTGGGCTCACAGTCCATCCTGGGGACAGGTATGGTGGGAAGGCTGGGCTCAGAACAGCCTCCCCACATAGCATAAAGCATTTCCACACAACTTCTAAACTCTTTCAATGAAACCAAAGATTGCAGGCTCAACTGCCCTCCGAGGCCAGGCAGATCACCTAAGTAACAGAAGCAGGCTGTGTGTGAGAAGGGCTAGGAGGGAGAGGACAAAAGCAGCCAGAGAACTCAGGCCCCACTTAACGGGCAGCCACTCCTTGGAGGTAGGAATGTGGGCCCAGCACAGCCAGGGTTCCCAGTGTTTCATCAGAAGCCACCAATTCAAATTTTGTACGTAAAGTCTCTTGCTCCGTTGTTTAGTGAGCCAAACAAAATTCCATGGGCTTTGACCTAAGGATCCCATTTGATCCTCTGGGTCAGACAGTCAAAGACAGCAAAAAGCTGAGACAGGAAACGGGGGCTATTGTTTCCATTCTACGGCTGAGAGGCTGGGGCTTAGGGAGACCTGTGCCTCGCCACTCAGGGATGGTGACACAGGCAGGCCCAAACTGAAGATTCAGGCTATCTGGCCAGGCTGGGAGCAGGCCTTTGGTTGGGCCAGGGGCTGTCTCCCACTCGCTCCTCTACTTCTGCCCCCACAGAATGTCTCTCCACAACCAGTCCTCTTTGGAAGCCCCACCTTCAGGGATCTAACATCTTGGCGTTCTTCTCACTGCCACCAGCCGCTGCATGTCATCACCACTACCACAGCATCATCACCAACATGCCACCCCCTCCCCCCACCACCACTGCCTTCCCAGCAGAAATCACAGCAGGCCTTCACCGGGTGCATGGCCTGAGGGTGGGGGCCGGTCTGCAGCTCTGGGGGCCTTCCCTCTAACATTTGTTTCCATGAACCTCAGGGTGAACAGAGCCAAGCCAGCATCCAAGGTCCACCAGGGCCCCCAGGCCCCCCTGGACCAAGTGGACCTCTGGGGCACCCAGGACTACCAGGGCCCATGGGGCCACCCGTAAGTATTCCCTTCCTCTCTCCTTCAAGACTTGTCCCAAGAACTCTCTGGAAACCTCCAAACCTTGAATAGGCAGTGGGTCCCCTACAAAAAGCAGAAATGCCTTGGCAGGGCCATTGGATGTGGGTGAACCATGCAAGGGGCTATTCATCCCCAGCACACTCACCACCCGTTGCACTCTGGCTCTGAAACACAGCCTGGGCCATGCCCGCTGCCTTCCAGGGAGGAGACCGCCAACGACCTGCCCCGTTCCCAGCCCCAGCAGAGAGGAATTTGGAAAGAGAATTCCCAAGGGCACTTCTGATGGCTATCCCTGAGCCCCTTAGGAAAACCTGAGTCAGGGGCAGTGGGTTTTGAAGGAGGTAGTGAGGGGTCATCCAACTACCTGGCACCCCAATGAACAAGACTTCCAGGGGTGTGTGCAGGTTTCACACTGCTGGGCCACCTGCCAGCTGAGCTGAAGGCCCAGTCAGCCAAGAGCCCTGCGCCAAGCCTGAGGATGCATCAAGCCTGCCAGGCCTGCAGGGCCACTGCCTGGAGGACTCCAGAGAGGCCAACTGGCACCCCTCCAGGCTGGACCACATTCAAGTGACAGGTCAAGCCCAGTGGTCACCAAGTCAGCCATGTTCAAGCCCTGGCTAAGATTCCACTCTTTCTCAGCCCAATTTATACAACAAAGCCCCAGGACAGAATAATTCAGTGGATACCTGGACTTCAGAGAAAACGGGTCTTCCTCCCACCCATAAGACTAATGTTATTGGAGAGGCAGGTAAAGGGCAAAATGCTTTTTAAATAATGTTTTTCCCATGTGGTAGAAAAACCAAAACAAAACCTGTTTTTCCTTCTTATGACAAAAGCACCATAAATTCATTGTGAAAAGAATGGAACATAGACAAAGAAACATAATGTTTGTGCGCATCTCTGATAGTTTTGCTGGAATAGAGTCCCAGAGGTGGAATCCCAGAGGCCAGATGTCCCCAACAAATAGCACTCCGTGTGTACGGCCACATTCTAGATGGCCTGGTTGCATGTCTGGGCCCCTTGGCTGCCCAGCTTTCAATCTCGAAGCTTGTTATAGGGTCTCCCTGGGCTGGGCCATAGCTATGGCCGAACAGGGCACCCACCTTGGCTGGGAAGGCCAGCACAATGACCCCTGCAACGCTTGACCCCTACAATGAATTTTTAATTTTTCCACAATTTCTCCCCAGCACCCCACAGAGGGGGATTAGTCTTATTTCCACCAGTTTTCAGATGGGAAAACCTGAAAGGAAGGGAAACTTAGGAAATGGAACCAAACTAAGGCAAGAAAACCAAAAAGCGCTCAGAATTCACTTTTTGCCGACCACTGCCCTTTCCACCCACCCCCCTGCTAACACTTTGGGCTCTCACTCACTGAACCCAAGCCAGGTGGTTTTCTTTGTTAGATTGTTTATAACAACAACAACAACCAAAAAAAGAAAACCAGAGAGCATGTTTCTTAAACCAATTGCAACAGACCAGACTCAGGCATCATGGCTTTCTCCAGCCCACGTTTGCTGTCCACACCTACACCCAAGGCTGCGGTGGAGCCAGCCTTCCCTGGCCTCTCCCTCGACTCACACCACCTCACTGTGGCCAGCTGCCATGCCCACAGCACCCTGGGCAGAAGGAGACAGAGGGCTCCTCTGCCGGCAGGCAGGACCAAGGGCAAAACCAAGGCTCTGCTGGGCAAGGCCGGCTTTCTAGGGAGGGGTTCCAATTAGGAGGTGGGTGAATGAGGATCTGGACCAAACCACACTGTCAATTTAGCATGATGCCGCTGACCTACTTTCCATGGGCGAGCACAGCAGAGTTGCCCACGGCGCCCACATGGCTGCAAAGAGGGACATAAGCCTGTTATCCCCACGTGCCCTCAGCAGGTTTCAGAGCCCTTTCTGGGGTCCGCTACCGCTGTTGGCTAGCATGCCTATTCTCTTGCCATAGCTACTGGGGGCTACTCTGCCCCTAGGGTCCACTGTAAGTATGGCTAGCCCCAACCATTTACCAGTGGAAACCAGCTCTACTCACCTTTTTTTTTTTTTTTTTTCTTTCACAGGGCTTACCTGGGCCTCCTGGACCAAAGGTGAGTGTCCTTCTGGGTGATGTGTTGAACAGGTGGGAGAATTCCCTGACTGAGGCAGGAGCAGAGAGGGATCTCAGCTGAGAGATGGATCAAGCTTGACCCACTTCCAAAACACCACCCTCCTCTTACGAACTAATTTGATTCCAACAAGAATTTCACTTCTTGTGTGCCCAGGCCAATGAAGCAAGTGCTACGGGCCTGCATTGAAGGCACAGTCCACCATCTGAGGAGCATAGTGTCTAGCTGGAAACTCTAAGCTCATGCCCAGAACACCGTCACAATATCCAAATAAAATAGTGTTTTATAAGGAGTCAGAATGGAAAGAGACCTCTAGGGTCATCCAGTCTCCAGAGAACCCTCACCCAGAAGCCCACAATGTCAAACAGGCTCTCCCTTTGAAGCTGGGGGCCCTGGGGCTCTGGGGACAAGAAGATGCCAAGCACTAATTGTGCCCAACTATTTTATACATGCAGAAGCTGAGAGCCCTGGGAGAAAGTGGCTTGTCCATGTTCAGTGGAATCAGGTCTCCTGGGTCCCTACCCAAGTGACTCTTCCCACCATTCCTCAGCCTCTGCAAAGTGGAGCTGGTTCTCAAGAGTAGAACAATCTATGTTGGCCTCAGAGGAAGCTAAGAGCTGTTGCTCCTAGGAAACCTGGAGATGAGTGTTGAAGGGGCAGTGGGGCTTGGAGTCATTGAGAGGAAGAGAGATGGTATTGCGTGGGGAACGGCACAAGTCAAAGTTTGGCAGTGGGAAAACCTCTTTAATGGCCTTCTCTTTATTTCCCCAGGGAGACCCAGGGATCCAGGGCTACCACGGCCGGAAGGTAAGATGGAGGAGAAGGATCCAAGTGGGGCAGGACTTTGGACAAAGCAGTGGCCTACTGGACCTCAGACCCAAGAGGGTCTCTCCCTTCCAACCTAGATGGCTGTGCCTGTACAGAGGCAGGCCAGGTTCTCACTGGCCCCCCGAGGGCCTGATAAGTGGGAGCCAGATTACTGGGATCCAGCTAGGCAGAGTTCTTTCTGTGCTGAGCAAGGATGTAGGACATGAAGGGGTCCAGCTCTCACGGGCCAGAGAGTCAGAAGCACTCCTGCACAAATAACCCCAGTGAAGGCAGACTTTATTAAGTGCTACTGTCACAAGGCATGGCGTGATTAAAGGAGGTAAAGAGACAAATTTCAGATTGAGAGAAGTTTGGGAAATATTCTGGGAGAAGACAGCCTGAGAACTCAACCTTGATGAATGGGTGGATGTATCAGTTATCTATTGCCGCGTAACAAACCATTCCAAGTTTACTGACTCTCTGTCACAATTCTGTGGCTTGACAGTCTGGGAATTCTGCTATTCTCACCTGGGCTCACTCATGCAGTCACAACAAATGACAGATAGAAGGGTGGGAGGGGACGAGATGGCCCCATTCACATGTCTGGTGGTCAATGCTGGCTGTGGGCTGGGGGCCCCTGTTCTCCACATGGCCTCTTATCCTCCAGGAAGCTAGACAGACTTCCTTACAGCACAGCAGATCCAGGACAGCATTCAAAATGGGCAGGTCCCAGTGCAAAAAGACTTGTCACATATCTGCTTGTATCACATTTTCTAATGTCTTATTGGTGTGGGAAGAGTCTTAGGCTCTACTTCTTCATTGGAGGAGTAGAAAGCATTTGTGGCCTTGTTTTTTTGTTTTATGTTTTTTGTTTTTTGAGACAGAGTCTCACTCTGTCACCAGGTTGGAGTGCAGTGGCGTGATCTCAGCTCACTGCAAAACCTGCCTCCCAGGTTCAAGTGATTCTCCTGCCTCAGCCTCCTGAGTAGCTGGGACTACGGGTGCGTACCACCACGCCCAATTAAATTTTGTATTTTTGGTAGAGACGGGGTTTCACCATGTTGGCCAGGATGGTCTCAATCTCTTGACCTTGTGATCCGCCCACCTCAGCCTCCCAAAATGCTGGGATTACAGGCGTGAGCCAACACGCCCGGTTGTGGCCATTTTTAATCTACCACTTTGGCCTTCAACCAGAAAATATGAATGGAAACAATATTTTAGATAGGTAAACAATTTGAGCAAAGACCCAGAAGCAGTCATTACAACAACTATAATAGCAATAATAATTTTATGGTAGTCACTACTTACTGAACACATACTATGGTCCAGGCACTGTCTTTCAACACAAACTGCATTATTTTTAGCCCTAAAAGCACTCTGTGAGGCTGGTGTGACTATTCTCCTATTTTAAAAATGAGAAAACTGTGTGTCTTGGTCCATTTAATGTTGCTATAACAGAACACCACAGACTGGGTAATTTATAAAGACAAGAAACTTATTTCTTACCATTGTGGAGGCTGGGAAGCCCACGGTCAAGGAGCCCATATCTGGTGAGGACCTTCTTGTTGTGTCATCCCGTGGTGGACAGTAGAAGGGCAGGAGAGGGCGAGAGAATACGAGCAAGAGAAGGCTGGGCTTGCTTTTACAACAAGCCCACTCTCGCAATCACATACCCACTCCCACAATAACTAACCCACTTCCAAGATAATTAACCCTCTCCCACAATAACTAACCCATGTCCATGATAACCAACCCACTCCCATAATAACTAACCCACTTCCACAATAACTAACCCACTTCCATGATAACTAACCCACTCCCACAATAACTAACCCACTTCCACGATAACTAACCCACTCCCACAATAACTAACCCATTTCCATGATAACTAACCCTCTCCCACAATAACTAACCCATTTCCATGATAACCAACCCACTCCCATAATAACTAACCCACTTCCACAATAACTAACCCACTCCCACAATAACTAACCCAATTCCATGATAACCAACCCACTCCCACAATAACTAACCCAATTCCATGATAACCAACCCACTCCCACAATAACCAACCCACTTCCATGATAACCAACCCACTCCCACAATAACTAACCCACTCTCACAATAACTAAACCACTCCCATGATAACTAGCCCACTCCTGCAATGACAAACCCACTCCCACGATAACTAATCCACTCCCACAATAACCCACTCTTACAATAACTAATTCACTCCCACAATAACTAACCCGTGATAACTCCCACTCCCACGACAGCAACATTAATTTATTCACAAGGACAGAGCTGTCATAATCTAATCACCTCCTAAAGGTCCCACCTCTCAACACTGTTGCACTGGGGATTAAGTTTCCAACACAAGAGTTATAGGGGACACATTCAAACTACAGCACTGGAGCTTGTCCAAAGTCTCCTGGCTCATAAGTGGCAGAGCAGGAGTTCAGTTCCAGGTCTGGGTCCTTCCCATGGTACCACCTGCTGTAAAGAGCACAACCCTGCCCTCCAGACCCTGGCTGGGAAGCTGCTAGAGCCTTCCAAGAGGAGAAAAGAGGCAGGAAGGAAAGGCAGCAGCAGGAGAGGGGCAGAAATGTTGGAAGGGGAAGAATCACTCCCTGCAAAGCACATTCCTCGCACGCTGCAGTCAGGAGGTTGCCATAACCACATGGCTTTATGGGTGCCTGGTGAATGAAATGGCAAGACCTGAGAGATCTTTAATTAGTTCTACATAAACTAAGACATTTGTATTGTATCAGGAAGTGGAAATCAGCCCCCGCAGTTGCCTCTATCCACTCACACAGACTCATAAAATTTACTGCCTCCTGGTGCAACGCGGGGTCGGTTTTTCATTAGCAGCCAGGCCAGCTCTTGCTTGAAAGAGTTGTGAAGGAGTTGCAGGGCAGCAGAGGGTCTCCAGGCATCACGGCGATGCCCTTGGCTGGCATTATACCATGACAGGTGTCTGCATTCTGCTGCAAACTGCAAGACTGATTCATCCAGAAAGGGGCATGGGGTCTGCTGTCCTGAGTACGGAGAATCCTCTGCTTGGGGTTAGGGTGTCCTGATGCTAGAGGGCCTGTCCCGGGAGAGTGGCGATCCTAGACTCAAATTGTAGGAAGAAACATTTAACCCAGGCTACATTGAATTTGCAGAGAAGACCAGCGTAGCCCTGCTGATGGGGGAGCACTTCCTGTCCCCAGGACGTGGGAGATTTGCTCAGAGCCTCCCTGCTCTAGTGCGGAAGAAGGATCATACTTCTTTTGCAAGACTAGAAGTAGAGCAAGTGCCAATGAATAAACTCTACGAGAAGAGCAATTCCAGCTCCAGAAGAGGGAGCTTCCTAATCGCCAGATGCCTTGGGAAGGTGGGAGGGAGTTCTGGTCACCAGAGGTGTTCAGTTAGAGGCTAGATAATGACTGGTCCAGGATGTGTTTAGAGAAGTCTCTGCATCAGCTGGGAGACTGGATTAAAATCCCTTCCAGCTCAGGGAAGTCATAGCTTCATGGGGACAGAGTTGGCTCCATACCCTTAAGAGAGGAGCAGCTCTGAGCCTTGAGCCCTGACCTTGAGAGGAGGCTCTGTCTCCTTGAACCTTCGTCCACGCCTTTTCTCCGTCCACATCCAGGGCTTGTCAGAAGCATCCCCACTCCTAGGTCTCACGAGGCACTGAGGAGAAGACCCTTCCCCTTCGTGCTGGACTCTTGCCTCCCAACCCTTCTTTCTCTGCCAAACCACCCTCTCTGCTTTTCTCCAGTGGCCTCTTCTCATGGAATCTGGAGGGGCTGTGAGGCCATCATGCCCCATCACCACCTCTCTGGGTCACTGGAAGGTTCCCATTGCCTCCACCTCTCCCAGCCTATCACTGAGTCTTTTCAGTAGGTGCCACTGGAGCCACTAGCCTTGCAAAGCCAACAGCCCATGGCTGGTCTGGGCACCCTTTCCTCTGTGCTGGCCTTTATCTGCTGGGACTCTTATCTTGCCACCAACTCTCCACTGCCTCCAAGTCCACCAAAGTACAGAGGGCTGGCACTGGGAACTATGACCAGCAGCAGATGGCCCGTCACCAAGGACTTGAGGTCATTCCTTGGGAGGCTACAAGTGCCTCTCCCATTGCCCCAGCCTCACCGGGATGGCAAATGTCTTGACGCCAGTGATCACCATGGTCAGGTAGAAGTTTGTTCCCCTCTGAATCTTGAGATGAAGCGACTTTTCATCTTTGGGCAGTGCAGCAATATTTCACATCTCTACTTTAGAAAGTTCATTTTTTCAAACTTACTCAGTTCTTACCATAGCTCAGTGGTTACAGGATACAATCATTATCCTGATTGTATAAATGAGAGAGGTTAATACTTTGCCCAAGGTTGCACAGCTGGTAAACAGCCATTCTGGAATTAGAAACCAGGCCTCATCAGTCCAAGCCTTGTGGCCAGTCTGTCTTTGCACCCTGGTGCAGAAGTTAAATGTCTGCTCAGGGGACTCACCCCAGGCTAAGCTAACTGCACAGACCAACCCTCCCAACCTCCGCCTACTAATGGTTTCTCTGGGATGTGGAGGACTGTTCCCCCACCTCCCTTCTTTTGCCCATCAGTCCTCACTTTAATTCTTTCCTCCATGCTGTGCTCTCTGCTTGGAGTAAGGCCCAGGGAGGAGGCACTAACATGAAGGGTGGCTTGGTCTCAGAGACTGGGAAGATGAGTTTGCCCTCCCCCACTACCCTGGGGAGGAACAGTGCCAGCAGCTGGGGATGCCAAGCTGAGACAGGGGGCATGTGACTGCCTCTTGAGGTCAGGATGTGAGCGGGACCTGTGGGGTAGCTGATGGGCCCCCAACATGAGCTTCCTTGCTTCACCCCAGAGATCTGACCCACTTGGAGGGACGGACACCTTTCTGACACCATAGCCTCTCAGCCTATGAAGTTTGCTAATGTCCACCACCACCCCCAGCAGCTGGACTGGGCCTGGCATCCTCTCAAAGGCCAGCCAGACCCCCAAGGCAGGCTTCTCCACCAGTTCCTTGAGATAAAAGCCCAGTGTGGTCAGTGGCCCCTGTGCTGCCCCCATGCCCCAGTCGGGGCCAGCCCTCCCGCCTAGACACTGTGAGTATTGTTGTGCACCCATGTGGTATCTATTTGATCCAAATTTATGACACTGATCTACTTTAAATACGTTGCAAGATGCAAAGCGTGTTTAAAACATTACAACCTTGGCTCTCTGTCAAGAGGATTGACGAGTATTGTCAGATTGTACGTGGATCACAAAACCTGGTGAGCGCTTATCTCTAAGTACATCAGAGCTGGTCTGTTTGTCTCACTTTGGGGGCGCGTTTGATGTCTGTGGTGGTCTGGATGTTAAGCCTCAGGGTTTGCATGAAGGACCATGGCTGAAACACACATTCCCCTCTTTCAGGCTGTGGGTTTCAGACCAGAGGAGGAACATGAGGGCTTCAAGCTAGAGCTGCTTGCAACTGCCGCTACCCCTCCTGGAGGCCAATGGGGCTCTCCAGAAACAGGGATGCCCTGGGGAGGAAATGGGATGGGCCCTCTGATGAGATGGCTAGAGGGCTGGGGAAGGGCACGGGGACAGAAGCCCATCCACCCGGCCATCTCAGCCTTCATTCTGTGGCCGTGCTGGCCCTTCTCCTTGCCCCTTCTCAATCCTTCAGCCAAAGGGCATGAGGATTCTGATCTGCCAGCCAGAGCAAGGGCCCGTGTGGTGGACACATTTCTGTAGAATGATAACTCGTGCAATTGTAACTACCTTACTGGCCTCTTCAACAAGCCAGGCTATGTACTAGGCACTTTTCATGCATGAACTTATTGAATCCTTGTAATGACCCTGTGAGGTAGGTTTCACTCAATTCCCAACTTATGGACCAGCATACTGAGGTTCACAGAGACCATTTTCCCCAAGGTCCACAGCTAGGAAATAGAGAAGCCAGGTCTGTGTGATCCCAAAGCCTTGCTCTGAATGACTTTACTATCTGCCTCTTAGCAACCCTTAGGGACGCCATGGTGATTTCCAGTAGACCTTCCCCCAGACCCCTCCATGAATGGAAGGAAAGGATGTAGCAGTTGAGCTGTTTTCGTTCTTGTAAGAGAAGGCTGGATTCAGGTCTTTCTCTGAGCCTCCAGGCTCTCTGGGAGCAGCGTCTGCAGAGTCCGCGGCAGAGAACGGGGTGTACTTGGTGTGTTGCTCTTGCCAAAGAATTAAGGAAGTGGAGTGCTTTACCCATTGGCACTGACTCCACCCAAATGAGTCCCCCAGGGAGTTGGAATGGTTTCAGGACTCCAATAAAGCCTGGAGGAGGCAGTTTGCCCCAACCTTCCACGACAGCTATTCCTGAAACCTTCCTGCACCCCTCCTGCTCTTGTAGGACCTGAGTAGCCCATGCCGTTCCCACTCCCACTGAGTGCTCCGTGCAGATGGAAGCCATAGATGCAGGAGCCTGCTAGTGCGGGGACAGCATTTTCTTTGAAAGCTATGAAATCCTAGTGGGGACATCCAGACTATTCGCATAAAAGATAAGAAAACTGCCGGGCGCGGTGGCTCACGCCTGTAATCCCAGCACTTTGGGAGGCCGAGGCGGGCGGATCACAAGGTCAGGAGATCGAGACCACGGTGAAACCCCGTCTCTACTAAAAATACAAAAAATTAGCCGGGCGCGGTTGTGGGCGCCTGTAGTCCCAGCTACTCAGGAGGCTGAGGCAGGAGAATGGCGTGAACCCGGGAGCGGAGCTTGCAGTGAGCCGAGATCGAGCCACTGCACTCCAGCCTGGGCGACAGAGCGAGACTCCGTCTCAAAAAAAAAAAAAAAAAAAAAAAAAAAAAAAAAAAAGATAAGAAAACTAAGATCTGGGCCTCTGATCCGAGACCTTGTGGAGACTAAAGTGACCCCAGCCCCCACCCTGAGCATTCTGGGCTCTGTTTTTCATGCACTCCAAAGTCCAAGATTAATTAGAGCTGACTTTTCTTTTTGGAACTAACTACAAAATCAACCGATCTCAAATTGAGATTACAAGCCAGCCACCCTTCCAAAGCCCTGGCCTTCAATGGGGCACCCAACCCCGGTAATTCCCCGGATCACTTCCTGCCGGCCCTAATTACCAGAGGACCTGGAATTTCCGCAGTTCTGGTCCTCTCTGGTGTGGAAGCTGGCTGGAGCAGGGAAGCGGGAACTGAGCTGCCTTTTTCCCGGAAGGAAGACCTGGGAACTCTTTACAGGGAGAAAACCATTAGCCCTCCACACCTGGCTTTTCTGGCCTGGGGAAAAGACCCTGGTCCAGGCTTCAGGCTTGAGCCGTCCACCGACCACCATCCCTCCACCCCCTCCCTGCAAACTCCCCACACTCTCAGGCAGGCCTTCCTCCTCCGTTACAGAGAACAAAGAGCCTGTGCCACCAGATGCATTTGCTCAGGGCCTTCCAACCCAGACCTGGCTGTAGCAGAACCCAGGCCTAATCTTAGAGAACTTCGTTTACTTCCCCCGTGCTTCCCTGGCCTGACTTTGGCTGGGAGCTGACCTTAAAGCCCCCTTCCTTCCTCTAGACTGTGCTTTCTTGCCAAGTCCCTGCCCAGCTTGTTCAACAAACAGTAAATCGCCAATTGAGAGGCTACTCCCACAGGAGCAGAGCACGGCTGGTTTATGCTCCAAGGAGCTCCCTTCCGTTCCATCATCCCTGTAAAGGACGCATCCTCCTACCTGGAATCTGGGACCAGAACAGAGGACCTATCAATGCTGTGTGGTGCTCAGGGGCAGGGCCCAGCTGGGGAGTCTGAGTGGCAGCCTCAAAATCAGGGATGGGACAGGCCTTCAAGGCCATTCAAAGCAAATGCCTCTCTACCCACTTGTGCTCCCCTAGAGCCTTCTCAGGCACAGTGACTACAATCTACCCCTTCCTGCATTGGTTCTTGGCACTGAGGTTAAAAAGCCAGCCTTGCAGTGGGGTGGCTGGATGTTGGCTCGGGAGTCACAGCTTCTGCCATCACACCATGCACATGGCTGAGACCTTTTGTAAGGCTCAGAGCACCCACTTCTCCAGCCCAAGTAAGGCGGCTGAGAGCCCCCAGAGGAACCTCTGAGTCCCTTCTGGGGAGACAAGAGGAGGCAGAGGTAGAGGAGGTGAATCGAGGCCTGTGGGCTTTGCTGGACTGAGTGAGCCAGGCCCTCCGAAAACCAAGACAGTGATGAGTAAGTGGATGGAAACTGAGCACAGTTACTAAGACACTTTTTAAACAGGAAAACCTAGGAGGGGAATTAGAAAAGAAGGAGCCCCTAGACAGGCTTGCACAAAGACATGCCCCAAGGAACAGCCCTCTGAACAGAGGTGAGCCACCATCCTCCTCGGGCAACAACCACCCCCACTTCCTCCCCCTGCCTCCTGCCTCCTGCACATGGGCCCCGGCCACAGCGATGCTGGAGTCCTTGATAATGACTCTCACCTCACCGTCTTCCAGGAACCAATGTTTTTGGCTTTAGGAGAAGCCCCGTTCCCCAGTTCAGAGGTCAGGCAGGGGCAGGTCCCTAGAGACAAGCCCTGGGGAGTGAGCCTAATGAGAGTGGAGTGAGCAGCAGAGCGAGGTCAGCTGGGGGAGGCCAGTGGGGGCGCCCCTGCTTCCTGCCAAGCAAGGGGGTGGGAGGGACGGAGGCCCTGCGATGGGGATCAAGGAAGCCTGGGTCATTTGCAGAATTAAGAGAATTGACCCAGAAAGGAGGGAAGGGGCGAAGGTCAGCCACCCTAACAAGGAGGGCTGCCTCCCGAGGAGGCTCCCGGGGCTCTGATTTCCCCGAGTGCCTGATTGTGTCTTTACACACTCACATCAACAGGGGCTGAGGACAACCCCAATTAGCCTGGAGACTCTCACGCTCCGGGGTTTTGCTCTGCACAGTTTCTTCTGGGACTGGAGACAGAAGCCCAGAGACAAGCTTGAAGCAGACGCCACCTCCTCCCTGCAGGAGCACCCCTGTGGGTAGGAGGAGGGGAGAGCAGAGCCCCACTGAGACCGCTCCTAGAGCTGCATTTTTAACCAAAGCTAAGAGTCCCTTCCCACTCCACAGATCCTTTTTCTGGAGCTACCAACCAAGCCAAATGGCACCTCTCCAGCTTTGGCCTCTCTCCTTCCAAAGGGCGTGCAGGGGAGCAGAGACAGGGCTGGGGTGGGTGGGAAGAGACAGGAGCGCCAGTGGATAGGAGGTATCTGATCTAACCGCACTTTGCAACCAAGAACCCTGGACCAATGGGAGAAAGTGGCTTATCCGTGGTCACTTGCACTCCCAGCCCAGCTCCCCGAATTGGAGGTGGGAAGAAGAGGGCAGGGGCATTGGGGGGAAAGCAAGAGAAAAGATAGAGAAAGTGGAAGAGAGGGATGACGGGGGCCTCGGAATAGTCAAGGACTCCCAAGCTGACCTCCCACCTGCACCCACACCAGAGGACTGTGGAGGCCTCTGTACTGAGTCAAACTGGTTTAGTCATTCAGAATGTTAGCAGGGGGCCCTCCAAAGGAAAGAATGACAGGAGCCCTCAGCTGGTACTACTGAGAGGGCTTGGAGACCGCTGTGGCCTGAGTAGCCAGACTTCAGATGAGGTACTGTCGCGCCCTCTGCCGGCCGCAGAGCAGCTGTGCACACAGGCAGTGAGCTTTTCTGGGCATCCTGCGCTGAGCTGCCCCCACACACCGACCCCTGCACTCTGATGGGCCACAGACCTAAGGACCCCCCTTCCCCAAGCAAAGAGGGGCTCTGCTCTGCTTTAAGGCTGTTTGATGGAAGCAGACAGAACATCAGTCAATCTGATATTTGGGTTGGCCAAGAGAAGTGAGCACCTTGGCATACGGACAACAAACTATCCAAAGCCCTAGGCTGCACGACCTTGGCAATCTTACCTGGCCTCTGTGAGCCACGGTTAGCTTACCTGTGAAACGAGAATAACATCCACTCCCACACTGGAAGGGATTGTTGGAGATGGAATAGAGGAAGGTTGTAAAGCTTTTCAGTCCAGGGCAGACACATGGCAGCTGCAGTAAGTGGCTGTGCCCTTCTCTCTCAGTCCCACAAGAAGGAAGTTAATGTCTAGGGCAGGCCTTGGGCTCTGGATTTTCAGCTGTGGTAACTTCCTGAGTTTAGCTCTGCCATCCCACCTGTGGTTCAGGGGTCACTGGTGGAGTCATGCTGAGAGAGGGCTCTGGCATTGGGAACTAAAGATTCTAGGCCTTTTGTAGAATTTAGAGACTTGGCCCAAAGAGGATAAAAGCAAAGCCATCTCAGGCAGACGTAAATTTGTGTGTGCAGATTACAAACGCTAAGTGGTCCCTGCCAAATTGAGGATGCAGCGCTGGGTAATAGGGGATAGCGAAAAGCTTCATAGAAGAGATAAAAGGGCTCCACTCCCATCAAACAGCCTCTTCAGGCTGAAAACAGGGCAGAGCCTCTCTCTACTCAGAGGCCCTCGGGTCTGTGGCCCCTAGGGGTGCAGGAGTCAGTGTGCGAGGGCAGCGCAGCCCAGGGTTCTCAAGCACTGGCTGCTCTGTCAACCAAGAATCCAAACGATGCAGGGGTTTTCAGTTGAAGAAATGGCAGAAAGACACAACTGTGGAAACAGGTGGTGTTTTCAGGGACACAGAAACTAGTTGATGCACCCCATGATATCAGGTTATGAGGCTAGGAAGGAAGCGGGGGTCAAAACGTCATGCTCAGGAACCTGGTCCTTTTCCTACTGTCAAGAGCAGGCCAGGGATGTTTTAAGGCAGGGGTCTCGCTATCCAGCCTGTGTGTTAGGGAGCTTAACTGGACACTTGCATGGAAGACCCATCACCGAGGAAGAGGATGAAAGTACTCTAGCCTTGGTAAGGAGAAGGAGGGACCAGGACCTCCTGTAAGATGGCAGGAAAGGGAGAGTGTGGACAGCTGAGAAGGAAGCCAGGGAACACCAGATCCCCTCTGCCTTTAAGCCTACTGCAGCCTGGCCTGGCAGCCATAGCAGTCACACCCAATGGGGCAGCTGGGCCGGGAGCAGGATTGTCACACTCTGTGTTGCCCATCCACAGTGCTGGCCTTCAGATGGAGGAAGTGGCAGCAGGCTGGCTGCAGTCACCTGTTGCTGGACACCATCCCGGGCCCCAGCTGGGGCTTCGTGCTCAGGCACTACGTAGGATTCAACTGGAACCAGGCATTGCCCTCCCCCCATCCCCTGATGTAGCCAATGATAGTCCTGACTTACCTGCTCTTGGCCTCCCATTTGTCCCTGGCTGTCATCTCCAACTCCACCTCCTTGCGGTGTGTCATTCATCCTGATCTCACCCTACTCTCACAGATTTGGCATTTTCCTGGGGAAGTAAAGATGTTGAACATAAAGGTAGGGCAGTGCCAAGATGGTAGAGCAGCCCTATGCTCTCCCAGAGAAGCAACAATGGACAGGTGACCCTACCTGTGCCTCCAGACGGGTAGGGTCAGAAATGGGTGCGGATAAATGGGCAGCGACACATGTCCTTGGGAAGAGTTAGACCCAGAGGACTTGGAAGGGAAAGGAACCCCAGATGAAAAGAGAAGAGAGCTCCTGTCTGGCTCAGCCAGAAGGTACCATCCTAGCAAAGCTGCTGGAGTGAAAACGAGGCAAGAAGTCCCAGGCAGGGACCGGAGGGAAGGTGTGCAGTAGGTAAGCGGCCAATGGGTGGCTCCTGCCCCTGCTCCCGTCCCACAGCCCAAGTTCCAGGTACAGCTCAACCACGGAGTGGTAGGTAGATCTTGGGCCAGTCGCTTCCCTTGCTGAACTTGCATTCCACTAAGTGAGCCTCTCTCTCTGGGGGCCTTTCCTGCTCTGTGACCTGTAACTTGGGCCCTCCTGCAAGTTCACATAGCTGAGGGCAGGGGTCCACACAGCTGCCACCAGCAGGGTCCTCAGAGCTCAACATGAGCGGGACAGCCATCCCAGCCTCCAGACAAGCCATTCTCACCAATGCCTTTGCAGGCTGACAGGCCCCGAGTCTGGTCCTCTCCTCATGCTTTCTCATTTCTTCCTCCAGGGAGAACGGGGCATGCCAGGGATGCCCGGCAAGCATGGAGCCAAGGTACCTCCCCCTTCCCCGCATCCCAAGCAGCCCCAAGGCCCCTCCCCCAGCACCCATCCCTCTCTCCCCAGCTCCAGGGACACTCTGGAGTCCCAGTTCTTTGGGCCTCCTTCCGCCTGCCCTGGCTCTCCCAGCTGCAGCACTGTGGTCTCTCATCAGTGCGCCCTGATGTGGGCGGCCTCCTCCTGGGTATCTCTGGGTCATAAAAAGCCATTTCAGGTACCCCTAGCTCCACTGCAGTCCTGAGACCCAAGTGGAGAGTAGGGACCCCCAAAAATCACCTCCACTTGAGATTTACTAAGGGGCACTTTGGGCATCATATATCTCTCAAAGTAGGTGGCCTTGGGCTGATACGAAAACAGGGTTCACTCCAGCCACTCCCCAGTCTGTGAGGGCAGAGATGCGCAGAGCTGACTGTGAGGGTCATGTCAATCAGACACTGGGGACGACTGTCCTGGTGAAATCAGCCCCTTTACTTTGTCATCTACTCTGCCCCCCTCTCCCGTGGCTTTCCATCCTCCTGCCCTCTCCCCTCCCATCTCCTCCTCCTTTCATATTCCAATGAAGCTCCCCCTTCCACCCCAGGGACCCCCTCCCAGCCCCATCTGGTGCCCCACAGTCCCCACTGTGCCTCCTAGGAGAGGCCAGGAGCCACGCAGGTGGTTGGGAAGCCCAGGGAGCCCTGCAGACTAAGCTGCGCAAAGCCCCTTCCTCAGGGTCCATTCTCATGGCATCAGCTCAGCACCCCCACCTCCCAGCGGGGGTTGGTGGTTGCGGGGTTGGGAGGAATGAGCGGTCCTCCTTCCCATCGCACCATGGGGAGGCTGTCCACTGCACCGCCCCCCCCCCACCCTCCGCCGCTGCCCCCTAGCTGCAGAATGTCTTTGGACCTTTTTTTGTCTCTCTCTGCCAGGGCACTCCTGGAATTGCCGTGGCTGGGATGAAGGTCAGTGGACTTTTGCAACCAACACATCAGGGACAGGGTGGGAGAGATGTGAGCGGGCAGAGCTGGGTATCTTAGGCTCAGTGGGGTGGCTGGCAGACCAATGAGGGGGCATACAGGATTTGGAAACATTTTTCTCAAAGTAACATTTGTGCCAGGTGCATAACCTTGAGCCACAGATGTGTAACTAAGCCTTGCAAGTAAATAGCGAAGGTTTCCTGCCTCAACTCACTAGCCGGCCAAGGCACCAAGGCAGCAGGAAGGCAGCCCAGATCTTTCCTTTATGCTCTGTAATTCAGTAGCTATATGCTTCCAAAGCTTCAGAGAGAGCAGGAGTTCATCTCCAGAACCCCCACCCTGACTGCCCATTTGGTTGGCAGGCAGATGCGAGGATAGCCTGGAAAAACAAGTGCTCAAATTCAATCTTCACAGCAGGTTCACTTCCAGGGGGCACCATGTCCAAACCAAATGCCCATTCCTTCCTCTCCTTCCTCCTGGGCTGCCTCACTTATGCTCCCACCTGCCACGCCCCTCACCTGGGGAAGAACAGAACCTTCTAAGGGTCAGTAGCCTGATAGGCCTCCTTTGGCCTGGGACCTGATGCCTGAACAGAGAAGAGCCGGGGCTGGCCAGATGTTTCACTAATCCCACCCCGACTGCCCCCCACCCCACCTCCACCAACAGGTGCCTTGCTCATTTGTTTCTGCTTTTTCTGTGTCTCACATTTGTTTCTCTTTTTCCACACAGGGCGAGCCAGGGATCCCAGGAACCAAGGTACTGATACAGAGAGAATGTTCTGGGCTGCACAGAGCATTGGTCATGGGCAGAGGTGGGAGGGGCTGCTGCTGTTTTGCTCTTGGTCCCCCTGAGGCTGGCCTGGGGCTGGGGACCTGGCTGAGCAGAGAAGGGCCCACTGGTCAGGAGCACACTGCAAATGCCTCCCCCTCCCTGGGTCCTGGCCTGCAGGCATGCCAGCGGCAGCAGGCAGTGACTATTGTCCCCTGCGCCTACAGGGTTCTCTTTCCCTCTTGTATGACAATAAGAGATGTGACAAGAATAAAAGTTGAGAAATACTAGGCTAGAAATATTACACAGGTTTCTTTGCTGCAGACCTTCTCAGAACCTTTAATTTGCTAAACGTGCATTGAGGAGCTCTCAAAAGGAAATATCTTATGTGGCATTTTCAAAACTTTTTTGACCAGAACACCCTCTTTTAAAGAGGAAGAGCTTAAGGGACAAGTATTCTGGAAATGCTGGTCAATGATCACTGCCCATCCTACCCCTCACTCCCTGCCCCATCTTCTTATCAGTGACTTTCTCTTCTTACCCCAAAGGGAGATCCAGGAGCAGAAGGGAAGCCGGGGCCCCCAGGTTTGCTGGGAAAGAGGGGGCAGAGGGTAGGATATCGTGTATTTGAGCGTGTGCCCCCTCGTCCTGGCCTCACCAGTCCCCTGCTCCCTGGCCTTCCTCCGTGGCTGGTGTGTCGCCTGCAGCGTGCTGTTGGTGCATGTGTCCCAAGATGAGGGGAGTGGCAGGATGGCCTGGCCAAGCTTCAGAAACCCACCTCAAGAGCACACCCACTCTCCTGGGCAGCCTTGATTACCCAGCAGAAAGCCCAGCAGAAGGAGGAACCTGCCTCCCTCCACCTCTGCTCCCCGAGGATCTCCATAGGTCAGGACCCACATCCTTTCCTTTTCCACCTGGCCTGCTTCTGAAGGATGCCCAGACTAAGCACATCTGCAGGAGCAGCCCAGGCAAGACAGGGCAGCGGGGACTCCCTCCCACTGCCAGGGCCTCTGCCTGGCCCTCCACAACCCCTCTTGGCCAGCCTCAGGCCACTTTACCATTCAGCTGCTACCCTGGGGCAGGTGCCAAGGAGAAGACACCCAAAGACTCGGTGTGGTACCTTTTGTGGCTCCAGCTGGAATGAATGTTCATTGAGACATCTGACCAAATTATAAGCCCAGAGCCCTGAGCTCACATTATTACACATGAGAACTGCCTCTCCCCAGGGCCATGGGTAGCAAAGCTTCTTGTGCTGACCTGATACCCCAGCCCTGCTGGTGGGGTGCTCTTGGAAGCTCACCTGATATTGGACACTGCTATGCACTGAATATGTCCCTCCCAGACTCATATGTTGAAGCCTCCAGTGTGGCTGTATTTTGATAGGGCCTTGGCCTTGGGGAGGTCAGTAAGGTTAAATAAGACCATAAGGTTGAGGCCCTAATCCAATAGGATTGGTGACCCTAGAAGAAAGGGAAGAGAGAGAGAGAGAGCTTTGAGAGACCTTTCTCCCTCTCTGCCTTGTGAGAACACGGCAAGAAGGCCATCATCTTCAAGGCAGGAAGAGGGCTCTCACCAGAACCTGGCCATACTGGCACCCTGATCTCAGACTTCCAGCTTCCAGAACTGTAAGAAAATACATTTCTGCTGTCAAAGCCACCCAGACTTTGTTATAGCCGCCTGAGCTGACCAAGACAGCTGCTCTGTGAAGCCTTTGTGTCCCAAAAGGCAGAGCAACTGGGAGACAGGGGCTCAAGCCGCCTCTGCCACTGACTTAGTAAGGGGTTGGCCACCAGTCACGTAACCTCCTGGGGCTTCCCCCGCCAAATCTGTGAAATGACAATGGGGTTCAGTATCTCTAAGGGGCTCTATGATTCATGTCATGGGGGAAAAAGGAGTTCTTCTGTACTGGAAGAAGCTGAGTAGGTAAGTGTATTATTTTGCTAGGGCTGTGGTAACAAAGTACTACAGGCTGGGTGGCTTGAGCAGAAGAAATTCATTGTCCCACAGTTCTGGAAGCTGGAAGTCCAAAAGCAAGGTGTTAGCAGGGTGGGTTCCATCTGAGGGCCAAGGGGGTGAATCTGCTCCAGGCCTCTCTCCCGGCTTCTGGTGCTTGCTGGCAATCTTTGGCATTCCTTGGCTTATAGACGCATCACCCCAATCTCTGCCTCCATCTCCACATGGCATTTCCCTATGTGCATGTCTGTGCCCAAATTTCTCCCTTTTATAAGGACATCAGCACATTGGATAGGGGCTCACCCTACTCCAGTGGGACCTCATCCTAACTCATTACATTTGCGATGACCCTATGTCCAAATAAGATGAGCTGGTTATAGCTAGAGGCAGAGAGGGGGTGTTAGAAAAGACGGGGGGCCCTTAGTTGCTAAGCATTAAGAATCTGAAGAAGAGCAGAGTGGTGAAAAGGAATTGCTTGCCCAACCACTGGCGTTCTGAACTGCTCACCTCTCCCAGGAGATCCCCAGGATAGACTAGATGCTTCTGGCCTTTGTTATGATCTGTGGCCCGTGTGACTTCTCCCCAGCATGAATGACAAGGGCCCGGGTCACATGGGAATAAGGAAAGCAGTCATGCAGATGTCACCAATGCGAAGTAGCCCATGGAAGTAGCCAGCCAGGATGGGGGCCAGGAGGAAGTGGAGCCCTTCGGAAAGCCAGCCGGGGGCAGAAGCAGGGAGGCAGGAGCAAGGGAAGGCAAGGCCCTAAGCTGTGGGGCTGGTGGCTTCCCAAACCTGCTGCAGAGACAGTTCCTAACCCCCCCACTGTCTGCATCTCCCTGCAGGGTGAGAAGGGGGCTGAAGGCTCCCCTGGGCTTCCTGGCCTCCTGGGGCAGAAGGTAGGTGTTACTCTGAATGAGGGTTCAGGTCCTTTGTCACCCACATCCCATACCCAGCCCTGCACATCCACACGGGCCCCAGCATTGGATGTGTCTGTCTCCCAGACTGCAGGAAAGGCAGCTGGAACACAGACAGATTCTGTTTGTTGGGGGAGAGGGGCCATAGGCAGGCCCTGATTGGCAAAAATAAAATGTCTAAATGTAAAGAATTCGGTAGCGATGACCCGGTCAGATTTCTTTGTACCAGCTCTGCAAATGCATCCCACAGTTCATGAGCTCTGTAAGATATTTAATTTAAAAATTAAAAAAAAAAAAAAAAAGATGAGGCCAAAATAAGTTAGGGGAGGTGTGCATAATCAGATGGGCTCCTGGAGAGTCGCAGTGCTCCTCAGCCTGTTAGAGGCTGGAGCACCCTGCAGTGGCGGGGTCTGCAAAGCCTTATTTAATGCTGCATTGCTTAACATAGTTTGGCCACCAATAACAATGTTATTCCCCATTTTGAATATTCTCAACCCACTGAGCAGTGTTCCATGGAATACGCTTTGAGAAACACTGCTCCAGACCCAGTTTCGAAGGGTCTCTTGTGTCAGCTCTAAACCTGTTGCCCTTCACTACACACTTCCAATCTCTCTTCAAATCCCACGGCTGGATCAGACCAGTCTGGGGTTCTGAAGGCCCCTGGTCGGTCCCCAGACATCCTGGGGCCCACACTCCATAGTGTCCCTCCAGTGCTCAGCCTAGACCTTCCTCCACACCAGGGACGCTAACTCCACCTTCCACCCTCAGGGAGAGAAAGGCGATGCTGGCAACTCCATTGGAGGAGGCAGAGGGGAACCCGGCCCTCCAGGGCTCCCTGGACCCCCAGGGCCAAAGGTGAGTGTTCCCTGGAATCAGTGTCGGGGAGGCATTTACCTGGGGACTTTGTCTTCAGCCCGTTCTCGGGGACTCTACATCCCGGACATCCCGCCTTCTCTAGCCTTCCCCTGCTCCAGATGTGTGGTTTTCCCCATGGATTCCAAAAAGGTCATTTGGACTCAGCTCTTGCTTCCAAGCAGATAACAGTTGGGCCTTTCAGAGGAGATGTCTTCCCTGGGGCAGATGGATAGTCCCAGTGACTCAGATGACTCTGATGTAACTGAGTCAGGGCGCAATGGCTGCAGGAACTCAATGGCTATGCTGTAACTGAGCGAGGGACCGATGGCTTCAGGGCCTCAGGACAGCCAAAAGGCCCCCCACCTTGGCTCTGAGTAGGTTGCAGGTCAACTATCAGCTGGGCCCCACCTGGTACCAGCACATCTGGTAGGTGGCAGCAGTGGAGGCAGCTGCAAATGGAAACTGCCCTCACTTTCCTTTTGCTGCTTGAAAAGTGCAATGGTAAGATTTGGGTTTCCCAAAGCAGATGCCTCCTGTGTTGCTTGGTTTACTTTAGCAGCCCTGAGAAATGAAGGGGGTCTCTTTCTTAGCTCAGAAGGAAAGCGTGAATTACTCTACATGACCTGGGGCAATACACTCATTCATTCCGCCCGCATCCACCTGCCACGGGCTGGGCTCTGCGTGGGCCTAGGAGGGCCTGGCAGGGCAGAGTGGACACCAGTAAAGGGTACAGAATGCAGGGGAGGAAAGCAGGGATGGGCTTCCAGAGGAAGCAAGACCTGGGCTGGGCCCAAGGGTGGGTAGGAGTCAGGGAGGTGGAACAGTGGGAGGTGCTGAAGCCATCGGGGAAAGAGAGGCCCAAAGGCAACACCCAGGGCATGAGCGGCAAGACCATCTTTTCCCCCAGAAGCAGCTGTCCAGGTGCCCAGCATGCCCTCATCCCAACTCTCTCCTCTTCCCCAGGGAGAAGCGGGTGTCGATGGCCAGGTCGGCCCCCCAGGGCAGCAAGGAGACAAGGTACAGAGACCCTCACATCCCAGAGCTGCAAGATGAGGGTCAGCTTGGGAGGTCAAGAATCGTCCCAGCCAGCCCTCAGGGTATCCCTCAGGGCCCAAGGCTGACTGGCCATGACCCCTGGCTTCCCTATTTCCTGGTTGGCTTGGGCTTTAGAGAGCCATCCACTGAGACAGCAGTCATGCAAAAGCCAGTCTAGGGATGGGACGCTTGACCAGGGAGTGACACAGAGCTTCCCAAGCCACTGGTAAATGAGGGGCTCTTGCTTCTCTCCAGCTACTCCCTATGAAAGGCTGCTGCGTCCCTCATGAGTTCACAGTGGCTAAAGTGCTGTGGCAGTGGAGGAGAAAGACAGCGGGTTACCCAGAGGCAGCAGTGGCTCCACGTCCCATGAGCAGGGTCATCAGGAGTCACACCAAAGGGTTCTTGTTTCCTTTATTTTTACTTTCTATCTATCTTGGTTTTTTCAATTGTCTTTCATTATCCCAGAAAAATTGAAACTGCGCTTGGTTTTTCACAAGTTACACCGCTTTTTCATCTATTCCCCATGGCTCTGTCCTGTTTGCAACAGGAACAAATCCTTCTACCTGCCCACTCTGGGAGGTGGGTGCTCATACACCCATGTCCTCCTGAGACCCTCCTGGCCCTCCACGTTTCACTCGGCATTCTGGGTCTTTCACGAGTAGAGTGGGCAGCAAAAGAACCGTTTGGGCTCTCGATGGCAACTGACACCCAGATAATTGGCAAAAAGTTGCTGAGCCCTGGATACCTGAGCAGAATAGAATTAAAGAGAAGCAAATGTCCCCGTTCCCATGGAGGCAACTGACTCAGGGGACTGGGGAAAAGGTGCGAGAGAGACCAAGGGGAGTCACTAACAATGAACAGACTCAGTGGCAGAAAGAATGCCACTGAGTCTGAAGTGGGAGGAACTCAGACCCAGAACTCAGAACCGAGTCCCAGAGGGACTCAGAGGGACAGAGGAGTGTGGGTGGGTGCTCCCTGGATGTTTCCTGAAAGGGCGGAACCTGCACTTCTATGAACTAAGAACTAAGAGGAGCCTCCTGGCCCTTATTACATGGCCCATCTAGGGACATCAGGCTCTCTGTACCAACTTCATCCCCACTTCGCTCCAATTTTGTCATGCAACAGGGGGAGCCTGGAGCAGCTGGAGAACAGGGACCAGCTGGCCCCAAGGTACGTGCCTCTCTCGCCTGGAGTCACAGTGTGAAGCAGCTGGTAAATCAAAAAGCATCTGAGACAGGTCTCAATTAATATTTAGAAGTTTATTTTGCCAAGGTTAAGGGCACATGCCCAAGAGACATGTCTGTGCCTTTTGCCAAAGATGATTTTGAGGGCTTCGATATTTAAAGGGGAAAAGCAGGCTGGAGGGGAAAGAGGAAGGGTATGGTAATTCGCACATTGCAAGGAAAAAGGAGCAAGTAGCAGAATAGTTGATTATGTATTAGTCTCACGCTCAGTAAATCGGCACTTTACATAAGCTAAGGTGAACGTGGAGCAGCTACCTGTGGGGATATTGAACCTTTTATCTGTAGCTCTCTGCTTCGGAACAAAAGGAAAGGCAGCTTCTTGCATGACTCAGCTTTCAGCTTAACTTTTTTTTTCTTTTGGCCGAGTGAACTGGGGTCCCAAGTTTTTATCTTCCTTTCACAGGCTTGACCTTGGGGTCTTGACAGGGAAGGAGGGGAAGAGCATTCTGGCCCTCAGGTGGGAGGTCTGACTGGCAGGACAGGTGGACCCAACCTTCCCAGTTCGGCCTAGCCCAGACTTCTCACATGGAGTCCTCCATTTGTTCTGCAATCCCCGAGCATCCTCTGAGAGTGTTCGGAATCCCCAGGGCCCCGCTGGCTGTTCTGGGTCCACGTGTGTGCAGCCAGGTGTAGCCAGTGTGGGCGGATAGAGAGCAGGCCACAGTCGCTCTCCAGGCCCTCCTCGTCCAGGCCCTCCTGGTCCAGGCCCTGGGTTGAGATCTCATTTGCCTTCTAGGGCTCCAAGGGAGAACCAGGGAAAGGAGAGATGGTGGATTACAATGGAAACATCAATGAGGCTCTCCAGGTGAGCAGGGTCCAGCCCAGAGGCCAGGATCCTCATGGACCTCAGGGCTCTGCACCATGCCCTGATCAGGGGGCCCTTCCACACAGCTGAGTAGGAGCCCTGCCCTCAGGCCCTCAGGCAGCGCTTCCAGGAGAGCTGCTTCCTCACTCTCTCTCCTTCGACCTCCCGCTGTGTAGCCTCCTGGCAAATGGCCCCATTACTGGCATCCAGGTGGCCGGGTTGTCTGTCTGGGCCCAGCTGGCCAGTTATCCTGCCTCTGGGCCCCTGAGTGCCACAGTGGAATTATCCTGGCACCCCACAAGGTATGGCCCATCCAGGGTACTGGGGCCCCATTTCTTTAACGTATGCATAACCCCCTTTCACACAGCAGAAAATCTTCCTGGAACGCATCTCCTTTCATGTCAGTTTAATCCTGTTTCCAGTTCATGAGCTCCCGCTCCCCACCCTTTAAAGCAGGGTTTCTCGGCCTTGGTACTGTTGACATTTGGGGCTGGAGAATCTTTGTGGTGGGGGGAGAGGCGGTCCTGTGTGTTGTAGGATGTGCAGCAGCGTCCCCAGTCTCTACCTGCTAGATGCCAGTAGCACCCCAGCCTCAGCTGTGATAACCAAACTATGTCTCCAGACATGACCAATTATCCCTTGGGGGAAGAAATTGCCCCTGCTTAAGAATCACTTCTTCAAAGGAGTCTGTGTCCATGTGTGACTCCATTTACAAGGTGTAAAATCCTCTTTTAAAGCCAAAAGTCATCTCTCTGATCTGTTTTTTGAGTGGTTCCATATTTTGCTATCCTGTGCCTATTTAAAGGGAGGTGCGTGGCAACTTGGAAATCTGGGTCCTGGGAGAAGAGGAAAGAACACGGGAGGGTCCTCAGATGGTGACTAGAAAGAATAAGAGGTGGTGCTTCCTTCCCTTTCAGTAAAGTGAAGTAGAGGTTGCAGTCCATTCAGGGTGTGCCTGAGTCCATTGTAGGACAACCTTAGAGTATAATCATGCTTAGGAGATGCTGCATATTCTCTGTCCAGTGATTACAAACCTCATCGAGGGGTGGGGGTGGTGTGAGTCTGGGGACCATGGAGCCCACCTGCGAGGGTCCCCCTCCACCCATGCTCCTTTGAGGGGCCCAGATCCCCTGTTTCCATGACTGTGCAGTGAGAACCTTCCAGTTGGCTCTTGGTTTGCTCTTCAACTGATTGCCTGGTGTTGGTTTTTTAGGAGATCCGGACACTGGCCTTGATGGTAAGTCTTGCTCCTCCTGGCTTTCCTTGGTCACTGGGCTGGGGGCTGGGGACGGCAGCCTGGAAGCAAGGACTTGATTTCTCCCCTCCAGAAAGAAGGCCCTGGGCTGCAGATTAGGGTTGACCCAACAGGGCTGGGGCAGACGATGATCTGAGCTGGAGGTGATGGGTCAGGACTGATAGGTGGGCCTCGAGAGTTGCCCATGCCCTGGGTCATGGCTGTCCTCCATGTAGAGGCTCTTCACCAATACAGCTGTGCTCTCTGGTGACAATACAAATGCTGGATTCTATTTACAGCTATGTCAAGGAAATAGCAGTACTGAGGAGGATGTTTCTAATGTTTCTCTTTTTTCCCAACTTTTAGTTAATTAAATCCATTACCCTGAAAAACTAGTAGCAACCTCCCACATATCCCCCTTTCCTAGAAATCAGTTTCATTATCTGCACTTGGAAAACCAGGGCATTTCAAGCCTGGGTTTTGTACAGGTGCCTACTGGTGACAGGCTGTTGGTAAATATTTGTAGTTAAAATGACTACCACCAAGTTTAATTTCTAAGGTAGAGGACGGGAGGAGAAATCATGTGGTTCTCTGACTACTGAAATTTCAATTCACCTAATATTTTTTCATGGCTATGAGCCACAGAACACACTTAGGGATGGCACAAACTCAAAATCAAACACCACTTCTGTGACGTCCCAATCCCAGAAATTGCTATCAATGACGTGGTTCTGGAATCAATGAGTTTCATTTGGAGACATTAACATATATTATTTGGCAGGGCACAGTGGCTTATGCCTGTAATCCCAGCACTTTGGGATGCTGAGGTGGGCAGATCACTTGAGGTCAGGAGTTCAAGACCAGCCTGGCCAAGATGGTGAAACCCTGTCTTTACTAAAAATACAAAACTTAGCCAGGCATGGTGGCAGGTGCCTATAATCCCAGCTACTCAGTAGGCTGAGGCACAAGAATCCCATGAACCCGGGAGGTGGAGGTTGCAGTGAGTCGAGATGGCACCACTGCACTCCAGCCTGGGTGACAGAGTGAGACTCTGTCTTAATAATAATAATAATAATAATAATAATAATAATAATAATGTGAAATAGCTATTGGAAATAAAACTTTTCCAGAAACTTTTTTTTTTCTTTTAAAATCAACCTTGAAGTGTAACTTAACATATAATAAAAGGTACTCATTTTAGGTGTAGAGTTTGATGAATTTTGATAAGTACATATACCCAGGTATCCACCACCCAATCACTCTAGAAAATTTCTTCATGTACCTTGGGAGTCACTCCCAGCCCCAGGCCGCCACTGCTCTGCTGTCACTTCTGTCACTGTAGATTAGATGTGTCTTTTGCCTCTTCTAGAGTTTCATGTAAATGGAATCACACAGCATCTGTGTCTGGTTGCTTTTGCTCAGCAAAATGTGTTTGAGATGCACTCTCGCCATCAGCACTTGGTTCTTTTTCCCTGCTGAGTAGTATTTCATTGTATGGACATACTATGCATTCCCCTGTTGATGGGCATTTGGGTTGTTTCCTGGAGACGTTTTTAAGTCATTATTGGGGAAGGTCAGACTTAGCTTCTTGGAACCCAAAGGGTCGCCAGAGGTGCCCTAGAGAGAAGGAGGAGAGGGTATTGGACGTGGCTCTCCAAACCCCACCTCCACTTCAACCCAGTCACACTTGGTGCTTATGTGTTTTGCATTTTGGGTTCCCCATGTTATTTTCTTTGCAAACAAATGTGCTTCTATCACTGGAGAAAGGTTTGAAAACAACTTATCTCTACAAGCCAGCCTCCACATACAGCCCTCGGGAGACAGGCTACCCTCCTCAGTGGGACAGTTCTCCATGTGTCTTTCCTTTCTTTCCTAGGGGCCTCCTGGTCTTCCTGGGCAAATTGGCCCACCTGGAGCTCCAGGGATTCCAGGCCAGAAGGTAAATCTTGTCTTGACAAAGGGGGTGAAGACCTTGCAAGGGCAGCGACCCCAGGGCTTCCCCTCCTCCTGTGACCCTCTCATCTTCCCAGCACCACCGCCATACCCTCCTGCTGCTCCAAAGCACCAAGGGCCCCACCCACCCACCTCCCAGCCGCTGTCACTCTTCTGTCCTCCCCTTGCCATCTGCTTGGGCTCCTGTAATTCACAGAGCTTTCTGATGCGGTGGGGTCTGGGTCTAGACACACCCCTGCCCTTGCCCAACCCAGACCCACAGCAGGAATGAGGACCCCATCAGGGATCTCCGCATTTGAGCCCCTCCCCAATCCTCCCACCTCAGTCCCTGCCCTTGCTTTCCTTTTACACTCCACCCACCTGTGTTTTTCTCAGAAGGTCTGCCCCTCTGTCTCCCGCTCATGATGTCCTCTCCCCTGCAAGTCTCTTTCCCTCTTCCCTTTCTTTCAAAGCCCTTCTCATCTTTCAAGCCCAATTCAAAGACCACCTCCTCTTTGACGCCTCCCCTGATCTGTCAGGCAGAATTCCCTGCCCTTTCCTCTGGGTAGGACCTACATCTTTTTCCCACCTCCCTTAACTCCCTACCTGACCCAGAGAAGGGGCTTGGCTTGTGTGAAGATGAAAGGAGCACCCTGTGGAGCAGCCAGGGCAGGGGTTCTGCACTCAGGGAAGACAGGAAGGCAAGAACCCTTCTGCAAGGGAGCTAAGGGCACCTAGGGCTCTCAGAGGTAGCAGTGGGAGGTTGTGGCTAAAACATGGACATGGAGCCAGAGTGTCCAGACTGGGATCCTGGTCCCCAGTTCACTGACTGTGGGCCTCAGGCACACAACTCTGTGCTTTGGAGTCTTGTCTACTGAAGAGCGGCTGCAAGTGCATACCTCCCAGCAACACAGTGAGAATTAAATGAGCAAACTCTATGGGAAAGTGTGGAGAGGGATGCCGGGTGCACTAAGCAATGTGTAACTGATGGCTGCTATGGTCTCTGCCCTGAGAGTCACCTTTAGTTGTTCTGGCTACAGGGGGAGATTGGACTGCCAGGCCCTCCAGGACACGATGGGGAGAAGGTATGAACAGACATCCTCCAATCAAACCTCTGAAGACAGTCTTGGCCCTGGGGGCAGGAGGCGGGGCAGGATGGCGCTAGAACTGGCCCTGCTGTGAGCCCAGTGGGCAAGGGGAGATGGGGAGGGGCAGGGAGAGGGACCCACCCTGCAAGCCCCAGGAGGAGCCAGGCAGACCCAGGCTGGGCTCTCTCTGCCTGCCCCAGTCAAGCACCAATGAGCCAAGGCCTTTGGACTTTTCTGTTCTCTCTCCCTCTCTTCTCTTTTCTCCATTAATGTGTCTAAGAAGCGTTGTTGGTATTTTCTAAAGGGACCTCGCGGTAAACCAGGAGACATGGGCCCTCCTGGTCCCCAAGGCCCCCCAGGAAAGGATGGACCTCCAGGAATGAAAGGAGAAAACGGGCACCCAGGGAGCCCAGGAGAAAAGGGAGAGAAAGGAGAGACAGGACAAGCAGGCTCGCCGGTGAGTGGCACGGCTGGCTGCCCTTCCGTGCATACGCCACTCCCAAGCATGATGCGAGCTTCTTTGCACTTTGCATGGTGCCAGCTGCTGCCTGGGCTAGAAACCTGGGGCCAGGACTTAGGGGTGGGGGATTCACTCAGCTTCCCCTCAAGTCACTCACTTTACGAAGGCCAATTTCCCAACTCAGGAGACCTAAGTCCTGCTCTGTCAGCTGTATCCTTGGGAAAGCCACTGAGCCTTGCAGAGCCTCCGTCTCCTCATCTCTAAAATGGCAATAACAATGTCTTCCCTGGATACCTCACTGGATTGCTGGGAAGGAGATGAAGTCATGGTTTAGAGTTGCCTCTTTGGAAAGTGTACAGAAGCCCTATACCCAGCAGAAGCTGCATGTACAGAAACGGGGCCTTCGCCCAGTCCACTAGGCTGCCAACTTGACTTGGGAGCCTTCTCTGGGTCTCAGGGGTTTCCATCTGTGAAATGGGTGCCATCCTAGGCACCTACCCTTGAAGCAAGGGAGCCACATCTTGTGCATGCCACAGTTGGTCACACTCAGCAAGACCATCTTGAGCTCCACTAACAGAAATCGTTGTCATTTTGTAGGGTCTAGACAGCCCAACTGGGGAGAGAAGGAGAACCTGGTGGCCACAGCAGACCAGAGTGGCAGGATTGCCTAGTCCAGCTGGGCTTCTGAGGTTTACAGTGAGGCCAGAGGGCTGGGTGTCAAGGTTGTCTGCAGGCAGCCACAGACGAGGGTCCTCCCTGCGGCCACCAGCCTAGCGGGCGCCTGGCACTGTGATGAGGCTGCCCTAACCCCAAGCCTGCCTACCCAGCCTGGGAGCAGGCAGAGGGGGTCCTCTTAACAAGTAGCTACCGCATTTGAGTGTAAACAGGAGTTGCAACTTCCTCGGCTCACAGTATGATGGCCTCTAGAAGCACCAACCTAGTTTGAAGGTGCTAGAAGCTTGGTCTCAGAACTCTCCTCTAGGAAGTGGAAAGAGCCTCAGAGGTCAACCAGTCCCAAGTCTGACCCAGTACAGGACTCCTCACTCAGCTGGCACAGGCAGGCAGCTCACTGTCTCCAGACCTGTCCACTGCGCCATGGGGCAGCCCCAGGATGGAGGGAGCACTCCTGGATATGGTGTGGAAGCTCCCTCGTCAGCCTCCCCCGGGTGACCCCTCAGAGCCTCTGGAGCCATATTTATTATCTATTGCTGCGTAACTGATCACTGCAAAGGTAGCGGCCTAAGACAATACACATGTATTGGCACATAGTTTCTGTGGGTCAGGAGTTCAGGCACATCCTAGTTGGGTCCCCTGCCCGTGGTCTCATGCGGCTGCAATTAATGTGTCAGCCAACTGCATTCTCATCTGGAGCTAGGGATCCCCTTCCAAGCTCACTGGTATTGGCAGAATCCAGTTCCTTGCTGGAACAGAACTCAGCTCCTAGAGGCCACCTACAGTTCCTGCCACCTGCGTCCCCGCCCTCCCCACCCCCTGCACAGTAGACAGTTCACATTATAGCCACTGGCATCTTCAAGGCCAAGGCCAGCAGTAGGGTCTCCCTAGTGTCTAGTGCTAGCAAGACAGAGCTGTGTGCATGTGTGTTTGTGTGTTCATGTAACATATTTGTAACATAATCTTAACATATGTTATATGTCACCATCTGTATGGCATGTATGTTATAATCTGCAACGTAATCATAGAAGTGAGGTTCCATCACCTTTGCCATGTGTCTTACTCCATGGCTAAGAAAAAAGTCACAGGTCACCCTAAGGCCTGTCCGCTGCACAGTCCATAGAGAGTATCAGCCTCTCCTTCCTGTACTAGAGCCTCAGATTCTTCAAGACAGTGATGACAGTCCCTGCCCAGTCTTCTGTCCTGCAGGCTGACACCTCCACATCCTCCACAGTGTTCCTTGCTGACCCCTAGACTAGTCGCGTCCCAGTCTAGTTTGTCACGGATGTGAGGGTACGCCTGTCCCAGCCTTTCCCAAGGGCTGGCATTCATGCAGTGGTGTTCTGTGCCCACAGGGAGAGAAAGGAGAAGCCGGGGAGAAGGGCGATCCAGGAGCAGAGGTACATGAGAGATAATCTGATAGAGACCCATCAAACGACAGTCTCTGCAGAATGCACAGTGTTTCTATGCTTTAGAATGAAGCTTGCAACTGCCTGACGTTTACGTTTACTGAGCACCACCGTGGGTCAGGCACTGAGCCTCTGGACCGCTCCAGTCTTCTCAAACCACATCTCTCAGCAACCTTCACAGAGCACCTCCTGTGCTTCCGTCCTGGTGCTAGAGTCTGGAGATATGAAAGTAAACAGAACTTGCCAGGCACAGTGGCTCATGCCTGTAATCCCAGCAATTTGGGGGGCCAAGACGGGCGAATCATTTGAGTTCAGGAGTTCGAGATCAGCCTGGCCAACATGGTGAAACCCCGTCTCTCCTAAAAATACAAAATTAGCCAGGAGTGGTGGCAGGCGCCTGTAATCCCAGCTATTTGGGAGGCTGAGGCAGGAGAATCACTTGAATCCAGGAGGCAGAGGTTGCAGTGAGCCAGGATTGCACCACTGCACTCCAGCCTGGGCAACAGAGTGAGACTCTGCCTCAAAACAAAACAAAAACAAAACAAAAAAAAAGGAAGAAAATAAACAGAACCGTCCCTTCGCCGTTCACAGTACCCCATAATGGGCACTAGCATGGGAGCAACTTAGGGAATCAGGCAAGCATCCCCAAAGGCGTGCTATTTGGGCAGAATCTTGGTGGCTTTGTAGGAGTTTGCCACAAAGTTTCAGAAGTAGGCTTTCCAGATAGAGGCATTATTCTTTTGAGAAGTGAGATGGTGAAAGGAGGAGAAGACAGAACAACTGAGTGAGAAGTAGTCAGGATGGAGGCAAGGTTTTCAAAAGACAGCGGAAAATCAGGCATATTTGTAGACTCAGGGGCAAGAACCAGGAAAGCAACAGAGATCAAGGATGTGTGAGAGACAGGATGTTTGGTGGCAGAGTCTGGGCAACCCAAATAGCACCTCAGACCCATGGGAGGGACCACCAAGCCTTCTTACTCCCCATCAGGGTGGGTTCACCTTGCCAAGCCCCATCTGAATGTAGTGAAACAGACCTGATTGTACAATGTGCATGGTACTTGTTTCGAAATGGAGAGCCTCCTAAAGAAATGATCCTAATTCAGGAAAAGCATTATACGCCCACTGTCCCTCCCGGAAGTATTTAAAATAAACATTGGAAACAGCCTAAATTTCTATCAAGAAGGAAAGGATTAAATAACTTATGGTAATAATACTAATAGTAGTAATAGTCACCACGTCTGAGTGCTTTCCTCGTGCCAAGCACTGCACTAAGCCCTGGGTATGTAACAACTCATTTTCACTACGCTCAATGAATAGCACAGCACTAATACCAGGAAGCTGGTGGGGAACATATAAAAAATGGAAAAATCAGTTTCACATTAAGTGAAAAAGAGTAGAAAACCAAATTTTATATATATATGAAATCATAAGCATATACATATATGTATATACAATTATATGCTTATTATATATAAATATCAAAAGTATACACATATATTCAAGCACATCTGATATATCAAGAAAGTGTTTCAATTTTTGAAACCTTTTTATTGTTTTTAAAATTACCACACAGGCAAAATTTACTTCAGGAATATGTCCAGTTCTGTGAATGTTAATGCATGTAGATATGTGTATAATCAATACCATGATTAGGATACATAAACCACTTATTTATAATAAGAATTAAAATGGTAAACTTTTATTAAAAATGAGAAACTTTTTTTAAGAAGGCAGAGTTTCCAAAGATTGTGTTCCCTGCAAGGAGACTGTGATGGAGCGACAAAGTCCACAGGTCCAGGAAACAATAGGGACCTCCTTTCTGCCCAGTGTAGGGGTGCCCTCTGTCGTGGCCTGGCACAGGAGTCACTCCCCTGGCCATGCTCCAGGGAATTCTGCCCACGGGAAGACAAGGCACCTGAGGAGAGCCCCGAAGCCGAGGCGGGGTGAGAAGCTCAGAAGGACCCAGCAATGGCTGCCTGTGGACAAAAGGATGTCTGTGTTCATCAGAGACAGAAGCTGCAATGGGCACCACCCTCCACAGAGGAGATAGCCCTGAGCTCCTCCATCTTCACTGTCCAGTCAGAATCTCCTCTACCACAATCTGCATCTGCTCTCAAGGGAAACAGAGACCAGCAGTCCCCATCCTGTCTGTAACAAACCTTGGGGACTTGAGGAGCAATCTTCAGGAACAGCTCAGTCTCCCCACATTCCAGATAACCAATCTCTGCTCCTCTAAGCCAAGGGTCTCAAACTCAAATGTCTACAAGGGCCAGGCATGCAAAAAAAATGACTGCAAGAGCTCTGGGTCAAAGACAATAGGGAGTGGTGGGGACTGGAGTAAACTGAAGATGTCATGCCCCACCTAGAGGGGAAAACTCTTATTCCACTCCAGGCAATTGTTGCCATGCATGAACAAGAACCTAGTGCTGCTAGATCTTCTGGTGTTTTGCTTTCTTTTTTACTTCCAAGAAAAATCAAGAATAGATCTTTAGATTACCTGGAAATTTTTTTTCAACATTGAGCAGGCCACTGGGTTGCTATGAGTTTTTGACCTATTCTGAGCCTTTTTCGGGGGATATTGTGCTGGGCAGTCACTAGCTGACCTCCAGTGGGCAACCATGTCCTCCTCCGGCCTTGCAGTCTCCAGCTGGGCCCTAGTCCCTGTCAGGAGGGAGGGCCACTTCAAGTGTAACAGGGCTCCCCTTTAGCTTTTAGGTTCCTGGGCCGCCGGGGCCAGAGGGGCCTCCCGGACCTCTGGTAAGTTTAGAGGGCTTGTCAGTGGCCAGTCCACTAATGTCCCTTCTCCATGGCAGTCACTGGGCTCAACCTGATCCTTAGTCATTATCACCTCCTCCTCCCAGGGAGGGATTTCCTAGTCTACAAACCCCGCTCCCCACTCCTTTTCCCTCCCATGTTAAACAGCACCATCCTGGGGGCACCACATTGCTTGGTTTCCTGGAAATAGCTGACTGGTAGGGCAGCCCCAGGATCCCTTGTCTATAAGCTCTGCCCAACATTTACCTCACCCTTTGCCATCAAACGTCTGCTTCTCTCAATCCTCATTTGAAAGTGACCCATCGGTCTGGCACAGTGGCTTATGCCCGTGATACCAATCTGGCACTCTGGGAGGCTGAGGCAGGTGGATCACTTGAGTCCAGAAATTTGAGACCAGCCTGGGCAATATAGTGAAATGCTGTCTCTACTAAAAATACAAAAAATTAGCTGGGTGTGGTGTCACGCATCTGTAATCCCAGCTACTCAGGAGGCTAAGGTGGGAGAATCACCTGGGCCCCAGAGGTCGAGGCTGCAGTGAGCCAAGTTCACACCAGTGCACTCCAACCTGGGCAACCAGAGTGAGACCCTGTCTCAAAAAAAAAGAAAGAAAGAGAGGAAGGAGGGAAGGAGAGAGGGAGGGATGGAGGAAAGGAAGGAAGGAAGGAGGGAAGGAAGGAAGGAAGGAAGGAAGGAAGGAAGGAAGGAAGGAAGGAAGGAAGGAAGGAAGGAAGGAAGGAAAGAAAGAAAGAAACCCAGCCCCACTGGATTGACTTTCCTTGGTTACAGAAATATAACCACTGGACCCCTGTGCATTGCCCCTAGAGGGTCCCCAAGCACCCTGAAGCAACAGATGCTGGTCCATGCCTCTGTGTGGTTCGTGGTCCCCAAGGCACTGGTGTCCTCTGTTGTGGATGGTAGAAGTAGCAGTAGGAATAATGATAGTAGCCAATGTTTATTGAAACTTACTGGATGCCAGACACTGTTCCAAGCACTTTGCATGTATTAATTTAATGTTTGCTGTGTTACCTCTGCATCTTTCTTTCATGAGACTCTGGGTCAACCATGAGGACCACAGAGAGATTTTCTGTGAGCCCTGGCTGGAAAAGACTGGCTCAGACTATTCCCTAGGAAGCCCCAAGCATGACCTCCACTTAGCATTTCCTTCTACCTCTCATGGGCAGGGACCCCAAACCACACTCTGCACCCAAAACCCTTGCTCTTCTGTGTTCCATTTGTGGACAAGGCAGTTGTGTTAACTAGAGATGCAGTTCTAATGCACCTTGTTTTATTCCAAATGCAGGGGCTCCAAGGTGTTCCTGGACCAAAGGTAAGGAGAAGTCACATGACAGGCGCTATGTCAGTGCTAGTAGAAAAGAGGGAAAATGCACCCGAGACCAGCTGACCCTTTTTCCTAGAAGGCATTATGTGACACTCCAGCCAAGGGGGTCCAGTCAGGGCAGGGGGAAGTCCTAGGTTCCCTTTAGCATCCATCATTGACACCTGGCATGCTTTGGCTTCAGAAGCTTCCCATCCACCACCCCACAAAGTGACAGGTTAGATTCTTAGCCAATGGTTAAAATCCTTTTCCTATCAAACCTGCCCCAGCCCCTTCACTCATGCTGAGTAGAGGTGGGAGACAGATAGCAACATAGGGTGGGACCCCTCCCCGGGTCAAGCTTGGGGGGACTCTGCACTGGGCTCTCTCGGCCTCCCCTCAAGCATTTCAAATGGATGAGGGGGCTGGAGGCTGTTGGTGTGACAATGGCCCTTTCCTCGTGCCCCAGTATTCAAGAGACTTTGGGGCAGTTTGTTCTCCCGACTAGGCTGTGGGCCTCAGGGATCTGGAGGTAGCATCTCAGGCAACTAAGCAAATCTCTGTAAGGTTCCCGCTTTCCTACCATGCAGTTGGGCACCTGTGCCAAGGCCTGACCTGTGGGTTTATCCCCCCACCACCTAGTCCTTTTCTCTATGGGGCTCTCAAAGCTCCCACAGGATACATGGGCTACACACTGAGGCGGGAGTAGGCTAAGAATTCAGGGATTCTTGGTATCCTCAGCCCACCACCCCTGACTCCTCCCTCCTCTACAAATGCCACCCCAGTCTCCAGGACCCCAGAATGCAAGAATGAATTGTATAGGACATGCCCTTGTGTGATCTCATCCCCTCTCCCTTTCCTCCAGGGGGAAGCAGGACTAGATGGAGCAAAAGGAGAGAAAGGCATCCAGGGAGAAAAAGGAGACCGTGGTCCCCTGGGACTACCCGTAAGTACCTTGGACCCAGCAAGACTGGTGGGTTTGACGGGCCAGGGGTGTGGGCTGGAACCAGGAGACAGCCACTGGAAAGCTAAGTTTCTAGAGTCTGAGCATGCAGAGCTCCACATGCTTTGGTTTTCCCACCTGGGCAAGACCGCAGGCTCTGATTCTCTTCCTCCTCTGGGCTCAGGCCCCACCTTGGTGCTGGGGAAAGGCGATGCTGAAGAAGACAGGCTCCCCCACCCCAAGGGACACTGAGCTGGTAGGGCAGCTTCAGGCCCTGCTTGAGACTGGTTCAGAAGCAATCAAAGCCTGCTGCCTTTATGGGAACCAAGCTTGGAGGGTTTGGAAGTAGTAGGACAAGGAGATAGTCTCCATTACAGTCATTTTCCCAGAGGGACCCCAAGAGAACTCCTGCTCTCCCCTCTTAAGCACTAGTCATGGCAGAAAGGCACAGACAAAGTCAGACTTTGTGGTCCCAGCAGGCCCAGGCCATTCATCTCCTGGGTTCCTGGAGATCTCTGATATCAGCCTGCCCAGAGCCAGAGGCCCCAGGTCAGAGGTGGGGAGCTGCTCGGAAGGTGTCCACATGTCATGATATGGGGCTGGGCTGGTTAGGGCTGATGGCCTCTTCACTGCCTCACCTGTGTGCAGGTGAGCGCATCCCACCACCCTCCCTGGAGCCGGGGCTCCATGCCCCCTAACCCTCCCCTGAGGCTGGCATTCTTCTGGCATTCTTCCAAGAGCTGGAAGGGATGTTAGCAATCCATCTCATCATTTCACTGATGGTCCCAGAGAAGAAAGTGGGTCACTGGGGGTCACATACAAAGTTGGTGGCCAAGCCAGAGGCTGCTCTGAGGCCATGGCCTTGCAAAGCAACTCCTTCCAACCACTCAGGCTTCCTCTGTCCTGGGCTCAAGGCCAGTTCCCACCCCAGGTAGCCATAACGAGCAGAGAAACAGTGGAAAGCCCAGTTACCCCCACCTGGCAGAGCTTGAAGGCCTGGTTAATACAATCACAGCAACCAAACAGCAAATGCAGGAGGTATAATTATACCCTCATGAATGCATTCGACGTAGGAATATTTAAGAAGCCAATTTGCTTGACAGACTACAGAAAACTGATGACTTTAGCAGGCATTTTCCCATGTCTTACGCTGTGTCTGGAATGATTAAGTGCTCTTTACTATTAAAGAGCCTCCTGCCCCACTCAACCACACCTCTCCTTATCCACATTCACGGCCCCGACGCCCTTGATGAACACTGGAGAATTCAGTCAGGGGTTGAAATGCAAAAGGCACGGAGACCAAGCAAGTAATATTAATATAAACAAGGAAAGTGCCAGATGAAAGACAAAGTACCTACTCTATCATTAATTTTCTCACTTTTGATAGAGGCATGGGTACAAAGAAGTATTTTTTTTTTTTTTTAGTTTAAGTAAACAACAGAACAAGCATATTCATACAAGACAACTAACACAAACCTGAGGGAGACACTAGGGAATGGAGGGGATTGTGGTACACTAGAGACCGTTTATCCCTTTTTAAGGGGAACCGTCCCTTCTCAGCTTAGCTGACTGTTGCCTTGGAGGAAGGCGGAGCTGGTATTTCTGGATCTTCCTATTTTTCAAAGGAAGCTAAACATCTGGTGTTTTATGTGAAATCTTTCCATTTCTAACATTAGACCAAAATTATTTGCAACACTGCAGACCATACAAAATATGTCAGTGGCCCACATATGCCCTGAAAGCCTCCAATTTGTGCCTTCTGCTCCAGACCTACAAGACAACTGAGTTTTAATGCTGCATTTTTTTAAAGTACATGGATATGTAGCTACCATTCTGTTTCCAGGTTTCACCTGAATGTTTTATTCCACGTAGTAGCAGCCTGCTTCTCCAGGCGTATCCTGGAGTGTTCCCCCATTTGCCCTGCAGAAGCAGTTCTCAATGCTGGCTGCACACTGGAATCCCCTGAGAGCTTTTCAAACTTACCATCACCCCGGGCTTCACTCTTGGAGATTTTGAATTGGATCGGGCTGGGATGGGGTGGGACCCAGGCATGTTTTACTTAACATTGCCCCCAAGAGATTCTAATGTGCTGCCAGGGCTGAGAACCACAGCTCTCTAGCCCAGTGAGTCAAGGTCGGTCCCAGAATCGTGTGGTCCTAAATGTGAGAAGAGTCCCTGCAGAGTCCTTCTACCCAACACCTTTTCCATGAAGAAGCAGCTCGTTGCCTCCCTCTTCTAGGGACTTCCTTTTCATTTGAAATTCTGAGGCTGAGGCTCAGTTGGAAGCAGTTTTCAAGCACTCAGTCCTTACTGGGCCAGAGTATTGCCGCTGCCTTCTCCCTGACTTGTCACATTGAAATCATTAGAAAAGGGTCCCTGGGTTTTCCTGGGTGGGTTTCAGAGGCAGCTTCATAACCCAGGGTTGGAACAGGAGTGCCCCCCGCCCCCTGGCACCACCACCAACCATGTGTTTCACCGGACAAGAGCGAGCGAGGGTGCTGATAGCAGGTTGGTCTCCTAGCTTCCCACCTGCTGCCCATTTGCTCCGGGAAATGCATGGCCTTAGACCTCTGTCCCAGTCTGCTGCCTCCAAAGCCTTTGCCTACACAAGAGCCCTTGTCTGGGAGCATATGAATGGATCGAGTTTGGGTTGAGCGTCTCAGATTGTAAAGTGCCAGCAAAATGTCAAGTGTCATTTGTAATATCATCTAAGAGCCAACTCATTTCCCCAGGCTGAAGGATAAGCAGACCAACTCCTACCCAGATTTCACAACTGGGTGCTGTCACCCAGGGTTGAGACCCTCAGGGGCACCACAGCATGGCCTGATCCAAACAGGAACGCAAAGAGGATGGGAGAGCCGTCCTCACCTGGGGCCCCTCCCCAGTGAAACCTGTCCTGGGAAGGGTGCACAGCTCTGATTCCAAGACATCTCTCCAAGCATTCCTTTCTGCATCCCTTTCCCCATAACACTGAAGGGAGAGGGGTTCCTGAGAGGGAAAAAAGGGAGAAAGGAGAGGTGGGAGTGGGAGGAGCAGGTGGCCATCCGCACCGACCTCCACCCAGCCTGCTCAGCAGCCGGCCACTGCATTCAGTGTCTCCATGTTTTCGTTGGTTTCCATGTGAATACCATCCCCTGTCCTCCCAAGCTTATTTCTCCAGTTGTGTTTGATTACCAGCATTTATGTCTGTCCAGAGTCACTGCTTTACTCACCTCTCCCCTCCCCATTGTTCCCTTTTTCTCCCTCCCAATCCTCTCTTCCCCTTCTTTTGGTCAAACTGTGCCCTTCGTCCAGGGAGCTTCAGGTTTGGACGGCAGGCCTGGGCCACCGGTGAGTGTCACTTCTCCATCACCCCTCACCCCACCCCACTCCACACCTGGCCTGTGATCCCTTTTGTCTGTCCCACTGTGACCTCATTTTCCCAGTGAATCATACCTTGTCCCACCTCCGACACCAGAAAGGTGCCATCGATGCTCTGAAGGGCCTTTTCCGACCTCTTGACCAAATATGGCTGGCCTTCATCTGAATGCCCCAGTCCACAGAATACACCCAGGGACCTCAAACCTGCCAGGTGTGGGGTGGGAGGCCACTCCAGCAGCACCGCTCCTGATTCCAAAGGAATGCTGAGTCCAGCCTGGGTGCCCAGCCCTGGAGGTTTGAGCCATGGCCTCTCCTCACCAAACACACCAGTGTCTGTGTGTGCCCGTCATGCTGTGTTGTCTTCATGCTGTGAGCTCTGTCCATCTCCTGTCTTCCCACGAGGGCCTCCTAGTTTTGTGCAGCCACCAGTCTGGTATTTGTGGGGTAGGACAGCTTTGAAGGCTGAGGCAGAAGTAGCCTGTAGGTGCACAGAAGCCAGGCCCAGCTCTGTGTCTTATGCACATTCTGACCACTCTTGCACTGCCTATGACACCACAGCCGCCCTGCAACCCAACAAGGTGGTTCATTACAGAGCAAGTGAGGCACACTTGGGTCCTCTCTTCCTCCATTCTTTCTGATTCCAGAAAACAGGCATCATTTACTCTTGACCAGAAAGCACCTGGCCCTTCTGCTTATGACTAACAACTGAAGGATCGGAGGAAACATCCCTCCTGTCCACCTTCGGGTCCCTCCCCTGAGCGCCCTCTGAGGTCAACCTTCGCAGGGTGTTGAGCTCACTCGCCCTCAAGTCTCGAGTCCCTGCTCGGGCACCATCACGAGAGCTCTGTGTACCCAGCCACTTGCTTCCAGCCAGGGAGATCTTGCTCTGTCCTACAGAGGGCTTTCAAGGCCATGTCTGCCCATGGCCTGCATGCAGTTGTAGTTAGCTGGCTAGAGCCACCCTCAGGGGAGGCGAGACCTTGCCAGGGTTCGTGTGTGGAGCATAGGGGATGCGCTGAAGCACAGGCTCACGGGTCTTCCCAGGGGGCCGGGGGCACTTGCAACTAGCACCAAGAGAAGCCCAGAGCTTTTAGAGGTAGGGGGGTCAAGAGTGACCCCTGTGAGAACCCCGTCTTACTGAAGCCTATTCTGTGCCCTCATACATAGGAGGTGCATAGCTTGCCTAAGATGACAGACTTCTTCAGAGCCCCCCACCTCCCTGCACTGATGGAGTTCACACCCTAAACCCTTACATGCGGAGAGCATGCCCCAGCTTCCAGGCGTTATTGTGGCTTTGCTCCTTCGCCACAGTCCCTCCGTCTCCATTCTTCCCCCACCTAGCACGCCTGTCTCAGGTGTGGGGCAGGGCTTGGGGATGATCTGTGGTTGCAATCAGAGAAACCAACACTTTCCTCTCAATGGCTTCTCCCATTTACGTTAGACCGAGGGAAAAAGTACAAATTCACACACTCCATCCCTTTGGAACTGAGGCTTTATTTTCCTCATAAAATCAGTATCCTAACTTTAAGGGAAAATGTGAGGGAAAAATAAGCCTTCCCTGCCAATATTAACATTTACTGGGCACTTCCTACACGTCAGGCTCAGCACCAAATGCTTGCTATGCATTCATGCATGGAAACCTGGCACAGTCGAGGAGGCAGACACATGTGGTACAGACGGGGAAACTGACATTCGGCAAGGCTAAGGAGCTTCTCCAATACCCAGGAATTTGTAGGCCTCCGAGGCAAGGCCAGCCAGGTGACTCCGTGGTGCTGCGCTGAACCGCTGGCCTGAGCTGACTCCTTGTTGTTTTTTGAGACAGAGTCTCGCTCTGTTCCCCAGGCTGGAGCGCAGTGGCGCAATCTCAGCTCACTGCAACCTCCACCTCCAGGGTTCAAGCAATTCTCCTGCCTCAGCCTCCCAAGTAGCTGGGATTACAGGCACCCACCACCATGCCTGGCTAATTTTTGTATTTTTAGTAGAGTCGGGATTTCGCTATGTTGGCCAGACTGGTCTTGAACTCCTGACCTCAGGTGATCCGCCCATCTCAGCCTCCCAAAGTGCTGGGATTACAGGCATGAGCCACGGCGCCCGGCCTCCTTTTACTTTCTGCTGTGCCATTATGGATGCCTACAGCCTTCCTTCCTCCCTTGTGGTTGGAAAGAGGGCCCTGAGGTCGTCTTACTCCACTCTTTGTCTCCTGTGAAGTAAGTCATGCCCCACCATTCGCAGATGCATTCAGAGCACCGGAAACTGCCCACAGCCCAACCCATTCCTCCTGTCCTCATCTGAGGCCAATAGGAGATGCTGAACTAAAGACTTGGTCTGGCCAGGCTGTGAATTGGGTACCTGAGAAGATGTTGGATGAGGCCAGAGCAAGCCCTGATGCTCCATGTCTAAGCCACGTGGTCCAATGACTCCAGCGCCCCCAGCCCCGGGCTGGCAGAGCTCATGACACACCCCCCTGCCAGGCCAGTGTCGGTGCAGA